>NC_091117.1:106880000-108080000 GCF_040183065.1 Periplaneta americana
GGCGCGCTAATGTGCTTCTACTTCGTTGTTAGTTGTTACATGACATTGCTGGAAGTTTATTTCCGAATATAACTTTACGCTCTCTATTAATTTATGCAAAAGTGTGAATTATGGAGAATTACGATGAATGGAGTTTAACTCAATTGAAAAATGAATTACGCCGAAGGAAAACGAAAATTCATGGCAAGAAAGCAGATCTTGTACTAGAAATTAAATGTCCATATTCCGCTCAGGACAGTGTAATATCCCCAGAAACAGTGGATTTTTTATATCTTTGCGATGTGAGTGGACAGAACGTGGTGAAAAGAACTCATCAGTATTTTTATCAGATGCAGGGACAGTTATTTTGCAGTGTCAGAAAAGTATGCAGATTAGTTGTGTATACATTCAAGTATTTTAAAGTAATTCATGTATATAGAGATGATCCTTTTATTCAAAGAATTTTTGCTCACAAAATTCTTATATACTATAAGGAATGAATAATTTCCTCACTGTACAATATTTTGTTAACTTACTGGCATTTTTATTTTATTCCATTCAGTAATACTCTCACTTTTAAAAACATTTGCATTCAACATATAATTGAATATAGTATTAAACATGGAATATAAAATACTCAAATATAAAACAATATCACTACCAAACCTATATATTATATCATGCATGTGTAATTATTGCAAATAGTGAAAATACTACTCTGGTCAAAATTAGCATTAGTATTGCTACTAGTATTAGTATTCAAGTCAGATGTTAAAATAGGGGAAGTCCGTGTAACTTGGACCAGTGTGTAACTTGATCTACCGATGCAATCGCTATTTCCAGGATAATTTGCAAGGTACTTTATACAGCGCTTTGAACCTTCTACATGGTAGGCAACTGTCCATAAATATCATTATGTAGGGTTGCCTTGACGCGGTCATAACGGTGTCGAACATTCTGTCCCCAAATTCTTCAAATCTTTTCACAATAGTTTGACAGCGTGTTGTGCGAAGAAGTTTAGAAATACAAGACTGCCTTATACATACGAAGAAATACCAGTGTTTGAGGTAAGTTGAGTGAAATTTATATCAATGTTTGTAAAGTAGTTTTTACGTAAATAATTTTTAAGTGTTTCTTTTACAATGAGTATAAATTGAACCATCACAAAGCGTGTAACTTGAGCCAATGCTAAAATGTGCCAACCCTTACAATATAACAAATTTAGAAGATAAAATTGTCCATTATGTCTTCACTAGTGTGAATTTCCAAAAATCACAGGTCAGTGGATGAAAATTTTGCAAGGACATATAATTATAATATTATTTATATAATATTATATAAATAATAATATTATAAAACATCACTTTAGTTTATTTCAATGTTAATAATATTTTATTTCTTAAATTCTGTAATAAGACTTCGTTTCATTTGGTGGGTCGACAATTACAACTTTTTAACGAATTCTGCTTTCGCCATTACTTTACAGATGACTACAAGACAGGCAAGAAAAGCCAAGGGAGTGTATGGGAAGTGGAAAGACGAAAATCTGCAACTCGCTTTAGTTGCAATATCGGAAGGGGTTGGCGTCAATGAGGCTGGACGAAGGTATAATATACCTAGTGCAGAGAAGAATAAACTGGCCATTCGGTTCAACAAGGAAACGAAGTCTGCCGGCAAAGAATGGGTTTCCGGCTTTATGAAGCGCCATCCCGAACTTAGCCTTAGGGAACCAGAAGGCACATCAGTTGCCAGGACTTCAGGATTCAACAGGGTTGTAGTCGGAAAGTTCTTTGACACACTGGAACAACTTGTCGACCAACACAAATTAACTGCTGCCAGAATATTCAACTTGGACGAGACATCCCACACTGTCGTTCAACGCCAAGAGAAGATTTTGGCACAGAGGGGAAAACATCAGGTTGGAGCCATTTCTTCTTGTGAGCGAGGTCAGAATGTGACAGGAGTGTATCCCATGAGTGCGAGTGGCTTCTTTGTACCTCCTATGCTGATTTACGCTAGGAAAAAAATGATGGAGTCTCTCACATTTGGAGCACCTCCTAACCCCATCTTCCGCTTCAGGATAAGGGATGGATGGATGGATTCTGACACATTCTGTGAATGGATTAGACACTTCATTAGAACTGTCAAATCCAGCCCTCAGAAGAAAGTATTGTTGATTTTAGATGGTCACAGTAGCCATACGCAATCGCTCAAAGCGATTGAGATCTGCCGTCAGTACGGTGTGATTATGTTATCTCTGCCGTCGCACTGCACGCACCGTCTCCAACCACTGGATGTGTCGTTCTTCAAACCTCTGAACACATTCATGTCAGCTGCCATATCAACGAAGATGAGGGAACTTCCAGGGCAGCGGCTGAATGTCCAGCACATTGCCTCACTGGTAGGAGTGGCATTCCCCAGGGCATCAAATATGCAGATTGCAATGAATGGCTTCAGGCACACTGGCCTTTGGCCTGTCGACCGAAATGTGTTTTCAGAGGCTGATTTCGCGCCTTCTTTGGAGACCGATCGGCCTTTGAATGGTGAGCCATCAGCATCAGCATCTCGGGCAGCAGAAGAAGTGGAAGGAGCAACAATAGCAGCATCAGCAGAGAAAAAGATGGGAGACAATGTGGAGCTACTTTCTGGTCTCACAGAATATGTGTCAGTGAAGGAAATAAGCCCTCTGCCTTCTTCTTCTAAATCTGGACAGAGAAAATCCGGAACGAGATACAATGCATCTGGCGTGGTGCTGACCGCTACGCCACACAAGAATGCTCTGCAGCAACAATCAGATGGGAAGTGAGGGTGAGAGTTGGTTATTGTGGCCCCACGCTGGGCGCCATTTGAGGGTGGAGTGGTGATTGTGGTTCCACGTTGGGCGCCATTTGAGGGTGGGGGCGTCTCGGTGTTGCGTGAGATTCACTCAGGGTAGCCGAGGTACGGTTGTGGTGTAGGATGATGTCGGGAATAAGACCAAGCAGGCTACTTATATAAAAGGCAGTGTAAACTCCAAAACTATAAGTTTATTGTCGTATTCACTTGGTAAACCCTAGAGTATGTATTTCCGGCTGATTTATAATTCAATCGTTGGTCGCACTTCTGTATCGACTCTATGGCAGCTCTAAATAAGCTCTATCCGATACTATAAATTCAATACTATGCCCAGTACACTATGATCGACGCTCCTAAACGTTGACGAGTAGTCTCGCCGATGACAACGTTCTATCTATCGAGTCTTCGCCGGAAGGAAGACTATTAAGTTGGGCCGCCGACACCAAAAAAACTCAGTGTGTCGTGCCGTCGACACGAAAAGAAGTCGTAGTCCTGTCGACACAAAACGAAGTAGTTATTGCGCCCTGTATGTAGGGCCGCCGACACGATAAGAAGTTGTGTTTGTGCCCTGTATGTAGGGCCGCCGACACGATGAGATCTTGTGATCGTGCCCTGTATGTAGGACCGCCGACACGAAAAGGAGTAGTGATTGTGCCCTGTATGTAGGGCCGCCGACGCGATGAGATGTTGTGATTATCTCCGCTCCCCGTCACCCTTATTTATAAAAACCTATCCTACGCTAAAACTAACTATCCTATTGGTTAAAAACTACGTCACTTAACCGGCCTAAAATCTATTCTCTATTGGTCCAAAGTGACCTCATAAGTTGAACCACGATCTCTTCTTATTGGGCGCGAAATACGTCATCTCTAAATTTAAACTTTTGGACTTCCCACAACATCAAATTAGTTCGAAGATCTTGGAGAACCCCGTTCTTTGGAAAACCCAAGCTTGCAATTGCTTTCCCACGGGTCCAGTCTAACTCCGGCTTTTACGCATCGCCGAGTGTCTATATACAATCACGCACAAGGTGGCCCTAAGTCTGTCCGATGCTGACAAGTGACGCAGACGAAGACCTGCGTGGGAAGCTAATTCTAACGAAGTCGCCAGAACATCCCCGCGAATACATGTAATAAAAATATGGAGATATCACTTCGCTAATAAATCGGTCTCTCCCTCTCCTAATTCCTGCTTCAAATGCCCATCTACATAACATTGGAAATTCCCGAAAGAGTTTCCAATGTTATGAGATGTCCCCGCTTTCTGCCTATAACTAGCCTCATAGTTCCCCTTAGCGGTCAGCCGGTGATACATTATTTACAATACAATCAGATTACAATGTCACTACAAACAATTACAATAAATATTACATATATCTTCACAAGCCTTTCTATGTACACAACTCTCACACAATAAGCACAACAATGTACAATTTATATTCATATTTACATATGTACAATACCATTCATTCACATATTTACATTTATTTATTCATTGATCAATTACACACTCTGCGTGCTTGGTTGTACCAGCCGCGCTGTACAGGTTCATCTGGCTGTACGCGTGAGACTAACTATCCTTACTCTTTCTCATTCCTGCCTCTTTGCCTCTCCTGTTTGAAAGGCCGCAAGAGTTGCTTGTGGTACCTTCCAACAGGTTTACTTTTTCCCCTTTCTACCAATTCGAAAGTATGGTCTCCGTATTTACTTTTAATTTCGTAGAGCCCCTTGTACAGTAACTCCATGCGTGAGTAACGTCCTCTAAGGGCGGAAGATAACTTCACGTCCCTTAGCAATACCAAATCGCCGGTTGTGGGCTCCCATTTGTGGCGATATCTTTTGACTTTACCGAGTCTATACTCAGCCTTTTTCCTGATTCGGTCGAAAGCTAGTTTACACAGTAGTTCCGCACTAGGAGGCTCACCCTCCTGTATTGCCTGCGGCAAACTCTTTATCATGGGATCGGGATCGATCCCTAACATAAGTTTGATCGGAGCTATTCCGGTCGTTGGATTGATAGAGTGGTTCATGACTCTCTCAATCACCTCACATTGCCTAAACCAGTCCTTATGGTTTCGGTGACACAGAATACGGAGATACAATGATATATCCCTAAGGGCTCTTTCGCAGGGATTACCGCTGGGAAAGTATGCGGAGCAATTGTATAGCTTCACGCCCGCATCTTCCAGCCTTTTGCAAAACACTTTCGATTTATGTACCGACACATTGTCACTGAGCACCGCTGTTACCGGACCGTAAGCCGGTATGTAATCTCTAACCAGCTTGTCAGCACACAACTTACTAGAGATATTTCTTAAAGGGTAAATCTTTACAAATTTTGTGAATATATCGTACGTAACAAATATGTACCTGTGTCCGAAGGACGATGTGGGCATTGGACCGTGTTCGTCCACTGCTACAAGTTCATTCTTTTTACCCCTAATAATGACCTGTGGTACATTGTCATACCTTACATTTAGAGGTTTCGCCCTCTGGCAGACCTCGCAACGAGATATTACCCTTCTAACCTTCTTTGACAGTTGCTTAATATAAAATGATTCTGACATAGTTAAAATAATCCTATCACTCCCAGAGTGACACATAGATAGGTGAAAGTTACTTACAGACGTGGACAAATTATTAGCAAAATTGAAGATTTTTATTATATATTTTTACAAAATATGATTCTTCAATTTAGACTACACTTGACATTTTTGCGTATTTCCAAATTATTAGCAAAATTGTAGATTTGTACTGTATACTTTTAGAAAATTTAACTCTTCAATTTGGACTACATTTGATATTTTTGCATATTTACAAATTATTAGCAAAACTGAAGGTTTTTATTATATATTTTTACAAAATTCGATTTTTCAATTTGGAATACAGTTGATATTTTGGATATTATTTCAAATTATTAGCAAAACTGAAGATTTTTATTTTATAGTTTTACAAAATTTGACTCTTCAATTTAGACTGTAGTTGACATTTTTGCTAATTTACAAATTATTAACAAAATTGAAGATTTTTATTATATATTTTTACAAAATTTAACTCTTCAATTTAAACTACAGTTCACATTTTTGCATATTTCTGTCTACTGTAATGATAGAAATATGCAAAATTGTCAATTGTAGTCTAAATTGAAAAGTCAAATTTTGTAAACAGAATTATCATAAAAATCGTCAATTTTGTTAATAATTTGTCCACGTCTGTATAAGTTCATTCTCCATACTCGCAGGTATGTATATCTTCCACTTCTGGACATCCCTACCATGCAATTTATACAAGATACCAGAGCGCACTCCATGCACTTCATCTTTCACCTGTGAGATTTCTCTAGCTTTGTCCATTAAGGCCCTTATCGTGGAATCCTCCTGCTGCAAATCTGCAATTCTCCGAAATTTTCCCGTCAGAGCTTCATTCCTCGTGGAATCAATTTTCATCACGGCAATTTCGTACGCGGGGGCGGTGATAGTTTCCGGTAGCCCCGATTTGGAATTCAAACGAGAGAGACAATCACCAAAGATATTGTCTGCCCCCGGAATATGTCTAATCGTCACATCATGAGCCAAAATTTCGTGCACATATCTAGATATTCTAGAGTTCGTCAATTTGCATCTACTCAGAAACGCTAGGCTCACATGGCCAGTAAATATGATGATCTGCCTATTAAAGATATACTGACGGAACTTCTGTAGTGCGAAGTACACAGCAGAAATCTCAAGTTCCGTGATTGATGCGTTGCTTTCGGTACGCGACAGCCCCCTAGAAGCTGTGGCAATCACATGTCGCTTGTTATCTTCATCTGTCTGACATAGAATTGCTCCATATCCATATGAAGTTGCATCAGTATAAATCTGAAAAGGTAGGCTGTCGTTAGGCCTTTCCAACAGAATTGAGTCGGCGAAAAGCAGTTTCGTTCGATCGAATGCTTCCTGCTCTGCCGACCCCCACCTGAAGGGCGTATCCTTCTTCAACAATGCTCTGAGTGGGGCTACATGCTTAGCATAATTGACGAGAAACCGATTCTGGTATTGTAGGATACCTAGATATCTGCAAACCCGTTTCCGATTCCGCGGCGGCGGGATCCTCGCAATGCTCTGAATTCTCTCTTTGTCCGGTCTAATTCCGTCAGACGAAATTACGTAACCCAGGAAAACTGTCTCAACTTAAAAAAACTGTTTTCCCCAGCTTGACTGTCATACCAGCCTCTCTCAATTTAGACAGTACAAAATCAATATCTCTAATATGCCTATCAACATTATTGCCGTATATAAGAAAATCGTCAATGTACTGTGCCAGAAAACCTTTCGTCGAATCACCAAAAATTATGTCAAGTGCCCTTAGTAGCGCAGATCCAGAACTCGCGATGCCGAATGGGCATCAGGTATACTGATAAACTTTCCCGTTATGTAAGAACGCGGTGAATTTTCTCGAGTCCTCGTCCAGCGGAATCTGCCAATACGAACTGGTCAAGTCCAAACTAGTGAATATAGAACAGTCACTGATACGGCCTAACAAAGTGTCCACTGACTCCGTCCTGAAATTATCTTTAACTGAAAACGAGTTAACGTGTCGGGCATCGATCGTTACTCTTAAGCTTCCATTGGGCTTCCTAACCCAGCACAA
Source organism: Periplaneta americana (assembly GCF_040183065.1). NCBI lineage: Eukaryota > Metazoa > Arthropoda > Insecta > Blattodea > Blattidae > Periplaneta > Periplaneta americana. The sequence continues at coordinate 106,887,446 of NC_091117.1, forward strand.
TGCATTTACGTAAGGCGAGTCTGATACTTCTATAACTCCATCTTTTAACATATCATTTATGACTTCGTCTGCCTGATCCCGTAAAGATAGGGGGATGGGTCTACATTTATGCCGAAATTCCTCCATTCCTACCACCTTAATTTTGTGTGTATACACTCTACACAGACCCGGCGCGTCTGAAAAGACATTTAAATGGCTACCTACAACATCCATTAAGTGTTTTCTTTCACTCTCACTCAGGCCGTGTGCCTGGCTAACTTTATCTCTCACTATTTCGAAAGTATCTGTCTTCCTATTGTTATACGCGTCTACCTGCCTAAGATCGCCCGGCGAAATCTCATTACAATATCTGGCCCTACCGCTAATGAGATTACGTCCTATTTGTCTCGCCTGGACTAATTCGCCGATACACAACTCGCATTCTCCGCAGTCTACTTGACACACTCCTCTAGTTACCTCGTTACCTTCCCACGGATTAACCTCTATAATTACATTCTTACAAATTTTGAGATGCTCTACGAAAAATAACTCTTCCTGTAATTCTATCTCTCCCGGGGTTCTTTCGTCTAGCTCCGATCTAGCGTTATTCCTACTGAATGGGACATGGCCTACACTGTCGTTACCTGCCGTAACCCCTAGTCTGTTTTGCCTGAAATCTAATAGCGCGTGCCATTCATAGAAGCTTTCTACTCCAATAATGATGTCGGTAGTCAACCTTTGTATCACAAGAAAAATAGCATTTAATTTCACGTCTCCGCACTCTAACTCGAACCATACTTGATATTTTACCTTTTCCTTCTTCTTGCTTAGGGCGCCCGCACAGTACAGTGAACATATGGGTAACGTTTGCAGTTTTATTCCTGAATCCCTAACCTTTTGAAAAAATTCCAAGCTGCATACATTATTTGTGGAGCCCGAGTCCAACAACACACAACACTTTATCCCACATATTCTAGCATCTATATATGGCAATATATAAGTCCCATTATTTACTAACTCTGGGTTAGTAATCTCGCTCTGTCTCTTTACGCTAACCGCGTTGGTGGATTCTTGGATTCTTTTGATAGTGACTTACTGCACTTTGCTACAGAAATCTCCGAACCCTTGAGACTTCTGTTTAGCAGTTTCCCGAGTGAGAAGCATTCGGTTCCACTGCTATCTCGTCTCTATTTCTGCTATTTATAGGCTCCCGGCCCATATTCATTCTGACCGGACTTTGCTGACGTCCGTTCATGTCTCTATTCCTACTTTGTCCCACATTACACTGTGTAGGGGGCCTATTGCACCCTTGTGAGGCCATTTCTTGTAGGACGTCTCGCCTACCTCTCTCCTGCTCTTGTCTCCTCCAATCACCTCGATTTTGCGGTCCCCTGCTAAAATTAGGCTGCCAGAATCCCTGTCTGTAATTTCTGTTTCGAAGTCAATGTGGTTAGGTTCTAAGCCTACTATTTCCGTTCTCTTATCTTCCCGTGTACCATCGTATGTGGTTAACCCTACGCACGGGACCAACACCTCCTCTATCGTTTCTCATCCTGTTGTGACTGCTCTGGTTGTTCCTAATATTATTGTAAGGGCCCCCAAAGGGCGGGTCAATCCTTCTCTCCGTGTTGGGACTATTCCCTCCGTTCTGACCATTATGGTATCGACTATATGCATTGTTGGGGCTCCTATCACAACCCCAGCTACTCTGATTTTGGGCTCCTGTCCTTGGGGATGAAAAGGCCGTACTTGCCCCCTTCCCCGCTTTCTGGTCGGTGGGGCTTGAACCCTTTCCTTTACCATGTTCGTAATCTGCCTGTCCACTACATTCATAGTGCGTGGCGTCCGAACCGTCCAGCGCAGTCAATAGATCTATTGTTTCCCCGAAGTCTCGGGGCCCTGCTACGATCAGATTGTATCTGATGTTCTCTGGATACTGCGAAATCACAGTTTGGATCAGCTCTGAATCCGGTATAGGCGGATTGAGACTTTTCCCTTTCTTAACAAGTTCAAGAAAATAATCTATCATGGAGACGCCTCTTCCCGCGTCAAACCTGCTCTGATTAATTTCCTTCCTAATTCTTTGTTGTTGTCTTGTCCCCAGTATCTCTCCGAGAATTTTTCTCTGAATACCTCATAAGTGACATTATCCCCTAGGGCCACTAGCGCCCAGTTGAGTGGTCGGCTCTTTAGGCTCTTTCGTACGACAGTCATTTTTAAGTCATGCGGCACCCCTCTTACTCTAAAGTACGTTTCCAGCTCACTTATGTAGTTATGTGGGTTTGAAAATTCAACCTCATCGAAAATAGGGTAACCAATCTCATTCATAATGTGAGTGGGGTACTGAGGACGGCCTAAATATGCCTTGTCGTTTACATTTATTAACTCACTACGCACGTCATCCCGTGAGGTCTGACATTCCTCACCAACACTATTGTTAACATGTCTTACATTTATGTTGCTACCTGATGCCGGGCTCTCACATGTGCCCTCTTGTCTAGAAACTGCACGGTCCGAGCTGCTATGTCCGCTTAAATTTGCGGGACTACCCCCATTTAGTACGTCGTTTATTGAGTTTAGTTTACTTCTTAATTCTTCCAAACATTCGTTATCCGCCCTTTCTTTATTCTTTATGGCTCGCTTGAGACCGTCCACTTCCTGATCCATCTCATCTATTTTCTCTTCCACCGAATTCTGAATTTCCCGAACCTTTTCCACTATCGTTTCCTCAACAGCTGATTTTAGATCGCTATTCTCTCTAGTAGCGCTATCTCTAACTCTAACTTCTAAATCCTTCATACTTTCTGACATCCTATCCATAGCTATCTTCAATTGGTTCTCCATTCCGATCCCATTCTCGGCTAATTTCCCCTCTAGCTTCTCTATTTTGTCCTCCATCTTGTTTCCTCTCTCCGCTAATTTTGCAATATGATCTCTAATCTCTCTCGAACTTTCCCCCAATCTATTTTCCATTTGTTTTATTTGATCTCTACTTTCCCTCAGAATCTGCTCTCTACTTTCCCTTGAGTTGTTCTCTAATTTAGTTTCCATTTGTTTTATTTGATCTCTACTTTCTCTTGAGTTGTTGTCTAATTTAGTTTCCATTTGTTTTATTTGTTCTCTACTTTCCCTTGAATTGTTGTCTAATTTATTTTCCATATGCTTTATTTGTTCTTTACTTTCCCTCAGAATCTGCTCCCTACTTTCCCTAGAGCTATTTTCCATGAATTGTCTCATCTGCTCCCATAACTGTTCTAGCGTCATTTCCCCTTTGCCACTTTCTCTCCTCTGTTGCTTTTCCACCGATCGCTCTCCCTCTATTTCCTGTCCTGCGTTACTCTCGACCTCCTCTCTGATTTCCATAATTTCCTCGTCCTTCCTTTGCTCCATGGTTCCCTTGTTTCTATTTCCTCGTCTTTCTCGTATTTTCCTAACTACTTTACTCCTATGGCTACGTAGTATCATCTATATGCTATTCTGTCAACTATCTGACGCTTCCTTTCCCAATAATAGTCTAACTAGGCCTGTATTTGCACTCTACTCACTTCCAACAAATTACGCAATACGCTTATTTCACTCTTTCCCCCAAAATATCACACACAAAAGAAAAAAATACATATAAATTTATACCCAAAATATCACACCAGAAATTGAAACATATACACTTTATAATTATTCCCCCAAAATATTATATACATATATACACATCTATACATCCTCCCTTCATACTTGCCACCGCCTCTCCGAGTTGCCTTCTCTGGTGGTCTCCGTGTTGCCTTCTCTAGTGTTGTCGTGTTGTCGCGATGGCCTGGTTCTATTCCCGCCTTCCAGCGTCGTTCCTCGGCTATGCAGGGCTGAACTGCTCCGTCCGGTCCTCCGCGTTGTTTGGTGCTGTGTTCGCACCCGGGGCCGGTCACTGGAACAGCTGTCTTCCTTCGAGCCCCACGTTGGAAAGCGCCATTTGAGAGTGAGTTGGTTATTGTGGCCCCACGCTGGGCGCCATTTGAGGGTGGAGTGGTGATTGTGGTTCCACGTTGGTCGCCATTTGAGGGTGGGGGCGTCTCGGTGTTGCGTGAGATTCACTCAGGGTAGCCGAGATACGGTTGTGGTGTAGGATGATGTCGGGAATAAGACCAAGCCGGCTACTTATATAAAAGGCAGTGTAAACTCCAAAACTATAAGTTTATTGTCGTATTCACTTGGTAAACCCTAGAGTATGTATTTCCGGCTGATTTATAATTCAATCGTTGGTCGCACTTCTGTATCGACTCTATGGCAGCTCTAAATAAGCTCTATCCGATACTATAAATGCAATACTATGCCCAGTACACTATGATCGACGCTCCTAAACGTTGACGAGTAGTCTCGCCGATGACAACGTTCTATCTATCGAGTCTTCGCCGGAAGGAAGACTATTAAGTTGGGCCGCCGACACCAAAAAAACTCAGTGTGTCGTGCCGTCGACACGAAAAGAAGTCGTAGTCCTGTCGACACAAAACGAAGTAGTTATTGCGCCCTGTATGTAGGGCCGCCGACACGATAAGAAGTTGTGTTTGTGCCCTGTATGTAGGGCCGCCGACACGATGAGATCTTGTGATCGTGCCCTGTATGTAGGACCGCCGACACGAAAAGGAGTAGTGATTGTGCCCTGTATGTAGGGCCGCCGACGCGATGAGATGTTGTGATTATCTCCGCTCCCCGTCACCCTTATTTATAAAAACCTATCCTACGCTAAAACTAACTATCCTATTGGTTAAAAACTACGTCACTTAACCGGCCTAAAATCTATTCTCTATTGGTCCAAAGTGACCTCATAAGTTGAACCACGATCTCTTCTTATTGGGCGCGAAATACGTCATCTCTAAATTTAAACTTTTGGACTTCCCACAACATCAAATTAGTTCGAAGATCTTGGAGAACCCCGTTCTTTGGAAAACCCAAGCTTGCAATTGCTTTCCCACGGGTCCAGTCTAACTCCGGCTTTTACGCATCGCCGAGTGTCTATATACAATCACGCACAAGGTGGCCCTAAGTCTGTCCGATGCTGACAAGTGACGCAGACGAAGACCTGCGTGGGAAGCTAATTCTAACGAAGTCGCCAGAACATCCCCGCGAATACATGTAATAAAAATATGGAGATATCACTTCGCTAATAAATCGGTCTCTCCCTCTCCTAATTCCTGCTTCAGAAGGCCGCAAAGAAGAGAAAATTATTTGATTCGAAAGTTAAGGTGACATCCAAAACACGCTGTGTTATTTGTGGTGAAAGTGAGAACAAAGACTGGATTCAGTGCAATCGGTGTGGAAAATGGGCCCACGAAGAGTGTGCAACAATTACAGATGAACTATTTTATTACTGTTGTATGTGAAATCATTGCTTGACACAAATTTTTGTTTAAATAAACAACATTATAGGAGTTAAATGTGTTTAATATGCCTGGTCTAAGTTACACGATCCTCTGGTTCATATTACACGACCCTGGCTCAAATTACACGGCTTCGAAATTTTGATTAAATTTTTATTTTTGAAGTATTAGAATTAAAATTAGTGAAGTCTTATTCTACTTAGGGATTTATTATGGCAATCTACCATCATAAAAAATTCAGGGACATTTTTCTCAATATGATAAGTGAGTTACGGCCATTCAAACTTAGTTGGTCCAATATACACGGTCCTCCCCTAATTATAAGTAATTCAGAAATTTCATTCAGTCAATAGACTTCACAATCTCGGATACAATATAAACAAAGCAGACTCCATGTTGTCGGACCTGGACCGGGTTAACCCCTGCTGCCATCTGTCGGGACACGATGACAAAAAGGTTCCCATAGGATCGCGTGGTTTCGTTCGACTCCGTGCGAAATGTTGCACTAATGCCCATGTCTGACTAAAGCCTTGCACGTTATAATATTATATTTAACGATGAAGTAATCGAGAAAACATTGTGTTATACCATAATTTTAATATTCCTGCGCCAAATATATTTAAAGTGAAAGTACAATAAAGTACATTTTAGTATTTTTCACTATATTTCTTATAAGTTATATTATTCTAATCGTTATTTAACGCTGCTGTATCAAATTGATTATTTACTGTTGGAATTGGTGAAAGTGAGATGCTATTTGGCGAGATGAGGCTAAGGATTTGCCTTGGGATTACCTGACATTCGTCTTATAGTTAGGAAAAACTCAGGAAAAACCCAACTACGTAGGTAATCAGCCCAAGCGGGAATCGTACCCACGCCAGAGCGCATCTCCTGATCAGAGATATTTCATTAATTTAGTACGATGTTGTATGTACATAATTACGCATCAATATTATTCTTTGTAATATATAAAATGTCTCTTTCTGGAGTGCATGGATAACTATTGGCCTGACTAAATTTTTGCCGCTAAGGTTTAGGCTACTTGTTTTCTAAGTGGTTTTGGTTTGTCGTGAGAATATATAATATGCAATAGTTCCTCTCTATAACATACGTATCCTTCTGGTACTATTTACTGAGCAACCAGACAATGATTTTTACCTATATTAAATGAGCTGTCTTTTTTAATTTATTCATTAAAGACATCAGCTCAAAGAATTTGAGTGACCACAAGGATCCTGAATACAATAAATATGTACTATATAATGTGAAGAACATTCAAGAAAAAAGAAAGTTAATTGTTGAAGGCAAATAAGTGGATTAATTGATTTCAGGCTTCATAGATTGCATGCTAATACAAACAGTGAAGAAGGAATTGTATCAAGTGTTGTAAATTGGTATGTTTCTTTGCCTTGACCTTAACTTTTATTTTCTTATTTCATTATCTAATTTAGGCGTTTCGAACTTTTTTGTACAGTCGGCCACTGCTGCTAATATAGATTAGTTCACAGGCATTGTGATTTACTTTAATACATAGTTTTTATTTCATTCATTTTATTCCATAAAATATTACATTACCGTTGTAGATGTGGAACAATTTATACATATATATATATATATATATATATATATATATATATATATACATATATATAAATCACAGCAAGCAGATTAAGTCAACTGACAAACATAAACAATTCCTCACTTGAATAGGAAGTACGACTGTAGAGAAATTTTGTTAATTCTGTTCTAAACCTTTACTCTTGGTTCTTCAAAGCTGTAAGGCGATGGATCGGTGACAATAGTAAAAATCCATTTTGAATCTTGCGTACACTACTTTTAACACTTGAATATAATTAACTGATTAACTAGTGGACTTACTAGTAGACTAGTAGGCTCTGAGGATGGTGCGTGAAGCACTGAAACAGCTGTAAGCCGGACAAATCTTACGTAATTAACACTAGTAAGTCCACTAGTTAATCAATTAATTAATAGTAAAAGGATCTCCAAAAAACAAAAGCTTTGATTATTCCAAGAAATATTTTAATGATTCACATTTCATAATCAGTAGCTTGTTCACCCCTGTGGCACTTAAGCCCCAACATATGGAGCTGGGCAGATTCAAGGTGAATACATATTGTGATGTGCGTGTTTTATTTATGGATCATTTCATTAACTTTTTTTATTTTCTGCACATTCTAGAGTTCAAAATACTCCAGTGAATGAAGTTTTTTTTCGAATACCCTGCAATTTTGCACAGAAATTTATAAATATCTTATAAATAAACTGATATATCCTTTTTATTGCACTAATTAAAATGTTGTGACCATCAAGTATTGAAGAACTAAAAATTAAAAACTAGAATGTTAAATATTTTTTCCCAAAAACTTAATTACTTTCTAAATGTAAAAATCATAAGTCAGTTTCATTATTCATGCATTATGAATAAAGTACATTTTTAAATATAAAAATAATTTGAAATATAAGTATTAGAGTAGTATTTAAACGATGTTAATTAATACAATAAAAAATTAATAACATAAAAATTGAGATTTCAGAACAAAAATTTGTATGGTGCGCATATAGCCTGTAATGTGTGATAAACATTTCAGTTTCATAGCACTCAAAATACAGATGTTACAAATTTCAGAAATCTATCGTCTTATATCAATTATTATGGCCTGTCCTGCGTGGGATGCAGGGGCGATGGCCGACGTGCGACTATTTCAAGCGACATGCTGCATCGCATGTCAGTGTGTCCGCCTTGCGAACGCGGGTAACAACGGCGGGATCGTCACGTGTTTAGTCAAATCTTGTTTTATTATGGCGAACAAGAGTAAAAGAGATTTCTTGTTACTAGACAGCCTGAGTCTATTTTTTTGTTTTAAAGAATAGAAGAAAAACTCACCCAATCTACATGGAAAGACAAGGGTACGAAGAATGTCTTCATCTTTATCCCGTTCTCAGGAAGTTTACAAATAAGTCCAAATTCTACGCCTACACAAGAATGACAATGGAGACTTTTGAATACATGGTGAGTAATTGAAAACAAACATCTCGCATTTGCCGACGAACTTTCATCAGCCGGCTAGTCTTGAGGAAAAGCTAATAAATTTAAGACTTTTTTATTTTTAAAGTCTTATACAGTATATGCAACATTTTACTAAAGACATTCGACAGCAAACCCTTATTTACTCGCGTAATAAATTCCCTTTTTAACTCCAAATATGCATTTAAATAGTCTTTTATTTTTAAGACAAAAGAAATAACGAAATATTTATCTTATTTTCAGATTAAGTGTGGAAAACATAAATAAATAAATTAAGCTTCCCTTATGAAAAGGTTGCCAGATTTGACAAAGTGTATTACATATAATTTGGAAACACACCTAAAAGGTAAAATGATTTACATTTGAAACGGATAGGGAATCGAATATGCAAAACGCCAGAAAAATTCACACCTAAGTAGCGTTTGTGCTCATTTACAGTTAAGAAAGGGATAGTAGTATCATCAGATATGTTAGAATAATATTGTTATAAAGATCACTATTTATACTATAAACTTACGATAGAAGACTTCATAATAAGTTACGAATACATTATTACAAAATTCATAAATAACTTACTCATTTACAAATGGCTTTTAGAGAACCCGAAGGTTCATTCCCGCCCTCACATAAGCCCGCCATCGGTCTCTATCCTCAGCAAGATTAATCCAGTCCTTGCTATCATATCTAAACTTCATCAAATCCACTTTAATATTATCCTACCATCTACGTCTCGGCCTCTCCAAAGGTCTCCAAACTAACACTCTATACGCATTTCTGCATTCACCCATACGTGCTATATGCCCTGCCAATCTCAAACGTCTGGATTTAATGTTCCTGATTACGGTACGTGAAGAATACAATGCGTGCAGTTATGCGTTGTGTAATTTTCTCCATTCTCCTGTAACTTCATTCCTCTTAGCCTCAAACTTTTCCTAAGCACCCTTATTCTCGAACACCTTTAACCTCTGTTCCTCTCTCAAAATGAGAGTCCAAGTTTCACAACCATACAGAACAACCGGTAATATAACTTGTCATAATTTCTAATTTTCAGTTTTTTGAAAGCAGACTAATTACAAAAGCTTCTCAACCAAATAATAGTAGGCATTTCCTATATTTATTCTGTGTTTAATTTCCTCACGTGCGCCATTTATATTTATTACTGTTGGTCCAAGATAATTGAATTCTTCCACATCTTCAAAGGATAAATTTACAATTTTTATATTTCCACTTCGTACTGTGTTCTGCTGTTATTAATATTATCATCATTTTTTGGTCAACTGGGGACTGACACAAGTTAATTATGCGATAAGCAATATGAAGATTGAAATCACTCAGTTCAAGGACCTATTTAACATGGTTTAATTTCTTGATGTGAAATACAGGGAATTTTATATCTCTTTGTGTCAGTGATATTACCCGTAAGAATTTCGAGTGTAGTGACGCAGAATACATTCAGCGTTTTCTTGGCAGTACAATACAGGAAAGCATACGTACATCTTTACAAAAATATTAATTTTTATATGAGAATGCAACCTAAAATTAATGTGATTTTGAGACATTGCTCAATTTAGATGTTAAAACCGATGTGAAACTAGAAGGATTTCCAATTTTATTACATTCAAATTAGTTGTAATATCAATTTTTATGTTTTTCCGTGTTTCCCGAAAATGTAATGTTTTGCACTTTCAGCGATTCCGATTTCCAGCCTTCAATTGTTTTATAGCAGGTTGATTTGTTGGATTCTGCATTCAGAAAAGTTTCAAAGTAGGTTTGAGTTACAGAATAATATCTAATATTTAAATGTAGATTTGCATTCCCTAATTCTCGTTTTAACATTACTCAAACCTACTTTCAACAACTTTTTTTCAAAATTCCATAATGCTTATAATTTCTCTCCTTATACTCGTTTATAATGTGGGATGATACTTGCATACTCTATTTTAGGTGTGAAAAATTATTTCCTGAGAAGATGTCGGGAATCTGTGACTACAGAGGAACACCATCGGGGAACAACTCCTATAACACAGGTAAGCACTCATTACGAAATAAAAACCTAATATATGTGTACTATTAATAATGGAATTTATAGGAGTAAAAATACGCGTGAGATAATGGATCGATTATAGAGTAGTAAATACCGGCCATGCAATTAAGACTCATGCGCGTGTCCCCGTCCGGGGGACAAGCTGAACAAGAGGAATTTCTCCTACCGAACAGGGTACAGAGCGCTCTTTTATACAGTGACTGCGCCAAACCTAACATGCAGCCCCTTGACATTTTTTCGAAAGGCGTTGACTGCCAAAATATAAGTGCATAACGCCTCCCTCTAGCTATTTAGATTGAAAACAATTATTTTTTCTCCCAGTGTCTAGACAATTGACAATGAATTATTTGCCGTCTTACAATACAAAATTTTGTACGATGTCATTTGCTGGTAGCAATGTTGTGCAAGATTGATATGTCACATATTCATCTCTTTATTTACATCACACAATACTCAGGCAGATGCATGAGAAATTCCTATACTGTGCAGGCGGCTTATCAAATAATTTCGATCTGTTATCAATCTGAATATCGCAACAACATATTATTTGCGTTGCAGTTGGGAGATAATTTTGGTGGTAGACAAAAAAAATTCCACGTTTCATCGTTTATTCAATATGACTTTCATTGTTTTGACCAGATTTGTACAATAATTTTGAATAGTAGCTAAGAGAATAAAAATGTAATTAAAATGATAGCATAATCTGAACATCACAACAACATATTTATGTTGAAATTGCGAGATTATTTCGAGGGTAGTCAAAAACATTGCCAGGTTTCATCGTTTATTCAGTATGAATTTAATTGTTTTGATCAGATTTGCACATTACTTTTAAAAAGCTGTTAAAATAATTAAACACAATTCCGTTATTAAATGCTAGTAAAATTTCAGACATATGTTAAGCCAGAAAGTCTGTCTCTATAATTTTATTTCACAGTGGGAATTAAATTATTGAAACTTAATCTTCTCCTGTAGTTTATTCAGTAAAAGATAATTCCCTTAAAATCCTACAAAGCTATAGGGTTCAGAAGGGTAAATCAGATAGCGGGGCTATACGGATAATGTTAAGGGTTTTCGCATGCTCTGTGTCTACCGACGACGCCATATTGTCTTTTTTAGCTTCATAGTGAATGAAAGAGTGTTATTAACATTTGTGGTTAGTTTGATGAGAATTCTCCTATCCTGAGACAAGCAACACGAATTAATCTAATGGACGGTAAGTAACAAATATCTCTAGTATATACAACATGTAATGTTGTGGTCAGTGAACGTAAGCTTTATTTGTCTTCAAATACTAAATATCATATAGCTTTTATCTGTGATGGTGTCCATGGTATGTAACAGTCCATGAGACTGGATGGTGACGCTATCCCTTGCATTGTCCAGTAAGTAGGTTCTCCTTGGTTATAGATAACCAGCGGGGCTATTTGGATACATTTTTGTGGGGCTATACGGATAATAAATATATTTTTTTCTCGTGCATAATTACTAAAACTTACTTTCCATTAACGAATGAATATTTGTGATATTTCTCCAGCACTTCCAGGAACATTGTGCACCAGGAAAAGTTCTTCTGATTGTATATGGTCATTCATCCCATGCACCACTTTCTGCTCTTGAATACTGCCAGAAAAATTACATGGAAATCCTTTGTCTTCCCTCACACACACAACGCATATCTTGCAGCCCCCCGACCGTTGTGTTTTCAAGTCACTCAAAGCTAATTATCATTGTGAAGCAACATCACGGCTACACAGGAATCCACGATCTAATATAACTAAGATCCAATTCCATTCATTGTTTAGTGAAGCTTGGAAGGCAAATGCATCTGGCAATAAATGGGTTTTCCTATATAGGAATTTTCCCCTTCAGATCTCAAGCAATCCAGGACTTCCATTTTGCAATTTCTGAGACATATAGGCCTGTCACTACCGAAGACATGCAAAACGAAGAAATGTTCTACCTGAAGAACAGCCTAGTACTTCGCAGCCTCATGTGCAAATCGCTTCTGAAAATCTTAGAGAGGTTCTTTCTAGTCCTCCAAAGAAAAGAACGCAAAAATCTTCTTGAGCTAAACAGCCTGTCACAGCACATCACCAGAGAATGTAGCAGCTGTTAAGGCAAAGAAAGAGGTTCAATAAAGGGCAAACAAACTCGACTTCAATTCAGTGATAGGCCTTAGGAGAATGTCAAAGAAAGTGGAAGAAAAAATAAAAAAGCTAAAAAGGCAGGTGAAGAGAATAATGACTATAAAAGTGTGTTTTGCATGATCAGTTACTACTTCAAGTCATTAACTCTGAAAGGTGAATGGATTCGCTCCCAGAAATGTAAGATACGGTTTCACGAGAAGTGCGTAGGAGCACAAGGAAGAAAACAATTCATTTGTGGTAAATGCTTATAAAATAACTATGTAATTAATAAATTAGTTTCAGTGCATAAAAATACCAACATTACATAGCTTTTTCATTGCTATCCATATTACCCCTCATCAGTATCCCATTAGCCCCTCTTAATTTCTTCATTTCCAATTTATCGGGTATTTCGGATAGCTTAATTTGTATCAATAGTAATTTCTCTTTAGTGAAATTAATTTCACAGTACGACAAAATAATGTACTATTTGTATGTCTACTCGTTTACTCTGTACAAGATCAAGTTTTTTCTGAATTAGAAAATTTTTGTTAACCTGTCCGAATTACCCCTCTATACCCTATTAGTACCTACTAAAGTTTATAAACAATAAGAAGACTAAGAAGGATAAGACAACTCAAAATATTATGGGAATTCCGAAAAATACAAAAACCAAGAAAATTACGACCAATCAAAAGACAAATAAAAATGACCAGACTAATTAAACGGAGAACACCAAAGAGAATAAAAAAACATTACTACAAAAGGCAAGTACAAAAAGAAGACCAAGAAGACTGAGAAGATGATGAAGGGTAAGTAAATAAGTAAAACTAGTAAGACTAAGAAAAGGATGAAGGGTAAGTAAAATAAGACTACGAAGGCTGTGAAGAGGATGAATGGTAAGTAAAATAGGAAGACTACCAAGACTGCGAAGAGAATGAATGGTAAGTACAATAAAAAGACTGAGAAGAGGATGAAGGGTTAGTAAAATAAGAAGACTACGAAGACTGCTAAGAGGACTAATGGTAAGTAAATTAAGGAGACTACGAAGACTGACAAGAGGATGAAAGGTAAATAAAACAGGAAAACTACCAAGACTGCGAAGGGAATGAATGGTAAGTAAAATAAGAAGACTGCGAACACTGAGAAGAGGATGAATGGTAATTAAAATAACAAGACTACGAAGACTGTGAAGAGGATGAATAGTAAATAAAATAATAAGACTGCGAATACTGAGAAGAGGACGAAAGGTAAGTAAAACAGGAAGACTACCAAGACTGCAAAGAGAATGAATGGTAAGTAAAATAAGAAGACAACGAAGGCTGAGGACAGGATGAAGGATAAGTAAAATAAGAAAACTACGAAGACTGAGAAGAGGATGAGTGGTAAGTAAAATAAGAAGACTATGAAGAATGAGAAGAAGCCGAAGGGTGTGTAAAATAAGACTACTAAGGCTGAGACGAGAATGAAATGTAAGAAAAATAAGAGTACGAATACGGAGAAGAGGACGAAGGGTAACTAAGGGTACGTACACGTTGGAGCGACGATAAACGATAAAAGAAGCAGTGACGCTATATCAGAGAGAATTCAAGCATGCATTGTCATTGAGGTGTGCATATTGGAGTGACAATAAAAGCGAAGATACACGATAAAAGCGACGAAAAAGATAAGTTCCATTTTTTTCGCTCTTGTCGTTCATATAATCTCTGATTAAGATAATATTAATCTGTATAATTACCTGTGGTTATCAATATATCCGAATATTAATCGATTTATTATTATTTCGGCGTATTAAATTAAGTATTGTAGATATTGGCAAATTGATCAGTTGTGTATTTATTCGTCATATGTTATGTGATCACAATAACCAATCACAACACAATGAATTTATACTATCTTTGGGATGAGAAACGGCTTTAATTTTGTACGTATTTCAGTTATATTAACCTTGAACTCAGCAAGTGATATTTCCTATATATCTTCTTTCATTAAGTGGATGCATAGAATATCTTCTACTGATTAATCAAAATGTTCTCTTCTCGCGTCCTCGTTGCTCCGATACGAACACTTGATTCTTCGATAATACCAAAGCTTCGCTAGTTCATTTCTTTTATCGTTTATCGTCGCTCCAACTTGTACGTACCCTAAGAGAACAAGAATACGAAGACTGAGAAGAGGACGAAGAATAAGTAAAGTAAGAAGACTACGAAGACTCAGAAGAGGATGAAAGGTAAGTGAAATAAGAAGACTACGAAGAATGAGAACACGACAAAGGGTAAGGAGAATAAGAAGACTATTAAGACTGAGAAGAGGACAAAAAGTACGTAAAATAAAAAGACTACGAAGACTGCGAAGAGGACGAAGAATAAGTAAAATAAGAAGACTACAAAGAATCAGAAGAGGATGAAAGGTAAGTGAAATAAGAAGACTACGAAGACTAAGAAGAGGACGAAATGTAATTAAAATAAGAAGACAACGAAGAGTGAGAAGAGGATGAAAAGTAAGTAAAATAAGAAGACTACGAAGACCTAGAAGAGGATAAGAGGTAAGCAAAATAAGAAGACTACGAAAACTGAGAACAGAATGAAAGGTAAGTAAAATAAGAAGAATACGAAGGCTGAGAAGAGGTTGAATGGAATGTGAAATATGAAGACAACGAGGAATGAGAAGACGAAAAAGGGTAAGGAGAATAAGAAGTCTATGAAGACTGAGAAGACGTAAAATAAGAAGACTACGAAGGCTGAGAAGAGGACGAAGAATAAGTAAAATAAGAAGACTACGAAGAATAAGAAGAGTATGAAAGGTAAGTGAAATAAGAAGACTACGAAGACTGAGAAGAGGATGAAATGTAATTAAAATAAGAAGTCAACGAAGACTGAGAAGAGGATGAATGGTAAGTAAAATAAGAAGACTACGAAGACTGAGAAGAGGATAAGAGGTAAGTGAAATAAGAAGACTACGAAGACTGAGAAGAGGACGAAGAATAAGTAAAATAAGAAGACTACGGAGACTAAGAAGAGGATGAAAGGTAAGTGAGATAAGAAGACTACGAAAACTCAGAAGAGGATGAAATGTGAGTAAAATAAGGATACAACGAATACTGAGAACAGGATGAAAGTTAAGTGAAATAAGAAGATTACGAAGACTGAGAAGAGGATGAAGGGTATATAAAATAAGAAGACAACGAAGACTAAGAAGAAGATGAAAGGTAAGTAACACAAGAAGACTTCGAAGACTGAGAAGAGGATGAAGAGTAAGTAAAATAAGAAGACTACGAAACTGACATGAGGATGAAAGGTAAGCAAAATAAGAAGACTACGAAGACTAAAAGAGGATGAAATGTAAGTAAAATAAGAAGACTACGAAGACTGAGAAGAGGACAAAAAGTAAGTAAAATAAGAAAACTACGAAGACTGAGAGGACGACGAATGGTAAGTGATATAAGAAGACTACGAAGACTGAGAAGAGGATGAATAGTAAGTAAAATAATAAGACTATGAAGACTGAGAAGAGGACGAAGGGTAAGTAAAATAGAAAGACTACAAAGACTGCAAAGAAAATGAATGGTAAGTAAAATAAGAAGACAACGAAGACTGAGGACAGGATGAAAGGTAAGCAAAATAAGAAGATTACGAAGACTGAGAAAGGGATGAAGGGTAAGTAAAATAAGAAGACACCGAAGACTGAGAAGAGGTTTAAGGGTAACTAAAATAAGAAAACAACGAAGACTGAGAAGAGAATGAAGGGTAGGTAAAATAAGAAGACTACGATGACTGAGAAGAGGTTGAAGGGTAAGTAAAATAAGAAATGTTTAAATTTTAAAAAAGGTATACGTCGTCATCTATGTCTCCTGAACTGCTGGTGATCTTGAATTCTGCGATGTGCATTTGTCGGTTGTAGGGGTAGGGGTGGGGGTATGTTGCTCTTATGGTGGGGGCTAGTTGTTTGTGTGTTATGACGTATCATGACATCGTATAATGTGTGGGTATTGAACTGTAATTGTGTATTAAGTATATGTTGTGCGTATATTATTGTATGTTTATATATTTCGTATTGTTCTAAGATGTTTAACTGTGAACTTTTTGGTGTGATATGTAAAATTTCCATATCTTTTTCTATTTTATTGTAGTCATGATTACTATTGATAATGTGGTCTGCATAATTTGATATGATGTATGGTTTGGTTATAGCTTTAATATGTTCATGATATCTTGTATGAAAGGATCTTCCTGTCTTTCCTATGTAAAAATGTGGGCAACTATTGCATTTTAGTTTGTAAACTCCAATTTAATTATATTTATTTGAATGTTTAATGTGATTATTTAGATATTTCTGTGTTGTCTTATTTGTTTTGTATGCTATTTTGTATTTTATTTTTCTGACTGAAGTTGCAATTTTGTGAGTATTGGTATTGTGATATGTTAATGTTATGTATTTATTCTCACGTGGTGTTTGTGTTGGTTTGTTCTGTTTTTTTTTTTGCCTTTTTTATTAGTGTGTCTATTATGTTAGGTTATATCCATTGTCTTGTGCTATAGGTTAGAGTAGAATAAATCGCACTGCTTCCTAAATTGTACCATTGATAGCTTAAAACAAGTTACTGTAGTAATGTGGCATCTAGTGGTATTGTTACTATCTACCATATGAACTTTCACCATGTCACTTGATTTCTGCCACTTCTTTGTATCAGCAGCATGATGATAGTATATCTAATATAATCGCTCAGGTGGATGTATATTTAGCTAACATTTTGTAAATAAATAACGGATTTGTATGCAAAAGAATACATAATCTTAAGATATTATTGGTTTAAAGAAATATTAAAGAATATCTAACTTAGTAGGATTTTCGAATATGTGGTGATTATGGGCTACAATGAAGGAAATAATAATTTATGACTTAGTTTCTCAATTCGCACCACTTTGTAGGTGCCTAATTCGCACCGGTGCGATATGAGCAACTGTAGCAATTCTAGCCGTACAAAAGAAGGCCCCAAAAATATTAACTGAACAAGGACTGCATCAGGTGGGTGCAATATCAAGTGGTGAAAAGGTGTTAATACAACAAGTGTGTGTTGTACAAGCGCACTAGGTATTTTGTGCCACCTATGATAATTTTTAAACGTCAAACAGTGCATTCAACATTATCAGATGGTGCTTCTCCAGGATCATTAATTGTTTGCTCTGAGTCAGGTTACATCAACAGTGAACTATTTATCGAATAGTCAAACATTTTATTTGACACTCAAACCTGCCATAGAAAAAAGTGTTGCTTCTGTATGTCCACCTATACGACCCATTCCAAAAATTTAGAAGCTAGATTACCTCGGGAAAATGATATGTTCCTGTTTCAGCATCCTCGTCATAATACTCATAGGCCCAGCCTTTAGATGTTTCTATCTTCAAATCATTTCAGACAGCTATATCATGAAGCAGTTCTTAGGTGGTTTCGAGATAATCGTGGAGAAAAGGTGACGCAGTTTACAGTCTGAACTGCCTGGTGAAGCCCATGGCAAATGTGTAACAATAAAAAACGCATTCAGAAAGTTTAAATGTTACGTAATTTACGCTCTATTTTTTTCAATTTCATTTGAAGATGCGTTACTCTCTTTCATTAATTTCAATAAACTTGTAATTTGCATTTATTACATTATTCATATTAAATACTCTTCAGTATGTTCAATATTACAAGTTTTCCTTCATCCTGTTACCTGCAGATAAAGAGGTACGATTTAAGAAACCTCAGGTGCTATTTAGGAAAGTAGTTGCCTAAATGGCAGCACTGACAAGTGTTTCGAAAATGTCATTATAATTAAAAAATATTAAATCAAATTCAAGGATTCTTTTTTATATGAAAGGTAAATGTTCTGGGAATATATCTCTGTAAAGGAATGCAGGACACGAAAACTGTATTGTTCAATAAAAATTATAAATGCTAAAGTGATGCGATATAGGCAACCTTACCCTATATTTTATTGTATTTAATTCTTCAGTGTAGTTGTCATTGTTCGTTGGTAAATTAATCTGTGTGTCATTGTACGGAAAGCTATTGTATGGAATGGTTTGATGAATTGTGTATATGTGTTGTGGTTTTGGTAGGTTTCCTGTATGTTTTGAATTCGTGTCTGTTATTTGTTTTGGTTATGGTGATGTCTAAGAAGTTTATAGCTTGGTTATGTTCTGTTCCTACTGTATACTTTAATTTTGGATGTATTTTGCTGAGTTGTTGATGTAGGTTTTCTATTTGTCTTTTGTTTCCATTATATAGGACTATTATGTCATCTACGTACATATCGATGCCAGTACATTATTTTCTCTGCGTGTTTGTTGTGGTCGGTGTTTAGTATGTCTGTTTGTTCTATGTTGTGAATAAAGATTTCAGCTAATATACTTGATATGGGTGAACCCATTGGTAATTCTTCAGTTTGTGTATAATATTTATTGTTATGTGTGAAATAATTTTGTTTTGTAATAATCTCTATAATGTGTATAATTTCGTAAATATGAGTCTGTGGCATGTCATTTTTGATAAGCATTTTTCGAATTAGGGTAAGGTTGCCTATATCGCACCACTTTAGCATTTATAATTTTTATTGAACAAACAGTTTTTATTTTCTGCATTCCTTTCCAGAGATACATTCCCAGAACGTTTACCTTTCATGTAAAAAAATCCTTGAATTTCATTTAATATTTTTTTAATTAAAATGGCATTTTCGAAACACTTGTCAGTGCTGCCATTTAGGCAACTAGTTTCCTAAATAGCACCTGCGGTTTCTTAAATCGCACCTCTTTATCTGCAGGTAACAGGATGAAGGAAAGCTTTTAATATTGAACATATTGAAGAGTATTTAATACGAATAATGTAATAAATGCAAATTACAAGTTTATTGAAATTAGTGAAAGAGAGTAACGCATCTTCAAATGAAATTGAAAAAATAGAGCGTAAATTACTTAACATTTAAACTTTCTGAATGCGTTTTTTATTGTTACACATTTGCCATGGGCTTCACCAGGCAGTTCAGACTGTAAACTGCGTCACCTTTTCTCCACGATTATCTCGAAGCCACCTAAGAACTGCTTCATGATATAGCTGTCTGAAATGATTTGAAGATAGAAACATCTAAAGGTGGGCCTATGAGTATTATGACGAGGATGCTGAAACAGGAACATATCATTTTCCCGAGGTAATCTAGCTTCTAAATTTTTGGATTGGATCATATAGGTTGACATACAGAAGCAGCACTTTTTTCTATGGCAGGTTTGAGTGCCAAATAAAATGTTTGAGCTATTCGACAAATAGTTCACCGTTGATGTAACCTGACTCAGAGCAAATAAATAACGATCCTGGAGGAGCACCAGCTGATAATGAAGGATGCACTGTTTGACGTTTAAAAATTATCACAGGTGGCACAGAATACCTGGTGCGCTTGTACAACACACACTTGTATTAACGCCCTACTCACCACTTGATATTGCTTCCACCTGATGCATTCCTAGTTCAGTTAAAATTTTTGGGACCTTCTTTTGTACGGTTAGAATTGCTACAGTTGCTCATATCGCACCGGTGCGAATTAGGTACCTACAAAGTGGTGCGAATTGAGAAACTACGCCATAAGTTATTATTTCCTTCATTCTAGCCTATAATCACCACATGTTCGAAAATCCTACTAAGTTAAATGTTCTTTAATATCTCTTTAAACCAATAACATCTTAAGATTATGGATTCCTTTGCATACAAATCCGTTATTTAGTTGCAAAATGTTAGCTAAATATACATCCACCTGAGCGATTATATTAGATACACTATCATCATGCTGCTGATACTAAGAAGTGGCAGAAATCAAGTGACATGGTGGAAGTTCATATGGTAGATTGTAACAATACCACTAGATGCAACATTACTACAGTAATTTGTTTTAAACTAGCAGTGGTGCGATTTAGGAAGCGGAGCGATTTATGCTACTCTACCCTATTTCAAGTGTTTCTGATACTGGTATGTTTGTATATAGGTTTTCGATGTCAAATGATGCTAATGTTGTGTTGTGTGAAATGTGCTTGTGTTTTACTTTGTTAACTAGGTCTATTGTGTTGATAATTGTTGTTGGGTTTTCAAATTTTATACTATTTCTTATAATGCTGTCCATATAATTGGCTAATTTGTATGCTGGTGCATTCTTGTAGTTAATAAGAGGCCTAATTGGAATATTTTGTTCGTGAATTTTTGGTAATGCATTTAATTTGGGTGCGTGAGGTTTAATTTGTTTAATTGTTGTTTTTGTTGTTATAACTGATAAACATTAAATTAAAACAATAAAGATATTAAGATAGAAACAACAAGCACACAATTTAACATTTGTAATAGCAGATAAGGGTAACTGTACGGTAATAATGAATGCTCAAGACATGAATGACAAAATTAACATATTTTTTTCACGAAAATAACATCACAGAAATAAAAACAGATCCAACAACAAAATATCAAACTATAGTCAAAAATACAATAAATCGAAACACTCACATCATACCTAACAACAAAAAACAACAAGTGAAACAAATTAAACCTCACGCACCCAAATTAAATGCATTACCAAAAATTCACAAACAAAATATTCCAATTAGGCCTCTTATTAACTATAAGAATGCCCCAGCATATAAATTAGCGAAATATATAGACAACATTATAAGAAACAGTATAAAATTTGAAAACCCAACAACAATAATCAACACCATAAACGTAGTTAACAAAATAAAACACAAACACATTCCACACAAAACAACATTAGCATCATTTGACATCGAAAACCTATATACAAACATACCAGTAACAGAAACACTTGAAATACTTCAAAAAATGCTTATCAAAAATAACATGCCACAGACTCACATTGACGAAATTACACACATTATAGAGATTGTTACAAAACAAAATTATTTCACACATAACAATAAATATTAAACACAAACTCAAGGATTACCAATGAGTTCACCCATATCAAGTATATTAGCTGAAATCTTTATTCACAATATAGAACAAACACACATACTAAACACCGACCACAACAAACACGCAGAGAAAATAATGTACTGGCATCGATATGTAGATGACATAATAGTCCTATATAATGGAAACAAAAGACAAATAGAAAACCTACATCAACAACGCAACAAAATACATCCCAAATTAAAGTATACAATAGGAACAGAACATAACCAAGCTATAAACTTCTTAGACATCACCATAACCAAAACAAATAAAAGACACGAATTCAAAATACGTATGCAGGAAACCCACCACAACCACCAATTCATCAAACCATCCCATACAACATAAACATGCAGCTTTCCCTACGGCACACAGATTAATTAATATAACAATGAACAATGCCAATTACACTAAAGAATTAAACACAATAAAATATATAGCACAAGACAATGTATATAACCCTAACATAATAGACACACTAATAAAAAAGACAAAACAAAAACAGAACAAACCAACACAAACAATACATAAATACATAACATTAACATATCACAATACCAATACTCTCAAAATTGCAACTTCATTCAGAAAACTAAAAAACAAGATAGCATACAAAACAAGTAAGACAGCACAGAAATATCTAAATAATCACATTAAACATTCAAATTAATATAATTCAACTGGAGTTTATAAACTAAAATGCAATAGTTGCCCACATTTTTACATAGGACAGACCGGAAGATCCTTTCATACAAGATATAATGAACATATTAAAGCTATAACCAAAACCTACATCACATCAAATTATGCAGACCACATTATCAATAATAATCATGACTACCATAATATAGAAACAGATATGGAAATTTTACACATCACACCAAAAAGTTCACAGTTAAACATCTTAGAACAATACCAAATATATAAACTTACAATAACATAACCACAACTTATACCTACCGTAATACACAATTACAGTTCAACACGCACACATTATTCGATGTCATGATACGTCATAACACACAACCAGCTACCCACCATAAGAGCAACACACCCCTACCCCCACCCCTACAACCGACAAATGCACATCGCAGAATTCAAGATCACCAGTAGTTCAGGAGACACTGATGTAGACGTAACATCACGTCGAAACGGGCCGTCGTCCAAGGTATATACCTTTTTCTTTTTTTTTTTTTTTTTTTTTTAATTTTAACACTTTTTAACGTGTAACTAAAACAATTTAATGCTTTTAACAAACGAAGTGTTAACGTGAACTTTAATCAATAAAATAAAAGACTACGAAGACCGAGAAGAGGATGAAGGGTAACTAAAATAAGAAGACAACGAAGACTGAGAAGAGGATGATAGGTAAGTAAAACAAGTAGATTACGAAGACTGAGGAGAGGATGAAACGTAAGCAAAATAAGAAGACTACGAAAACTGCGAAGAGGATGAAAGGTAAGTGAAATAGGAATACTACGGACTGAGAAGAGGATGAAAGGTAAGTAAAATAAGAAGAAAACGAAGACTGATAAGAGAATGAAGGGTAATTAAAATAAGAAGACTACGAATACTGCGAAGAGGTTGAAAGGTAAGGAAATAAAAAGACAACGAAGACTGAGAAGCAGCTGAAAGATAAGTAACACAAGAAGACCACGAAGACTGAGAAGAGGATGAAAGGTAAGCAAAATAAGAATGTTACGAAGACTGAGAAGAGGATGAAGAGTAATTAAAATAAGAAGACTAGGAAGACTGAGAAGAGGACGAAAGATAAGTAAAATAGGTAGTTTACGAAGACTGAGAAGAGGATGAAGAGTAATTAAAATAATAAGACTACGAAAACTGCGAAAAGGATGAAAGGTAAGTAAAATAGGAAGATTACGAAGACTGAGAACAGAATGGAAGGTAAGTAAAATAGGAAGATCACGAAAACTGAGAGAGGATGAAGAGTAATTAAAATAATAAGACTACGAAGACTGCGAAGAGGATGAAAGGTAACTAAAATAAGAAGACAACGAAGACTGAGAAGAGGATGAAAGGTATGTGAAATAAGAAGTCTACGAAGACTGAGGAGAGGATGAATGGTAAGTGACATAAGAAGACTACGAAGACTGAGCAAAGGATGAAGGATATGGAAAATATGAAGTTTACGATGACTGAGACATGGATAAAGAGGAATAAAATAAAAAGACTACGAAGATTAAGAAGAGGACGAAAAGTAAGTAAAATAAGAAAACTACGAAGACTGAGAAGAGGATGATTGGTAACTCAAATAAGAAGACCACGAAGACTGAGAAGAGGATGAATGGTATGTGAAATAAGAAGACTATGAAGACTGAGAAAAGTGCGAAGAGTAAGTAAAATTAGAAGACTACGGAGACTGAGAAGAAGATGAAGGATAAGTAAAAGAAGACTACCACGAATACTGAGTAGAGGATGAAGGGTAAGTAAAATAAGAAGCTATCTAAAATTGTGGAGAGGATTAAGGGTAACTAAAATAAGAAAACAACGAAACTGAGAAGAGGATGAAGGATAAGTAAAATAAGAAGAATACGAAGACTGAAAAGAGGATGAAGGGTAAGTAAAATAAGAAAACTACGAAGACTGAGAAGAGGATTATAGGTAACTAAAATAGGAAGACAACGAAGGCTGAGAAGAAGATGAAAGGTAAGTAACACAAGAAGACTACGAAGGCTGAGAAGAGGATGAAAGGCAAGCAAAATAAGTATATTACGAAGACTGAGAAGAGAATGACGAGTAATTAAAATAAGAAGACAACGAAAACTGAGAAGAGGATGTAAGGTAAGTAAAATGAGAAGACTACGGAGACTGCGAAGAGGATGAAAGGTAAGTGAAATAGGAAGATTACGAAGACTGAGAAGATGATGTAAGGTAAGTAAAATAAGAAGACAACGAAGACTGAGAAGAGGATGAAGGGTAAGTAAAATAAGAAGACTACGAAGATTGAGAAGAGGATCAAAGGTAAGTGAAACAAGAAGACTACGAAAACTGAGAAGATGATGAAAAGTAAATAAAATAAGAAGACAACAAAGACTGAGAAGAGGATGAAGGGTAATTAAAATAAGAAAAAGCAACGAAGACTGAGAAGAAGATGAGAGTAACTAAAATAAGAAGACTACGAAGACTGAAAAGAGGATGAAATGTAAGTAAAAGAAGAAGACTACGAAGACTGAGAAGAGGATGAAGGGTAACTAAAATAAGATAACAACGATGACTGCGAAGAGAATGAAATGTAAGTAAAATAAGAAGACTACGAAGACTCAGGAGAGGATGAAGGGTAACTAAAATAAGAAGACAACGAAGACTGAGAAGATGATGATGGGTAAGTCAAATAAGAAAACTACGAAGACTGAGAAGAGGATGAAGGGCAATTAAAATACGAAGACAACGAAGACTGAGAAGAGGATGAAAGGTAAGTAAAATAAGAAGACTACGAGGACTGAGAAGAGGATGAAAGGTGAGTCAAATAAGAAGACTACGAAGACTAAGAAGAGGATGAAGGGCAATTAAAATAAGAAGACAACGAAGACTGAGAAGAGGATGAAAGGTAAGTAAAATAAGAAGACTACGAGGACTGAGAAGAGGATGAGGGATAAGTAAAAGAAGAACACTACGAAGACTGAGAAGAGGATGAAAGGTAAGTAAAATAAGAAGACTACTAAAACTGAGAAGATGATGAAGATTAAGTGAAATAAGAAGACTACGAAGACTGCGAAGAGGATGAATGGTAAGCAAAATAAGAAGACTACGAGTCTTCTAAGAGGATGAATGATAAGTGATATAGGAAGACTACGAAGACTGAGAAGAGGATGAATGGTAAGTGAAATAAGAAAACTATGAAGACTGGGAAGAGGATGATGGATATGGAAAATAAGAAGATTACGAAGACTGACAAAAGGATGAAGAGGTAGTATAATGAGACTACGAAGACTAAGAAGAGGATGAATAGTAAGTAAAATAAGAAGACTACGAAGACTGCGAAGAGGATGAATTGTAAATAAAATAAGAAGACTACGGAGACTGAGAAGAGGATGAAAGTTAAGTAAAATAAGACTACGAAGACTGAGAAGAGGATGAAGGATAAGTAAAAGAAAAACATTACGAAGACTGAGAAGAGGATGAAAGATAAGTAAAATAAGAAAACTACGAAAACTGAGAAGCGAAGGAAGGTTAAGTAAAACAAGAAGATTACGAAGACTTTGAAATTGGATGAAGAGGAAGTAAAATAAGAAGTATACGAAGACTAAGAAGAGGACGAAAAGTAAGTAAAATAAGAAAACTACGAAGACTGAGAAGAGGATGATTGGTAAGTGAAATAAGAAGATTACGAAGACTGAGAATGGGATGAAGGTAAGTCAAATAAAAAGACTACGAAGACAGAGAAGAGGATGAACGGTGTGTGAAATAAGAAGACTACGAAGACTGAGAAGAGTACGAAGGGTAAGTAAAATAAGAAGACTACTAAGACTGAGAAGAGGATGAATGATAAGTAAAAGAAGAATACCACGAAGACTGAGAAGAGGATGAAAGGTAAGTAAAATAAGAATACTGCGAGGACTGAGAAGAGGATGAAATATAAGTAAAAGTAGAAGACTGCGAAGACTAAGAAGAAGATGAAATATAATTCATAAAAAAGACTACGATGATTGAGAAGAGGATGAAGGATAAGTAAAATAAGAATACAACGAAGAGTGAGAAGAGTATGAAAGTTAAACAAAACAAGAAGATTATGATGACTGAAAAAGGAACAAGTGTAAGTAAAAGAAGAAGAATACGAAGACTGAGAGGAGGATGAAAGGTAAGTAAAATAAGAAGACTACGAAGGTTGAGAAGAGGACCAATGGTAAATGAAATATGAATGCTACGAAGACTGAGAAGAGGACCAATGGTAAATGAAATTAGACTACGAAAACTGAGAAAAGGACCAATGATAATTGAAATAAGAAAACTACGAAGAATGAGAAGAGGACCAATGGTAAATAAAATAAAAAGGCTACGAAGACTGAGAAGAGAATCAATGGTGAATAAAGTAAGAAGACTACGAAGACTGAGAAGAGGACCAGTAGTAAATAAAATAAGAAGGCTATGAAGACTGATAAGAGAACCAATGGTAAGTTCAATAAGAAAACTACGAAGACTGAGTAGAGGACAAATGGTAAATGAAATAAAAGGCTACGAAGACCGAGAAGAGAATCAATGGTGAATAAATTAAGGAGACTACGAAGACTGAGAAGAGGACCAGTGGTAAATAAAATAAGAAGGCTACGAAGACTGAGAAGAGAATCAATGGTGAATAAAGTAAGAAGACTACGAAGACTGAGAAGAGGACCAGAAGTAAATAAAATAAGAAGGCTATGAAGACTGATAAGAGAACCAATGGTAAGTTCAATAAGAAAACTACGAAGACTGAGTAGAGGACAAATGGTAAATGAAATAAAAGGCTACGAAGACCGAGAAGAGAATCAATGGTGAATAAATTAAGGAGACTACGAAGACTGAGAAGAGGACCAGTGGTAAATAAAATAAGAAGGCTACGAAGACTGAGAAGAGAACCAGTGGTAAGTTCAATAAGAAGACTACGAAGACTGAGAAGAGGACCTATGGTAAGTGAAATAAGGAGACTATGAAGACTGAGAAGTGGACGAATGGTAAGTAAAATAAGAAGGCTTCGAAGACTGTTAGGAGAATGCAGGGAAAGTAAAATAAGAAAATTACAAAGACTGAGAAGAGGAAGAAAAATAAGTAAATAAAGAATACTAAAATGTTTGGGAAGGGGATGATAATTAGAATGCTACTAAGATTGAAAAACGGATGAAGACTAAGTAAAATAAGAGGACTACGAATACTGAGAAGAAGATGAAATGTAAGTCAAATAATAAGATTGCGCAGACCGAGACGTCAGTCAATGATAGATGGAGTGAGAAAAATTACAAACTCTGAGAAGACTACGAAACCTGAGAATACTAAGAAGAGCGGGAATACTGGGAGACCTGAGAAGACTGCGAAGGTTGAGAAGAGTACGAATACTGAAAAGACTAGGAGTATTAAGAAGACTACTAAGATTGAGATGGCTATGAAGGCTATGAATCACTCGTGAAGGAAGACTACTGAGAACAAGAGGAATATAGTTGTTAATTTTCATTGTAAATATGTTTATTGTTTGAAATGCTTATTTATATAGGACAATGACAATGTGAAAATAATTAGATTAATAATAATTGGCGAAGTGCGAAGGAAATATAAAGGAAAATGTGGCGATGAGTAAATAAAGAATTGCAAGTAAATCGAGTACTGAATATTTACGGTGCACGATGTGAATGAAGAGACATAATTCTAGTAAGAAAATGTCGTGATATGCAATGTAACTAAGGGACGCAAACATAATATAATAGAAATTATATTGATTAAAAGGGCGAAGAAAACAACGATGACAAGAACATGAAGAATATGTCATTGAGGAAGATTCCAGGAATTGGTGGCCGGAATGGGTTCTGCAAATGTCTCCTACTTCTTTTGAATTCTGAGATTTGAATTTCCTTTCTCTTCCTTATAAATATCTTCAAACTCAAAGCAAATATTATTGATTAGAGGGGAGTTTTTTGTATGTACTAATGTTAAATAATCGTAAATTTATTAATGTTATAATTTTCAATTTTTTTATTAACTTCAGAGCTGGTTTATGTCAACCGGCTACAATGAGTCAGCGGCGGCTGATGACATCCGTTCCATTCCAGTTCCCCTCAACAGGGAACTGCTATGGACTTAATGCAGCTTCTTGTTATACATTCACATGTTTCATAATCGGCTGTTTAAACGTGTCTTACAATCTACTATGACTGTTCCAATCAGGATTGTATTTTATTTACTTGTGCCCTGGAATCTAAGTTTCAGTGTCAATGTGAATGTGAATGTAGCTTGAAGCCAGGGGACCGGATGCGATGTAATCCAGTTCTCTTGACGTACCCAGAAGTGTTGTGCACTCTATCAATATAGAAATATATCAATTCTTCGATGCTCAAGAAAATTGTGGATAAAACCGTGACAGATTTTAATTTACTAAAAGAGTTCAATTAGATAACAGACTTTCAATAAGTTTCGTTGACCGACACAATGCTACTGATTCATGTTTAGATTTTCAGTAACAACTTTGGGTAGATTCAATTTAGGCACTGAAATTTCCACATTTCCGGCAGATATTTTCGTGGTTGTTTTTTGCTGGTGGAAAAACTATCGAAGTTTTAAAATGTACTGTACATATCACCCAAAATCTAAATCAACGTTATTATTATTATTATTATTATTATTATTATTATTATTATTATTATCATTATTATTATTATTATTATTATTATTATTATTATTATTATTATTATTATTATTATTATTATTATTGTTTAGTCAACTGTCTGAAGACAAGTCTGAACCTCACAAATCATACCAACAAGGCACCACTTATGATGCAACTATGCCATGACATAATGGGGTAGAATAGCCAGTTCCTTTCCTTGCATACATCACTGACTAGCTACATATTACACTAACCAGCCTTCAGATTTATAATTGTTGTTCTTCCTCTGACACCCATCGTCAAGTGAGATGTACTGCCTGATAATAAATGCACATATCGGCTAGAACCTGAATCAGAGGTATTATTATTATTATTATTATTATTATTATTATTATTATTATTATTATTATTATTATTATTATTATTGTGTTGTTTAGTCAATGTCCTTAGACAGGTCTGAACCTCACAAATGATACCAACAAGGTACCACTTATGAGACAACTAAGCCAGGAGATAATGGGAGATTATGGCCAGTTCCTTTCCCCCTCCATGGGTTACATCGCCTACTACCTACATATTACACTAATCAGACTTCAGATGTATACAAAATTGTTCTTCCTCTGACACATATCGTCAATTGAGATGTGCTGCCTGATAATAATATCAGCCAGGACCTCAATCAGAGGTATTATTATTATTATTATTATTATTATTATTATTATTATTATTATTATTATTATGTTACGGTATATTTATTAATATTATTACCATATTATATATTTATATTAAAAATATGAACTGTCAAACGCATAAAACGTTAAACGAACGTTTCACAATGAAGTCAGAACTTAAACTAACGAACGGGTAAATACAGCTCTTAAAATTAGTTTAAAATCGACAATGCATAATATTTAACATTTGCACTGCAAAACTGTCAAAACAACCTTTTGAATATTTAACTACAAGTTAACCCTTTTCCGCACATTGGAACAGATATGGCACATACAATAGTATAAGAATATATTTCAAACTGCATGCTGGGACAGATATGGCACACTGTCAAGAATAACTGTACTTGACCATATGTGCCATCAGTTGAGAAAAGAGAGAACTACTTGTTATATGAATATAAAACCGGTGTGTGCCATATCTGTCCCATGCGGTAAGGGGTTAAATTTCAAATTGTGTTGTCTTCATTTTGTTGCAAGGTCGGTACTAGGCGGTATGTCTCTCTGTAATAAAGATAGCATTGTTATAATTCGAACGTGCCGCAGCACCAAGCACAGGAATTACATTCAAGGAGGGGCAGAAGAATTATGTCTTATGCGATGTAGATTTTGTTACTCTGACAGTGAAAAATTAGATAAGGGAAAACGATTATGTATTTTAAAAAACTACTCAAATCTAAATAAGCTTACGTCTTTTCTTTTTTAAGTTTAAGGGAGGGGGTTCAAACCTGGCAACCCCTAGACTACCTTGCGTACGCAGTTGGTTTAAGTTAACATTTGATGAAGTTTGAAACTGTAACGAAGTTATTTCGTACATAGATCGTGAATAGTGATTTGTTTACAAACCAAAGCATTCCACTCAAATAATTTACAGATGTAATATTTATAATGTTGTTATAACAACGTCGCTAAATTTTGATAAACAAAGCACTATAATACGCTGTTCAGCAGCAGACTTTTCCGGTATTACATCGTGTGCTGTATCATGACCACACATAAGGCACACAAAAGAAAACATGGAATTATATTAAATGTGCATGCATATAATAGAGGGACATAGGGCCTAGTATGTAGGCCTATACCGGGTGATTCAAAAGTCAGGCGACATAGACAAACTTCGTTATTAGTGTAGATAGCGAAAAACGGAAATAGGTGGAAATTCTCTTAAATATTGAGTTTTGAGTCTAATGTGCTTGAATTTTCAACGTAGACTGCACCGTTTTGATTGTACACTGATACGAGCCTAATGAGAACGGGAAATGCACTGTTGCCACATGCTTCGTCCTTAAAGGTGGCATTTACGTTATCGCAATCATCACAGTGTACCGTGTAAATTAAGAAATGATAGATAATAATTAGCAGTGTTGTCAATAAAAGTTCAGGTAAAACCGCTAGACAAGAAAGAAATTACCCTAAATGTTTATGCTGTCAATGTAAAGAAATGCTTCTTTGCACTATGAAAAGTTAAATAACCGCTGAACTTTATATATTAACTATTTTTCTCCGTTAAATAATACGTATCTAAAATCCGCTACAACTAGCGTAAAAGACACTAATTTGGCAGCATTGGGACTAGCGGGTGTGTCGCACTAGTGTACATCCTCAACGGTGTATTCTACGTTGAAAATTCAAGCACGTTAGATTGAAAGCTACATAGCCTATTTCCAACAACTTTCCTCTTTTTCCATTTTTCGCTATCTGCACTAATAATGGAGTTTCTTTATGTCACCGAACTTGTATTAACACTGTCTTTGATCAACAGTATCAACATGATGCAGGTGATATTCATTCATTCATACTGTTCTGCCCAAGGGCAGTCTTTCAATACAAACCCAGCATTCTTCAGTCTTTCCTAATTTCTGTCTCCTCATATGACCCACATATCTTAATGTCGTCTATCATCTGATTTCTTCTGCCCGAAATCTCCCGTTCACCATTCCTTCCAGTGCATCCTTCAGAAGGCAGTTTCTTCTCAACCAGTGACCCAGCCAATTCCTTTTCCTCTTTCTGATCAGTTTCAGCATCATTCTTTCTTCATCCACTCTTTCCTACACATCTTCGTCTCTTATTCTGTCTGTGCACTTCACACGCTCCATCCTTCTCCATATCCACATTTCAAATGCTGCAGGTGATAGACGGGGCTATATTGAGTATTTTGAGATGGGAACCTATAGTCGGAAATACCATCGTAAAGGCTTAATTCACGGGTGCTCGTGTGAAGGGTGTTAAGTATGATTTCGCTAAACTGGAATAAGAACAGATTTCAGCTTTCCACAAGTACTTTTTTCTTGTGTTGAAGGAGTTAAATCACTCTTCCATCCATGATGCAGTTACAGAACTCCGTATTTTGTGACAAAGTGGTTTTGTTGAGTACCAAAGGAGAGAAGTTTACATACCTTACAATATGACTTAACCCCCTTTACACGAGCACCCGCGAATTAATCTCCAAACTGCTGGAGTAACGCCTGAAGAGTATGCAAACAAGCAATAGGATGCCTGTGTCAGAACTAACGTGGAGTTGATACAGTCATTTAATGTACAGTGCAGTGCCCGCAAAGAGTGCAGAGTCAACAGTTTTCCAACAGATTCCATCAGAGCTGGCGGTCATTTCCTGTTAACATCGTGCAAGAACACCTCATAGCATCTTATCTCCTGCCGCCTCGTTTAAATGGACGACTTTACTTCTGGTTCCTAAAACGTGCTCTGCCAGAGCTTTTCGAAAACGTACTTCTTGTTCTGCGCGAAAGGATGTGGCTGCAACACAATGGGCGCCTGCCCACTTCGATGTCGACGTCTGCGATCACATGAATGTTCTTTAATCGCTGGATTGACAGATGAGGTCCCGTTTCTTGGCCACCGCGATCACCAGACCTCACTCTACTGGACTTATTACTTTGAGGGCACATCAAATCCTTTTTATACGAAACTTCAATAGAAACAGGAAGAATTGATTGCTAGGAACCTTGGCGCTTGTCTCGTCTCTATCCGAATAAGTTGATGGATCCACGAATGAGTAGCTCGAAATTCAAATTGTCTATCCCCTTATCCCATCCTCTTATCCCACAATAGAGACGGCGCTAGTCGGATCGCATGGAAACCACGAGGCACATTAATCACAGAATGAAGTGAGAAAGACCGCGTATAAAACAAGGAAACAGCTGGCATGTCACATATAAGATCTGTTCGTTTACATTTTCATTCGACGCCTTAACCCTATAAGACTGCAGGTGTCGACAGAATCCAGGAAATATTATTGCAGCATCTTCCTCGGTCAGCTATGAAATACATTGCAGAAATTATTAATAACATCTTGGCTTCCGGTCGCTGAGGCCCACGTAGTTCTCTTTCCAAAGTCATGGAAGTCTCACTGAAGTAGTGCTGCACAGGTAAGGAACGAACAGTTCGTATTCCATCATGGCTGTTCCACTATGCTTCAAGCTCTCCGCATGATGGAGGCCGTATAGTTGCCTCGGTCATTTGATCCCCATGCGGCATCAAAGCGATTGAAAAGTTTTTGAATCATGCTACCGCAACAATAAACTAAAACAGTAGTTCTCTAAGCATGCCTATCATTGTTTTCGTTGTTGATTTGACTTTTTAAAGTACCGCCGAGCGTTTCTTTGTCGTGCCGCGCCAATCAACATATCTTGTCACCAATCAGATTCTGTTATTCTTTAGTAGCAGCTGTTAAGTCCACGTGGAGTCATTCCCATGTTGTCAGATTGTGTCTTACAGTCGCGCTCAAACTTCCTGACTTTTCGAGAGCACCAGTAACATGCGAGCGCGACGTTGTCACAACTACTTACTCCGTCTCTGTCTCTCAGCGGCAGTAGTATTAAAACTGTGGAGCGTGACCATTTGCCTGAGATTGATTTGATAGGGAGATGCAGGAGGCTTCTTAATAATAATAATAATAATAATAATAATTATTATTATTATTATTATTATTATTATTATTATCATCATCATCATCATCAGATTGCATCCAATGAAATAAAAAGTCACAAAATATAGAAAAATTAGTTGAGTCAGACGTATACCCTATAAACATATTCGCTGAGTTTATATCACTTTTTGTAATACCATAGTTTTACTTTTATTAGGGTTAATAAAGTTGTCGAATAACACAAAGACACAGTGTGATAAAATAAATTGAATGATAGGCTTAATTTGAAATAGTAATTTTCTGTACAAATAAATTGACATGGCCCTAAATAGCATTATGTCCATGCTGTCAAACCATATTCTAGCGAAAATAACGGTTATTATATGTCTGCACATTTCATATATAGGCTAACGCCTTTATAAAATACCCCGCTTGTTGCGCTGAAGTCCCGCATAATACGCTATTTTTGTGAAATAGTTTCGATGCAATTTTCAGCAATGTACTGTAACGCAATGAAACATTATGAATGGAAATGAAGTGTCTGTGAGTGTGACTACAATGAGTGTTATATGAAAAACGCTTTCTGTGTCGGAAAAAATCTTACGAAAGTACGAAGGATGGGTGAAACGGAGAAAAATTCTCTCCGGCACCGGGACTCGAACCCGGGTTTCCAGCTCTACGTGCTGACGTTTTATCCACTAAGCCACACCGAATTCTAGTTCCGATACCGGATTGAATCCTCTCAGTTTAAGTTCCATCTCTTAGTTCCCCTTTAGTGGCCAACCCTCATGCACTGTGTCACAGATGTGTGACAGTGGCACAATGTCCAACACACTATGTGCAGAGATGCACTCATTACGAGTGACTAAGTGGCTGGGATCCGACGGAATGAGCGCCGTCTTAAATCACTAAGTGATTATTTACGCATATTATATTATTGCGATGTACCGAAGTACGTATGATATTTCCGTGCAGGAATTCTGCATTACCATATGATGAAGGATGAGTGGAACGGAGAAAAATTCTCTCTGGCACCGGGACTCGAACCAGGGTTTTCAGCTCTACGTGCTAACGTTTTATCCACTATGTTTTCTCCGATCCACCCATCCTTCATCATATGGTAACACAGAATTCCTGCACGGAAATATCATACGTACTTCGGTACATCGCAATATTACGAAAGTACGATGAAAACAGTACTCGTAATCAGAAACAACTTTCTGATGCATTAGGAATCCCACCATCGACATTAAGGACGATAATAAAAATAAAAATCGCGACTCAATCAATGCAGTGCGACGTCGAGAGGATGTAACCGCAGGAAAGTGAAGTGTGGTAAACTTGAGGACTTGAAGAACACGCACACGGCAAACAACTATAAATGACTTTTTTCGAAAGAATTAAGTACATTACATA
The DNA here is from genome assembly GCF_040183065.1 of Periplaneta americana. Taxonomy (NCBI): domain Eukaryota; kingdom Metazoa; phylum Arthropoda; class Insecta; order Blattodea; family Blattidae; genus Periplaneta; species Periplaneta americana. Next base: position 106,922,331 of record NC_091117.1, read on the forward strand.
TTGTAAATGTCTTTGTCGTACAGTACAGTACAGTGAGTGAGTGAGTGAGTGAGTGAGTGAGTGAGTTTTTTGTGTGTGTTTTTTTGTGTTTTTTTTTTTTTGTTTTGTGTGTGTGTGCGTGCGCAAAAGTAGACTTAAGTTCTTTTATGGTCTGGCTCACCATATGAGAGAACTTGAGTTACTCCTACTAGCATACTAGTAGGAGGCCCTTGTTCGTCAGAGATTATCTGCGCTCATATCACATAATTATATATTCAACTGAAAATCACTCTTTACGCTAGTATCGGATCTTTCCTGGAAAAAAGAAAAATACTGCTGGAGTTTGGTATTGACCACACTATCCCCTTCAATGCTAAAATCAAGAATCAAGGTAATTCTTCCTCCGTCTTTCGTACGCCTCAGTGATATGAACAGTACTTCCAATAACTCACATAATCGGAATCAAAATATTCAAATGATAGTTGTAATGCAATACCAAGTAATTACGAAGCTAATATACTCGTAAACTGTGGACTACTCAATAAGGAGTGTCCTACAACTAAATATATGCGGCCTCCTGACTCAATAGACATCCCACGCGTTGAAATTCTCATTTACCTGCTATGTTTAAGACGCCTAGAAAAGTGATACCGCTGAAGCTAAAATAATTAAATTGATATATTTTATTTGCAAGGATATAATAGCCTATGTAATATAGGTGTAATAATACAGTAACTTACTATATGAGCCATCCACAATCATGTTCCTCAGCATGGGATTAAAATCCACGACGTTCCAGAATTTCGTACACTTTAGTTTTTTAGTTGAACTCTGCAGATGTGCGAAGTTAAGATAAATCAAATTTACAGTATATTCTACTTCATCGAGCGAAATTTCGCTTTCGTAAGTGGACGCTGTCTCTGTCTCGCTATCTTCATCGTAAAGAATTGAAAGACTGGAAGAAGAGGTGATGTCCATGTTCACAATTCATAACATTCATTAGGCGTCAACCGACAATAAACATGACCTACTGTAATGCGAGTTCATGCTTGTGCACAAAATTAACTTGCCACCATATTATTGTGGGCCCTTTACGGGGTTACTAGAGACAGTTATTGTCAGAAAACCTGCGATGCAGAAATATTTCGTTGGTGGGTCATTCCACAGTAAGTGATCACTTTGCAGTGAAAAAAAAAGTCTTATAGTTTCTAGTTATATGTCACTTGGTTGTCTGTTGTCTATAGAAGGCCATGGTTTGATCAATGTGTGCTCTTTCAATTCAAACGTTTATTATGTGATTAATATCCTTAACTAGATTAATTCTTGATTATCTGAAGACTTTTTTATTTCGTTTCTTCATGTCTATATTAGGAAAGTTTTTCATCATGTGAATCTTCAAGAAATTCAGTGTGTTTTCTAGTGACTTTATAGGCTTGTTGATTTTACATAGCAACAGTGCTTACAAACATTAATTCGTTTTATTTCGTTTTTGTGTAGTTTATTTACGCGTTTTAGTTTAATTCATCAGTGATGTCAACCAACATCCCTCTGTCTACTCCTTCTGATTCTACTAACACTTCTTCTGTCACTTGTAATTTATGTGATAAATCTTTTACTCATCGAGGCATCAATACCCACATTTCGAGATGTCATACATCACAAGATTCTTCGCTGGATACTACCCCATCAGCAGCAGGAAATCCTTACGATATTTCTACACATATTAGTGCTACCAATGACCCTGATGATAATCATTACGACAAAATAAAATTGAATGTATTTATTGCAAAAAGTTGTACGATAAAAGGTGTACTCATAAGCACATGAAAGTGGCTCATGGTATACAGTCAACTGCACTTAACATCTGTCCTCATTGTAATAAATTTTTCAAAGGTGTTAAGCAGCATATTGCTAAAGCTCATCCGGAAGAATTTCGTACTAATCTATGTTCTAGTTATAATTCTAATAATCATAATGTTTCCCTTGATATACCGGAGATACCGCTCCCTAATCTCGAGAGTGAGAATGTTTCAGACAAAAATGATGTTCATGGGTTTCAACAAAATTTGGATGTGTGGATTCAAATTTTTCAGAGTAATATTGACGAGGAAATTTCAAAAACATATGGAAGATTTCAAAGATTTTTTTGTTACTGCTCATCATTTTCTCCCAGGCCCCAAACACCCCGCCACGCGGTATTATCTCGCACGCAGACGTGGTGACTTCAAGAATAATAATAGACACTATACTGAAACCACAAATCCGCAAAGGAAATCCAAACGAGAAAAGCAAGTCAGACTAGAAAAATACAATTACCAGGTGACACAATTCCCATATTATAACCAAAGAAAGAAAGCAGTTCGTCGATAAATGTTTAAGTATTCCGGTAAATGAGATTGAAACTGCGTTTAATAATAAATTTAATAATGTAAACCACCATCACTTGGATAATTATCCCAACCATATTAGTGAAGTTGACAAAGATGATATTAACAAATTTCTAGATACTGTTAGTAAGGAAGAAATTCTTAAAGCTATGCAAGGTATTTCGATTGACACTTCTGCAGGACCAGATAAAATATTGATGCGAACTATTAAATGTGAAAAAGTTGCAGTAATTTTAGCATTAATAGGAACTAAAATGTTATCACACAATTGGGTACCTAACTTTTTTTTCGGAAAACTAGAACTGTTCTTATATATAAAGGTGGATAAAAAAGGACCCAAATAATTATTGACCTATAACCATTTGTTCAGTAGTTCGAAGAGTTTTGGAGAGGTGTCTTTGTTCAAGAATTCAACAATACGTAGAATTTAATTAAAACCAACAAGGATTTGTATCTACTGCTGGTGCACAGATTAATGCCTCTATATTAAATCCAATTCTTCGTAAGGCCAAAACCGAAAAAGAAGATGTCACCATCTTGTTTCTTGATGTGCATAAAGCTTATGATACTGTTGGACATCGGCATTTGGAATCTGTCATTCACAATTCTGCCCTTCCCCAAAAATTACAGGTTTTAATTATAAATTTACAGTGTGGAAATGAAACCCAGATAGAGGTTGGAATCTATAAAACAAAACCCATACCGTTTAAACAAGGGGTTATGCAAGGCGCTCCTCTTTCCCCACTGCTTTTTAATCTCAGCATATACCACATTTTTGATTAATTATCCGAGCCTAGTGTGGCTGAAGAATTTGGATATGACCTTGTATCGGATCTAAATAATGTAGCAACATTAGGATTTTCGGATGATATTGCACTTGTTGCTAAGAGTACAATTGCTGCATCTGAAATATTTACCATGACAAAACGGTCATTACAGCAGATCGGATTAAGTCTAAATGAATCTAAAACTCAAACCATCGTCATCGAGAAAGGAAAATTAAGTAGTACTACATTGAATCTTGGAGGATCAATTGTTAATAGTATTGATGGAGATGAACGAATCAAATACCTTGGGATTAATTTTTCTGGTGAAATTAAGTTTGACAGTGTCAAAGTAATCAATAATTTAAATAATAAGATTCAAGCTTTAACATCTACTTATCTTCTGAAACCAGAACAAAAACTCAACGTTTTAAATATGTATATTTGGCCTATACTTGTTTATCCTCTTCAAAATGCTCCCCTTCACCAGCTTTCTGACTGGTTTCTCGAAGATGTGGATAAGTTAATTAAAAGTTCGGTGAAGGAAATTTTGTTTGCCAGGAGACACGCCCGACGCGATGTTGTACACAGAACGTAAATATACTTTTCAAAGCTCAATGGGAAGATTATTTACAGCATCTCAATATTTGCAACACATTATTGAGAACCTCGAATCCTCTTGTCGTTTCTACAAGGAACATAGCAGCAGAAAAGAAAGTCTGTTCAAGGAAGTTAAAAATTCCACCTGAAGATCAGGATATAAGTAACATCAATGTCCATAAACTACGACAATATCTTAGGAAACAAGAGTACGACAAATGGTGTGCTCTTCCACATAAAGGAAAAGGTGTTCTTTTAGTTCAAGAATATACTCCCGGAAATAAATGGATTTTTTCTAAGGAGGGTCTGTCTTCCTCTGAATGGCGGGATGCAATTAAGATTAATGCTAAAGTAGCACCAGTGACAAGTCTTCATGGGAGATCCTTGGACGGTTTCCGTTGCAGATACTGCAACGAGATTGAAACCTTAGCACACGTCCTAGGATCCTGTCAGCATGGAGAACTCCTGAGAAATTCAAGCCATCATAACATCCGAAAACTAATAGCACAAGCCCTTAGAAAAAGATCCTTCGAGGTCCATGAAGAGATGCACTGCGTTACGTCTGAAGGCGGCGGAATTAGAAGAGCGGACATCGTGGCTCTAGACAAGACTAATAGTAAAGGCTTTATACTGGACCCAGCTGTTAGATTTGAGATGAGCCAGACCCAACCATCTGAAGTCAACAAAAAGAAACAACAAATTTATGAGCCTACTATTCCGTATTTTCGAGAAAAATATCAGATGGAAGGCACCTGGAAAGTACATCGGAGAGAGGGGCACCATCCCACGATCAACTGTAAACACTATCAAAACATTTGGAATCCAATACATCATTCCAAAAATAATTACTTCTAGCATTAAAGGGTCTGTGACAATTCTGAAAAATCATTTATGCGGAATATCATAATTCCCCCCCTCCTTTCTATCCGTTAGTGTGTGATTGTTACAGTATATGTACAAATTTATTATTTCTTAAATTTTAGCTCCTAGTTCACATTTCAATTTGACTCATCTATTTTACTGTAATCATTATTCTTATATGTATGTTATTCTGTGTTTTGGCAACCCAGGATGCCTGGGCAGACTATTTCTTGGAAATAAATTATATATATATATATATATATATATATATATATATATATATATATATATATATATCATGTAGTTTGAAGATATGTGAATCATAACTGCTGTTTCCTTTCGGTTCACCATTTTTTTTTTCATGATTTTACTTATGGAGTCAGCAATTTCACGTTAGTCACAGGACATACTTTATATTTTTTGAGGTCTTTACTGTTTTTCAAAGTCACAAGTAATATAATTTGGCATAATGGCTGTAGGGTATAGAATAATATAAAATGTATTCAAACCTGTACACTATTGTAAATTATCTTTTATGTTTACCAATACCCATGGTGCCTTTAACTAACGTTTTCAAATTTTAACTTTGCATCTGGCAACCCTGGAGTTGCCTATGGTGACAATACTGCATTCAATGATAGGCTTTCAACATGGCTGCTTGGTGCTGAATTGGTATTCAGATAAGTTTAAAATTATAAATATAAAATCATTTTGAAAATGCATGCACTAGGTTGATAGTCACAGGACATTTTGTTAGTCACAGGACAGATACCTTAAATAAAATGTCAGGGAGAAATATTTAAAAGAACTGAATTTATATGTATCATATTTTTGGTTAGGTTTGATTGTGACCCTAAGCAAGCCAACGATATACTACATCATGAGGGTCATTATGGCTTCCTAGCAGATTCGAGGTACTTTGAGATTGTCCATGACAAGGGCGTAATAGATGGAGTTGATACAGAAGTGAAAAGGATGGTGTGGCTGAAAGTTTTGAGAGAGCAAGCTGTAGTAAATACTGCAAAGAAAATTTGCTGTAGTGGCTGGTGGAGACTTGGAGTCCAAAATTGGAGTACTATACTTTGCTCCAAAACATGACGGCTTTCCTTCACACGGTCACACCCTTCACCACTTAACTGTAGGAACGTGCAAGTGATAAACACATAGCTGAGTTGGCAGTTGTTGAAGTCGTTGTCTTATTGCATTTCTGCCACATGCCTAAGGATTGGGAAGAGGATGGGGTTTATAAGAGTTTACCCATTCCAGGAAGAGAGACCGTCATATTCTGGGGTATATCTGTATCTGGATACATTAAGATACTGTATATGAATCATGTGCAGAGACTAAGAGGAAGGCAGAAAATAGGAAAGATTGGGGAATGCTGGGTTTGCAATGAAAGACCTGCCCTTGGGCAGAAAACTATGAATGAATCAATGTATCTGGAGAAACCACATAAAAGAAAAAGGAAGGATTTGAAAGGCAATGGGAAAGTATGGAAATAAGAATGGTTCGAGGTACACGGACACTCCATTAGGCTACATCAGACATGGGCAGTCTCCTGTTGTTCTTGAATTTGCACACAATTCAGTATTCATTGAAAAGACACAATATGAACTTCATGGTAAAAAAAAAATTGAGGATATCCAGGTTAGTTTACGGCTAAGTTTGAAATGAAACCAAAATAACTTGTAGCTCAGTCCTTAACTAGTCGGGTAGTCTAGTAGTAAGCCTAGTAAGTGCAATTGACTAATTATTTATAGTTTTGTTTTTCATTTCAGGAAAGTGTGGTTAATGATAGGTAACTTGGAAGCAGAAGAACACCACCTTGTAATGGATCCGAATGTGGAGGAACTTACGCAATAGGGAGTTTTGTTTTAGTACCATGGGGCATGAAACTGTACCTTGGCCAAATCATAAAAATGTGACACAAGGGGCAAAACTTGAATGACAGACCGAGCAAAAAACAAATATTCTGTCTTCCAGAGATGAAGACAGAATTGTGGTTGATATAGACACGGTTATTAAGAAATTATAGATCTCGGATTATATCTCTGCCGGTCAGTGGCCGTTAAATTTCAAATGGTTTATCTTACAACGTGGGCGTCAGCGTATTGAAAAGCATTATATCTTTCCTTCCATTGCCTCACGTCCCCACCGCAAATGTAACGTGCACAGAGGCAGAGATAAAATACGAGATCTGTACCTATGCCCATCCGAGATAACTATGGTCACTATAAATCAGAATTTTTAGTTGGATGTGACAAATAAAATAATTAGCCCTAGGTTGCCATTTTCATTCGGTAAATAAACGTATATAGATCATTTGGTGGCTTCATTTACATTGGTGGACGAATATGTCCTGTAACTAACATGGCCCATATCCTGTGACTAACGTGACTTCATTCCACATTTCCTCCTCTAGTATTTTAACAAAGAGTAATAAATTAATGAATGATGTCTCATTTTGTTTTGCAATGACAGTACTCTTGCACATTAAGATTGCAATCCTATCCTCATTTTGACTGCTGTGAATTAGAGGATTGAAAATGACCTTCATATTATGTCAACATTTCTTGGTCCTGTGACTAACACTATATTTTATTATTGTTTACTCAGTAAATAATGATACTACTGCATTGAACTAATATGAAATTAGTAGCACATTTTGAGCTGTATAAAGCTAAAAATCAGGCATGGATATATTTATTAGTTTTAGATATATAACATTCTGAATGTTCTGTGACTAACGAAACTCTTACTGTGGAATGACCCTGGTATAGTGTTGATCCATTTTTTTAAATGTTTGGAGTAACTCTCCAATTATTCAACACTCGTTTCAATTAATTCTTCGAGCTGGACTATCTACATCTCTTGACTTCTGACTACACCTTTTACGGTCCCACATAATGGAAAGTCTCAAAAAGTTATATCTTAAGGCGTGGAAGCGGAACTGAGGCTTCCGGAGAGCCGCTAGTATTGTAGTTGCTGTCAAGAACGTAGCCGTTTTGACCGAAGATAGCCGAATGGTTCTCACCAGCGCGAGGGTAGGGGAAGCCTGCGAACGCGCGATATTGAAAGATTAGTCAGCTATCTATCAACAAGTTCTCTTTTTGTTCAGGAATGAATTTATGGAAGAGAAATTCAATTAGTGTTTTCCGTTAAAGAGAAAAACGCTTATTGGAATAATAAACGCACTTTTTTGCGTCAAATAGATTTATTTACATCTTACATTTGGAAAAGCAAACTGCTTTCGTAGAAAACTGACAACGCGTCATTTTGTTAGCCGTCATTAACCGAAGATAATTAGACAAGTGTTTATGCGATATTCTACTACGAATGTGTGACTTCGCTAATATATGTCAATCGTTGATCTCTTTTGCTTATCTTCCAACGCAGAGTTGCACTGTAGTTCGATAAATTCGGAAGCAAAATCTCCCGAAAAATTCTTGGACAATGAATCTGCTATATAATAATAATAATAATAATAATAATAATAATAATAATAATAATAATAATAATAATAATAATAATAATAATAACAATAATAATAATAATTATTATTATTATTATTATTATTATTATTATTATTATTATTATTATTATTATGTATTTATTTAATCTGGCAGAGCTAAGGCCAGTAGGCCTTCTCTTCCGCCCAGCCAGACTCTAATTCTAATTAAATACATTTGCTTACATAGTTATTACATTAATATCTAGATCATAAAACAACATGAAAGAAATAATGAAAATTGGATAACTAATGTTAGTGTGACAATAATAAACATTGGTAAGAAATAGTTATAATAATAATAATAATAATAATAATAATAATAATAATAATAATAATAATAATAATAATAATAGTAATAATAATAGTAGTAATAATAATAGTAATAATAATAATAATAGTAATAATAAAGAGATAATTTAGATATTTATATGTGATATATATAACAATTAAACATTGAGAAACTTGAAACAGCTATTATTGTTACCGTAACAAGAATTGTTAGAAAAATATAAGGGAACAGTAAAAACTTCTCTGTCATTCGATCAAAGTCAGAAAAACGTTGCTTAAATTCCTCAGACAGCCTGTGCAAATGACTAATCAAATTTACTTTCTGACTGGATCCAAAGTCGAACAAAATAATCGAAGTGTCGTGAAATTCTCTAAATTATTTGCACTTAGCTGCATACGGTAGAAGAACAATTTAAGACTAAACGCTTTGACTCTGTCACGTAAATGTGGTACCAGCGAAACGTTTTTCTGAAAACTTGCGTTAAGGTCATTTAATTTGGCAGACGTGTCGGACAGGAATCCAAGATCTTGCCACCAAACGTCATCTTCAGGGGCGAAGCTGAAGGGTAATCTGTGAGCCTTAGGAAACCCATTGGATTTTCAAGAAATAAGCGCATTTACATTTTCCTGATTTCATTGGTATAGGTAAATGAAATCTCTAGTTTTCGGTCTAGTTACAGAAGGAATGACGCCAGCTCCTCGGCTCGGAACCAGCGCATAACTGCATTGTGGCTAGTCACTGAATGATACTGCTTCAAACCAGGCTCACTGCAGCAGATAGAGAAAGCATATGGGCATGCGCCAAGCGGAGTGCTTGCATACGTCACTAATGCCAGACAGCTCTGTGAAGAGCCTAGACCAGGGGGGTGCAACTTGATTTGAGTTATTTACAACGTGAACTGAGAGACATCTACCGACATTGGTAAGCAATAAGTCCTCGTTCCTTCAATAATTCCTCAATAGATGGCAAACAAATCAACAAATCGAATTCTGCGTCGATGTTTTGCGTACCGGTATGTGTTTTCATTCCTATTTCAACGTGGTTTGGGTAATATTACTCAGAAGTTTTGTGCTACACGTGTTTTCTTCTATTGAGGTAAGATGATATTTACGTACTTATTTTGCAGTGGAGATCTGAGATTATAAATGAAACATAATGAGCACTTACTGTGTTGTTTATTTATGTATTCGTGTCTTTTGTTAACGTGTGTTACATGTGTTCACCTATGCTATTCTGAGGAGGTGATATTTAGTATTTATTATTTTACAAATGGAGATTTATTTGCTGAAATTATAAATATAAGTGAATAATTATTGTGATGTAGTTTTAACACATTGTGATTGAAGTTATTGTGAGGTGACATGATTGATACGTTTCAAGCAAACAATGCAAGAATTAAACACATAATATGTTTAATTAACTTAATTGATTAACATAATATGTATTTATTATTTAATTACTTATTAGGGATGTAAGAAATATCACTGTAGTATTGTCTGTCATTCCAGCATGTCCCAGAAGACCTGGGTAAAAACTTGCTCTGTGCCTGGTTGTCTGGGGTCAAATAGAAGGGATTCGGACTTACCATTTTTCCACTTCCCGAAAAATGTTGAGGTTAGTAATATTGATTACTTAATCTATATTCCTTTAAATTACTCTTGTATTTGTACCTACAGAGAGTAATACAGCAATGTTTTTTTAGGCGAGTCCATTTTTATATGCTAAAACCTAACTATTGTGTCTATTGTGTTCATTTGTAACTACGCTTGCTCTGTCCGATCCATATTGTGCTGTAGAGGAGGAGGCGGCTGTGTGAAATATGAGGGTAGTATGGATGTGTGGAGGGAGATGAGTGAAATTTTGGTTAGGTTTCGAGAAAAAAGCAATTTGCAGAATTAAAATTATCCGTGACTTTTCATTTTTATGTGGGGCAAGTTTATAACCATCATCTTTCTCAAAATTCATGGTTTAGTTTAGTTTCACAATTACAAATAGATTTTTGTGATGGTAGTCATTCTCGCATTTTACTTTTACTCCATTTCTTGATTCAAATAATATAAGCTTCAACAGATTTCATGCTAAAAAGTTGACATTTTTACAGCATATTCTGACAAGATGGTTAACAAAACTGCTGAGACTTTTTTTGGGTAAAGTAAATATTTTCAAAATTAATATGTGAAATATTTAGTCAGACACAAAAATTGAATTAAAGATTTTTAACTCTCTGCATTCGAAATTCAAATTATGGATCTGCTGTTAAATTATATGTATCATAGACATATGCATGTCCATTTTTTGTCAGACCAGTAACATATTTTGGTAATTTCATAGAAGACGGGCACTTAGTTGAATATAATAAGTATTACCAACTTCTTTATTTCAGAGTTAAATGTTAGTGATCTTTTAGTGACTTTTAGATGTTAGTTCTAGGTTTTTGTACTAGGTGTCGCCGTAATTTTCTTTTAATTTTATTGGTTATAGTTGTCATTTGTTCTAGAATTTTCGTTAATTTTGAATGGATAATGACGTTATCAGTTGTTCTTGGTTGTTTGACGTGAGTGGTGTTATGTTGTGTCTGATGGCTAAAGCTATTGAAAGTTTCTCATTTTCTGATTTTTGTGATTTTCTTTCGATTTGATTGGTTATAGTTATCATTTATTCTAGAATTTTCATTAATTTTTCATGGATAATGACGTTGTCCTGTTGTTTGACGTGAGTGGTGTTACATTGTAGATTTGTCTGCATTTGTCGAATGGGCATCATCATGCTTACGAAAAGCCACTTTTCAGTGCCAATAATTTATTTTATGTGCACAAGGTTGGAATTTTGAAGTAAGAGGGAAAGGAAGGAAACCGTGTTATGAAATTTATCTATTAAATTTTGTGTCGATTTTGGTTTAGTTCTTTCGCTGGTGAAGAAGGATTGTGTTGAATGTTGAGAAGAAAACTGTTTTTCTGTGATTTAAAGGAATTATTTACTGAATTTCCTGTAGAAGTTAAGATGTAATAAGTGTTCGAAGAGAATTTCATTTAGTGTAAACACGTGGTATATTTATGCAAAGTTGACTGTACGACAAAGTGTTGGTTTAGTTCTTTGTTGCCTGCATGGTTTAAGTTTAGAATGCCTTAAAGCCGGTGTGATTTATACTGGAAGTGAAGAGGTTGTCGTTGAAGATGTCGATGAGAATTGAATTTTATTTGATAAGATGATAAATTATTATGTTTTGTTTTATGTTTTAGTGATTTGTGGGGGTAAAGTGCGGACGAAAACTGCCAGATGAGTACTACCAACTATGAAGTTCGAATCCCACCAAACACCATAAAAATCAAAGATGAAAAATTAAACATATTTTCATTTTTTGAAGGGCTTGTTCTTCTTTAAAAATATGAATATATGTTTGATTTTCCATCTTTGATTTTGTGATGTCTGGTGACATTTGAACTTCATAGTTGGCAGAACGTTTTGGTAGTTTTCGTCAGCCATGTTGGATTTTGCCCGTCTTCTAGGAAATTACCCATATTTTGTAGGAATAGATATGTTTTAAAATAGGTGAAAATAAAATAATAATAAACTCTAAAGTTTTCACCTGGTACTGCTGGAACTTACGGACATTAATACTAATAACAAGAGGTTCCTGAATACAGAAATTAAGTCGCTAGCTTAAAAATGTAGAAGGAAATTTAAATCCCTAAAAGTTCCCTTTCCATTCCTTCCCAAACTGAAATACCAAGCTGAGAACTATTGATTGTTGTTACAGGCAGGTGGGCTGGGAAAGGAGGATAAAATTATAATCAAAATGCAATATAAATAGTTCTGTACATTGTAGTGACTTTTTTTCAAATAGACCTTCGCCTTTTACAAGATATATATGCAATATTGTATATTATACAATAAAAAAAATAAACATTTCCACCAAAAGTGAAATGTTTTGAAAGAAATAATTCATTCTGTACTAGTAAATGGAATGGCTTGGTATAGTAGTGAACGTAGTTACCGACACAGCAGTAGAGGTGGGTGGTAAAAATGCTGTTACCGTTTTGTTTACAAAAGACTACAGATGGCTCTACGGTCGTCCTGGCAGCCTATGTTGGCATTGTTTTAGCATTGAGCTGCATATCTATCTGTTATTTGTCTATGGCCTAGACTCTGAGCGTGTCATTCAGCGTTACCAACCTCAATATTAGCGAGTCTGCTGCAAACGTCCCGAAATTCAGCTACAAATACCAAAATGAAGCCACACACATTCAAAGAATATTAAACAGAATCCACGACCTATGCTATAGTTATAATGTTGAAAGGCGGATGTGTTGGATATGTCATTCATTAATTTAGGGCCAGTTCATTTTTGTTGCATAGGCTAGGCGACTCCCAATAAAGACACTGTCAGGTGTCGGCGAATTCACGAATCCAGTAATTGATCGTTAAACGCATAACAGGAAAAGAAAACGGAAAATAGCAAAGCTTTCCTCGCCATATGGTCGCAGTGTCCGGAATTCAGTCCTACCTTAAATTTTCTGTTATGTTTTCGTAATTTTTTTGAGGAAGCGAGAAACTTCTTATGGCTATTAGAGTGTGAGAAAATAAAATTTGATAGAACGTGTTTACACATAAAATTGAATATTCACAAATGGTCATTCGATCGAATCTCATTCGGCTACATTTTGCCATTCGACTATGACCATTCTGCTAAAAGCTACGTTTAGCCGAATTCGGCAGGAGCGAATGCTAGTCACGAAAGTTAGACTTGCTCTTTTATTCATAGGGGAAGATGGGAGAATATAATAATTCATAATTAATAAAAATAATCAGACCCACATAGCCTAAATAATTTATTTTATAATTATGAAATCATTATGAGTCATGGATCATTTTCGCTTATCAGATGTAGAAGTTCGATATAATATAACAAACATGGCCAACAAAACAGTTTATTTAGTTTTTTCGACCCTGCCAACCAATGCACATTGTTGTATTGAGCTGCACTGAACGAGCGCACATATTCTCTATAATGTCTGTCTTCTCTTGAATAGTTCTTCGGGAAAATGGATTTAATAATAGGGTTTCAATGTCACACAATTCCGAACTCATTGCAGTACTTCAAATTAATGTTTAAGAATTAATAATACATGCATTCCGCTCATACAATTACATTGCACTCGCAAATCACAGCACATTCCCGCTGTCAATACTGCTCTGTGTAACGTTAAATAGTCGTTGGTGTAGCTCTCGGACCAGAGCTTCAAACAACACATAACCGAAGCATGTGCGCCTAGGACGGACTAAGGAGGAAGGCATTTGCGCGCGCATCATATTCTAGCTATTTCTACGTCTTTCCTGTAGCTCCGAGAAACGAGCAAATGTTGCGATACATGCGGTGTGCAACCTGCGGATGGTATTACGCCTATACAATGTTCCAAAAATCAAAATAAATTTTAATGTACGTAATCCCATTTTGAGAAATACACATTCTACGAAAATATTGGGCTTGCGCAGCAAGCATAGCATGCCCTGAGAAATCGCCCCTGGAATTCGGCCACCGTTGGCAACGCTGCAGTCTGTCAGTGTGTGTGAGAAATTATAGGGCAGTATTCATTTTTCATCGATCTGTTTCCGTAAAGTGAAGATGTGTTCATTATTATCATGTATCATCCATTATCCACTGAAGCTTTTATTCAAATAGTCACCTGTGGGTGCGGTATTTCGGTACTACGAATACACTTATAGTATAGAATTCGAATTAGATTAACTACTAAAACGAATGTGAAAATTGAAAATATATTTAACGGTTAGTAAAGAATACTACGTGAAAACTAACTTTTTCTAATGACACATTTCGACGCAGGAGCATGACTGTATTGGTTAGCAGCAGCGTCTTTAAATAACGACGCGGTGAAGTGAAGTAAGAGCGGTATTTCAGTGCAAGTTTGTGAGTTTAAAAATATGGATCACAAACGTTTATTCTGACCAAACAAAGCATTTCCCTGCAGGTTTGTTGCTGAAACGTCTTTTGAACAATGACCTAGAAAAAATCTATCAAGAAAAAGTGCGGCTCTTAAGAATGATTCTCACCTTCCCTGTATCTACTGAGTCGAGTGAACGAAGTATGAATGCATTGAAGAGAGTTAAAACATTTTTAAGGAACTCCATATCAGATTCTAGACTGAGCAATTTGAGTATTCTGGCTATTGAGAAGGGCTTGTTAAACAGTCTTTCAGGGATGACATCTTCAAAGAACGCATTATCGCATCTTGCAGAGCGAAAAACACGCCGACTGGAGTTTATCTGCAAAAAAAATATATTATAAGGAATGAACTTTACAATACCCAGCTGGATGAATGTAGCTTCGCCACTGGTCATTTTCCACATTTAGGTACGTAGAGCTTTTTCTCCTTAAAAAAATATTTCAATTTATTCTCCCGGAACAGCCTCGAATCTGATTGTTTGAGTCTCGAGCCCGAAAAAGCCTCAGTTCGGCATCCCTGTCTAAAGGAGTTGGTTCCCAAACTTTTTGAAGAATTTAAGAAATACTTCCCAGACTGGCTGCGTTAAATGATCAGAAATCTCTAAAATACTTACAATTTGCTACCATAGGACTTTCAAGAGAAAGCTATAGAATTGAAATGTGACACGAAAGTTAAAGATGAATTTCAAATATTAGTAACTTACTGGACGAATTTTGAGTAAATTATCTCCGTACCACCCAAAAGTAACCCAAGTTTTTTTTTAACTACTGTTCAATCCCTTGCACTTACCTCTGTGGATTTGGATTTTCAATTCTAGTAACCTTAAGATCCAAAGAATGTTGCCAAATTGATCTGGAGAGTGATGAGATGAGCTTTCTCAAATTTGACATCGAATCTGAGATAACTTCTTAAAGATAAACAGTGCCATCCAACTCACTAATTTTTCTATTTATTATTATGTGGATATTATATATATATGCATGAACAAACTTTTTTTGCCATTGCCATTCTTTCTTTACAACACTCAGAAGGAAAAACTCAAGCTGTACCTTCCATATTACCTTCGAAATACATTTATTTTTGTGTAAAATGTAAATTATTATAAACATTTTCGATATTCATACTGATTTCAAATTCAGAATAAAAAAACTTATTAATCTACATAGCCTACTGGTAGAATGTAAGAGAAGGCCCTATGGCATTAACTCTGCCAGTATAAATAAATAAGTCCTTCTTTCTCCCATCATCAATTTACACTTTCCTCTTAAATGCACACAATAATTAAAATTCCTCAGTTGTATTTGTTCTATGTATTTTCACCACGAGGAGAGAAGGGGAGCAGTACCTAAACACATTTCGTCAGAAACTCTATTCGGCACTCCAGACTTTAATTTTCACGTAGAACCTTATCATGTTTTCCTGTTTGTGATTATATTCATATATATTCAATTTTTTATTTTATTTTTTATTATTATTTTTAAGTTTATACTTGTATACCGTTATATATTTTCCTGTATTGATCTTGGTTCAGTGGAAGAGAAGGCTGATGGTCTTAACTCTGCCAGGGAAAGTGAAACTATTATTATTATTATTATTATTATTATTATTATTATTATTATTATTATTATTATTATTATTATTATCGTTTTTTCAACTTGTGAGAACAGATTTCTTAATAGTAAAAAATTTGTAATTTTCCTTTGTACCCCTCTGGATTTACCATCTCGAGTTAAAACGCATACTTTTTCTCCCATTTCTTACAATAACTTGCACCAAATTCTGAAACCCTGGTTACTTCACCGGCGAAGACTGCATAATATTATACTTGAGGTTAAATGCTTCTTTATTGTCTTTCAAGTGTATGTGACATAAGCTATATTTCATACGTGGATTCGAAAAGTAAATGTGAATGTAAACTGCATATGTTTGGTCATTATCTTCACAATTACATATCAGTGAAACTGATCTCTTCTACTAGCTGTAAGTCTCGCAAATCTATTTGGCACTTGCGAGGAAAGAGAGTTAGCTAGCATGCCTTTATAGTTGTGGTCCTTTGTAGGGTTGGGTCAAAGAAAGAGAATGGAGGTAGAAAAGGGAGGAGCAATGCCACTAAAGAAAAGTATGCTCATTGCTTAGAAGAAGTCGACCTGTAGGCTTGTTAAATTCAATGTGTCTAAATCTATGATTAAGTGGCATGCTGCCGATAATTTTTAAAACAAAGTGTAGCACTAAAAGGATATGAACAATAGAGATGTTCTCAATGTATACAGTTTTATGAAGAAATAAACAGAGCACTTAAAACTAAGGTACCACAGTTACACTTAGACTTCAAAAAAGAGTAGCAGAGGCAACCAAGATATGTAACAGTAAAGAGGATTGAGTAGCAGAGGCAACCAAGATATCTAACAGTAAAGAGGATTGAGTAGCAGATGCAACCAAGATATCTAAGAATAAAGAGGATTGAGTAGCAGAAGCAATCAAGATATATAACAGTAGGCCTAAAGAGGATTGAGTAGCAGAGGCAACCAAGATATCTAACAGTAAAGAGGATTTTGCTTGAACGAAAGTAACAGAAAGTTGGAAGAACATCAATAAGTACATCGGGGAAGAAACGTCGATGGCAAGAGACCACTATCTATATTAACGACTTTGGCAAATGTGTAATACGACGAAAAATTCACGAATTTTACCTATTGCACAAAATTTATTCTACAATTTTGAAGTTATTATCTATTCTACACGAAATTACCAATCATCAGTGGCGCAGCATCAGGGGAGACAGGCTAGGCATTAGTGTCGTGCAATGTTCGAACATGAGGGATACCAAGATAGGCCTACTACGAACTTCGCCCTACTTCATAGGCATCCCAACAGTACGAGGAAATGAAGCATGTAAACCAAGTCTGTTAAAAACCGGTCAGAGGCCTTATGTTCGGCTTAAGTTTGTCGAATCCCCTTTGCGTTTGTTCAGTCTTTCTCCTTCATTACATATTCCGCCTAGTTCCTCCTCTCACTGCGCCTTGAAGTTTCAGCTGCATGAGGATGTCAGGCACATATCTTGCGAAGTTACGCATGCTAATGAGTAGGGTGGTTGCACCAGTGAATGGGCGGGTCCAGTAAATGACCATCTTGTAAAAATTCTATTTAAAATAGGAGTAAGGGCTGCAAAAACCAATCTGAAACTCCGAATTACAGGAGATCAAAATGTTTTGAAACATTCTCTCTCAGTGGTCACTCAGAATTACGTGACTGTGTATATAACATGACAGTTTTCTTCAGGTGTGCATGAAATGTGCAATCCTGCTTGCATTCCCGATAACGTAAGACTAATGACAACTATTCATATAGCAGCCTTTTAATGCAATTATTTGTTGTTTTTCGTAGAATAGATATTAAGCAAGGAATTAATTATATAATTATTTAAATCAAGATTTCAGTAAAAAGTTAATTCTAACATCAAATCTGCATAAATAACTGGGTGGTCATTCACTCGATCTGAATAATGGGTCTTCCCCAATGAATTACTATTTTGGTCATTTACTGGTGACATCTGAGCGCGAAATTCAAAATCTGTGACTGTTGTTTCATATGTATGTGGTAGTGAATGACCGAAAAACGAACTTGTACCAGTAAATGACCATGGTCCAAAGTTGAGTGGTCATTCACTGGAGGCTAGAGACATTTACTGGTTCATATTCAAATGAGTTTAAATTAACAACTGAAGTCCTTTAAATGTATTTTTCTGCAAATCAGTCCAAAATGGCGCATGAAGGAAAAGAAAAGAAAGCATACGGACGTTTTCAATATAGCGAAGATATCTATGCAGCTGTAGAAGCAATACATAGAAATCAAATGAGTGCCAATACAGCTACCAAAGAATATAAAATCCCAAAAGTTACTTTAATAAATAAATTACATGGAAAAGTACTAATGGAGCGAAAAATGGGTCCCACAGCTACATTAGAGAAAGAAGAGGAAGGCCGGTTTGAAAATTGGATTACTGCTGAAGCCAAATTGGGATTTCTCATGGATTCCGATGAATTTAAAGATGCACTTCAGACTAATGGTTATTAACCCATTAATGGGGCGTTATATATTTTAGCCTCCCACTGTTCACGAAAGCTTTTTTTTTCTTGCCGTAACTGTTTCTAGACGTTAAGTTGGTACTACTGAAGAACGACAATGAACAGTTTATACAAGCGGAACCTTCAGTTCTAGACAGAGCACAAACAAAGAAGGAGTTTTTTTTTTAGAAGATTGCATCTAGAAATATATAAGTAATTTCTTATGTACAGTTATTGATAATGTGATTAAATTTTATAGTAAACACTTCCCAAATAATGTAAGTCGAATATGCATTCATCATATTATTTCAATCTACTTCAGTTTTCTTTCTATTACATGTTACGTTATACCGCCCCAGAAGTGGGGCACTGGGCACGGTCGGGTAGGGGTTTTTTTCTGGTATACCTAAGTGTTTTGTCTTCTTTCATACTCATTGTAGACGAGCTTTTTGCTATTGTGATGGAAGATAATAACATCCTGGATGCTGATATATTTATTAACGCTCCTGAGATAACCGTTTTGAAGAAATTTTACGATATTTTCATGTATGTGATAATGGGAAAATAGACAAAAATGACAAATTTGCTAAAGTGAGGTCACTGTGGTCGCTTCTAATGAGCGTTAGATGCAGTTCTTTCCGGGAGAAACCAATCGCACCGTCGATGAAGCAATGATACCATATTTTCGGGGCGTATTTTGCGGGCTACCGGGGCTACCGGCGGTAGCCCAAGGAAATTACAAAAGAAAAAGTTTATAATATAACATAATGTAATAATTTTGTATTATTAGTTTTACCATAGTAATTAAAATTAAAGTAATTGTTAGATATATTTTGTGTAATAATAGGGTCAGCGGTAGCCCAAACCCTTTAACCAGTATACGCCACTTATTTTGGGTGTCGGCACGAAACCCAAAATTCAACGTAAACCCATAAGATTTGGTTAAAAGTCATGGCGCTTGTGTACACCTTGTCTTGATTACCTCATTCACTCTGAATCGTACCAAAATGCTTCTACAGGCAAGATAATTCCTGGGTGGGTATGTTGCCAGAATTATCTTACCAGTCTGTTGTGATGGACCGATCACTTTTCAGAAAATTAAAAGAGAATGATCATGATGCAACTGGCGCTGTAAGGGCAAATCTCACAGCAAAGGCTCTCCTGAAAATTATAGAGGCCATGAAAAAACTTACGCGTGGTTCACATGACCAAGTGACAGATGATATATCAGGAATCACTCTGGTGGGTTACTACGATAATAGTATCATAACCATTACATCCACGAGCACTGGCACAGAACCCATGAGAGAAGCAAGACGTTGGAGTGCAGTCCATAAAAAGAAGATCACAATTCCACAGCCTGCCTGTATTGTGAACTATAATCTGTTAATGGACGGGGTAGACAGGATGTACCACAATATATAAACTTACAGAATCCATATTCGAAGCAAGAAATGGTATTGGCCTCCCATTGCTTTCGACATCAACGCCACCATGGGCAATGCTTGGCAACTGTATTGTCTAACATCAAAGGGTAACGAGGTGGTATGGATCTTCTGTTACGCGATATATTGTACAAACATATCTAACACAATACCCCGAGACTAGATTACATCCTGGTCGCTCACCACTCACTAGAAAATGACGGGTTCATGATGGCGCCCACCTCAATGGTCGTAATCACATGACTGAAAAAAGTAAACTCAAGTAAGATGTGGAGAGTGTCATAAGAATATCTTCAGAAAGTGTAGGAAATGTAATGTAGGGTGTTACATCCATTGCTTTGAAAAATTCCATACATAATTTGCAAACTATGACTATTATCTCAACTAAGTGTAAATAAGAAGCAAGTTAATGGCTCAAATAGGCCTATGTATGTTTGTAACTTAGAATTGTTTATTATTTGCTTATATAGGTGCTATAATACATGAAAAAGAGCTATACAGAATTTTTCTTACAAAATATATCAAATATTAAAACACCCATCCCATTCATGCCCAGTTGGGGCGGTGGTTTTCTTCAAACTGGCTGAGTGAAATTTGTTTTGAATAATTTTCTCTTTAGTTATTAAGTCATATGATTACAATATTAAAGTATTTCTCAAAACTGCAAAAAAAAAAATTAACTTGGGCATAAATGGGTTAAAGACATGAAACGAAGTAACCCATTTGATTATAGTCACCCAGGGAAAAAAATGGCTGGAACTTTTTCTAAAAAGACATCCTATTGTGACAATAGAAAATCAGAAGTTATATTCAAAGTTCTGGATATCATCCAGAGCAATCCTCTGGTTCCAAATAATCATGGATTTGTAAATATTCAGAGAAATACTGCAATAGTAGAAGATACTCAAGTCAATTTTTTGGTTCCTAATGATGAATCTGTAGATTTTCATAGAAATACTGCAGTGAATTTTGAATAATGTTGTGATGAAAATAATGTGGAGGATGGATGTGTTGAAACTAATAGGATTACTGAAAATGGAATCCAGAATATTATTCCAAGTGATCTCGACAAATAATTATTATTAATGATATGATTGTTGCACAACCATCTGCGATTGGAAGTGTTAAAAGTAATACGGAGATTGGAAATGGGATCCAAAGTATTAGTCCAAGCATAGATGTTGATGAAAGTTGTATTAATAAACTAAATTCTACAGGACCATCAAATAATGTAACACCAGAAACTGTGTGAAATAGTTATTTATGGTACTTGTGAGGTAAGTGCATCTTTATTGCACGAGTGGAAAGATTTAAGCACGAGGCGTTAGCGTTAACTTCTTGAGTAATAATTCAATGGAAATGTATACGTGTGTACCCGGGTACTATGAAAATACTAATGAACTGTGAGATAGAGTTCAAACTGTGAGGTAAAGTCTTTATCTCACTAGTGAAATAAAGTAATGTTGAATAATAGCCTACTTTACACACGCAAAAGTATTTAGTAAAGGCATATTTTTCGTTATGGTCATGGATAAAAGGAATTTGTATTGGCCAAAAATAGAAGAAAATAATGATAATGAAATAATATAAAAAGAACCCCTCCTGATGTTCCATTTGCTGTAACTTCTAAAAAGTGGAAACAGTATTATTATAAAGGAAAAGTAAAAGAAGAGAAGTAAAACGTGAAGAAACAACGTAAAGAAGATAGAGAGTTAAAGAAAAAAAAGAAAGCATCTACAAAGAAGAGGACTGAAACAAACAAAAATAAAAAACTATCTGTGGGCGAAACAGAAATTGAGTCAGGTGTAATGTGACTTTTATGACACTGATTCAGGAAACATTGACTTTTCGAAAGTAATGTATACACCTAGTTCTCAACCTAATGCTAACACTACATTATAAAAAGTTATCTATCGCAAAAACTAGTAAATTAGTGTGAAATATAAAGGAACATATTTTTCAGGGGTAGTGATGGAAACGGATAAAACAGAATCAGAAGTGAAAGTTGTGTAAAGATGTGGACTGGATACTTGGAAGTGGCCAAATGAAATTGACCAAATACAATACACACATCGTAACATTGTCTCAAAAATTACTATTCTTACATAGCATAAAATATATATCTATTCAGAGCTTGAAATAAATTTCCAAATTAAAACTAGGACTAATTGAACAGTTTAATTTTGATATAGGTAGCCTATCAAAAAGAATTATTTGTAGATCTATACATTTAGTACATTATTTTTACAATGTAGCCTCTTGCGAATATATATAAAACAAATATGTAATGGAAAATCAAACCGGTAAAAAGGCCCAGCTACAAATTTGTATAAAGTGTTCTTGAATATTAAAGGATTTCTCTAGAAATTTATATTTCTATTCCAGTTTTTAAATGTAATATTACTGGGACGAAAGCCATAATAGTAACCACATAATATTATAGTAGGCCTACACAATGATATCTCATTGCATAGAGCCCCAGGTTCAATTATTCATCATTTGTCACTTGGGGTCATTCACTAGTGCTCATCTGGTCAACTACTAGAACATTATGGTCATTCACTAGTGATTTTTAAATCATAAAAGTATAATGTCATAAATTTAAGCTACATGAGAGAAAAATTAAAATTCACTCATTAAATGAGTAGTGCGAGTCTTCAGGAATCATCGAAGCATATTACTTATGTCGAATGCCTAGTTTTATAAGTGGTTATATTCATATATTCTTATCAAGGTGCTTAACTGGTCATTCACTAGTGCTACTACCCTAGTACCGCCGTAGTAATAGTAATGGAAGTAGTACTAGTAATACCAGCAGCAGACAGCAGTAGTTGTATTAGTAGACCTAGTAGGCCTAATAATGGCTCACTTTGTTTAATCGTGTTATTAATTTTTAGTATGTGTTATCCTTTTGTATACCCAACAACTATTAGTGAACGTTTGCATTTACTTCAGTAACTTATACAGAGTTCAGGGTATGATTTTCAACTTATTGAAAACTATTTTCAGGCTACGTTTTGCACTTTCCAAGTTGCTGTATGTTTCTGGAAACCGGATAACATATGCAATCCCTTGGCCGAAATTTGAATCTCGTACTGCGTTGGTTAGTTCACGAAAGATCCAGGAAAAAATATCACGAAATAACCACTGCCACGAAATTACCAATGTTTACCCTAATATTAAAATGAAATAACCTTATTTATTCTTGGGTTCAATATTGCAAGCTACAAGGAATTATGTGCAGTATGGAACTGATTTTTTTTTTTTTTTTTTTTTTTACAAATGCTACCAGGATGTCTTTTCGACATTTCTTGTCTTCTCTCCTCGCAGTGGCTTAGTTGTAACCCACTTTTGAGGTTGGGGCGCCTGGAAGGCGGAGTTACATTACCCCGATGATATGATAGGATATAATTATGTGGTGCCAGGAGAGGTCTTAAATCTAAATTTAACCTAAATTCCAGAGCACGGACGAACGCAGGAACGTAGGAATAATCTCCACTTTAATCCCCATGTGCTCTAACCGGGACCTCATGAACTATAGCCAGAAGCTCTGACCACTAAACCATGGGGCTGGTTTATGAAAATGAAATTATATATTTATTAATTAATTTATTTATTTATTAATAGATGGGATAAGTTATAATGAAGTGTAGTATGAAAATGAAATCATTTATTTTTGGACTTATACAATTTATGTTATACATGGTGTTCCAGTCAAACCTCCCTGATTTCAATTAATCATAAAACGGAAAGTATGAAAAACGGGGCAATGAAATTACAGAGAATTCAAGAAAAACTCATAGATTTTATTTTACTCACACTAGTACATCTCTACATGTGCCCTATTGGTAGCACGAACAATATCTAACCTGTACTCAACTTCTTGGAGTGTTCTCATTAACATTTAACCTGTTACTGTGGCAATCACATCACGGATTCGTAATTCTGCTGTATCATTCAATGGCGTCGCAAATACATGGTCCTTCACATAACCCCAGAGGAAGAAATGCAACAGTGTTAAATCCGGTGAACGTGGTGGCCACCATATCGGTCCGTCGCGTCCAATCCATCGATTAGGAAATGTTGCATTGAGGGGACCCCGAACATACATATTCCAGTGTGGGGGAGCCCCATCTTGTTGAAAGATGATATTAGGTTGTAGGACAACTACCTGTGGGTACACGAACTATTCCAACATGTCCAAGTACACGTGACCTGTGACTAGGTTCACGGAAAAAAACAGACCGATGATCCTGTCCTTCATTAGACCGCACCAAACGTTCAGTTTTGGACTGGCACGGACAAGTTCTCTGTACACTTGTGGGTTTTCCGATCCTCATATCCGTACATTGTGCCGATTAACACGTGAAACGTTGCCTCGTCTGAAAACAGCACGTTGTCAAGGTAGTGAAGATTCGTTCGATACGGTCGAGAATTTCCAAAGCAAATTCCTTACGACGCGGCCTGTCAAATGGTTTCAGTTATTGCACATTCTGCACTTTACATGGAAACAACCGAAGCCTCTTATGCAGAACTCCATGCACAGTTGTCGGAGGCACATTGAATTGTCTTGATACCTGGCAAATGGATTTACTCGGGCTTCCCTGAAATCCCACTCGAATTTCTTCCACCTTTTCTTCTGTCATGGAACGCCGAGCTCTATCAGATTGTTTTAGGACGCTGCCGGTCATAAGCAACTTATTGAACCAGATCCTAATTAATTTTGCATCAGGTGCAACTCTTCTGTACACTCGTCTGTACTTTCGTTGCGTTGAAATCACGGGTTTCGTCTGCGCATACCACACCACTGTTTACCCGCGTTGCTGTGGAGTAGACATTTTTGCTTTGCGATTGTTGCACAACGTAGTGACAAAACAATCAATTTCAAACAAGTGAAATATAAATTCTTTGAGATTCTCTTTCTTTTAGTACCAGTCTCATTTCATAAATCCGCATACCTTGTTAGCAATGATAAATTGAAATCAGGGAGGTTTGAATGGAACACCGTGTATTATGAAACTGATCAGAAAGAGGAAAAGGAATTGGTTGGGTTACTGGTTGAGAAGAAACTGCCTTCTGAAGAATGAACTGGAAGGAATGGTGAGCGGAAGAAGAGTTCGGGGCAGAAGAAGATATCAGATGACAGACGACATTAAGATATATGGAT
The DNA here is from genome assembly GCF_040183065.1 of Periplaneta americana. Taxonomy (NCBI): domain Eukaryota; kingdom Metazoa; phylum Arthropoda; class Insecta; order Blattodea; family Blattidae; genus Periplaneta; species Periplaneta americana. The sequence goes on from NC_091117.1 coordinate 106,947,361, forward strand.
CATATGAGGAGACAAAGAGGAAGGCAGAAAATAGGAAAGATTGGAGACTGCCGGATTTGCAGTGAAAGATCCGCCCTTGGGCAGAACACTATGAATGAAGGTGTTCATGTTATAATTCTTTCATTATCAGTATAGTCACACATCTATTGTTACCGAGCAACTGTCATTTATTTGAATATTATGAGAATAATGTAATTATAGCTACTTTCTGTCGGTAATTGGTATAATAAAAACTACTACATATTTTTAATATAAAATGTGACTTGCCTATAAGAACGTATATTTATGTGGATATTTAATAATAATTTCGTAATAAAAATTACCTATCCTTACATCTAAATAAAACTTCACAAGATTTGTTCTAAATTCCATATGCAGCTGAAAGCATGAAGGATTGGAGGGGAGGTTAGTAGAGGCCCGCGAGCTTGAAGGGGCAGATTCGAGCGAGCTGGATAGATCCGCTTCTTCAAAGCAGACTTCGGTTCTCATCACGCTCGACAAACTTGAACCAAACATAGCGCTTAAAATTAGAGCTGGGGACGGAGCGAGTAGATCCGTTGAGTTACTCGGTTCTATCGGTTTATGTGCTTGGCAGCGGAGCACCGAAGTTACTCGGTTAACCGTAGTCATTACCGGTCAGTTCAAACGTTCAAACAGAGTTCACGTGTTTTACTTAATTCTAGCAGACAATAACGTAGATACTGTTGTATTTAAATATTATCTACTGCAGGACAAATTATTTCCTTATCCCCAAGGCAGGCTCAAAGGCCTCTAGTATTGAAGAGGAGTTCATTCTATTACATGACCTGTCAAGTGGGCCTAATGAACACTAACAGTCTGAACATATTACTGTACATAATAATAATAATAATAATAATAATAATAATAATAATAATAATAATAATAATAATAATAATAATATTATTACTAATATTAAAATCCAGGATAACAGAGAAAGTATGGAATTGAACGGGTTACATCAGCTCCTTGTTTATTTTATTTTATTGGATTATTTTACGACGCTGTATCAACATCTAGGTTATTTAGCGTCTGAATGATATGAAGGTGATAATGCCGGTGAAATGAGTCCGGGGTCCAGCACCGAAAGTTACCCAGCATTTGCTCGTAAAGGTTTGAGGGAAAACCCAGGAAAAAACCTCAACCAAGTAACTTGGCCCAACCGGGATTCGAACCCGGGCCACCTGGTTTCGCAGCCAGACGCGCTGACCGTTACTCCACAGGTGTGGACTCCTTGTTTATCCGGATGACGTGACTGTATTAGGAGAAAATCCACAACAAATTAGGGAAAACACGGGAATTTTACTTGAAGCAAGTAAAGAAATAGGTGTGAAAGTAAATCCCGAAAAGACAAAGTATATGATTATGTCTCGTGACCAGAATATTGTACGAAATGGAAATATAAAAGTTGGAAATTTATCCTTTGAAGAGCTGGAAAAATTCAAATATCTTGGAGCAACAGTATCAAATATAAATGACACTCGGGATGAAATTAAACGCAGAATAAATATGGGAAATGCCTGTTATTATTCGGTTGAGAAGTTTTTATCATCCAGTCTGCTCTCAGAAAAGCTGAAAGTTAGAATTTATAAAACAATTAAACCTATATTACCGGTTCTTCTATATGGTTGTAAAACTTGAACTCTCACTTTGAGAGAGGAACAGAGGTTAAGGGTGTTTGAGAATAAGATGCTTAGGAAAATATTTGGGGCTAAGAGGGATGAAGTTACAGGAGAATGGAGAAAGTTACATAACGCAGAACTTCATGCATTTTATTCTTCACCTGACATAATTAGGAACATTAATAAATCCAGACGTTTGAGATAGGCAGGGCATGTAGCACGTATGGGCGAATCCAGAAATGCATATAGATTGTTAGTTGAGAGGCCGGAGGAAATAAGACCTTTGGGGAGTCCGAGACGTAAATGGGACGATAATATTGAAATGTATTTGAGGGAGGTGGGATATGATTATAGAAACTGGATTAACCTTGCTCAGGATAGGGACCGATGGCGGGTTATGTGAGGGCGGCAATGAACCTTCGGGTTCCTTAAAAGCCATAAGTATTGTTATTATTATTATTATTATTATTATTATTATTATTATTATTATTATTATTATCATCATCATCATCATCATCATATTAGAGTCTTTGATTAATATTAAAATATGTTTAAAAAAAGAAGTGCATTATATTTTTCTTCTATGTGTGTTTATTGGATTTGTGTTACCTCATCAGTCATCATTTTATTTGTATTTATTTCTACGAATTATGTTACCTAATTACTTTAACTTATCAATAATATTACTCTTCACCAAAGAGAACATGGTTGCATTGAATGCTAGTAATGTTATAAAATAAATAAGCATTATGTTCTTCAGTTTAAGATTCCACGTTTTATTGATTGTTTTATCCACTTTCCGTAATAGTAAATAATTCTGTGTGTTATTTTTAAGTGTTTTAGGCAGCGCTTCATGGAGCCCGTTTCTTTCTATCTTCTTTTTTACTTAGCTGCAGCGTTTAACGTTTACCTCACATGTTCATTTATTATTTATTAGTATTGTAAATTATTTTATCAATTGTATTTGTCTGTCATATATAACAACACTGAAAGTTAAATAGGTCTTTCATACAAAATAACTCCGCAGATAGTTGTAATCACGCATATGAAATTTGCAACCGCCATTTTGCAACGAAGAGAAGCACTTTTTTCTCGTCAATTGACAAAGCGAAAGCGCTTTACTACAACGCATTTAAAACACTCTTGGTTTCACTTTCAAAGTACGTTCTAAAATCGACTCAATCTAAATTTTTAATCTGCCGCCACAAATTTGTACTCGGTTCAACCGAGTAATGACGTCACAGTAACTGCTCCGATCCGAACCGCTCCGTCCCCAGCCCTACTTGAAATGCACACTAGTACACATTCTCTACTCAAAAGTCAAGAAATAATTCATATTACAGATATCTCTAATATAATTTTCTTATAATATGTATTTTTTTTTATTTCTAAACAGATTACTTTTAACTTCTGATAAAGTTAATAAAGTTTCACGTAATCTAATTAGACATCTCAGAAATAAGTTTCCCGCAACCATGGTGGATACTGCATGTAGGATAGAGAGAACATGAATTGTGTCTTTCGTCTGCTTCAGTCTCTCGGTGGTGCACTAAAGCACCCGCTTTGGCTTCGGTTTAAAAGGTGCACGTGCACAAACTCTTTCTTCCGTCACACACAGAACACAAATGCACCCCGCTCGTTGATGGATACATGTGTCTATCCTGGTTTGTACAGTGCAGCAATACGAGTATTTCCTTCCCGTAAGTGGTGTTTCTTGTGCTGCAGTTTTTAACAATCTCTATCAAGGATGGAAAGAGATCAATCAGGTGATGATTGGATGAAAAATGTGACTTTTGATTCCGTTAGTTTTCATAAAGGCAATTCTTTGTTGTCTTTAACATTGAGCAGAATCTGAACTTAAGTCTGAAATAAATAAACAGTCCTCAATTAAATATGTCCAAAAAAGACGGAAATGTGACTAGAAAATGTCAAAGTACTTGATACCCTAAATATACGAGGTGCATTCAAGTTATAACACCTCCGATTTTTTTTCTCACAAACTAATCACACGAAAAATTCGGAACTTGTGTCACTTCTCGACGTAACCTCCCTGCAGCCTACACATTTTTCACAACGTCGACGCCATGATTCCATTGGCCGCTGCGAATGCTTCTTTAGGAGTCTGTTTTGACCACTGGAAAATCACTGATGCAATATCGGCACGACTAGTGAATGTGCGACCACGGAGTGTGTCTTTCATCGTTGGAAACAAGCAAAAGTCGCTAGCATCCAGGTCAGGTGAGTATGGAGCATGAGAAATCACTTCAAAATTGTTGTCACGAAGAAACTGCTGCGTCGCGTTCGCCTGATGCGCTGGGGCATTGTCTTGGTGAAAGAGCACATATGTAGCCTTTTCCGGCCATTTTGCACTCAATGCTGGAAGGAGCTTTTTCTTCAAAATGTCTTGGCAGGATGCACCTGTCACTGTAGTGCCCTTCGGAACGCAATGAGTAAGGATTACTCCATCGCTGTCCCAGAACATGGCCATTTTTTCAGCACTGGCGCTTACCCATTTTTTTTTTTTTTTTTTTTTTTTTTTTTTTTTTTTTTTTTTTTTGTGACGGTGAGTCTGTGTGTTTCCATTAAGCTGACTGGCGCGTTTCAGGACTGAAAAACAGCATCCACTGGCGCGTTTCAGGATTGAAAAACGGCATTCATGTCTCATCCATTGTCACAATGGATGAAAAGAAAGTCCCATTCATGCTGTCATCACGCTTCAACGTTCCTGGCAACTTGCCACGCGCGCAGCCTTGTGATCGTCCGTCAGCATTCGTGGCACCCACCTGGAGGACACTTTTCGTATTTTCAGGTCTTCATGCAGGATTGTGTGCACAGATCCCAAGGCAATGAGTTCCACATTCATTCGACGATCCTCCAAAACAACTTTCTCCACTAGCTCGATCATGTCGTCAGACCGGCTGGTGGGAGGCCGAGATTGTCTTGGTTTGTTGTCACACGACGTTCTGCCTTCTTTGAACTATCGCACCCACGAACGCACATTACACACATCCATGTCTCACTCAACTGGTGATGAATTTCAATCGGTGTTACACGCAAATTGAGAAAACGAATGATTACACGCTGCTCTGGTAATGAAAAGTCACATTTTAAGTATCAAAAACAGTCCTCACTCTCGCCACAGCCACTAGAGTTCTGTGTGCCGTACACTGCTGCCATATCTGTCACGCATTCATAACAAGTGCACGCGTATTTCAAAACAAACCGCTTGTTTCTATCTGCTCCCAGTCCTGAGAAAAAAATCGGAGCTGTTATAACTTGAATGCGCTGATAGATGACTATGTGATTCTAAGCAGGTGAAGAAGAATCTTGGAGTCGTACTGGTATTTCTGCAGTAAAAAAACTCTGAAGTAAAAGCTATAAAGTATGTAGAGAGAAAAACATATTACGAATGCAAAAATGTTCCATATATTAGGAAGAAACAATAGAACACTGACGGAAACACGCTTAGAAACTGTTAGGCATAATAAAAATGTGACACGGAATAGACGAATATTTGGCCACACTGTTGATCCAGTATGACACCTTGGACGGCAAGAATAAATTAGCCTTTACAGGAAACCAAGAAGCCCAAGAATCTATAGGTAAACACAGTTATTTGGAAACCACAGACTCAATGGCAATAAAGAAGCTTTCCATGAAAGACTAACTTGAAAGCAATTCTGTTTTTAAAGGCATATCTCCAAATATTCAGAACAATTTGATCCAATCTATCACTAATGCTTTAAGGGAAAAGATATAACTGTTTCGGGAATGATTTAGACATTTTGCGTCTATCCATACTTTCTTGGTACGCTTTGCCACTGCCCATCATACAGTGGGGAGCACCAGTTTAATGAACATTTTAGGAGAATTAGCGTTTAGGTGGAAGGAGACAGGGAAAAAAAACAGAAGTGTACTGATTGAGAGACACCGAATATCATTTCTGTCAGTCATGAAATTCAGAGAGGAAGGCCGACCCATCATTTGTGGGGAACATAACTAAATATAGCGTAGAGGATGGAGATTACGGTAACAAATTATAATGAAATAGTACTATTTACAGCGCACTTTGTAACATTTGTTACATTTTGTGTTCGTGACTTAATGGCATTATACTGTAAGTCTGTTTTCACGAGTTCTGAGTGTACTCTGGTGTCATGAATAAAGCGCGGACCTCGTTGCCTTTTCATTGCCTGCTGCCGCGATACAAGTTGCCTGCACAAGGGCTATACCGAGAGTCTGACGTCACGTCCACATCACTCGCGATGGGTACGGCGTCTTGACGCATTCTCAATACGTACAGCAGTCGGTCGGGCACGTGTAGACCGTGCAGAGTTGTAAACAAGAGTGCCAATAATGTCAGGCGTAAAGAAAGAGAAGTTGTTACAATATGTGGAGGAATTTGGCCGTGAATATTCCACTATACAAGGAATAAATATATTTTGCAAAGTATGCCATATACAGTTTAAAGGCCACAGAAAAATGTTCATCCAGAAGCACTGTAGGTTTAAACAACATAAAAAAGTATAACGCTGTTTGGCAGACATGATACACCATCGAGTTCAAATTCATACAAGCCTATTCAAAGAGAGTTTTGTAACGACCTCTGCAATATGATGGTATGTTGCAATATTCCGTTACACAAGTTACAAAATGCTACTTTCAAATCATTTCTGCAGAAATATACTGGGCGAAACGTTCCATGCGAGTCAACTTTACGGAAAAGATATTTATCCCCGTGCTATGATCATGTCATCAACAGCATTAGGAAATCTATCGCAAATAATAAAATATGGGTTTCGACACACGAAACGGCAGATGTGGAAGGAAGGTCTATTGGCAATGTTATTGTTGGAATATTATCTCCGGACAAACCTTCACAAAAATACTTGTTAATAACCGAGGTGCATACTGCAGTAAACAGTTCCACAATTGATACTCTCTTTGAGAATATTTTGTGGCCTGAAGGAATACAAAGAGAAAATGTCCTTTTTGTGACCGATGCTGTAGCATACATGTTAAAAGCAGCACGCCAAATTAGGACTAGATATCCAAACCTGCTTCATTTAACTTGCTTGGCCCATGATCTGTATAGGGTAGCTGAAGAAATTAGGTCGTTATTCCCTGATATTGACAGCTTAATCTCCAACGGGAAGAAAATCTTTCTGAAGTCTCCGTCTCGAAAACGGCAATTCAAAGAAGTCATACCAGGAATTTCTTTGTCATCACAACCCCTTTTAAACTCGGTGGGGAACTTGGTTGAAGGCAGCATTGAACTATTGTGAACACTACAAGGAAGTCCGTGGTGTAAAACAAACATTTGATGATGAAGCGAGTATGTCAATGAAGGTTGCAAAGTCGTTGTTTTCGGAACCACTCTATGAAGATCTATTGTACATAAAAGATGTTTACAAAGATGTTCCCACAACAATAAAACTAGAATCGTCAACCCTCGAAATGTCCAGTGGCCTCCAACATAACGATTGGCAGACAGGTATCGATAGGACCTGCAGCTGTTTGACAACATACAAATCGGTTAGTAACTCGCTCTTATCTTGTCATTTAAAATTGCAGGGGACAAAAAGATTTGCGATACTTATACCTGCACGACAGAAAGACAAAATTGATTCTGTACAGTTCTTTTCGCTAAATTGTAGGGGTACAGATTGGCCTATTCAAGGTCCAGATAAGGATGCTGGGTTTAGTGCTGAAGCAGGGAAAAATGTAACTGCAATATACAATAGAACAATAACATGATAACTAGCAACAAGAACTCGAAACACTTGGGCTAACAGTAGTTGCAGATTATTATGAACAAAGTATTTCAAATTGTGTTACTAGATATCGTGATATCGAGCTTACTGAAATTTAATACATTCATTCTCTCTTAAGGGAAACAATCGTCACTACAGTACTTCAAAATGTTAACTCAAAACTTGTGCACATTTGATACGGGGCGTTTCCGTGGTGACGTTACAAAATTTCAAGGATGATGGAGAAGGGCAAAAACATCAATTTGAGATAAGAAACCCTGGTCCGAAAATGTCTCAGTCGTAAGTTATAAATCAAAACCTTTTGGGATCCCTACTGAAGTGGAATAAAACTTAGAGATCTTTGTTTGTACATTTAATAATTACTGTACATTACCTTCAAGCTATAACTCAGATAGGCATCCTATCTGAGCCTCTGATATAGCCAGGCATACGGGATGACGAGTCCCAAACACTTCCTATATCATCGGAAATCCTTAGGCCCTACTACCCCCAGAACTTCACCCTATCAATATTTAACTATTGCAGATGATATATGAGGGGAAGGTGGAGAGTGTTGGTGGAATGAGAGGGAAACGGGAGTACCCCGAGAAAAACCCTCTGTAACATCTGCTTGAAAGCCACCGGCGTAGCTCGGTCGGCTATGGCGCTTGCCTGCCGATCCAGAGATGCGCTAGGGCTCGGGTTCGATTCCCGCTTGGGCTGATTACCTGGTTGGGTTTTTTTCCGAGGTTTTGCCAAACCGTAAGGCAAATGTCAGGTAATCAATGGCGAATCCTCAGCCTCATCTCGCCAAATATCTATTCGCTATCACCAATTTTATCGACGCTAAATAACCTCGTAGTTGATACAGCGTCATTAAATAACCAAGTAAAAAAAAAGTCTGCTCGAGTCACAGTCAACATATCACGCGTGTATTGTAGTACTGGCTGTTGCAATTTTTTTTTAACTTGTAGTGGTGCATTGCGCATTGTGATTATATTCAATGGCTGATATGGATGTAGAGAAAGTTGACGTTGAGGTGTTTGTGATCGAGAATGAGAAAAGGCATATATTTAGGACATTCAAAATGAAGAGTACAAGGACAGAAACAAAAAATGTTCAGCATGATATGAAATTTGTTGTGTACTGTTTCTCACTTTCATGGAACATTCCGACGCAGAAAGGAAATGTGTTAATAAGCAGTTCTTGTCAAATATTTCTCGCATAAGCCTATACAATAATACCACAGTTTAGTATATACAGTTGCGAAGCTCAATACTTACTAAATATGCGAACATAGACAGTTGAAATATGCATCCATAGATAGTTGCTAGCCACCAGGATCGCTACTATCGCCTAATCACAGACGCTTTCCCTAGCAGACGGTAAAATGTATTGTAGTTTTGATACCGTGTTCTTTTGAAAAATTAACACCTTATTTCCACTATTGAAATACGAAATACATAAGGTTTATATATTATTTTCATAAAGTATATATTATATTTTATAAACTCACCTTCCTGGATCTTTCGGAAGAAGGATAACTCTGACCTCTTTTTCTTAGAATTTATAGTGCAACAAACTTCTCCTTGCCCCTTATTATTACTCAAATTATTGTATTTTAGCCATTTACAGTTATTACAACCGATAACGAACATTTCACAGTTTACACAACTTTTCACAACAAAGCGAAATACGGCACAGTCAATGCCTTTTCGATCTAGACCAGGCAGTAATATATGTTCGGGTTTTCTATTTCAGCGTATGGAGCTCAGTGAATTATTATATTATAACGTTATTGCGTATCATAGCTAAGTTTTATTTAGTGTAATGTGTCCATAAGTTCCCTTTACTTCTTGTTGCATAATAGCCTATGTTGCAGAAATAACTGTGTTATTTTAATGTGAAGAGAATTTTACATGTTAACATAATCTTTTCGCATCAACATTTTAAGTTTAGAATGGAAGCTATTTTGAGGTTTAATAAACAAGAGTTTATATTGTGATTTAATATAGCACATCCACCTTCCTTGATAAAGACAGAAAATTTATCATACCACTCCTATGAAATTAGTGTACGTACGATTGTTACTTCGTCTCTTAGGTAGTAGATAAATACAATAATTCAATACTCAATTGTAGTATTAAAATACAGACAAATTGAATGTGCGGAGTATCATACATGACATTATGCTTAATTATAATGTATAATTGCGAATTTAGGAATATAAGATATAGTAAACATAACCTATAATATTTCCATATGAATGGCAGGGCATTGGAGACCATTAAAATTAGTCAGAAAGGGGCAACTGGGACAGTAAACATAACCTATAATTTCAACATATCTAAATATCCGTGCGGTGCAACTGAAAATTATTGAATCGTGCATAAATGAATGTACAAGAATTTCGCAACATTTAATCGAAATAAAGGCAAGTATTACACATACGAACGATGTAATTTTCACACCAAAAATAATATTTCATCTAAACTCGCAAGTGATTTATGTCTGAAGTGTCTCATAATCATTGTTTTAAATTTTATTAATGCAATTACACTGCATTTTAGAGAAATATATGTTACTCTTTATGCATTCCAAGTAATTTATATGGTTGAAACGCCGCCCTTCGTGATCAGGTTAAGCGAGTTGCATGGTCCGCCTTATGGCCTGTATTAGATCACGATGGCAGTGACACAGTCTATTGTTCCTAGTACTCACAGCGCTCCAAGCGGCTAGCAACTATCGCGAGAAATGCAAAAAATCATCCCAAGCTTCGCAACTGTATATACTAAACTGTGATAATACATAAATTTACTTTTTACTTCATTAATTTCTCTATGTGCTTTTTAATAAAAAGTAATAACACTGATAACATTTCAGTTTCTGAAAATAAAACAAACGGTAATCTTTACATATTTCATTTCAGTAAACTCTATTTATTATTGATAATTCCTTCTAATCACTCTCTCTTTACCTTCTATTAAAGTACCGTTAATATACCGGTACGTACAGTAATATATTTTCTCCAAAGTGAATTAAAAATTAAAGGCACTTATTACAGTTTCATTTCAACAATTAAATGCATACAACTATTGGCACTGGTTTGCCATAAATGTTACAGAAAGCATTCTATTGGAGGTATAGCCAGTCTTACGTTAATATAATCTTTCTGAAGGCATTTTTGAGAGTATTATACACTTCATCGAAGCTGGGAAATGTCATTTTTAAGTTAATTAAAATAAATTGATTCCTCCTTGCGCAACTAGTTAAACAACACGTAAAAATTCCTTGTAATAAAGGACTGCTGACTATTGGATGTACTCAATGTCTTCTTTACATAATTGCATTTCGAAGTACACTAGTACTGCACGGTGATTAGCATCTATGGCGACTGTTCACCTCAAATCCTTCTGTCCGTCTTTCATCCGCTCGTATCGCCTAAGAATGGTGCAGCTGCCGTTCCGCAGACATTCCGCTCGTGTGAACAGGGACAACAGCTGTTCAAACTGGCATCTCCCATTTCCCAGTCGATGCAGGCACGACAATGTCGCAATAAGTTCTGTTGGGTTCAGTCTAATATTTCTGAATGGTACAACAGGAAGCTAGGATTCTTGCCAAGAGGTCCTCTTCATTTCTATAAGTATTTAATATTTATTTATTTATTTAACCTGGTAGAGATAAGGCCATCAGGCCTTCTCTTCCCCTCTTCCAGGGGATTACAACTATAATATGAATACAATAATTGAATCGGTCATTGCAGAAAGGGGATAAGTCACGAAAAACGCGAAAATGAGTTAAGAGTGCCATTGCTTTCTCCAGACCTAGACACACATTTCCATACAGAAATGGGACAAATTTGCTCATTCTCAAGCAAAGCAGAGTACCATAAGCAGCGCAGTCATTGCAGGAAGGAGACAAGTCAGCGACTTACCTTCTTTCTGCACTGACTGACGACGTGATGCAACAGAGTGCCGCGGATCTAATAAGTTACGCGCCCATCAGCTGATAAGGAAATGACAGATAAGCTAGAAGTAGTAAGGGGAAGAAAACTGTGTTATTAGTGGGAAACGTAAACGCAATGAAATTAACTACCGCAGAAATGTAAATAAGAAAAATAAACTGAAGGCATTGGAACGTCAATTCCATTGGGAAGTCTGTAGCAGCCCGTACGACAGGAGAACAATGTGGGTAAGAAACTACTTTTTGTTTGATTAGACGCAACTTTGAGTCATCAATTTTCAACATTCACAATTTCAAAGACCATGCGGCGCACTTCTATTCCTATCATGAAGGTATGGGTCACAGATCTTCAAATGAAGTGTGTTCCTTCTGAACTACATTGAAAAAATAATGTCCCTTCTTCAGTCAAGGAATTGTATCTTTTCTCTGATAACTGTGGAGGGCAAAATAAAAATCATACCTTAATTCGATTGCTGCTTGCACTGACCCAAATGGGGAGATTTAACAAAATCATTCATTATTTTCCACAACGAGGCCATTCATTTCTTCCCTGTGACCGCAACTTTTGTGTAGTGAAGCGCAAACTAAGGAAGACAGACAGGGTATACAGTATGTGCCAGACCAATATAATACCTTGATCCACCAGGCAAACACTACAGATTTTCTGTAGAATCAGTTACTATTGATGATATTATGAATTTTAAATACTGGTGGCCAGAGTATTACAAGAAAACCGCCTGCTCATTAGACACACTGAGGAAAAAAGGGAAAAATAAGAATATGTTTTCTTCAGCACAATTCAGTGAATTTGTTTACTCTAAAGATGATCCAGGATGTGTGACTGCCAGTTTGTTCATTGATAGTGAAATGAGGAAACACAGATTCTGTAGGAAAAAACCAGGTTCTGGGCGTATAGTAATGCCTACACTAAAGCATATAATGGGAAAATTCCCATTAATACGAAAAAAAAAACTTGTAGACGTATCGAAAGTAAGGCAATACATCCCATTGGAACACACTTTCTTTTACGAAGAGATTCTGAACTGGCCACCTTGTGACAAAGAATCAACAAATGACGTGGTTTCCAACGTCTAACAGTACACTCTATAACAAATTGAAACAAATGATTTTGTGTAGTACTTTAGTGTATTTTTATTGTGCTCTCCTATATGCAGTTTTTAAGTATTAATTTGAAAGTAGAGTTTTGATTTAAAACTGTGATACAAAATCACATATTGGTACATTTCTGTAGTAGGAATAATGATTAAAATGCAAAAATAATTATTGAAATTGTGACAGTAATGTAGTAATTACACACAAAAACATCGTTATCATTGTAATTATTAATATTTAGTTTGATTTCAAATATTATATTAGCCCAAAATGGTAAATTATATATTTTTTCTTTTATATTTAACAATTCCTTGCAGAAAGGGGATAAGTCATGGTTCGATTAAACAACTTTAAACAAAAGTGTTTGAGATGTCAGATGTCTGACATGATGTATTATACTTCACTATTCATAAACAAAGTAAGAAAAAATATTTATAATGATTACTCCAGTATTGCAAGAATAAAACAGTTTTTATTGATTATCTCAAAATTAAGATTATATGACTTATCCCCTTTCTGCAATGACCGATTCAATTGTCACTAATTGTTTGTAATAATTAAAATTATAATTGCAATTAATATTAAATTTACAATTACAATAAGTACGAAAAGATTACCTGATTAATGAAGGCTAGACTATTGTAGAAGAACAAAGAAATATTTTTCTTTTTACTGACTTACAAATTAAACCTAGAATAATAAAATTATATAGTGATGCAATTATCAGATATTGAAATATTTTGTGCTAGAATAAGAGAACTATAGTATTTACAAAAGCCACGTCTGAACGAGTCTCTTAGACAAGAATTTTTACATGACTCCGCAAGAAAAAACCAAGTAGAGTCATATCAGGAGCTGACCAAGAAAACAGGACCTCCCCTTTCTATCCACTTCTCAGGGAACGTCTGATTAAGATATTCATGATCACCATTTGCGAAATGAGCTGGGGCCCACCATGTTGAACCCATATGCATTGACGAACATCAAATGGGGCATGCTCCAATAACTTGGGGAATATTTCTCTCAAAAACAGTGTAGTTAAGAGGGGTGGACATATGGGCCTATTACATAATCACCGACTATGCCCGCCAGCATGTTCACTGCAAATCTTACTTGATGGGTCCTCATAACCATAGCATAGGGAGGAATCTGGATCAGCGAAACAGACTTCATGAATGAAAAGCACATATGCAGGAAAGAGATGGTTGACCACACAGTGCTGTAGTAACCATTGACTAGTGATGGGGAGTCATTTGAAGACCTGTGATTTTGTTGCTGTGATAGGTTTGTCACTGGTTCTGACTGTGACTATAGTTCCAAAATCACAGTTTCGAAGAATCTCCATATCCGACCAATATGTGATTCATAGCAAAAAATTCATAGGCAAAAATTGAGCCGGTGTCTGGTGTAGTTCCTGGATAGCTCAGTCAGTAGAGCATTGGCGCACTCAGCCAAAGATCCCGAATTCGATACTCAGCCCTGGAACTATTTTTTCCTTGAAATTATTCAAATCAACTTCACAAGGAGCTATACCTAAAAGCCAGATTTGCATAATATACCTTAGTGTTCATTAACAGAAAACCACAATTCAAGTCATAGAGTTTGTGTGCACTCAATGTTAGGTCTCTGATGGCCTGTCAGACCACTTAAGGTATGTGGATATAAAAAGGGAAAAAATTGAGCCGGTGTAGTTCCTGGGTAGCTCAGTTGGTAGAGCATTGGTGCACTCAGCCAAAGGTCCCAGGTTCAATACCTGGCCCTGGAACAATTTTTCCTTGAAATTATTCAAATCATCTTCACAGGGAGCTATACCTGAAAGACAAATTTGCATACGGTACTTTATACCAGAATTCAAAATTCATCAACAGCCTTCACATCATCAATTTTATCAACCACAGAGTAAAATCAGTACAGTAATACTAACTTGCATTCTCCACCACGTTACGTAGTGACATATATCGTATATACTTCGAGGTTCGACACCAGAGATTAAAAACTATTTAAATCCATACTTCAGTGATTTAGTAAATCCCCTCAGATGTATCCAGATGCATGAAAAGCTAGAGCATGTCCAGGGAAACCGAGGTGTCTGGTAACCTTACCACTGACTGAAGACAACACGACATGTAAAGTCAGCAGGAGTGGATAGTAGGGATACAGCTGCTGTTACCACAGTACTTTCCAAAGAGTACTGTGCGCAACATCCAGTTCACATACTACTGCTCAAGCGCTTGTAGAAGGCTCCTCAGACACGTGATTAAGCTCTGCTTCTTTGAAATTGAGTCCACACAGTTCGTCTCGGTGGAATTGTGGTGGAAATTGCCCCATTTTCTGTAACCACTGGAAAAGTCTTGGAAACATGATATGTGCTGGATGTTCATATGTGGATGTGTGGCCCAATACAACCTTTCTGCTTCTCTACTGTTTCCATTTGCTTGCCTATACACAAACACTATAAACCTGCAAGTTTCTCAACCATATATTGCATTTCACTCAAGACTGATCAAGTCCACTCACAAATCACGCCATCTGCAGTGCGTTAGTAGAGTTTACTTTTCCCAACCCCTTGTGATGTAAGCCTGTATGTTGGCAGAATTACCTATCCTTCTGTAGGCCATTTATCTCGTGAAACCTACCTGCACATGAGAGAAAGCAGAAAATGGAGTGAAAAGCTTCCCTCCCTCATTACAATTCCACTCGTAGCTAACTAATCACTTACCCTCACCACAAGGTTCTTATCGTAAATTATAGCGCATGCTTGCATTTGGTTTCACAAGATAGCGAATGACCTATAATACTGTTATACCTCCTGCAACCTATGAACAATTATTTTGGCTTATAATTTTTGACTGATGCGTTTCTGGACAGGAGTTCTTTATCTCATCATTCCTGAAAGTTTGTAACATCTCCACAGAAACACCTGAGATAACAGTAATAGAACTTTCTGACTAATGTTTATGTTATTTCCCTTACTTTCGGCACAAGAATTCCTTCTTTGCCTTCACATGTAGCATTATATTTATTTATTTATTTATTTAACCTGGTAGAGATAAGGCCATTAAGCCTTCTCTTCCCGTCTACCAGGGAATTACAACTACAATATTAAGAATACAATTACAATTATAATTATAATTAATATTAAATTTACAAGTACAATAAAAATCAAAGTACTAAAAGATTAACTGATTAATAAAGGCTAGACAGTTTTTTTTTTTTTGTAGAAGTTGAGAAGAAAGAATTTATTTATTTATTTTTCAATTAAGTAAAAAATTAAACTTACTCTACGCAGTAAGAAAATGCTTAATAAGTTTGTTTTTGAACACTGTTAAATTCTGACAGCTCTGATGTCACTGGGTAGGGTATTCCACAAGCGCGATAGTGAGATTGTGTATGATGTTGAATACGATGATGACTTATGCTGCCGAAACAAGAAAAAAACCTCCACTGTGTCATCACACCTCCTTCAAGTCCACCTGAAAGTGGATGAACTTCATTGAAAGAAATAATCATTAGTATAATTTGGTACGTATGGTTCATCTTGCTCTGTCTCCTAACTAAATATTTTCTGTCGCTATAACAGTCATTTTTGGAGAATACTGCTGTAAGCTGGGCGCGTGAGCATTGTGAAATGAGGAATATGAGAATGAGAGGGTAGGAACATGACAACAAGAAAAAAACATTTCACAATTGTAACAACTCAATATCTCGGTCGCATTCAGTCATAGCGAAGTGCAGATAAAAGTTGAGTTGTATCACAAGGGAAACAAACAGCAAAATTACGAAAAACAGAAAATTACATGTATATCAAACCACAGTTCAAAGCATTTTAACATATACGGTACAGAAGTTTGCAAATCCCTATAAGGGAAACAAATAGCAAAAGTATTACGAAAAACAGAAAATTACATGTATATCAAACAATAGTTCAAAGCATTTTAACATATGGTGCAGAAGTACGGCAAATCTGTACAGACCCAGAAACAAATGCTTACTGAGCATGTGCAGTATGTTATAACTGAAACTTGGAAAATTCAGATGGCCCAAATTTTGTTTCTGGGTCTGTACAAGAGAAACAAGTAGCAAAAATATTACGAAAAACTGAAAATTACATGTATATCAAACCACAGTTCAAAGCAATTTAACATATGGCGCAAAAGTTTGGTAAATCCTTGCAAGAGAAACAAATAGAATCTTAACTACAGAAATGGATGTTTTAAGAATATCAGCTGGAAAATCAAGAATGGAAAGAATAAAAAATGAACATACACACTTTGCCATAAAAAAGCCGCACCCAGAATGAATTATCCAAAACAGACGAAAGTTGGTATGTAGCACCATCAAGGGTAATAGTGCAGATGATTTGAGTTTGGCTGCAATTGGCCTAACAGAACCGCCACGAGAGGGCATTACCTGCTCCACATTAGTAACCAGAATGACCGTAGCTCAATACTGTGCACAGTGTTACCGGTGTGCTTGTGGAGGAAAGGTCAGTGAGTAGCCATCATGCAGCAGCAATGAATTCGACGGGAGTATGAACTCACAGAGTTTGAGAGAGGGCAGATTGTTGGACTACAGGAAGTAGGATTGACTGCCATCTGGGCCATTGCAACACAACGGTGTTTGGAACAGTGGGCACAGAAGGGAAGACATATGCACCAGAAAGACTAAGAACGACCACCAGACAAGAGGATCGTTTCGTTGTTAGACTGGTGTGAACGCAACCAACGGTGGTGTTGTCCACCTCCAACAACATGTAGCGACATCACTAGAGACCTCAGTTCCATCAACACCATTTTGAGGCACCTCGCAGAACAGGGCTTGCATTCGCGATGTCCCTTATGCTGTCATTGACACCCCAATATAGACGTCGTCGTCTTTAGTGACGAATCAAGATTTTGTCATGGTACAGATGACCACTGCACCAGAGTACGAAGGCACACTGGTCGGCGCGCACTTCTCAGAACTGGGTCCGTGACAGTGTGGGGAGCTATCTCCTACTGAATCGCCACATGTATACAAGCTAGGGGCGATGCAACAGAGTACTGAAAGGTACTTTTCAAATGTACAATTTTTCCCAAATAAACAAATGGCTCACTTGTTTTGATACTGTAATCAGTTATTTGCATCATAGTTCCCATTGTCTGTGCCGAGTTTCATTCCATTTCCATGTCTCCTTCTGGGTGCAGCTTTTTTTTTATGGCATGTGTGTGTATAAAGGAACTCATAGCAGTGAAAGTGGCTGAGTGGCCAGACCTTCAATCTGTCATACAGGTGATCCGGGTTCGAGTCCTGGTCGGGCCCAGGATTTTTCTTCGACAGACAAGGTCGCACTTGGGGTTTTTTCTGGGGTTCTCCTGTTTTTTCATACTACAACATTCCGTCACCATTTCACAGCATTTCTCGAACGCTGGCTGGGGATGCACGAAGGGGGCAGCTTAGAGACGAGTGGGTGGCTTGCTCAAAACCTGGGTACACAGCAAACCTTAGTGTAGTAAGCCAGTGTGGGTTTGGAAATGTGCCTAGCTTGAAGCTTAGCGCAATAGATCGTAAAAAGTCGCAGTGATGGATCATATTGCCCCCCCTCCCGAAAATTCCAGTCCATTCCAAAGAAGAAGCCAGATATCACAGACATCACAGTGAATAAAAGATTCCACTTTATAAGGATGCCAGAAGGATGAATGTCTAAAATAATTATGGAATGAATCCCACCAGAGAGAGAGAGAGAGAGAGAGAGAGAGAGAGAAAACTTGGATGAGGGTGTACAAACAACCATGATTACAAGAAGATTGGATCACTGGATGGACAGGGAGGGATGGCATTTGGTTTCCAGAAGATGGCAACAGCTATTTTGACATGGGAGGATATATACAGAGTGGACAATAAGTACAGAGTATTGCTAATAACTTTTTAAATTTTAATTTTACAAAAAAGTTTATACAAACCTGTTGGAGATAAACCACAAACATAATACCTGTGTTCAAAAAAATTAGTTACTCAGGTATACAGGTGTGTGAAAGTAAAATTCGTTTTTTTAAGTGGCAGCCTATATTAAAATTTACATATTCCGCATCTCCACTAAATTTTACATATGCATGTGTAGAAATTTTACCCATTCACCTGCTTCATATCTTTTAACTATTTAATAAACTTGTTTCATGGACTTCAAATTTGAGACAAATAAGTATGTAAAATCATGTTGAGTAGACAACAAAACTAAACAAAACACTATGACTAACCAAACTTTACCACAGATGCCCAAGATGAGAACCATTCACAGCCAAACAACATCCCAATCCATTACGAAAACAGTCCATTGCAGATATAAGATGACACAGATCAGTCATGTAAGTGTGAATGGGTAAAATTTCTATACATTGATATGTAAAATTGAATGGAATTCGAAATATGTAAATTTTAAATTTGGGTGTCATTTAAAGAAGTAAAGTTTAGTGTCACATCCTATATGCTGAATAACTTTTTTCGAACACTGGTATCTTATTGTATGGATTATCTCTAACAGCTTTTGTATAAAACGCTTTTTTTTGTAAAACTGAAATTTAAAAAGTTATTAGCAATATTCCATACTTATTGTTCACCTGTATATGCTGTCTTCAAAGACCGGAATATGATAGAGGATATGTGTGTATGCGTGTATCCAATGACTACAGATTTCACTTGCGTGATTCGGGTTCCGAATATTGCGGATAGATGGCAGGACTGTCACCCATTTTCAAGTTGCACATCACTTCGATGAGCCACGTTGTTCATGATGTGTATCTGTGAAGAGTCGTGTTGTGTAGTAGAGTAAATGTATGTGTAAGTGTTCGTGTAAGTATAGTATAAGGAATGGGCGAGGATGATGAAAATGAGGAAGAGAGAAGGGGAAACCCGGTGCCATTATTTAGCCTACTCCTGTCAAATAACACCTAGGGGGCCAACAGACTTAACGTCCCCATCCAACAGAGAACAGACGAATCACTATCAACAGTGAACACTAGCCAATTAAAGAAATAATACTTCTGAATAGTTCAATATCTATTTGTAATATTCTTTTACCCTTAAAACTAAAAAAAAAAAAGTATTTTACTACAAATTTCAAATTAGTTTAACTCTGAAAATATTGAGATTAGGTCACATGTTTATATGATATCTTTTGCTCAGAAAGTCTTTGGAAATAAGCTTCTAAGTAGCAGTAACTTCTAGTGAATCACCCTGTATATTAAGGTAGAGGTAGGGATCCTAGGCCTACAGACGTTACTGAAATCAAAGCAGTATCAGTATATTGTCTAAAAGAAACTACTGTATTGAAGAATGAACATACACAAATTATGGGACAACTGTAGAGGAAATATGTTATGACTATGAGTTAGAAGAGGTTCAGATTGATACCAATGTGGTTCAATGTTATTCGACAATGGGTAGAGTGAGTATTCTATAATAAAACAAAAATTCGAGAAGGCCTTTCAGATCAGTTTTGTCAGAAAACTGAAGTAGCTAGAAATGAGACATTGCTACGGTCATTTTTATGACATGCTCAATATAGTGGCAATCAATACACTTTGTGTTTTTAACACCAATAAAAAACAAAGTTGTTGGAAGAATGCCAAAAGAATAATAATTTTAGAAAACCACAACTGAAGGGCTCACTCAAATTCCAAAGGTACTTAAAAAACGAGCTGAAGTACTGTTAGAAATCGAGAAGCTTACAGGACCACATCAAGAATGCCAGGGATAAAGAGCCCAGTATTTCAAACAGGGGCGAAGTCGGGATAAATCATCAAGAAAATGGTGCTATAGGTGTCTGTGGGGATCACTTCAAAGATATATGCTTAGATTGCTTGTAAAATTAAAGCATATTGTATTCAACCACTTTACTGATACTAATTTACAAATGAATATCTGCGAGCAAAAGGTTTTAACATGCAAAATCTAAATATTACAGGGGAGAAAAAAATTGATTTTCTGGTAAAATTTTATTTGAAAATGTTTATATCTTTTCTTTGCATTCCATAGTGCATATATGTTTGCCATGTTGAACTAATAAAAAAACATGAAAAAGTGATTCATTTCCTAAAATGAACAACATGAATTGTTCTCCTTTGCAAAAAGGTTGTAATAGTTGGTTACATTGTAAGTTACAACCTTTTGACTGTTTTATGAAGTTCCTCTTTCTACATAGCACTCCAAAAATACCAATTTAATTACCAAAATTAATTAATTACTTCTAAACACTAAAAATGAATTATGTGTTGTGCTGTTGTGTTTGTGTTGTGTTATGCTGAAAATCACCTATCTCTTTTTAAGTTTTCATAAAACTTTCTGTACTTTTTTGAAATGTATTGGCACATATGAGTAGTAACAAGATCCCGTTTCTTTTCACAAAACACTCTGTTCCTGTGAACTTGTAAACATTTATATGCTTAAGTACTCTTTGTCCCTTGTGGCACCTCACGAATGGTGAGAAGATTTCTAAATTTCAGCATTTACAGACAAGGCAGATTGTACAAACTTACTACAATTGTTACTCCGGTTCTTGAGAAAATTTGGCCACATTTACTGAATGCCACGACTGTAAGACATTATGATTGTTTCGACACTATAGAACTATAGGTAAATCAGAGGACTTTTGAACCAAATATAATCTGTCACTGTAAATAATATAAAATTAATCCCAGACCTTTGCAAAAGCGCCAAGAAAAGATTAAATATGGTAAATCAGCAGTCATTAGCACAGTGCACCCTTGGGCTAGCATCTCTTACCCGTGGATAAGACACTGCACTGGTGTGTATCCATGGCTGCTGGCGGGGTTTTCTACTTCTCCCTTATGCATGACAGACCATATTATGATGCACTCGTCACACTTTATCCATTTCAGCAAATTCTGACGACCACTGGGGTAAATCTTTAGATCATGATAGGGAAAAGCATGAAAACCATCCAAATAAACTTAAGAATGATGTTAGACATGCCTTGAAGACACACAAAGCAAGTAAACATGTTTCAACATACAAATTCTAAATTTTACAGAAGAAAAAATTCAATTCCTGCTAGAATTTTATTTCAAAATGTTTTCTATTTTTACTTTGCATTCCACAGTACATGTATAACAATATGTTGAACTAGAAAAAAAAAACATGAAAAAGTTAATTTTCTAAAATGAACAAAATGATATGTACTTCTGTGCAAAAAGATTATAATAGTTGCTTACAATGTAAATTACAACCTTTAGCTACAGACTTATTACAACCATTCTGCTTCTGCACAACTATTGACAACTGAAATATGACCAACAAAATATTACGTTTGCTAATATTAAGTCAGTAGACCATTTTCCATGGCACACATAATCGTCCTGAATGAAAAAAATTAGTTTGACAAAAAATGTGTGTTACAACCTCTTTGCCTGCAGGTATTCAAATATATCCTCCCATTTCATTTTCAGACGCTAAATAACCTAAGCTGTTGATAAAGCGTCGTAAAATAACCTAATAAAATAGATAATAAAACATACCCCAAAAAAATAGTCACATAGTTTCAAATCACACGATCTCGGTGTCCAAATCTGATCTCCCTTGCAAGAGATGAGACGGGCAGGGAATCTTTCTCTCAGCAATCTTGTTGTTTCAATGGCAGTGTGGCTTGTTGGCCCATCCTATTGGAATCACATGTCTTCCACATTCTATTCTTGCAGTTGCGGCCATAAAAACTGTGTTATCATGCTCTAGCAATGCTCTGTCTGATGAGGATGATATTCTCTACTGATCGACGAGAATGAGGACGCCCAGGTTATTTTATGTTCTCTGTCGATCCTGTATCTTCAAATTTCCTTGCCAGTCTCTGTACTGTTGACACATTAAACGCATTTCACCTACCAAAAATTACACGAAGTCTTCGATGGTCTCTCCATAATATTCACCATACTCAAAATACACTTCCAGAATCTGGATGTGTTAATCCTTCATGTATCACTCCATTTTAGCTAATAACAGTACACAAACGACAATTGACAATGACAACGTTAACTGCAATACAAACAGATGACAGTCAGTTAAATTTCAGGTCCAACAACCTAACAAACAGACAGAAGCTTTGAATTTAAAAATTGCATTCTTTATGGGACACCCTTTATTTATCGGAGTTCCTTCTATTTTTAGCAATGTGTGTATACACATTAAGTTTTAAAATAAAAAAGAATGGTTACTCTAGAGTAAATCTTTACCCTTAAAATAATTTAATTTAAACATACCGGTATTTTTTTTTTATTCACTACATGCGCTGCCTGCGATTAGATACACTCTATTCACTTATTATAGCACACATTGAATTCAAATTTTAGTCTCTTCACAAATACTAAAACACACACTACCAAAATTATTAATGTATATGCAATATTATGACTATTGACTTAGGAGCATAGGGCTTATACAAATCTTCACTGATAAAAAAATAAAATAAAAAAATTTTTGACGGTGAAGATTTGTATAAGGTGGTCAAGGATGAGAATGGTGACTTGCTTGCAGATTCTCATTCAATCCTGAATAGATGGGAAAACTATTTTGGGCAACTACTAAGTGAACATTGGACAAATAGAAATGATTGGGATGAAATTCAAATACAAATTGCTGAGCCATTTATACCCGAACCCACACTCTCTGAAGTCGAAATTGAGATAGAAAAGATGAAAAATTACAAGTCTCCAGGTATAGATCAAATTCCAGCAGAATTAATACAAGAGGGCGGAAGCACATTATCTAGCGATATTTATAAACTTGTACTTACTATTTGGGAAAAGGAAATTGTGCCAGAACAATGGAAGGAGTCCATAATCGTACCTATCTTTAAAAAGGGAGACAGACTAACTGTAGTAACTTTCGAGAAATATCACTTTTGTTGACGTCATACAAAATTTTGTCCAATATTCTTTTGAGAAGATTAACTCCATATGTAGATCAAATTACTGAGGATTATCAGTGTGGTTTTAGGCGTAAAAGAGCGAATATTCATCAGATTTTTTGTATTCGACAGATATTGGAGAAAAAATGGGAGTATAAAGGTACAGTACATCAATTATTCATAGATTTCAAAAAGGCATATGACTCGGTTATGAGAGAAGTTTTATATAATATTCTTATTGAATTTGGTATTCCCAAGAAACTAGTTCGATTAATTAATATGTGTCTCACTGAAAAGTACAGCAGAGTCTGTATAGGCCAGTTTCTGTCAGATGCTTTTCAAATTTACTGCTGGCTAAAGCAAGGAGATACTCTATCACCTTTACATTTTCACTTTGCTCTAGAATATGCCATTAGGAAAGTCCAGGATAACAGAGAAGGTTTAGAATTGAACGGGTTACATCAGCTCCTTGTTTACGTGAATGATGTGACTATGTTAGGAGAAGATCCACAAGCTATTATGGAAAACACGGGAATTTTACTTGAAGCAAGTAAAGAGATAGGTTTGGAGGTAAATCTCGAAAAGACAAAGTTTATGATTATTTCTCGTAACCAGATATTGAACAAAAAAGAAATATAAAAATTGGAAGTTTATCCTTTGAAGAGGTGGAAGAATTCAAATATCTTGAAGCAACATTAACAAGTATAAATGATACTCAGGAAGAAATTAAACGCAGAATAAATATGGGAAATGCGTGTTATTATTAAGTTGAGAAGCTTTCATCATCCAGTCTCCTCTCAAAAAATCTGAAAGTTAGAATTTATAAAACAATTACATATATTATCAGTTCTTCTGTATGGTTGTGAAATTTGAACTCTCACTTTGAGAGGGGAACAGAGGTTAAGGATATTCGAGAATAAGGTGTTTAGGAAAATATTTGGGGCTAAGAGGGATGAAGTTATAGGAGAATGGAGAAAGTTACACAAAGCAGAAGTGCATGCATTTTATTCTTCACCTGACATAATTAGGGACATAAATCCAGACGTTTGAGATGGACAGGACATGTAGCACATATGGGCAAATCCAGAAATGCATATAGTGTGTTAGTTGGGAGACCAGAGGGAATAAGACCTTTGGGAAGGCCAAGACATAGATGGGAGAATAATATTAAAATGGATTTGACGGAGGTGGGATATGATGGCAGAGCAGTAGTGTCAGAGTTGTAAGCTCCAATACTGGTTGTGAAGCTAGATCGGAGCTTGAACTTGCTTATGTCTGTGGAAACACCAGAGCATGCAACCAGTCTAGTGGAGTGCTCCGCTCCGTTTAGTCCCTGTCTGACATCGCTGTGGTAGAAACTGGATTAATCTTGCTCAGGATAGGGACCAATGGCAGGCTTATGTGAGAGCGGCAATGAGCCTGCAGGTTCCTTAAAAGCCGTAAGTAAGAAGATTGAACCTAATCATAGGCATGTAGTGAATTTATAAAAAAAATTAAGTTTAAATTCAAAAATTTTTTAAGGGAAAGATTTATTCTAGAGTAACCATTCTTTTTTTTATTTTAAAGCTTACTGTGTATACACACATCACTCAGGGGCGTATTTTGCGGACTACCGTGGCTACCGGCGGTAGCCCAAGGAAATTACAAAAGAAAAAGTTTATAATATAACATAATGTAATAACTTTGTATTACCGTATTAGTTTTACCACAGTAATTAAAATTAAAGTAATTGTTAGATTTATATGCGCTCTGCTCTCAAAAAAAAAAGAAACAAGTTGTCAAGGCGGCATCACTGGAGAAACCGCTGCCGCGAAGGGTAGCCTGTGACCATTCCGCTCACGTCGCACAACTCCCTGTCCCTCCGCTCCCCCAAGTTTCTATCGTGCACTGTAGGTGGGTGAGTTGCCGCTCTCGTGATCGGTTTCTTGGAAGGCGCGAAGCAACAATATGCTTAGTACGCTAGCTCATTAATGTGATTGTGTTCTTGCAGTGCATTATTTTAAATCTGTGATTTGTTCGAATGTCTAAGAGTTATATTAATTGTGAATTATTAAGTTTTTAATTTCCCAATTAAGTGATATTGTGAAAAATATGGCACAACAAGTTTCTGGAGAGGTTTGTGTTGAAAATGACTGTGTAATAGAAGGTTTATTAAAAGTGCCTTTTAACCGTCGTACATACAACGAGAAAGTTGAAATTGTGAAAATGGAAAGACCAACTCCTGAGTTAAATTTGTCCATGGACGTAAAAGAAAAACAGAGTGAGTACACACGCCATTTCACTTCAACATCATATGGTAAGTGGAATTGGTTGTGTGGCAGTTCTAAACTGTCTAAACTATTTTGCTGGCCATGTTTGTTATTTAGCCATGAAACTAATGTGTGGTCAAAAGACGGGTTTTCTAATATGAACTCCCTTCGAACGGCAGTCCTAAAACACGACAAATCAAAACCTCATATTTATAGTAGCATGAACTTTGCAAACTTTGGGAAGACAAGAATTGATTTACAGCTAGATAAGCAAAAAGTTCTACACATCAACCAACACAATGCTCTTGTGGAAAAAAATCGGGAGATTTTAAGCAGTCTGCTTTCTAGGAAAACAAGAATTGGCTTTTCGGGGTCATAATGAGAGTGTGGAATCAGACAATAGAGGAAATTATATTGAATATTTAAGTTCCTTAAGTGAATTTGACCATTTACTGGCCAATCATCTTGAGAGTTCAACAGTATTCCGTGGTACTTCTCCCGCAATTCAGAATGACTTAATATTTGCTATAAGTGGGGTTATGATAAAGAACATAAAATCTGAAATAGAAGAAGCACCTTTTGTGGCCATTGTTGTTGATGAAACAAGTGACTGCTCTAATCAGAGTCAATTGTCCACTGTTTTAAGATACGTCGACAGTACTGCCAATGTTCAAGAACGGTTTATAGGATTCACAAATGTCAGTTCGGGCAAAACTGCTGCTGCTTTGTTTCAGCATGTGGAAGGTGTTATAGCAGAATACAATGTCGGCAATAAGTTAATTGCACAGACATACGATGGTGCTTCAGTTATGGCGGGAAATATTAATGGCTTAAAAACAAA
Source organism: Periplaneta americana (assembly GCF_040183065.1). Taxonomy (NCBI): domain Eukaryota; kingdom Metazoa; phylum Arthropoda; class Insecta; order Blattodea; family Blattidae; genus Periplaneta; species Periplaneta americana. The sequence continues at coordinate 106,973,814 of NC_091117.1, forward strand.
AGTTCAAGAAAAGTATCCTCAAGCACTATTTGTCCATTGTTACAGCCATGTTCTCAATTTAGTTTTGCAACAAACTACTTTATCCATTCCAGAATGCCGCATTTTTTTCAAAACACTGTCGGGTTTAGCTGCATTTTTCTCATCATCTCCTAAAAGGTCAGAAAAACTCAAGGAATTTATGAAAAAGAAACTCCCAAAAGTAGCACCAACTACATGGAATTTTACATCTCGGCTTGTAAATACAGTAAAGTAATACAGAGAACAACTGACTGCTTTCTTTGAAAATATAATTTGTAATGACTCTGAAGAAAACTGGGATGATGATGTACTTGTGCAGGCTCAAGGATATTTGTATTTTTTCACACAGTTTCAGAATATATTTCTTCTTGAAGTCTATGCTAGAGTGTTCGCACATACAGATGTGCTCTACAATATTCTTCAGACAAAAAGTCTAGACATAGCATACTGCTTGCAAGAGGTATCAAAGTTAAAACATACTATATCCGAGTTCAGACGTAGTGGGTTTCCGTCCATATGGAGTAATATGGAAAATGAAAATTCTTCAGCCAATACAATGGAACCACCATTAAAGCGAAGAAAAGGAGATGATGAATTGAAATACAGGCAGCTGTACTACAGCATACTAGATCCAATGCACATGGAAATTACTGACAGATTTTCTGATTATGGAAAGCTTCAGTTCACACATCTTCTAGATTCTCAAAAATTTTCTGCTTATAGAGAAAACTTCCCGAATGAGGCACTAAACAAATTATTTCAGTCCTATAACAGTCACTTTGATCAAGTACGTTTGAAAAATGAATTAAGTGTAATATATTCAGCAGAAGTCTTTGATTTTTCGAACAAACCTATCCATGAAATATTATCTGCCATATATGAAAACCAGCTGAACCAAGTTATTCCTGAAGTCCTTAAATTGGCAACATTAATTGTGACAATACCAGCTACGTCAGCATCGGTAGAAAGAACATTTTCTGCATTGAAGAGAATAAAATCCTACTGTAGATCAACTCATACACAAGAACGTTTATCCGGCTTGGCACTGATGTCAATTGAAAAGTCTTTTCTACAGAAACTTCGCAAGCGGCTCAACTGTAATTTCAATGACGAAGTCATCAACTTATTTTCGTCCCAATCAAGATGTCTGGAATTCACATATAAATAGGTAAGGAATTTTATTATAGGGTTTTTAAAATATATTTTGTGTAATAATAGGGTCAGTGGTAGCCCAGACCCTTAAACCAGTATACGCCACTGACATCACTACAAAAATGAAAGAGCTCTGATAAATAGTATTACATTTATGACTACTAGAAGATAGGCTATTTTATCATCATTTTGCATGCGACAAGTATGAACTCCCCTTAAGATTTTCTATCTTCAATATCCAAGTCTCCCATTTATATGATAAAGTTGGTACTGTATAGAAAATCAACTGCTTACTTTGTCTTATTCATTTATTTATTTTTTAAATTTCTACTGATGGTACTACACATATTTCGAAATCTTTGTATTTTGATACCTGTACTTCAGCAGTCATATAATTAGTAATATATCACAGTAAAAATATTCAAAATGATCAGCTTGCTCTAATATATATGACCTCCTATTACATCAACATCTATCAACTAGTCGTCTAGTGGTCAGGTGTGATTTGAAACCTATGATTTTGTCACTGTGATTGGTTTGTCAATGGTTCAGACTGTGACTACAGTTCCAAAATCGCAACTCCGAGAAATCGTCATCCTTGTTAAATATGTGACTAACAGAGATGACGACTGATGTATGTATATGTGACAGATCCAAAATGCAGACAATTGCAAGTCAGAAGATTGACTTGAAGGACAACATTACTAGGATTTAACCAATTTTTTCGTCCTAATCAAAAGGTTAACGTCAGCAACCCTTTTTATACTGAAGCTACAATGCACTCATTATATTCGTCCACAAATAATTCATTTCGTAAATATTCTTTGGCGAATATACGTTCCCACACATAGTGATAATACAGCTCAGAGATCAGAGTGTGTTTTGTTTTCAATATACTCGCTGTGTTAATCACTATTGTTGATATAAGACTTTGCACTGATATATTCAAATATACTCAATTTACTCATGATAAGAAACATTGGTATTCCTCGTGGTTTGTTCAGAGGTAAGTAGATGGCAGTGAAATTGAGTTCCAGTTCTAACATCCTGTGCATGCTCAGTGCTTACTGGGAATGCGCAATATGTTATAACTGAAACCTGGAAAATTCGGTGGTCCAAATTTTGTTTCTGGGTCTGTACCCTTTAAAACAACTTATTTCAGTAGAAGTATTACAACTAGGCCTGTATATACATTGTTTTTGTCAATGATAAAGACCTTGTACGTATTGGTATTAGTACTAAAATCAAATTCTAAAAGGTTACATAGTGAACTATAAATAATGTTAACATGTATAGTTGTTGTCACAGCTGTTTCAAGTGTTCTGACTTGAAATGCATCTGCTAATTGGTATCAGCTATGTTTCTTGGTTGTTTTCAAGTCAGATGTACTGTAAGCAAAAAATTTTTAAGACATTTTAACCTTGTTTTATAACTTGTATATCCATAGATTAATACTGTTGACATAAATTACTTCATATTGTATTCTTAACTTCCTTTCCCAATATGGACAATATGTCATGAAAATTATGCCTATTGTATAATGCAATTATTTTAGTGTTATTAGTGCATTTAAATGTATTGTGGGTCCCTATCACCATGGCATAGCGCATCCTCAGCTTGCAGATAGAGGAAACGGCCTACAGACATGGAGGATAGCTGTGAATATATTGAATAAGTAGTTGTGGACAACGGATAAGGGATGGTCCTGCAGCTTGGGGGTTGGGCGAAGGGCTAACAACCCATTACTGTAAAAAAACAGCTTGATACGAATTCATACAATAAACCTCGGAATGGGACTGATTCTCTGGCACGACCACAGCAAAGGAATAAGGTTATGAGATTTGGTACTTGGAACGACACTAGTCTTTATAGAACAGGAGGAGTAACATTAGTAGCAAAAGAACTAGCTAGATATAGAATAGACTTCGTGGGAGTACAGAAGGTTAGGTTAGATGGGAATGGCATATCACAAATAGGAGATTACTTGTTGTATTATGAGGAAGGAAACAATAAACACCAATTAGGAACAGGATTCTTTATTCATAAAAGAATAAAATCAGCAGTAAAAAAGTCGAATTTATCAGCGACAGGTTATCATATTTAGTACTTACGGGTAGATGGTGCGATATCGTAGTTATAAATGCTCATGCACCTACAGAAGAGAAAGACGACCATATAAAGGATAGCTTCTATGAGGAATTGGAACATACTTTTGATCAGTTATCTAGATATCACATGAAAGTTTTATTGGGGGATTTCAATGCTAAAGTAGGACAGGAGGATATTTTTAAACAACTATTGGAAAAGAGAGCCTACACTTAGAGATGGAAGAAAAAATCACTTGCACCGATTTTTCACTGGTGATTAAAAAATCACTTTCACTCCAGTGAGTGAACTGTTCATTAAGCAGTGAAACAGTGATCAAGCGGTGATTTACTCATTGCACCAGAAACAACTAACGAATCACTATTTCCTCAGTGATTTCAACATACAGCTCAATGTCTTACATTGCAGTCCTCTGTTACCTGTTGAGCAATTTTTGAACTGCTTGACATTGCATGGATTTTTGTTCTTTGTAAGCTTGTAATAATTTGTGATGAAAGAAAATACTGCAATTTCAGTGCTGAGTTGAACAACTTAGTGATATGGTATAACTTTCTTTGGTAGATTTTTAAGAACTAGGTTACTTTCAACATAAAAATAGTTCTACTGTATAGTTAGCTATATGAGGAGCCCGGAATCAAAACGCATTAAGTCCACATTTTATCGAAAATGCGTTTTTTTTCCGAATTTACGTTCTTTTAGAGGCGCTTCATCATGCTACGCTTGACAATTGTTGCAATTGACATTTTTAGCCTGTTTAAAGTCAGCCTGAAATCGAGGGTCTGATTCAGAACGTATTCTGTCCATCACCCTGAATGGATCAAACCGAGTTAAGTCCATGAAGTTAAGATTTCTAACGAAAGCAGTACACCAGAATGAACGTAATTAATTCGCCTCCTGTCTTTAACTAATTTTCATTGTTGACTCTTCTCTAAAGTTTTTTTTTATTGCTACCTTTAGGTCCATGCAGTAAGATTTAAAAGGACGAGTTTATTATTGCCTGGAATCTCTATTTAAATCCCCACACGCAGACAGTAAGTTAGTGGTGTGCGGTAAGTGGCATTTAAAAGCAGGTGGAGGTAGTTTGCAATAAACATGGGTCTTTTAAACTGTGATATTATACTCATAATTTAGTTACATTTTGAACTATATGGTAGGCTTCCAAAGACTCCAGTACAAAACATTGTTGCACTCCCACGTTATTTCGCTTGTTTCTTGTGAGATTTAAAAACTTTGCAGGTTATCGCTGGTTTCTTTTTCTATGGGTTGATAGGTATATGACGGGAAGGGGGGGGGGAAATGAGCCCGACAGTTTGCTTGTAACATTGTCGTCGTAACACCAGCATCCCTTCCATTAACATTGCAGCTATAGTTAAACCTCAATAAAATGTCTGCTTTCAGGTCTAGTCGATTTGTGAAGATTCTTTCCTACCTGGGTTTGCTTCCCTTCACGGTCTTACATGCAATTACGTAGACATTGACAAGCTGAAAAGGACCGGTACCATAAATATTATATTGAAGGAAACATTTCTGCAGTCTTTTTTACGTATTTTGCCATAATGAGGAAGGAATATAAGACTTCATTCTGACGCTGACCTGATGGCGAACCCACAACATAACGTTATTGTACTCTATTACGCCCTTCAGTTTCACCACCGTTTCTTCCCCTTCATTGTTACCCCTTTTTCCTTTATGTTGACCATGTGAATCTTGTGCTTCGTAGACAGACCTTTTCTGTCATGTCACTTTACTGCCAATAACTCTTACAAGACCTCGATTCTCACTCCCTTTCTTAAACTTTGTCGATTCCACTTGGGATGCAGGACAACTTCAATGCACTTCTATTTAAACAGTTACGAATTTTAGAAAACCTTTCGCGTATATTTAGAGCAAAATAACTCCTCTTCAAGAAAGGTCGTTTTACAACATACAACGAATCTCTAAATAGACAGCTTCAAAAAACTCAATATGACAGCTTGAATGAAAAATGTAAATAAAAGTCGCAGGGTCTCCGAGACGTCATGTCTAGACGGCTACGCTTTGGGAGCACATCACGTTGCTGACTAGACTTCAGTAGGCAAGGGGTTAGTTAATACAGCTTCTGGAAATAAGTGAAAGATTTAATATTTTTTAAGAATTTACACGAAAGGGCTAATAGAGTATTAGCTGCATTCATTACAACATTTTAAGCACTACGCATGTTATAAAATCATGGAAGAAGGTGTGCCAGTTGGGGAGCACTCTACAGGAACTCGAAACGAAAGAGGGAACAAGAAAACAGGTGAGTCTATTATACTTTTCTACATACAGTTTTACATATGAGTTTATGAGTTAGAATTGACTCCTTAATTCACCCTTTATGATAATGTGATAATTAATCACGCAATAATTGATGCAATATTGTTTAAGTTTGTTGCATAGTCCATCACCTAATATAATCATAATTTTGAAATTTTTAGATATACCGACAAGGATCCTGACATGCTTCAGTTCGAGCCTCCCTGTAACCATAAGGAAGGAAGATACAGATGCTGCAGCATCCCAGCGTTCTACCTCATTCAGCAAAGAAAAAGAGTCCTTAATCATCATGATAAATTGCAGCAAGATAGACTTCTGGGATCCATGATGTCTGTGTCCGTTCCGAAACGACGTCGTCCAAGGAAGGATGGTGAAAAATTAAACTCGATGTTCATCAGGTATCAAGTTAGAGTTCATGATGAAACACTTCCAATATGCTGTAAGTTTTTTAGAACTTTATTCAGTATAGGGCAAAGCAGAGCTAACAGTATTGCTAAGTCAGTAATGTCGTGTAAACCCATCACTGAGAGGAGAGGGGGTGACCGCAAAAGCATGTTGTATGCAGAAAAAAACAGTCTGTAATCAATTTTCTTTCTAAACTCAAAGCCAGAGAAAGCCATTATTCAAGGGGGAAAAGTAAGAGACTTTACCTTGCTTCGGAACTGAACATAAATAGATTGCATAAAATGTACAATGCTGAAGTTCCACATTCTTTAAAGGTGAAAAAATGTTTTTTTTTTTATAACATTTTTTCTACAAATTTCAACTTGGGGTTTGGGGATCCTGCAACGGACGTTTGTAGCTTTTGCATTAGGACGAAATTCCAAATTGAATGTGCTGATACTCCAGAAAAGAAGTTAGAAGTACAAGCTGAGTTAACTGCTCATAAATTGAGAGCGAAAACATTTCACAAAATTATGAAGAAAGATCCTCATAATAGTATGTCCTTATGTTTTGACCTCCAACAAGTGCAGCCATTACCAAAGCTAGCAATTGGGGAGGTATACTACACACGACAGCTTTCTTACTATGTTTTGTGCATTACTGATATTGATAACATTTCCCAACTTTTACTGCTGGACAGAAAACCAGGCAAAAAGAGGGGCGATTGCAGTTAGCTCTGCTCTGACTCATTTCCTAACAAATTATAATTTCAAAGAAAAAAACATTTCCCTCCTGAGACTCTTCTCCGACGGTTGCGCTGGTCAAAATCGAAATGCACATGTTGTCCATGCTTTGTATTGTGGTTGTTGAATAAATCTCCAGATTCATTGAAGGAAATATGTATGACTTTTCCTGTGTGAGGGCATTCCTTTTTGCCAGCAGACCGAATGTTTGGTATTTTGGAGAAAAGCCTCAGGAAACATGCAGAAATACTGACGGCAAAAGAATATCATGATATTTACGGTACAGTCGGTGTCGTTCACGTGTTGGGTGAGGATTGGCATATACACAATTTCAGAGATCTGTGCGATTACTTGAAAAAGCCAGTTGGCATAAGTGATATGAAGAGAGTTAGGCTCAGGAAAATAATGAAAGCAAACAAACATTACATCAATGTAAAATTGGAGTATACTTACACAATGGATGACCTAAGTAAATGTCCAGTATCACTACTTAAGAAAGGTCATGCCATTGAAAATATTGAGAGGTTTGACCCACCCTTAGTACCATTAAGGAATAAAATAAAAGCAGAAAAATTGTTGGATATAAAAAAGTTATTGCAACAAAGATTTGGTGAAAATTGGAAAAACAACGATCAGCTGCAGTTTTATGTCAAGGTTATTGACCATGAAGAAGGACTTTCTGATCAGTGTGAGGATGATGAAATAGTGGAGTGTGAGTGTATGGAAGAAGAGCCTGGATTATCAATGATATGACTGAACTGAACTCAACAATGACAGTTAAATTTAATAAATTAAATTTTCATTCTATGTTGCTTGCTAAAACAGGTAGACATAATTTAATAATTTAATAAAATAATTGCCTTCAAAGTTAATTTTGTATTTGTATAAGAGTCTTTGGAAAGGAATGTGGTCACAATTAAAAAAATCAGCTTAAATGAGTGTTTTGAATATATGTTTGTAACAAAACGATTTCAGTCCGTAATTTCGGAACAAAACGCATTAAGTCCATGATTTTCAAAACTTCTTATATAAATATTACGCTTGGATAATTTTGTTTGATTTTGCGCAATAGTGCCACCTAATTTTGCGTAGTATTCTAATTATATAATTGCTTTCAAAACTTGAAATTTTTCAGAAGTTTAGGAGCTTTTAGTTTTTCGACTCTCCTGAAAAGTTTTGATTTGTGGACATAACGCGTTTTGATTCCGAGCTCCTCATATATTCTAATGCACTGTTATAGCCCTTCTGCCCCCTACTTGTTTCAAATATAACACTCTAGAGGTCCAGGACGATTTAATAGAGAAATGACCATTTCTCTATTAAATCGTCCTGGACCGCTCTCACGATTTCTTGGTAATTAGCGGGGCTTTAAAAATGTTATGGTGGCTCACCAGTGAGGCAAAAATTTCACTAGTCAGCTTGGTGAAATTACAGAAGCACAATTAAAAAATTGGATTTTTTTCATTTAAGAAAAAATTAATCAGCCCTAGTAACAAGAAAATGGTCACCGGCGTAGCTCAGGCAGTAGCGCGTTTGCTTGCTGGTCCGAAGTTGCGCTCGGGTGTGGGTTCGATTCCCGCTTGGACTGATTCCCAGATTTTTTCAACCGTAAGGCGAATGTCAGGTAACCTATGGCAAATCTTCGACCTCATCTCGCCAAATACCATCTCATAACCAATTCCATCGACACTAAATAACCAAGTAGTTGATACGGCGTCGTTAAATAACCAAAAGAAAGGGGGCTACAACAATGTATTACAATATACTGACAAGCATAAAACGATTTATATTTTGAAAGTATTTGTACCTGCAAACTGAAGCCATTTGTTTATCATTATATGTAGGTCTATATCACGGAAGCCAGTTAAGCTAAAGAACATTTTGCCTTCGTAGATTCCTGGAGAATTACCACTAATATTTACCGTATATTGTAATAGTTTAACCATACTATAACTGTGGAATGTGTGAATAAAAAGAAGGGAGAGGCTAGAATTAGGTTGATGTAATAATGCAGGCCTACAAATATCACTTTGTTCAACCACACTTATCAGTTTATCACCTTTATTATATATGCAGCCAAATGAAAATTACATAATACCGGCATTTAAGTTAAATATTCTTATTTTTAAAATCCGCAAATAATCTCAACTATGTGTCCGATTTCATCATAATATATTTCTTCTTTGTTATTTCCTTTTTTTCTCTCTGCACTGTCAATGCACTGTCAATGTCCTTTCATTACTTTAACACTAATGCATCTACGATCATAATCACATTCACCAATAATTCAAAATAGTTGATTGCTCGCACTTAGTAGCGAGAAATCACTTCCAATCGCCCCCACTCACTAGATCACTGCTCTACTAGTGATCAGCTGATCCAGTCTCTCGTCATCACTGGCAACTGGAAATCACCTCAAGGATCACTGGTTAAAATCACCATGATCGAAAATGAGCTGTCACTGCTTCACCAGTGAGTGAAAAATCACGTTTTACCCCATCTCTACTACACGTAATTAGTAATCACAATGGAGTTAGGGTAGTCAACTTTGCCACATCAAAAAATGTAATTGTCAAAAGTACAACATTCCCCCATAAGGATATGCATAAATATACTTGGACTTCTCCAGATGGATTGACACACAACCAAATAGATCACATCTTGATAGATAAATGGAGACATATTAGTATAGTAGACATTCGAACTTTCAGGAGGGCAGACTGTAACTCTGACCATTATTTGGTAATTGGAGAACTAAGAGAAAGACTATCAGTAGCCAAGCAAGTAGAGCAACAAATTAATATCAGTAAATTCAATATACTGAAATTCAAGAACGAGGAAACTAAGCAACATTATCAGGTCGAAATTTCGAATAGGTTTGCCACTTTAGGAAGTTCCAACGAAGTTGAGAAAGAGTTAGATGTTAATGGTGTGTGGGAAAATATCAGAGTTAATATCAAAATTGCAGCTGAGCAGAGCATAGGTTATTATGAGACTAAGAAAAAGAAACCGTGGTTTGATGAAGATTGTTGCATGGTAGTAAAAAGAAGGAAACAGGCAAAATTGAAATTCTTACAGGATCCAGTTGAGGAGAATAGAGATACTTACTTCAATGAAAAACGGGAAGCAAATCGTACACTCAGGAATAAAAAGAGAGGTTACTTGAAGGAAAAACTCAATGAGGTAGAACCAAATAGTAAGAATAAAAACATTCGAGACTTATATCAAGGTGTCCATACCTGTGGAGTAACTGTAAGCACGTCTAGCTGTGTAACCAGGTGACCCGAGTTCGATTCCCGGTAGGGGCAAGTTACTTGGTTGAGGTTTTTTCCGGAGTTTTCCCTCAATCCAATATGAGCAAATGCTGGGTAACTTTCGGTGTTGGACCCCGGACTTATTTCACCAGCATTATCACCTTCATCTCATTCAGACGCTAAATAACCTAAGATGTTGATAAAGAGTCGTAAAATAACCTACTAAAATAAAATAAAAATATATCAGGGTATACAGAAATTTAAGAACGGAAATCAGGAAAGGGTAAATGTGATCAAGAATGAGAATGGTGACTTGCTTGCAGACTCTCATTCAATCCTGAACAGATGGAAGAACTATTTTGAGCAACTATTAAATGTACATAGGTCAAATAGAAATGATCGGGATGAAATTCAAATACAAACTGCTCAGCCATTTATACCCGAACCCACACTTTCAGAAGTCGAAATTGCAATAGAAAATATGAAAAAGTACATGTCTCCAGGTATCGATCAAATTCCAGCAGAATCAATACAAGAGGGTGGAAGCGCATTATCTAGCGAAATTTATAATATTGTACTTGCTATTTGGGAAAAGGAAATTGTACCAGAACAATGAAAGGAGTCCATAATTGTACCTATTTTTAAGAAGGGGGACAAGACTAACTGTAGTAACTTTAGAGGAATATCACTTTTGTTAATGTCACACAAAATTTTGTCCAATATTCTTTTGAGAAATTAACGCCATACGTAGATGAAATTATTGGGGCTCATCAGTGCGGTTTTAGGTGTATTCATAAGATTTTTTTGTATTCAGCAGATATTGGAGAAAAAATGGGAGTATAAGGGTACAGTACATCAGTTATTCATAGATTTCAAAAAGGCATATGACTCCGTTAAGAGAGAAATTGTATATAACATTCTTATTGAACTTGGTATTCCCAAGAAACTAGTTCGATTAATTAAAATGTGTCTTAGTGAAACTTACAGCAGAGTCCGTATAGTCCAGTTTCTATCTGATGATCTTCCAATTCACTGCGGGCTAAAGCAAGAAAATGCACTATCACCTTTAATTTTTAACTTTGCTCTAGAAAATGCCATTAGGAAAGTTCAGGATAACAGACAGGGTTTGGAATTGAACAGGTTACATCAACTTCTTGTCTATGTGGATGACGTGAATATGTTAGGAGAAAATCCACAAACGATTAGGGAAAACACAGAAATTTTACTTGAAGTAAAGTGATAGGTTTGGAAGTAAATCCCGAAAAGACAAAGTGTATGATTATGTCTCGTGATCAGAATATTGTACGAAATGGAAACATAAAAATTGGAGATTTATCCTTCAGAGAGGTGGAAAAATTCAAATATCTTGGAGCAACAGTAACAAATATAAATGACACTTGGGAGTAAATTAAACGCAGGATAAATTATGGGAAATGCGTGTTATTATTCAGTTGAGAAGCTTTTATCATCTAGTCTGCTGTCAAAAAATCTGAAAGTTAGAATTTATAAAACAGTTATATTACCAGTTGCTCTGTATGGTTGTGAAACTTGGATTCTCACTTTGAGAGAGGAACAGAGATTAAGGGTGTTTGAGAATAAGGCTCCTAGGAAAATATTTTGGGCTAAGAGGGATGAAGTTACAGGAGATAGGAGAAAGTTACACAAAGCAGAACTGCATGCATTGTATTCTTCACATGACATAATTAGGAACATTAAATCCAGATGTTTGAGATGGGAAGTGTATGTAGCACATATGGGCAAATCCAGAAATGCATATAGTGTTAGTTGGGAGGCCAGAGGGAATAAGTCCTTTGGGGAAGCCGAGACGTAGATGAAGGATAACATTAAAATGGATTTGAGGGAGGTGGGATATGGTGGTAGAGATTGGATTAATGTTGCTCAGGATGGGGACTGACGGCAGGATTATGTGAGAGCGGCAATGAACTTCTGGATTCCCTAAAAGCCATAAGTAATTATAACTGTTTATTCAGCCATTCTATTGGCAATTATCAGGACAACACTGGGTATCGTTTACGGCAATCTGATCACTAATGCACATTGTTGATATAATAATAGGTGCGCTTGAAGTAACTTAAGTGTCTGCAGCTAACACACTTTCGAACAATAATGCACAGGTGTAAATTGTATATGGAATTAATTGAAAATTCTGTGAAGGATATTTCGCAGAGTTGTTTTGACGTTTCTTCAAGAAAGCACAGGAAACTTCTTTTGGAGAGGAAAGACCATTATTTTGAAGTTCAAGGTGAGTTACGTGTTAATTTTTGTCTCAAAGTTTATTTAATAATATCAGAAAAAAGATCAAATGTTTTAAAGAAAAATTGTGCGAGTTTTGTCATCCCTTCTTCAAAATTGTGTAAGTAGAGGGCGAGACCAATCATTGCGAGCTACGTCATCCTATTTTTAATACAGGGTAACACTGAATCATAGATCAGTGGCTTAAAACAGGATCATTAAAACAATCAACATCCAAGTGTGCCACTACAAACTACAACTTCAACTATCCTTAAACAAGTATGTGGGTCTGATGAAGGAGAAGTGGAAACACCAGGTTTACAAAATAGCTGCTCATCATCTGAAAATGTGAAGGAGCCAACATCAAAAACACAACATGAACCTGTAATTAAAAAACGTAAATACTTAGGCTTGGGTTTCATGGATACTGAAAATTGCCCTCAGTGTGTAATATGTGGCAGAATTTTACCTGATAGTTCGAAATTACGTCGCCATTTTGAAACAAACCATGCTCAGTTTCATGACAAGAATACTGATTTCTTTGATAGGAAACGTCGTGAGTTACTAAATGCACAAAAGTTCTTAGCTCAGACATCTTATAGTACAAATGAAAAAGCAACAGAGGCATCTGAGTCCCACACAGTAGCCGAAAAATTAATAAAACCCTGCGTGATTGACATGGTTAAATGCATGACTAATGAGGAGGCTAAACAATTATCTTCTGTGCCGCTTTCAAATGACACAGTGCTCGTCGCATTCAAGATATGACAGCTTACGTGAAAGAAGAATTAATCTGTCAGCTCAGATCATGTCAATTTGCACTACAGATAGACGAGTCAAGTGATGTAGCAGATCTGACAGTTATACTAGTGTTTGTCCATTATCATTATGAAGATGCTAGTGAAGAAGATATTGTTTATTGTTAGTAAAATAGCATTTACTAAAATACAGTCTTAATTCTTCCCTGGAGTAAAAACTCGTGTCCTGGGAGTTATCTAAACACATAATTAACACAAACAAAGATAATTATTTGACACAAAGTGGGTCAAGGAAAAAAAAAATTACATGCTATTATGTATACCGCTGCCAGCTAATGCAACAGGATCTGAAATTTTCAGACTTCACATAACATTTCACTACTAATTAATTATTATTAATAATTATAAAACAATAACTAGTGAGTACTTAGAAGAAAATCATATACCCTGGGATAATTGTGTTCATGTCTGCACAGATGGTGCAAAGGCAATGGTTCGGAAAACAGCTGGTGCAGTATCACGCATAAAATCATTTGCAAAAAATTGCAAAAGCAGTCACTGTATTTTGCACTGTCAAGCTTTGGCCACATCAAAAATGCCACTGTCCCTCAAAAATGTTCTTAATGGGTAGTAAAAATCGTTAATTTTATCAAGTTCAGACCACTAAATTCAAGACTCCTCAAAATCATTTGTGAGGACATGGGAAGTCTTCATAAATTTCTGCTTCTCCACACAGAAGTGAGATGACTTTCCCGCAGAAAAACTTTAAATAGACTCTTCGAACTTAGGGCTGAGGTGATGGCTTTCTTCATTGATCACCATTTCGAGTTGGACAATCGTTTGTGTGACAAACAATGGGTCTTGAGACTTGCTTATTTAGCTGACATTTTTGTCAAAATGAGCGAAGTAAATGTGCCAATGCAGGGTAAAAATGCTGGTGGCAGCACAGGTTGCGTACTTCAGCAACAAAAGTAAGCTCCATATTTGTTAAACAAATCAGAGGTAAAACAGTAATTTAATTGGAAAATATTAATATAAACTAAATATTTAACTTTTTTCCTACAGTTACACTATATAAATTTCATAAATACGTAAAAACTAAAATAGTTATAATTGAATATTAGTTCCTAGACTCTCAATCAGCTGATCCGGCCGCCATATTGAAATTGAATAGTACCTGACCAGTGCAAAAACCACTCTGACTCATTGTCACAATAGTATTTTTGCTGCACATATTTATATTTTATAATCTTGAACTGTTGTGAAACTACTTGCAAGGAACAAAATATATTACGTAACGGTGAAGTTAAATGTAAGAATAATTTTGTGTCTTATTATAGTCTAGGCCTAACAGTATAGTAAAGCTTAGAAATGTTTGTGCTAGTGTCATGTGCCGTGTGAATAATACAAGTGAAGTGAAGTGATATATTAAGAGGTAAGGTTAAATATAAGAATAATACAACTTCGTGTCTTGTTATAGTTTAGGCCTAATTTAGTTTAGTATAGCCTAGTAAAGTCTAAAAGTGTATGTGTTAGTGTGAGTAATAGAACATTAGTGAAGTGAAGTGGGTGAGTGAAGTGAAAATGTGCATTATGTCAGATAAGTGTGGTGCATGTCGAAGGAAAGTATGTCAAGGTGTAACTTGTATGCAATGTAATATATTGTTTCATTGGGACTGTGCAAATACTCATGCTGAAAATGTAAATAGTCAATGGAAATGTAAATATTGTAAACAATTAGATATTGTAAAGGAACAGGTGGAAACCATCACCCATTTACGCAGACAATTAGAGCTTGCTAATGAGGAAATTGCAGCCTTGAAATCTATAAAGCCTAAAGTTAGAAGTAAATCACCAGAGTTTAAGGTGGTCTCTAATCAGAAGCATAAAGGGAAGAGTTCCAGTGTCCCTAGTACTGCCACTGCTACCTCTAGTACTGAAGTGGAACTGAGCAACAGATTCTCTGTTCTGGATTCTCTAGAACCTGAATCTGATGCTCCTTCCAACTCAGTATCAGAGCCCAAGCGTAGGAAGAAGATACTTTTGTTAGGTAGCAGCCATGGCAGAGGAATAAGTCAACGGCTCCAGGCTTCATTGGGTGAGAAATATGCTGTCACCAGCTTTTTCAAACCCAACGCTTCTCTGTCCAATGTTGTAGGGGATCTATCTGCGCTTGCTAAAGATCTTGATAAAGAAGATCATGTAATTATAGTGGGGGGTGCAGGAAACAGCCTAGACAGGAACCTCAATTATTCATTTGATGGAGATATACACAACGTTGCACAGAAGAGTGGCCATATGAATGTGGGTTTTGTGAATCTTTTCCAGAGGCATGACAAGCCGTGGATGAATAGGAGGGTTGAGAGTGTAAATCTGCGGATTGACTTGGCTCAGTTGGAGTGGGACATGGCCCACATTAATATTATAGACACATTCTCCATTGTAAGAGAGGAATACACTAATCATGGACTGCATTTGAATTCTCGAGGTAAGGATTCGCTAATGTGTCTCATTGCTGACAGTCTTCAATGTGACCATGGCAAGTGTGACAATAAAATTCCTGTTGTAATCCGTCATAGGGCTTGTCCTTTTTTAGGGTAAATAAAAAAGTCACAATAACAACAATAATAATAATAAACAGAATCAACAAACTGTAATACAATCAACATTCAGTGTATTCCATCAGAATATAAGAAGTATAAGAAATAAGACTGATGAACTCCTTGCATCCTTAGATTCCGAACATTTAAATCCAAATGTGCTATGTATTACCGAACACCATATGAAACAACAGGAAATATTGTCTCTCTCACCGGAAGGATATAAATTAGATGCTAGTTACTGCAGACAAACTCTTGAGGATGGAGGCGTGAGTGTATTTCTCAAATCTGACTTTAATTTAAAAAATACCGATCTTTCACAATTTTGCAAAGACAGGGATTTAGAAATTTGTGCTGTTGAATTAGAAAATGAAACATATAATTTCATTATAATATGTCTATATAGAGCACCATCTGGAGACTACGAAAATTTTATTCATTTATTGGAAAAGACACTAGAATACTTACAGAAACTGAAATGTGAATGCATTATTTGCGGAGACATCAATGTTGATTATCTAACAAAAAGCAATAGGAAAGATCAACTAATTTCATTGCTAGCATCTTTCAATTTAATTTACACAGTAAACTTTCCGACCGGAATACAAGGGGATTCAGGTACTGCAATAGACAACATATTCATCGGAAAAGAAAAAATAGATATATCTCAAACAACCCCAATAATTAATGGTCTTTCGGATCATGATGCTCAACTCCTAAGTTTAAATATTAACACATCATCAAAAAAACCAACTAAAGTGAGATTCAGAAATATAAACAGGAAATTATTAAATAATTTTGAAATAAATCTTAAAAATGAAACATGGGAATCAGTATACAGTCAAAGTGATATGAACAGTAAATTCAACGAGTTTCATAAAACATTTCTAAATATTTTTGAATCCAGTTTTCCTGTAAAGTATAAAAATGAAACAATATGTAACAATAGATGGATTACACAAGGTATTAAAATCTCATGCAAAACCAAGAGATCATTATACATACAGAGCAGAAATAGTAATGATACAAACTTAAAACAACACTACAAAAATTATTCAAAAATATTACATAAAGTAATTCAAAAAGCTAAAGAATTACACTATAATACAACAATACAAAACTCTGATAATAAAATCAAAACAACTTGGAACATAATTAAAAAAGAAAGTGGACGATCAAAAAGTAAAGTAACAAACTATACCCTTATATCTAACAATACAAAAACGACAAACCCAAATGAAATTGCAAATATATTTAACAAATATTTTCTTACAATAACTGATAACCTCAACATCCCCCAAGATAATGTTACTAACAGTTTAGATTCTTTAACGCAATATTTTCCGACAAAATTCCCAAATATTCAAATATTTCAAACAAACAAACAAGAAATAATTGCAATTATTAAAAATCGAAAGTCCAAAAACTCCTCAGGGTATGATGAAATAACAAGCAAAATATTAAAAGCGAGTTCACATATTATAGCTGGGCCATTAAGTTACTTATGTAACTATTCAATGTTCAATGGTATATTTCCCGAGAGATAAAAATATTCTGTGGTTATTCCTATCTTCAAAAAGGGAAAAACAACATCTCCAGAAAATTACAGACCCATATCACTTCTACCAGTCTTCTCCAAAATCTCTGAAAAAGTAATGTATAAAAGATTATATCATCATCTAGAAAGATACAACATTATAGTCCCAAAACAATTTGGATTTAGGAAAAATAAAGGCACAGAAAATGCAAAATTCAGTTTAACTGACAAAATTCTGGAGGCAGTTAATAAATATTACAAGTTGGAGCGATTTTCTGTGATTTATCCAAAGCATTTGACTGTATAAATCATAAAATGCTGCTAGATAAATTAGATTATTATGGAATTAAAGGTGTTGCACACCAATGGTTTCACTCATATCTCATAGATAGGAAACAGAAAGTTGAAATCAATACAACTATGAAATCTGCATTAACATGGGGAACTATTAATAATGGAATTCCTCAAGGATCAATATTAGGTCCCCTACTTTTTCTAGTGTTTATAAATGATCTTGCGCCCCTAATAAAAGATGTAGGTCATCCAATATTATTTGCAGATGACACAAGTATAGTAATTACAGCCAATAACTCCAACACATTCCAATCTTCAACAGAGAAAATTCTCTTCAAAACATGTGACTGGTTCTCAGTCAATAAATTGGGATTAAATTGTAACAAAACTAACACAATTCAATTTAAATCCTGTCCAAATTCAATCTCGCAAATTTCTAGCGCAATAATAATTAATAATAGATCCCTATTAGAAACAACAACAACCAAATTTGTTGGCTTAAAAATCGATAATGTGTTAAACTGGAAAAATCATATTAAAGAAATTACTCCCAAACTAAATTCAGCTTGTTTTGCTATTAGATCTATGCAAAAGATAGTAAATATCAATACCTTAAAAACAATATACTTTGCATACTTCCACTCAGTAATGAGTTTTGGAATAATATTCTGGGGAAATTCCACAGATAGTAACAATATATTTCTATTACAAAAAAGAGTAATTAGAATAATAGTAGGTGCTAAATCTAGGGAATCGTGTAGGACTATTTTAAAAAAACTACAAATAATGCCCATGGCTTGTCAGTATATCTTTTCATTAATAATCTTCCTCGTATGTAATCATTAAAACTTTGTACCTAATTCAACAGTTCATAGCATAAATACACGTCAAAAAAATGACTTCCATACTCCATCTGCAAGTTTATCGTGCTATCAAAAAGGAGTGCGTTATATGGCAGTAAAAATTTTTAACAGCCGCCCTATCGATATAAAAAATGAAACTCAAAACATAAAATTATTTAGAGCCAAATTGAAGAAGTACCTAATTTCTCATGCCTTCTATTCTGTAGGTGAATTCATGACATTCAATAACACTTCATGAAATTGATAATAAAACTTTGTGTTGTACTAGTAGACTATATTGTAAATCTCATCTATATATATTTCATCTAGACTGTGACTGTAAATTAAGATTTTATAATAGTATTAAGTTTTTTGACTTGTTCCATATTCTAGCTGTAGGCAATGTATGAATACCATGGAATGTTAATAAATAAAATACAATACAATACATTACAATACAATAAAATACAATACAATATATTCACTGCAGCAGATAAAAGCAGGGTTTTCAAGAGAAAATTGCAGTTCTGGATGAGAAGTCTAGCCAGCCGTGAATTTGAGAGCTTCCCTGCTTTGAAAGATTTTCTTGAGGAGAACGAAGAACCTCTCCAAGAACTTGATGAAATCAATGAAGAATTTGTAAAGCATTTGGAAGATATGTGCCACACTGTAGAGCAGTATTTTCCAGAACAGGAAAGTGAAAACAATTCTCAAAACTTGTGAGTCAAAAATCCATTTGGCATCAAAGAAAAACATTCTTCTCTCGTTTCTGAAGAATACGAAGCATTACTGGAATTGACGTCTGATTCATCCCTGAAACCTCAGTTTAAGAATCTCCCTGTGATGGATTTTTAGCACAGCCTGAGAAGAAAGTACCCAGTTTATCAAAGAAAGCTATTACAATTCTACTTCCTTTTGTAAGTACTTACCTATGTGAAATTGGGTTTTCTGTGTATACATCTATCAAAACTAAATACTGAAACAGACTGGATGCAGAACCAGACATGAGACTTCAGCTTTCCAACATTAAACCAGATATTAAAGAAATATGCAGGCATAAGCAACAAAAACACTTGTCCCACTGATCTATTTCAAACAGGTGTTTTTTTTTCTGAAAAAAAAAAAAAAAAAAGAAGAAGAAGCTGAATTTTAGTGTGAATTACAAAACAGTGTTAACAATGCAAGTGGTCTTAATTTCATTTATGCTTGTTATATATTTACTGATATTTGTAACAGTAGCAAATATATTTCAGAAAGATATATAATTTTTAAATATGAGTATGTATAATGTGTGAGTTCAAAAAACAGGTTTAATGTTAGTGGTAAAAATAAGCCAGGATTACTAATCTTTGTAATAACAGCAAATACAGTTCAACAACATTATTTATAATTTTTAAATATGTAAAATGTGACATCAATAAAAATGTGTAATGTTAGTGGTAAAAATACATTTAGTAATTTAATATTTGCCTATAATATATATCGTCATCGTTGTCTTCCTAACAAGTATTAGGCCGAGGGGCCTGTTACAGTCTCAAACTAGGAAAAACACACACACAAGGCTTCCTAACAAGTATTAGGCCGAGGGACCTGTTACAGTCTCAAACTAGGGAAAAAAAAAAAATCTCTCTCTCTCTCTCTCTCCACTGGGTTACACAGTTTTATTTTGGGTTTAAAAGGTTCCATGGATAGAAAAGTTTGAGAAACGCTGTATTAGTGTATTGGTCGAGAGGAGCTTCTCATGTTTAAAACGAATAAACACAGAACACAGAGAAACTCCATGTCGCAGAAGAGACTATCAGCATTAGGGAATATTTTGCTCCAAAACGATGTGTTGGATAAGGTGATGGAACAACAGCCCTTCCATGAGGACATTATTGACAGATTTGCAGCCTTGAAGAAATGGAGGATCAACTTAGTGTAGGGTACAAAAGATAGATAAGCATCTTAATTTACATATAATGGTAAATGCACTGATAACTGGCAGAAATAAATACAATGAAGTCACTTTCTACGATTGAATATTACGAGAGAAAATTACTTTACTTCCATAGAGTTCCATTATAATATCATCAATGCACCTACGTGAACTTTGAAAACCTTGCAACAATTTTGAGCATCACCTATTTTTTCAGACATGAGCCATTACTAACATGCATCTCTTCACTACCTTCCCATATCTGTTATACAACAGCAAGTTACCAATTAATTATGATTGACCTACTGTGTTTATGTTGTCTCAATTAACTGAGAGTGATTGGAGCTTCTGTTGTCTTCATAGCTTCATCAAACTTAAGTTTAATTCCTTTTGTAACAGGACAATAGATGTGTTTCACTAGAGAGATCCACTCTGTTTTACTATGTCATAATCTATACTAATAATAAATCTGTAGCCGAAATTTTTCTGGTAATTTTTGATTTTCCAAAAATAATTGGTCCTAACATATATAATTAACTGCCCTGAAACCGAAAATCGCCTTTTTGAAATTTTTATTTTTATGTCTGTCTGTCTGTCTGGATGTTTGTTACCTTTTCACACGATAATGGCTGAACCGATTTACATGAAAATTGGAATATAAATTAAGTTCGTTGTAACTTAGAATTTAGGCTACATGGCATTCAAAATATTTTATTTAAAAGGGGGGTCATAAGGGGGCTTGAATTAAATAAATCGAAATATCTCCCTTATTATTAATTTTCATGAAAAATATTACATAACAAGTTTCTTTAAAAATAATTTCCGATAAGTTTTATTCCATGCAAAATTTTTATAGAACTGATATTTAATGAGATAAATGAGTTTCAAAATTACAATAACAATGCCATCTAAGGCGGTGTAATGAAATAAAAAACAAAGGATTTCGTCTATAAGGGGCCTTGAACAACAACAATCGAAAGCTATGAAACATATGGTAGCCTACAGAGAATGTTTCTGTGTTTGTATGAAGTAATATCGGAAGCTAAATTAATCGATTTGTATAATTATTAATTCACCATTGGAAAGTGTAGTTTCTCTAGATGGACATAATGCTATAATGTTATTACCAGGCTTCGAGACTCCGGACCCGATAGAGCAGTTCAGTGGGACATCCGCATAACAGCGTACTGAGTATAGTGGTAAAGCGTACAGTGGATAGGGAAACTGTAGAATGAATGCCAACAAATACGTAAAGGAAAACGCTCTGGATATGAAGGTTCTGATGAATAATTTGGTTTTCATACCAACTGTGTCTGAAACTATTACACGGTTAGAGAAGTCAGAGCAAGAGATGCCGTAAGCCCTCAAATTAATTTAGAAAATGATGCAGAGAATTAATGAGACATCAAGTACACCGGTTACTGAACGTGTAAAACAGAAATAGAAATCAATTGTATGTAAAAATAACGGATATGGAACATTGTGTAACAAACAGCAAATTAGTGGACATAGAGTCACCAGAGAATGGACTGTCTCTTAGAGACTGCAATGATGTTAGCTTTATTCGTTTTGCTCCTATCATGTCATGCGACATAGAGCGCAGCTTTCTACAGTACAAACTTTGGCAGATAATCAAAAAAGATTTACGTTTGAGACACTGAGAATGTATCTTGTAGTACATTGCAATTCGGTACTGTAACTGCACTTCCTAAAGACGACCAATAGGATAAATGAAAAAAATTTAAATTGCTACATGCTTATTTCCACTATTAACACTGTATATAATTAAACACTAATCCTTATAAAAGACAGGAGAATAAATGTTTTTCACATTCTTTTGACATTATCATTGTGTAATGTATTATTTACTTTCTCCACACCTGTGGAGTAATGGTTAGCACGGCTGGCCGCGAAACTAGGTGGTCCCGGTTCGAATCCTGGTTGGGGTAAGTAACCTGGTTGAGGTTTTTTCCTGAGTTTTCCCTCAACCCCAATTGAGCAAATGCTGGGTAACTTTCGGTGCTGGACCACGGACTCATTTCACGGCATTATCACCTTCATATCATTCAGACGCTAAATAACCCAAGATGTTGATACAGCATCGTAAAATAACCTACTTAAATAAAATAAAAATATTTACTTTCAGAATGTACATATGTGTGTTTCCCCATACTACCGTACTCTACTCTAAATAGCAACGTTGTTACCTCAACACATCTCTATCTACCTGCAGAGAGTCAACAACCTATAGTGCATGCACAGTAAACTTATTGTATCGGGTCTAAAGTCTCGAAGCCTGGTTATTACAGTAACTTCTGAGTGAATCGAGGACAGGTAAGATTAAAATAGCTTCTTATGCATAGAAAACTTGATAGACATTCGTTTCCTGTATTTCCTAAAATAATTTTTATGACCAAATGAGTGGTCTCTGGATCAAAATGATCGCATTTTAATTTTTTAAATACAATTTAAATTAAGTACATTTTAATTTTTAAATACAATTTAAATTAAGTAACATAATAAACGATTTATCCTTCTATCAAACACGAATGTTCCCTGGATCAAATGTTCTATTTTAATTATGTAATTACTTTATATTTATTTCTAACTGGTGCAGAGGAGCGCACGGGTACGGCTAGTTCAGAATAAAAAGTTGATATTTTCCTTGCAGCTGTAATTATATAGGTTATATACATATAAAGAATGTGTCGTAAATTGTGATTCTGCTACATGGTTTTATTTTCTGCATCACATTCCATTTAAAATGAAATAACATATTAACACTTGCAACTTATCTGCTCTAGAATTTCATAGACTTATCTGGGGTCTTTTTTGACCCCAAAAATATTTGTTGTTAATAATTAGGATATTTTATAACTTAATGCATTTTTATATACAGTATAAGCAAACTGAAAGTTTTTATTGCACCTAGAATTATTTACTATGTTTAAACAATGGAAGAATGGAAGAATTAATTAATTTATTTATTAGTTTAATGGCAAACTATTTATTCTTATTTCTTCCAATTATCATAGAACACTCACTTTCACTTTCCTTGAAATAAAGCACAAAAAGAAAACTGTTATTGCATCAAGTGTTAATTATTATGTTTATACAATTAATTAATTAATTTAGTCTCATCACCTGCTGCAGTAGAAATAATAAGAAGCTAATTTTACAAATACAAATAATTACTCATGAACCTGTTGTATATATTTCATTTGTTCAACTTTCAAAGTATGTGTTCACTTTGTTTGCTACAAAACACTATCACTGCAAAATAATTATCACTAGAAAATAAAGATGTGTTCTATAGCTGGAGCCATCCACGAACCCAAGCAATAAATATGAAAAAATAATCAATATATAATTATGAAATAATAATTTTAATTGTAAAACAACTAAAATAACCAAGGATAGCAAATCTAGGTTACTGGAGCGTTTCAGCTATATGGATGTACGAGGCGCATCCAGAAAGTAAGTTTTTTCCCCTTGAAAGTAAACGTAATTAGCCGTGTCAATTGCGCATGTGTAACAGATCTATGACGTATCAATCATATGCCAGCTGGACAGGTCCTGCCTGGTGCCAGTAGCGAGGCAGCAGTGGTCCGAAATGGAAGCTCTTATTCCTTCTCCCGCCACCTCCGAGGTTCGGTCGGTGATAAAGTTCTTTAATGCACAAAGCATTGCGCCAATTGAAATTCATCGGCAGCTCTGTCAGGTCTATGGGCCGAACATCATGAGTAAGCAGATGGTGCGTCGCTGGTGTAGGCAGTTTTCCGAAGGTCGTCAAAGTGTCCATGATGAAGAGCGCAGTGAGCGACCGTCCCTCATCAATGATGATCGTGTTGAGCTAGTGCGGCAGTGCATCATGGAGAACCGTCGCTTCACGATTACGGAGCTGAGCAGCCATTTTCCGCAGATATCGCGATCCTTGTTGCATGAGATTGTCACTAAGCACCTGCTGTTCAAAAAAGTGTGTGCCAGGTGGGTGCCAAAAAATCTGACACCCGAACACAAAATGCAACGTTTAGGAGCACCACTGACATTTCTGCAACGGTATCACAATGACGGCGACGAGTTCCTCGACAGGATCGTGACGGGCGATGAGTCTTGGATTTTGCACTTCACCCTGGAAACCAAGCAGCAGTCAATGCATTGGCGGCATAGTGGATCTCCGGTCAGGACGAAATTCAAACAAACGCTGTCGGTATGGAAAGTGATGTGCACGGTGTTCTGGGACAGGAAGGGCATTCTGCTCATTGACTTCCTTCCAAGAGGTGAAACAATGAACGCTGACCGTTACTGTGAAACACTGCGAAAATTGCGACGTGCCATTCAAAACAAGAGGCGTGGAATGCTTACTGCAGGTGTTGTGCTCCTCCATGACAATGCTCGTCCACATACGGCTTGGCGCACAGCAGCTGTTTTGACGGAATTTGGCTGGGAGTTGTTTGATCATCCACCCTACAGTCCTGATCTTGCTCCCAGCGATTTTCACGTTTTCTTGCATCTCAAGAAATTCCTGTCCTCCGGTGAGCGTTTTGGCAACGACAAAGAGCTGAAGACGTCTGTCACACGCTGGTTCCATTCACAGGCGGCAGAGTTCTACAACACAGAGCTATAAAAGTTGATCCCACGATACGACAATTGTCTCAATTCTGATGGTGGCTATGTTGAAAAATAGCTGAAACATTGCTGTACCTGTTGCCAATAAATGTTTTCCTGAAAGTGTGTGTTCTTTAAAAAAAAAAATAGGGAAACTTACTTTCTGGATGCGCCTCGTAGATATAAATAATAAAATATGGTGTGGTGTCAAGGGTTAAATCCGTTGGTTAAAACTAGTGAGTGGCCTTTGAAATATGTAAAAATACAATAAAACAAAAATTTACACAGAAGTTTTCAGTATTCAGTACTGACAGAAATACTTCTCACAGCATACCTGTATCTGCTTTAGCTGAAAGTGGTAATGAATTACAAAACTATACATTCTTTAAGTGGCTTGGCTATATATTTAAGATAATATTGAAATGAATACATTCTGGTTAAGACAGACCAGCTGAGTTAACTTACAGTTTCAATGGATTATCTAACTTACATCACAAAATTTATTCTGGGTGTTAGTTAATCTTCGTTCACATTTCTCTCTGAATGCCTGGGACAGTGTAACGTCCTTGCTGCGGAGGTGGGTGGCCTGGAGGTCCAGCTTGGCTGTACAGCAGACGTCCAGAGGGCGCCTGGGTCACATACACACTCTGCAAGTCAATGAGATCATACACATTTAGTGGACATCATGACAAGGGCCTAAGTTGTGTATCAAAATATTGTGGCGCCATTTGGGAAGATTCTGGTCGCGTCAGGGAGTTGCGCACGCATCTAGCAAGACGGAAGGAGCGGGAAAACAGAAACTCGAGCTTCGGTAGGCACTGTAGCGCAGTACGGAGCGAGGGGAAAGAACTACGGTGACAGTGCGGAGCAGAGAGAGGAGAGGAAACATCTAGAAGCGTATTCCTCTCGAAGGTTCAGAAAGCCACACGAATCGAAGATTCCAAATGTTACGGTTTAATAAATAAAAGCGAGAAGCAGTCTTGAGTCAGTCAGCCTTCAAGTCTTGTCTTGGACAGCGGCGACGTATCCGGAAGATCTGAGTTCAACGTGCAGTGAACTTGAGTGATTCCATTACTATGGTAATTGATAATATCCAGGAGAGTGCAACGTATCCGAAGGACTTAAGTTCGACATGCAGTGAACTTGAGCCCATAACTGTGGCAGCGTCCAGGCGAGGGCGACGCGTCCGGAAGACCTGAGTTCGATGTGCAGTGAATTTGAACAGTGAGCTAGAAGAACTAGCCAAGGCATGCGAACTGTGAACTGCTAGATGTATTTTAATTAGGTGTGGTGTGGGGAGATATTGATGAATAGAGCACAGCACTGACCAGAGATAAGATAAGTTGGTATGAGTTTGACCCTTATGACACTAAACAAATGACATCTTAGTCACCACACGAAGTTTAATTATACTGTGGCTGAAAATATCAGATAGTTTGAGACTAGCTGTGTTGATATGTTGTGTAAGTGGTACCTGCTGCGCGGGGGTAGGAATGTTTCTTTTGTTATTGTTCGTAATGAGTAAGCATTGAAGTGTAAGCTTACAGACTTGTAGTAGGTACATTCACTTATTTCTCAGTCTCTTATACGTACGTACATTGTATTGTACAGACATTTTAAAACAGTTTACACCTGACGTGAAGAAGAGAGTCTATATACTATATGTTTACGTTATTTTTTGCAGTGCAGTGTATACGATAGTGATTTAATTACGCTGAGTTATATGTAACTGAATGAGTTCAAAATGTCCGCCATCTATCTCTACTTCAGAGAAGGCGAAGAAGAGCAGGAATTCTATAAACTTGTCGATGAAAATGGATATAATGCATCAATTTGAAGCAGGTGAGCATGCTGTAGACATCACATCTGCTTTAGACCTGACTTCAACTACTGTCGTACAAGGAACGCAGAAAAAATAAAATCAAGTGTTCAAAGTGCCTCTTCTGTCAGTGCTTCTAAACTTGTACACGAAATGTGATAATGGAAAAAATGGAGAAAATGCTTGCAATGCTCCAGTTAGTTTAGCAGTCATACAATGCTAAGCTAAATCACTGTTTGAACTTGTGAAAAGTGAACGTGGAGAGCAGAATGAAGAAACATTTAATGCCAGTCGAGGATGGTTTCAGCGCTTCAAACACTGCTATAGCTTTCACAACATTAAAGTTACTGGTGAGGCTGCAAGTTCCGACAGTGTTGCAGCTAACGATTTTATTACAAAATTACAGAAAATAATTGAAGATGGTGGATACAAATCGAAGCAAGTTTTCAACATTGATGAAACGGGCCTATTTTGGAAGTGCATGCCTTCTAGAACCTACATTTCACAAGAAGAAAAAACAGCTCCAGGATTTAAAGTAGTGAAGGATCGTCTGACTTTGCTTCTTGGTGGAAATGCATATGGTGATTTCAAGATAAGCCATTGTTAATTTCTAGGTCTGAAAATCCGCGTGCTTTTAAGGGATATTCAAAAGAACACCTTCCTGCCATCTACAAAGCAAACAAAAAGGCCTGGATCACTGGACACATTTTCAGCCAATGGCTGACAAACTACGTCGTGCCTGCCTGGAAAGAATATTGTGCGAAAGAAAATGTTGATTTTAAGATCTTGCTCCTTATCAGCAATGCACTGTCACACCTGGTAAACCTAGATGATCTGCATGAGAATGTGAAGGTTGTTTTCCTCCCACCCAATACTACAGCTTTAATAAAACCAATGGATCAGGGCGTCATTGCCACTTACAATGCCGGACTTTTGATCAACTTGTCAAGGCCACCAACGGTGAAGATAAACCAACCATTCGTGAATATTGGTGGAGCTATAATATCCTCAAAGGAATAGAAAACATTGCAGAATCCTGGATGGAGGTTTCCCAGAAATGCATGAATGGTGTGTGGAAAAAACTATGGCCTCAGTATACCACACAATTTCATGTCTTAAGACAATTTACACGTTGTGAATCAAGAAACTCTGAATATAGCAAGAGTGGCAGGTTTCCCGGAACTGGAACCAAGTGATACAGAAGAACTATTAGAAAGTCATGCAGAAGAACTTAGCAATGAGGATCTGACAGAACTCTCTCAAAATCCTGAAGAAAATGAAAGCAACAAGAAAGGAAGAAGAAGAAAAAGAACCGAAGCGACATTTGACACTGAAGGGGTTGGCAGCAGCGTTTCAGCTTATTGAGGAAGGGATCCACATGTTGGGTGACGAAGACTCGGATCATGAATGTTTCTCAAAAGTTCTGCGTAATGTGATGGACAATCTGAGGTGCTATCAAGAAATCTATCAAGAAAAGAAGAAGAATGCAACGAGTCCACTCTCCATTCGTTCTTCAAGGCAGGAGATGAGCAGACGACTTAGGAAGTGGTTAGTGATTCCAGCTAAAGAATGATGAATACAGTTCAGAAATTGTTGTGAAGGATTAATGGGCATAGAATGTCAGTAACATGTATAGTACGGTATGGTACTAATAATAAATACTGTATTTTATATGCTAGAATTGTGTATTTCATAATCTATTCAGTATAATTTATAATCTAACTTCTTCTTTTGCTATTGTTTCTTACGAGAAAAACAGTCTTGCATTACATTGTTTCAATTAACTTCGTCATTTTTCAGAACCTAACCTCAACGTTAAGCGAGGGCACCCTGTACAGTCTTAGACAAAAAAATGACCAAATATCATAAGCTAAGTCCCTTCCAGAAGACTTTGGTTGATTCCAAGAGAGCTGAGATTTACACGTGAAGAAATTTCATAAGGGCTCCATATACGCTCAGTTAAACTGTGCAGTTTATCATGTGTGACATCATACCTGACAGATTAACTGCGTAAAGGTACAGTCACATGTCGCTATTTTTGCAGCGCTGCAATACAAGAAATTGCACAATTCTCGTACTGCGACATGTGAACAACAGTGCAACCTGAAAAGTAGTGGCTGCCGAACCTGCTGCCCACTACTTTTTCATGCTGCGCACAGCTTATAAGTAGTGACGTGTGAACAGGACTCTCAGGGTTACAGCCACAGCATTTCTGTTATCAGTTTTGTTGAAACTTTTGCTGTGGTTGCGACCAGTGTTGCCATCCAAATGTGCCTATGATACTTTCATTGTTTGGATATATTTTAATGTTAGATGTGATGAAAATAAATAATTTGTAACAGTTACTAAATGTACAACATAATCAGAATATATTTGCTGATGATATGATTCATTTTTTTAATTTTTCGTAGCGTAGTTTCAAACAGAAGGGTTGCCAACATTGATTATGTAAATATGCTGCTGGTTAACATTGAAGTATGTAGGCGTTTTAATAGCTTTATAGTAAAAACTAGCTGTACCCGTGCGCTCCGCTGCACTTATTATAAATAAATATAAAGTAATTACATAATTAAAATAGAACATTGGGTCCAGGGAACATTCGTGTTTGATAGAAGAATAAATCGTTTAATATGCTACATAATTTAAATTCTATTTAAATAATTAAAATGCTATCATTTTGGTCTAGAGACCAAATTAACAGAGTTGGTTGTGTACGAAGATCATTTTTATTCACGCCTTAACATCTGTGGTCATGTCGCGTGTTTAGAATGTGTGGTTATATCAGCAGGCCGCGTTTACTCTTGTTCAGTTCCTGTTTCTATTGTGTGTTGTAGATGGCTTGTGTTCATGTAACCTTTTATAGACTTTGATTAATGTTTTTGGTATTGGTAATTGAGGCGGTGATGAATAATGGCATGTATCTTTCCAATCCGGCATTTGCCTTTATGACTAAGGGAAATCATGAAAAACCCCAGTCAGATTGGTTGGCCACGGGGTTTGAACCCGGACCCCCGAATGCGTGTCCTATCAAAATTTTGCCTGGGATAAAACTTATCGGAAATCATTTTTAAAGAAACTTTTGTTATGTAACATTTTTCACAAAAATCAATAATAAGCGAGATATTTCAGTTTATGTAATTCAGGCCCCCTTATAACCCCCCTTTTAAATAAAGTATTTTCAATGCCATATAGCCTAAAATCTAAGTTACAACGAACTTAATTTATATTCCAATTTTCATCGAAATCCATTCAGCCATTATCGCGTGAAAAGGTAACAAACATCCAGACAGACTTAAATATCAGTCCTATAAAAATTTTGCCTGGGATAAAACTTATCGGAAATCATTTTTAAAGAAACTTTTGTTATGTAACATTTTTCACAAAAATCAATAATAAGCGAGATATTTCAGTTTATGTAATTCAGGCCCCCTTATAACCCCCCTTTTAAATAAAGTATTTTGAATGCCATATAGCCTAAAATCTAAGTTACAACGAACTTAATTTATGTTCCAATTTTCATCGAAATCCATTCGGCCATTATCGCGTGAAAAGGTAACAAACATCCAGACAGACAGACAGACAGACAGACATACAAACAAAAATTTCAAAAAAGCGATTTTCGGTTTCAGTATGATTAATTATACATGTTAACACCAATTATTTTTGGAAAATCGAAAATTACCAGAAAAATTTCGCTTACAGATTTATTATTAGTATAGATAATGGCAATTTCTGAATACTAGTTAGGACAGAAAAGCAAATAATAGATAAGTAAGCTAATGCATGAGTTTCATAATAATGCTAACATAACCACAAAATGTATATTGAAAAATCAACACGGAGATGGAAACCTGCAGCTAGACTGCAGCTGCAAAAGTAGCACCTTGTGTGTGTGCAACTTTTGCAGCGCTCGGGTTGCGCAGCACGAAAAGTAGTGTGTAGTGTGCTACTTTTGGCTTATGTGTGTACAAGACACGCAACTTTTGCAGCTACAGTACAAGGTGTGACTATATCTTAAACTGTGCAATTCACACTGGTAATAACGCAGGCCTCAGACCTGCACCAGTGGAGCCACTTTTGTGACGATAAACTGTGCAGTTTACACAGTTAACCTGTATGTTTCCTCAATCTATGTTTTGATGCGACCATGACTGCAACTGCTACCAAGAAAGAGGCTATACCCTACTCACTTTTATTCAGTGCCGTTTTAATGCACTGGCAAACCCAGTGGCACTAGGGTCCTTGGATTATGAGTATCAAAATAACGGCGGCGGCGGCAGCCGCGGCGGCAGCGGCAGCAGCAGCAGCAGCAGCAGCAGCAGCAGTAGCAGTAGCAGTAGCAGTAGTAGTAGTAGTAGTAGTAATAAAAAACTAAGGAAGATATAAGTGAAGTGTGTATTGTGAAGTGTGGCATTGTAAGGGGGGCAGAAACCAGGACATTACGATGAAGTAAAGAGAAGCATTTGAAATGTGGATATGGAGAAGAATGGAGCATATGAAATGGATAGACAGACTAAAAAATGAAGCTGTGTTGTTGGAAAGAGTGGATGAAGAAAGAATGATCCTGAAACTGATCAGGAAGAGAAAAAGGAATTGGCTGGGTCACTGGCTAAGAAGACACTGCCTACTGAAGGATGCATTGAAAAGAATGGTGACGGGAGAAAAGTTTGAGGTGGAAGAAGGTATCGGATAATAGACAACATTAAGATATATGGATCAAATGCAGAGACAAAGAGGAAGGCAAAATATAGGAGAGGTTGGAGAATGCTGGGTTTGCAGTGAACGACCTACCCATGGACATAAAACTATGAATGAATGAAAGAAAATAAATATAGAATGAAATTAAGTTTTGATTTTTCGAGTACATCTTTATTCACTGAACAGTAATGGTATTGTTTGTTGCTGACTCTTCATCCTCCTACTTCGCATCTCTGTTGCTGTCTCAGCTGTGTCCATGTGTACCCTCTATATCTTACTCTATATTTTTCGTTTTCTTTTCTTCTGCTTCTCAGATAGCATATGTGAAGCAGGAAGCAAACAACAAATTGCAGCCCTTCTTTTATCCCCCATATTTACAAGAGAACACTCACAACTGAACTGACGAAAATAACTGATGAGGCTGATGGAAAAATATGTTGTGCCCACACACATTCAGTTAAGTTTTTCTCTCACAAGGAGACCGCCCCACTTTGATGTCAAGATTCAGGTCGGGATAATTTTGGGTGAAAGTATGGCCAAATCCATACGACAAGTGTCTCAGGTTTTTTCCACATAGATCAGGATTCCAGAGAAAAGAAGGCAAATTAAAAAATTACGAGTCAAATGATTGTAGCATAATTGTTTATTGCTGCAGCAAGAAATCATGTGGCGGCATGGCTCAGGCGGTAGTGTGTTGGACACGAGTGTAGGCATTTCATGAAGTTCGGGTTCAAATCCCTTTTTGTCATTTTTTAATGTTTTTTATTTTAATACACATATTCATAGCTTCCTAAGGTTTTATCATTTCGCAATGTCTGCGAAAATTAATAGTTTGAAGAACAAATTTCCATGTTATACTGTGTCATATTAAATTGTATTATATAGTTTATTGGCACTTTATATCAGGTGTGCTATGTTTACAATTAATAACTGATATGTAATAATGTGAATCATTCTAAAGGAATGTATTGTGTCAATGCAATGTAATATGACGCAATATAAGATGGAAATTTATTCTTCAAACCATTAATTTTCGCATGCATTCCAAAATTACATAATCTTAGGAAGCTACGAATATATATTAAAATAAAAACATAAAACAAAATGACAAAAAGGAATTCGAACCCGAGCTTCAAGCACTGCCTACACTCGAGTCCAATGCGCTACTGCCTGAACCACACTGCCACATCATTTTTTGTTGCAGCAATGCATAGTTATGCTGCAGTCGTTTGACTCATAATTTTCCAATTTTTTTTCTCTTGAACCTTAGCCTATATGGAAAAAAGCCGAGACATGTGTCTTATGGATTTGACCATACTTTCACCTAAAACTTTTCCGACCCGAATCTTGCCATCAAAGTGAGATGGTCTCCTCGTCAGTTCTTTTATGCAGTTAAACTGAGCGTGTACGGGGCCCTTTATGCATGACTCCGCTATGTTTTTCCTTTGTTTTGTTTGTTTGTTGCTTTTTCTGTCTGTTTATAAGTCAAGTGTTATGAATAATCTATAACGAAGATATATTCAAGGAGTAAATTAGGTGTAAAATAAATGTCCTTTCCCTAGTCGTGTGAACCAGGTGCTGCCCGAAGTGGATTTAGACAAAATTCACGCTACAGGAGAGCGGTCATTTTTTGTGTCTAAGGCTGTACCTGTGAAATCAAGTTAACTTTGACTGCACTAAGCTGTCCATTCTTATCTTCCCCTAGAGCTCGACTGGTCCTCATCACTGCAAAACATCCAGCCTGCCAGCTGAGTCTTCAATAAGTGAATAAAGTGATCTTTTTCAGTTTTCCATTTGTTTGCTTTCTAAATTCTAAATTGGTTGGCTATTTATTGACTTCCAGTGAATGGTACATTATTTATACATGCCATATTTTCAAATTTTATGTTTTATAAACAGCGTGTTTGTACATATCTATTTAATATCTACTAAATTTTGTCATTTTGGCAAATTATATTGTGAAACACGCATATATGAGACTTATTTTTTTACAGTATTTTTCCTTATTGTTCTATTAATTGATTGTTATTTCTTATAATTTTTTACCTGGGAAGATTCATTTTATACTATGATGACATTTGTTGTAGGTTAGAGTAATTGTATTAAAATTCCTGTTCATTTAAAACGAGAATGATTAATTCCTTGGTGTTATATATAGTTTCCTCCACATTACCGAATCTACCCATTCTTCTTAATTATTGAAAATGATTTTGCATTCTCACTTATTCATGGTTACAAAAATAATACATAGATCTCCAATCCTATTACATGTCCCATACTGTCAAAATTACAAAAACATATCTAATTTCCATTAGTACATATTAAGAAATAAAGCAGTCTTATTTTACTTCTATAAATTTTTCTGTATAAATGACTATAATTTAATACCTGGCTTCATAAATGCATAAAAAAAATCCTCACAATAAATTGTATTTGTTGCTGAACAATTTAAATTTACTTTGGCAAGAACTATAATAAAATCTTATTTAAACCAACAACAATTGCACGCACGCGCACGCACACGCGCACGCACACACACACGCACGCACGCACACGCACACACACGCACACACACACACAAATTTTAGTGCAGTTACATTTTTACGCGTGTTAATACTTATCCTCTTCAGACCCAGAAATTTTTTTTGTTCACAAAATATTATATTTCGACACATTGGCATACATTGTTCAATAAAAACAGCATAAATATTTTAAAAATTCTGTATGTGACAGAACAGTGTGAAATTTCATGTCCCCCCCACAGGGTACATTGGGTTTCAGTGTCTAACAATATTGATGTTTTACATTTTCATGTTCTTGCCATGAAAAATACTTGTTGACAAAGTAGTTTGCGCCCATAACACAACATACATTTCTGGAATTAAATGAAAATATTTATTTCGCTGTTTCACTTACTTTATTCATAAAATTCTTAAGAGTAATTATCGAATTGTTAAATGAACAATATGCAAAATTAGTTATTAGAGATCTGCATATACTAATACTAGATAAGTATCAATTATTTATGTATACATGTTACTAAAATTAAACAAAAATCTTAGATTATTGGCATCAAAAATTTAAGGCAATATTGAGATATATTGCGCCTAATTTTCAACAAAATAATTTGTATTCATAGCACAATACACATTTTTGGAAATCAACTTAATTATTTCTTTATTTACCTATTATATTAATAAAATTTGAACAGTAATCTTACCGCATTATTAATTGTACAATATTCAGTTATTAAAAAACAAGAGAAGGATTAATTATTTGTCTACACATACTATAAAACAAAGACATTGAAGAATTGGTATTAAAATTGTAAGGCAATATTCAAACACAAACTAAGTCTAATATTAAACAAGCCCACTAAATACCTAAAGTACATAATTTCGTATGTAACTCCCTACAATTCATGATACAGCTGAAAACAGTTCCTGGAATCCTGTAGACAAAGGAAGACTTTACAAGTTGAGCAACGAATCCTTGCCTTATTGTTGCTACATCCTGGAAGTCAGCATCTGTTCCTAGTATAGGTGTTGGGAACTCGGGCATGTGAAGAACATGTTTTTGTCTTAATTCATCACATGGGTGAGGAACAGTTGCCCTTGAATGTTTTGGCACTGGTTCGATAGGTGTACTTTCAGATCCATCACTGCTTTCCATGCCTGATTCTTCTGCGTGCATGAGGTATTCTTCATATTTCACTCTGAAGTCCAGGTAATCTAGAACGTCTTTCCTCGGGGTTTTCAATGCAGCCTGATCCCTCTGGTATTCGATCCAACTCGCAGCTATTGAAAAATCAATTAGGTGCATGATGACACCAACAGTCCACTTTTTCGTTCGCGCATTTATCCTGTACATGCTGATTACACGATCAAGAAAGTCCACACCACCCACATTCTGATTGTAACTTTTGACAATGTTAGGCTTTTCTACCATAATGTACTCACGATCTTTCTTTGACCAGCGGCAACATTGATCAGATGGAGTTACTCCTTCTACATTTGAAACTAACAAAACAGATCAGTTGTCAAACCACTTGACAAGGGCAATCTGGCCGTCATTTCTAATTGCTTGGTCTATTGACCCGTTCCCTCCTTTTTCATTGCCCCATCTGATTTCAAATTACAGTCTACAGGTATTCTCGATTTTTGTATTGTTCCTGTGCCTTGAGCCTGAATTTGGAAATGTAGTATAACTAACAAAGAGATCGATATGAAATATCTGTCCAATGTAAATGGTCATTCCTGAAGGAAGTGTCTCACACAATCGTTATACTGCCTTGCCTCCAATATCAAGATGAGAATAAGCATCATCTTCTAGGATTTTGTCTCCTTTTCCTTGGTAGAAAAAGAAGTCCAGAGGAAGGCCGTCAGTTGCTGTTACGACAAAATTTTTTATTCCGCAGGGATTTGGTTTGCCCTTTGTGAATTGTAGAGCTGACACATGACCCCAGAATGGAATTCTTTGTTCATCAACTGAAACTTTTTGGGGTCTCGAATTGAGCCTGCATTCATTCACAATCGGTTAGAGTCCCTCTCATTTTGAGTAACCTGATTATAACTACGCAATGTTAAATTTCCTCTAAGGACGCAGTACCTGTTTCTGCACATTCTGTCTGCAATAGCAGGAATCCTAGTTTTTTGCGCCCAGTACATTTGTATTCTTGGAAACTTGAAGTAAGACATAATTATCGTCACGGCAATAAAACATTTTATCTCCTGAGCTGTACAATTGAGAAATGTTGCCTGTGGTAGATAAATATCTTCGATTGGTATACATGCAGAGATATTCAATAACTTCATTCGGAATATATTTACTTACATACACATCAGGTGAAAAATTCAGTGCATTCACCAAAATTTCTTGATGCTCAGGAGCTGGTGGTAAGGGATAGAAATCCAAACTCTTCTTCCAAAATTGTCTCCTTTCCAATTCCATTGTAGGACTATTTCCTTCATCATCGTCGTCATCGTCTTCATTGTCGCTATGAGAAGTTATTCTTTCTTCCATTTCCAAACGAATATCACTGATAGTGAAGGAAGGGTCACGAACTTCATCATCTGATATCTCCAGTTCAGAAACATCTCCATCTATCTCGCCATCAACAAAAGTAGAGAATGCAGGAGAAACTAAAAATAAAAAAAATTAAAAGAAAAAAAGGTTAAACAGCAAAAGTATTTTTACACAATTCAGTGGGACTACAGTTGAATAATTATCATAATTTAGTTAGGCACTATGTTTAAAAATAATTTCCTACGAATAATCTTAATTTCATAAGCTGCATTGCTCCAAAGACACGCTACATGCAGATGGAAGAAGAACTTACTTTCAAAGTTGGCACAGTGAAATCCAATGTCCTCTGGAGGGGACATTGTAATTCAACAGTATATTTTGTTGACTGTAATGCTTCCTTTGCACTGGATAATATATAATATCAAAGCATGGATAATATATAATATCAAAGCAGGTACTTTTAAGAACATTTCATCGTAACTTCAGATTTGTACATAATATGACACTAACAATAAAATATTACTTACATATCTGTGCACCAACAAATGCCTTCTTTTTTGGAGGAGCAATTTTCCCGCCACTTCCTTGTACACAAAACAGATGTTAGCAAATCAGTTGGCTGTTCAATGTGTGCTGGCATCTCTCCTCTACATGTTGAACTAGGTTTAAGGTTGGCCAATACAATTATTTAGGCCTACACCAGAATTTTTTTAAGAAGGCTTTGCGTAATATCCCCTATAGGGGATGCGGGGTCTGAGGAGGTTAAATGTTATAAAGTATAGGGTATTTCAAAAGTCACTTCAAACATTAAACTGCTATAATTATTATAATATTTGAGATAGAGAAAAAACAAAAACATCACAGTGTTGGGCAAACAACAGGGTTTATAGATCATTGGGAAGATGTCCGCTGTTCTCTTGTTCAACATACAACATTCTGTCTGTGACACGATGCACAGCATTTTGCAGATAGTGTCTTGGAATATTGGCAATTTCTTGCGAGATGGCATCTTTCAGTTGCAGTAAGGTTGTTGGATATGTCAGGCAAACTCGTTCTTTAACCAAAAGTCGGCCGGATTGAAATCTGGAGATCACAGAGGCAACTTACTTACTTACTGGCTTTTAAGGAACCCGGAGGTTCATTGCCCCCCCTCACATAAGCCAGCCATTGGTCCCTATCCTGAGCAAGATTAATCCAGTCTCTATCATCATATCCCACCTCCCTCAAATCCATTTTAATATTATCTTCCCAGCTACGTCTCGGCCTCCCCAAAGTTTTTTTTCCCTCCGGCCTCCCAAATAACACTCTATAATTATGCATTTCTGGATTTGCCCATATGTTCTACATCCCCTGCCCATCTCAAACGTCTGGATTTAATGTTCCTAATTATGTCAGGTGAAGAATACAATGCGTGCAGTTCTGTGTTGAGTGACTTTCTCCATTCTCCTGTAACTTCATTCCTCTTAGCCCCAAATATTTTCCTAAGAACCTTATTCTCAAACAACCTTAACCTATGTTCCTCTCTCAAAGTGAGAGTCCAAGTTTCACAACCATAAAGAACAACCGGTAATATAACTGTTTTATAAATTCTTTCAGATTTTTTGACAACAGGCTGGATGATAAAAGCTTCTCAATTGAATAATAACACGCATTTCCCATATTTATTCTGTGTTTAATTTCATCCCGATTATAATTTATATTTGTTACTGTTGCTCCAAGATATTTGAATTTTTCCACCTCTTCAAAGAATAAATTTCCAATTTTTATATTTTCATTTTGTACAATATTCTCGTCACGAGACATAATCATATACTTTGTCTTTTAGGGATTTACTTCCAAACCTATTTTTTTACTTGCTTCAAGTAAAATTCCCATATTTTCCCTAATCGTTTGTGAATTTTCTCCTAATATATTCACGTCATCCACATAGACAAGTAGCTCATGTAACCTGTTCAATTCCAAACCCTCTCTGTTATCCTGGACTTTCCTAATGGCATATTCTAGAGCAAAGTTAAAAAGTAAAGGTGATAGTGCATCTCCTTGCTTTAGCTCACAGTGAATTGTAAACGCATCTGACAGAAACTGATCTATACGGACTCTGCTGTACGTTTCACTGAGACACTTTTTAATTAATCGAACTAGTTTCTTGGGAATACCAAATTCAATAAGAATATCATATAAAACTTCTCTCTTAACCGAGTCATATGGCTTTTTGAAATCTATGAATAACTGATGCACTGTATGCTTATACTCCCATTTTTTCTCCATTATCTGTCGAATACAAAATATCTGATCAATATTACGCCTAAAACCACACTGATGATCCCAATAATTTCATCTATATATGGAGTTAATCTTCCCAAAAGAATATTGGACAAAATTTTGTATGACATCAACAAAAGTGATATTCCTCGAAAATTACTACAGTTAGTCTTGTCCCCCTTCTTAAAGATAGGTACGATTATGGACTCCTACCATTGTTCTGGTACAATTTCCTTTTCCCAAATAGCAAGTACAAGTTTATAAATTTCGTTAGATAATGCGCTTCCACCCTTTTGTATTAATTCTGCTGGAGACTTATAATTTTTCAGATTTTCTATCCCAATTTCGACTTCAGAAAGTTCGGGTATAAATGGCTCAGCAGTTTGTATTTCAGTTTCATTCCGATCATTTCTATTTGGCCTATGTATATTTAGCAGTTGCCCAAAATAGTTTTTCCATCTGTTCAGGATTGAATGAGAGTCTGCAAGCAAGTCATCATTCTCATCCTTGATCACGTTTACCTTTGCCTGATATCCATTCTTAAATTGCTTTATGCCCTTATATAAATCTCTAATGTTTTTATTTTTACTATTTGTTTCTACCTCATTCATTTTTTCCTTCAAGTAATCTATCTTTTTATTCCTAAGTGTACAATTTGCTTCCCATCTTTTATTGAAATAATTATCTCTATTCGTCTCAACTGGATACTGTAAGAACTTCAATTTTGCCTGTTTCCTTCTTTCTACTACCATGCAACAATCTTCATCAAACCACGGTTTCTTTTTCTTAGTTTCATAATAACCTATGCTCTGTTCAGCTGCAATTTTGATATTATCTCGGATATTTTCCCACACGCTATTAACATCTAACTCTTCCTCAACTTCGTCGGAACTTGCTAATATGACAAACCTATTTGAAATGTCAACCTGATAATGTTGCTTAGTTTCCTCATCCTTTAATTTTGGAATATTGAATCTTCTAATATTAACTTGTTGCTCTACACATTTGGCTACTGATAGTCTTTCTCTTAGTTCTCCAATTACCAAATAATGGTCAGAATTACAGTCTGCCCCCCTGAAAGTTCGAATGTCTACTATACTAGTATGTCTTCTTTTATCTATCAATATGTGATCTATCTGGTTATGTGTCAATCCATCTGGAGAAGTCCAAGTATATTTATGTATATCCTTATGGGGGAATGTTGTACTGTTGACAATTAAATTTTTTGATGCGGAGGCCACATTGTTGGAAAGTGCCTACTAATGACACGATTGCCAAACATCTGTGTAATTAATTGTTTTTCAGGGATAAAGATGTGGGGTGGAGCGCCATCTTGCATGAAGATTATGTTTGCCATATTGTGATTCCTCAGTCTAGGGATGACGAAGTTCTGTAACATGCTGAAGTAGCGCTCCCCTTTACTTAACAGTCTGTCTTATTCCATTATTGTCCACACCTGTGGAGTAACGGTTAGCGCGTCTGGCCGGGAAACCAGGTGGCCCAGGTTCGATTCCCAGTCGGGGCAAGTTACCTGGTTGAGGTTTTTTCTGGGATTTTCCCTGAACCCAATATGAGCTTTCGGTCCTGGACCCCGAACTCATTTCACCAGCATTATCACCTTAATCTCATTCAGA
Organism: Periplaneta americana; assembly: GCF_040183065.1. Lineage (NCBI taxonomy): Eukaryota > Metazoa > Arthropoda > Insecta > Blattodea > Blattidae > Periplaneta > Periplaneta americana. The sequence goes on from NC_091117.1 coordinate 107,014,014, forward strand.
TGCTAAATATCCTAAGATGTTGATAAAGTGTCGAAAAATAAATCTACTAATAAAACTAATGGAGGAGTTAACAAACGAAATTGAGGTTCGTTTTCCGACTAAGGTCATCAGTAGGTACTTTCCAACAATGTGGTCTCTGCGATCTCCAGATTTCAATCTGGCCGACGTTTGGTTGTGGGGTTACCTTAAAAAAACGAGTTTTCCTGACACATCCAACAACCCTACTGCAACTGAAAGATGCCATCTCGCAGAAATTGCCAATTGCCAATATTCCAAGATATTATCTGCAATATGCTGTGCATGGTGTCACAGGCAGAATGCTGTACATTAAACAAGAGAATGGCAGACATCTTCCCAATGTTTTGTAAACCCCGTTGTTTGCCCAACACTGTTTTTGTTTTTTTCCCTATCTCAAATATTATAATATTTATAGTGGTTTAGTGTTTGAACTGACTTTTGAAATACCCTATACATCCTATCAGATATTGGGGGAAAAAAACACACGTAAGCACACACAGATATATGCTGTTTTCCTAACACAAGACTATCTATCACACATATTGAAAATTTCCTAATGTTAATTATTAATTATTACCAGAAACTGTCTTGTCTTCATCTAGAATTGAGGACAAATGTGACTCAATGAAATACCAAGTACATGTCACAGAATAATGAATTATTCTAAATCAATCAAGAACTAGAAACAATTCATCTAAAATAATGTAAATAAACAGCTTACATGTGGTGTTGAAACGTTGGGCTGATAGCTCCCTGTCGTGGCATGTGCTGGTGCATGTGGAGAAGCTGCTACAGGCTGAGCCCGAATTGGGTATCCTGATGTAATACCACCAGTCTTGGCACCCTATACAAATACAAAGCATTTAGTATAGCCCGTGACAAATAAGATTTGATTTTAATCAGTTACATGAATGCAAGCCATCTACAACACACAACAGAAACAGGAATTCAACAAAAGTAACAATGGCCTACTGGTATATCACAGATCCTAACAAGTGATATGACCACAAATTCAAAAAAAAAAAAAAAAAAAAAGAAAAAAAAAAAAAAAAAAAAAAAAAAAAAAAAAAAAAAAAGCTTGATTTTGTTGTTAGCAGTCAGGAAGGCAGGTTAACAGGAAGTGCAAGGTCCTTGCACTGAGTGATCAGATGAAAGCAGAGGTGATAGGGTTGTTACAGCTGGATTAAGTTTTCGAATAATGATTATAAATTATTTATCAATATAAATACAGAGTTATTCATATAAAACTAACACACTTCCTTCTTTATTTATTTCAACAAAAATTATGCTAACCACAATTTGTTATACCACAAATGTAGAGTAACTTTGGGAGATTACTAACCTCTATAGAAAATGCTGAAAATGTCCTCCCTCCTGCCCAAGACACAACTCAACACGTTGTTCCATGTTACTGGCAGCTCACTGGAGGACTCTGTTGTCAACCATTGATCTCATGTGTAATGTTCTGCTTCAAAATGTCCAATGTCTGAGGGTGTGTGGCATAAACTCTCCTTTCAGTAACTCCATAGAAGAAGCCCTGTTTTGTCAAATTTGAAGATCTTGGTGGCTACAGGTTCTTTGAAATTATCCGGTCGTCAAAGAAACTTTCAATTAGCTCCATGGATTCGTTTTATGTATGGCATGTGGTCCGTCTTGTTGAAAATATCCAAAATCCATATGTCATTCATGAAGAACACATGCAACCAGCAAAAGTCAGGGTTTGGTGCACAATCTCTGCACAGAGAATAGTGGGACAAATTCTTTTTTGACCAAACTGTGAACACTGCAGAGTACCGTCGCATTTTTATGGAGTTTTCTGAGCAACTGAACGATGTAGAGCTGGGTCAAAAGTCCTGCCTTGAGCAGGAGGGAGGACATTTTTAGTATTTTCTATAGAGGTTAGTAATCTCCCAAAGATGTCTACATTTGAGGTGTAACAAATTGTGCTTAGCATCATTCTTGTTGAAATAAACAGAGGAAGAAATGTGTTAGTTTTGTATGAATCACTCTATATAGTGAAAATATTTTATCTTCCTTAATTTTAAAGGAACTGTTGCAAGCAATGTCCATTTTTAATCCAAATACAACTGACATATGCAAATAAAACTTTAAAACTTAATTAAATAGTTTCATGAACTTCATTTATGACTTCCTTTCATTTTTCTCAACAATACCAGGATTGTTCCTTACATTTAAAAAATAAAAGATAAAAATAACATGAAAGTCTGGAGGAAGAGGTTTCCATAATCTCTGACTGTTAGTTTCTCCCAAATACATTCTAAAGCTTTTAAATTTCTATGTTGTGATGTGTGAGCCATTGCACTATCCTGCTGGAAATCAGTCAGATATTCACTTAGTGCTTGAAATTTATCACGTTATAAAAAACATCGGTCCAATTATAACTTATGCACTCATTACAGCACACTCATCATTATGTCATGTACAGTAACTTCAAGAACTAACTGGAAATTTTCGCTATTCCACTGCTGTGTATTCTGTGAAGTTACATATTCATTCAGATGAAAGAAAGCTTCGTCATTCATAAGGAATGGATTGCAATACTCTATGACAGAAGTTAAAACACGCAGCAGAATCCTTAATATAGAAACTGTGCACCACTAACACAGTATATAGATAACATTTAAGAATGGATCTTTCCAAATACCATACTCCTGCGTAAAACATCTGAAAGATTTATTTGAATTTTCTTCCAATATTTTTCACTTAACTTCAAGTTTTTCTTCTGTATGAGCTCAGATCAAGAGTTTTGGTAAGATTATCAGATTTTTCATTTTCTGTACTCCCCACAAGGCATATATCCATGTTAAATAAATTTGATAAAAATACTTATATATATATATTTTCTAAGTTCAATACTGATTGAAATAAAATTTTATCTGTCGAGAATTGCTAATGAATCAATCAAGATGAGTGCACAGCTCATATTCCTTATGCATTATAAAACTGTTTGATATAGAGCTAAAGCTCAGCTTGAAAGGGTGTACAAGAATGTACCAGTTCGTGTTGTTGAATGAACCTTTCAATGTTATAATAGTAGACAAAAAAAAAGCACAACCCAATGATGAGGCTTGTTGTTCCTTGTAGAAACCATTTATACAAATGAGTCACCTACAATCAAACTCTACTTTATCCAAAAATCTGATTTATCAGAAAAAGCGAAAAACTAGTGCAGTTAGATTCCAGACGGTGATGTCACTACTAAAGTTACGGCAGATAAATTCCAGTTTGACTACAAACGAGCAATTTATCACATTTCCTGCAAAATTCTGCACCTTAATCCCAAATTTTCATAATTTGGAGAAAGTGCAGTTTAATTTTAGGTGACTCAAATTATGTAATTTCTAGGTGACTCAAATGATGTAATTACGTGAGATAAGGTGAGAGAAAAGAAAAAAAATGTGCCTGTTCCATTTCACTGCTGTCACCAAATGCTGATTTTCTCCACCTTTCATGATATGTGTTACTCATGCCCTGTAGATCCTATTTATGTATAGATAGTGGAAAGCTGAGCCTAGCAGCAGCATGGTGCACATTCACTGTGTGACAATAACATCACTTGCCTGTGCTGTTGCTGTCGCTATTTTTCAAATATGTTAATTCCCGATTTACCACGAAAATCGTCTGTAGCTGCATTTAGATTGGCAACAGGCCATGATTATTTGGCCAAACACCTGCATAGAATTGGAATATATCAGTCCCCTAACTGCCCATTGTGCAACTCAAACCAAGAAATGGATTCGGAACACCTCAAAATCTGTGCTTCAGTGGCTGGCCATGATAATATCTTTGAAAAATATTGGAGTGCAAGAGGTCAAATGACTTGATTGTCAAACGCCTGGCATTAGAAAACAACAACAACAACAACATTTTTCAAATATGAAATACTGCATATTTACCAATTACTTAAGATACTGCTGAAAATTACCTCCTTCCACAGTGAAATACGCCCTACATCTCTTGAACAAATTATGTGACACTTCTTGCAGTTCAGCTTGAGTAATTTTTGTCACTTCCTGTCATATTGCGTCCTTCAGTTGTTCTACAGTATGGGATTATTTTTATGCATTTTATGCTTTAAGTATATCTAAATATAAAAATCACAGTAACTGAGATCTGGAGATCTAGGGGGCCACAAAACTCTGCATATTATCATCCGGATTTCGAAAACTTTCTTTATCGTGTCCACTGACAGTTCTGCAGTATGTGGAGTAGCATCATCCTGTTGAAAATAACTGTATTGTTTTTCGTCTGTAAGCTGGCTGAAAAATGCAGGCAGTATTGTATTCACACACACGTCTGTATTCACAGTTGTGTTATAAAATATTGGCCTGATTATTCGTCTCACACTAACCGCACACCAAACACCTACTTCATCACTGTGTAACGAGAATTGCACAATATGCTGATTTTCACCACTCCAATATCGCACATATCGAGAACTGACATGACCATTCAGATAAAATCATGCCTCATCAGTCATAAACATTAGCTGTGGATCAAGGTGTCCATTGTAAACATTTTCAAGAAACTAATTGCAAAACCATATTCTAACGACAAAATCTGTTTGCTTGATTTCTTGCAGAAACCTTATTTTATATGGTTGGAATTTAATTAGCTTGGTTGCTTTGTGAGTTAACCAGCAGGATATGGTTGCTTCTTAAGCTAGGTGACGAAGAGATTTCTTTGGACTTAATTCTAATAGGACTTTAGTAGGCCTATCTTCAAGCTTTTTGCTCCCCAGGCTTGTCACAAACTGAACAATGTTAATGTTATGTTTTATTTAATGATGCTCGCAACTGCAGAGGTTATATCAGCATTGCTGGATGTGGCAGAATTTTGTCCCGCAGGAGTTATTTTACATGCCAGTAAATCTACTGACATTATTGATTTTTTCTCTAATCGACCTTTTTATACAGTGACGGTGAAATAAATATTATTAATAGCACTTACCCTTGTCCGGCAGGACTTGGAAACTCATGTAAACATGTAGCTGCGCTTCTTTATTACGTTAATAATGAAGAAATTAGACAGTTCCAGTAGGAAAAGAGAAATATTCTAAGGGAAGGAGAATTAATTACCTATTCCCGAAAAAAAGAACTAAGATTCGCCATGCCGGCTTCTCTTTTAAAATCAGACGACTTAATTAATATTCCATGTCCTTTACGTAGAATACTGAAAGCAGAAAACAGAACTGAAGTGTAACGTAACCGTAAATGTGTATTTAATCATTTAATACACACAGTGGAAAGTTCAGTACTGCTAGAGGAGTGTAAAAATGTAACTATAGAATTCCTTAAATATCAGTGTAGTAGTTTGGAATTTAAATCAGATTTCAGACCACTGAATGAGGGGAACAGTCATATTACGTAAACATTGATATACTTATATTTGATGTCATGACGTGTGTAATATTTATATGTGTATAATGTCTCTATAAATTACGTATTTTAATATAATTCTAAAAGTAATCTTAATTACACTTCCTGAATAATAGACGACTGCAAATTCGTTAAAATACAACACACATGAACAATATCATCAACCTTCTACCTCTGGTTGAGGTTCTGGCTTATCTGTACATCTATTATCAGACAGTACATCTCACTTTAAGATGTGTCAGAGGAAGAACAATTATTTATATGCATATCAAGCCTGACTAGTGTAATATGTAGCTAGTCAGCGATGTATGCAATGGAGAGGGAAAGGAACTGGCCACCCTACTCCATGATCTCCTAGTCTAGTTGCCTCATAAATGGTGCCTTGTTGGTATCACTTGTGAGGTTTAGACTTGTCTTCGAACAGTTGTCTAATCAACATCAACATATGGAAGCAGTTCAATTTATAGTTTGTGTAAAATGTTATTTATATTTTAATTTGCTGAATGCACCTTTCGACATGAATTCGAACACTGTAAGTAGTTTTGACTTCTTCAGCTGTTAATTTGCCATCATGCAGATACAGTGGAGTAACATTGACCCCTTTATCAGAGAGGTTTGTTTTTATTCCAGGCAAACCTGACTTCATCACCACCTTCTAACAGAGTCAATAATCCGCAATCAGTTGTTATGAATGTGTCATTTGATCTGCCACCGTAGCTAAATGCCACCACTTTTGATCCACGTTGAGTGGTTATTTCACTTTAACTTCAGTACAATCAATTGTCACTCTGGATTTTGGGTACTTTCTTTTGAATATTGCAGGCATTGTTTCCTGAATACTTTCTCTGCAAGACCAGTACACAAAATTAGTCTTGTGGATGTCAACAACATTAAAGTGGTGGTAAAAATACATCATAATATATAGTCGTACGATGAACTCCGAACATCACCCTCATAGCAGAATACAACAATCTAGTTTTCATTTTAATTAAAAATAATATAAGTAGATGATTTTCTTCACTAATCTTACTGTATGTGTTTCAATTACCAGCAATTTTAACAACAGATTGAAAAGCACAAATGTCATTCCCACTACGTCTTGTAGTTCTGTCTCGTCTCTTGTAGAATAATCTTGGAAACCTTGCATTTCATTAAACATATCATTTGTTCTTGAACTCTTTTCATAAAATTATTGTGACTTCAGTTTGGCATGTAATGAAATAGATGCTTGAGTAGACAATTCACACAATTCAATTGTGAAAGGAAAAACAAAATCACTAAGAATGGTTTCATTTACTTCTGCCTGTATGGCTACTTCGTTTTTCGAAACAACACTTCTTGAGCATTCACCTTCCATAATACTTAAATTGTCATCTTTTCTTCTTCTTTTTGCATCTCTTTCGTACCTTTCTGAAGCTGATTGAGATGAGGCAGCCTTTTTCTTACAATCTGGTGGAAAAATACTGGGAACTGTATGCTGGTTTTGGGGGTGTCCTGATCTCGTTCCCAATAAAATGAATAATGGAAATTCTTGTCGCGGGTGTTGGTTCCTAAGATGAACCATGAGTATTTTAAATCAAGATTTAAATATCGATATGAATACTTTTAAAAAATATATATATTTATTGTTGCTAATATTATAGATAATATACAGTATATGTAAAGAACTCAGTAATTATGTACTATGTTTTTATTTTTGAATATAATAGCATATACAGCTTTGAAATTTAAATTATAAATTCCCGTTGTTGTTCACTTAATGGTTATTTATAAACATAACATAATATGCACATTATATTTTTTACATTGGTATATAATAATAAGCCTACTATTATTACAAGCAGTGTAGGCCTACTTACTTTCGTCTGCGTATTGCTTGGATCCACAATTAGCATCGTTCCGCTTCAGTTTTCTGTTTTGGGAATGAATAAAAACAATATCGGTTGGTATGTTACTATAAGCACTGCTGCACCCAAGAACACAGCAATTTGCGTTACCTTTCCGGTTTTTAGAGTCATCCATATTTCTAATCGCTTAATCTGAGACGTTAAGTAACATACACTTCAAGCACAACTCTATCTCTGCTGTCCTGCAGTTAGTAACAACAGTCGCCACCAGAGGAGTTTGCCTATATCAACTCACCTACCAGGTCAACCAAACTGAACATTTAGTACGCTACTTTTTCATTAACTTCGAAATGCAAGATTATGTAGGAATTGTTGAATTGGGATATTTGCGCACAAATCTATGAACGCATTTATTATAATTCTTTTTCTACACATAATACTCCACTAGATAAATTTGTTTTTCAATAGTATACGTCATCTCCTCACAAAATATATGTACACCACAGCGAACATCAAACTCAATTGAATCAAGACACATTGGAACCCGGGACTTTGTACAGGACACGTCACAGCCAAGGTCGCTTGAGCAGCACACAATTTTGCAGCTGCTTGGTCCTTAATACAAGTATTCTTCGTAAAATGAACTATCTGTATAAAGATTCGATGTCATGTCTCTAGAGACTGTCCAGTATGCCAAGATTATTCATAACAATTACATTTACAGAATGAAAATCTGCTGAGTAGTAACAACCCACTTGACAATATTAATGTAAAGTACAGATTAAACTTAAACAAATCTTCAATAAGAAAGATATACCTCCATATGAAGCAAAAGCTCTCACATTAGAAACCTTGCACCAGCCGCGGCCAGCAAGGTGAAGTGACTGAAGTGGCTGTTCACCTACATTTTAAAATTATCACAATAATTATGCATTTTCATTTTATCATAGTTATAACCTGCTCACAAATCTCCTATCGCTATCTGAAAGACGAAAGCCTCGTGAAGTGTCTAGGTGTATCGCTGCACACTTTTCCTTTCGTGTCGCTTGCTGACACTCACCCCCTATATAATGTAAGAGTAGGTACTGGTTTTCAAGAAGAAACGCTTCTTTTTCCACATTTCTAGTACACAGGCCTGTTGTAGGTTGCCATGGTAACGAGCATTGACCCTCCAAGGATAGAAGAGCCGTTCCTTTGCCTATTCAAGGAATAAAGAAACAGGTTTCTAAACACCCCTCGCTTGTCCAACCCGCCGAACCCTGACAAGGCGACAAGTGCAAACCCATTGTCAGTTTTATCCATTTCTTGGTGAGAGAAACAAGTTAATTTTGTTATTTGTGTATTATTTAGTGATGTTCATAAGTGATTTTGCGAATGAATCCAGAAAACGATGTAGTGTGTAATTTATTAGAGACACCATTTTCTCGTTGGCACGAGGAAGATAAGGGAGACTTATTAGTGTTTAATCACCCAACTCCGCGTTTATCAGTGTCTGTTAGAAAACAAAAAAAGTCCGGAAATTCTTATCAATTCCATTTTAAAAGTACCTGGTATGGGGAGTATACCTGGCAGTGTTTTTCTACAAAAACTTTTCTGCTGGGCTTGCCTTTTATTAGGAGTGAAAAGGAACGTTTGGTAATAAAGCGGGGTTTGGCGATTTTGCGAACTTAACTCGTGCATTTCACAAACATGGGGATTCGAGTGAGCATTTGAAGTGCGTATTGCAATTGAAACAAGTCGAAAGAAATTTGAACTCAATTCGCGATGCGTTACAGGAGTCGTCCTTATTGTGTATTAAAATATTTAATGAGAATGTTCGGTTAAACAGGAACTTTATGAAAGTTGTGGTTCAAGCCGTTATATATTTAGCGAAACAAGAGTTGCCATTTCGAGGACATGATGAACAGGTTTCGTCACATAACCGCGGTAATTTCAAAGAACTGCTCCAAACTTTGCTCTCCGTAAGTTCCAACGAAGTTAGAAATCAATACAATAAAATTAAATGTGTATTCAGCGGCGAGTCTAAGATAATACAGAACGAACTAATTGAATGTATTTCAGACTACGTATGTAACCAAATCAAGAAAGAAGTAAATGAAACTGATTTTTTTTCATTGCAAATTGACGATGCGACGGACGTTGGACAAAACTGTCAATGCTCTATAATAGTAAGATTCGTGACTTCACATGGTAAACTGGTGGAGCGTTTCTTAGGTTTTTATGACGTAAGTTCTGATCGGACTGCACAAGCCCCGTTTGAACTAATAGACAGCATCTTAGGGCCTTTGAATTATCGTAATAAATTGATAGGACAGTGTTACGATGGCGCTAGTGTAATGTCAGGCCACATAAATGGCCTACAGAAAAAAGTCAAAGATGAAGTTCCTCAAGCTATTTTCATTCATTGTCTAGTGCATCGTTTGAATTTAGTTCTGCAACAGAGTTGCAACAGTATTTCAAGTTGCCGAATTTTCTTTGCAAACCTAAGAGGAATTCCCACTTTCTTTCATCATTCAGGTAAACGTAACCACATTCTAAATTCGATAGTTGGAAGGCGAATTCCAACAGCTGTGGAAACGAGGTGGACATCGAACTCCAAAATACTCAAAACAGTAGTAGAGAATTGGGACGGTTTAAAAGAGGTTTTTGAAGAAATAAAAATAAATCCTGGAACTGATAGTACTTCCATCCGTGAATGTGGCGGGTTCTTGAATGACATGAATGACTTTGAATTCAGTTTTTTGGCTCTGGTTTTTTATGACATATTCAGTCTAACTGATGTTTTGTATGATGTTCTGCAAAAGAAATGTTTAGATATAAGTTACTGTGCAGCTAAAATTCGAAGTACTTACGATTTGATTAATAGTAAAAGAAATGAAGAATACTGCAACAAAATATTTCGTAATGCAAAAGTGAGAAGTAACTGCAACCATAAAAGACAGCATGCCCAATTATCCGATGAAGACATTTTCTTCAAATACAAATCATTGTTTTACGAGATAGTAGACAATATTCTGTTACAAATTAATACTAGATTTCATGACTTGAACAAAGTATCATTTCTAAGTTTGGTAGATACAACAAAATTTAAAGACTATTCTAAAGAATTTCCATCAGGTGCTTTGCAGAACTTGATCGAGTGCTACCCATCCATATTTTAAAAAAATCAACGTTTACAAAATGAACTTGAACTTCTTTATGGTGATAGCAATTACAGTGGCGTTAACGCTTTGAAAGCATTGGAGATGTTACGTCAGAGTGATGTTCATCAAGACGTATTCCAGGAAGTGTATAAGTTGTTTTCACTTGTAGTGTCTTTGCCATCCACCAGTGTGTCCGTAGAAAGAAGTTTTTCGTGTCTAAAGAGAATAAAAACTTATTTGCGGAATACAATTTCCCAGCAGCGTTTGTCCTCCTTGGCCAACATTTCTATTCATTGAGAACTTCTTTCGGAACTTGAAGGACAACCCAGCTTTTTAGATGACATCATTGACAAATTCGCGGCCCTGAAGAACAGGAGAATAGACCTACTCTACAAGAGATAAGGTAAGATTGAAAAAATATTGTTTCTTGTCACATACAGTTGTCAGCACTTCACTTGTCTTCTGAATCATGGGCCGCCCCTACCCTGCACACAATACATCCACAAAATGATTGGATTCATTTATATATAGATGGCTCCCTCACAGATCATGAGGAAGGGACTGGATCAGGAGGAACTTGCCAGTTCTCTTCTTTCTACAAAAGAGTTGGCAAGCATACTACAAATTTTTATGGGGAGATAGATGCTATTTATACATTGCTCCAAAATTTATTCAATTTGATACACCATTGCAAGAACATAGTCCTAGTATCAGACTCCAGAATAGCAATCCAGGCAATAGTATCAACAAATCACCCAAAAATGGAAAAAATTAAAGAAATACATTCTATGATTAAACAAATTCAAAATCTAAATAAAACCTAATTCTTCAGTGGATACCTGCACATTGTGGCATAAATGGGAATGATAGGGCTGATATGTTGGCGAAAAAAGGCTCCAAAACTGAACAGAATACAAATCTAAATCTGTCCTATGAATCTGTCAAAAACGAATCATAAAAAGCAAGATCAACCACAATTACAATATTAAAATATTAGCAAAAGTGAAAATACCAAATGGAAAAATCTGTTGGAAAACACTAGTCTAATCCCTGAACTTCTTCGTAAATCTGCTGTTGCTATGTTCAGGCTAGTCACTGGCCATGATTGTTTAAGTAAACATCTCCACAGAATTGGTATACTGACTTCACCAAATTGTCTGTTATGCTGTCAGAAGTAGGAAATGGATATGAATCATCTGGCAAGCTGCACAGCCCTTCAAATAGTTGAAGACATCACATCAAAATACTGGGAAGCACGAAGGAGAATGATTTCATTGTTAAATCAAGAGCATTAGATACATACGTACATTTATAGAATAAAATATTAATACATTTAAGTATGTTAATGTACCAGAAGATAAATGACAATACTTTTCGTTCAAATTTTAGATTAAAGTTTTATCTTTCATGAGAAGCTGTCTATAGTTGAGGACTATGTTTAGAGATGGTAGATTTTTGCAACTACGATAAATGCGAAATGTGCTCAAATGCTATCAAAATAAGTAAAAAAAAAAAAGCGAAATGCATGTGTTTCTGCGAAATAAGAGTGAAATTACATTTTATGAGACATTTATGCATTTTCTGTAAAAAAAAAAAAAAAATCAGAATCTATCTAAGGCTCTGACACATACAGATTCTTACATCTTTTAAAATAGTTTGGTTCCACTCAACATTAGCTTTCACAGTACAAATAATACAAGAATATGATCTGATACCCTCTTTGTTATTATCTGTACCATTATCTCCAGTTTTCAACTAATCTGTCTGGTATTGTCCATAGAATATTGGCTGCCTATGCAATCTCTTCAGGTCCAGTATTCACTCACAAAAAAGTTATATGTGGTAGTGGGTGATTGTGACTGAGTAACAAGATGGGTCGGGAACCATATCTTTTGGCAGGTTTCTTAATGTTAACAATTTCATTGTAATTTTATGTTGATTTACTTATTTATTACTTTTAAGAATTTTAACTGGAAAATGCACCTGTTAACACAATGATGATACTGTATTGAATTTCTACCATCAAACTTTACATAAATAAATTTTCTATCCCAAAATGCTACAAAATGCTAAATTCCATCATTAAAAATGCTATGAAATGCTAAAAATCTACCATCTCTCACTATAATGAATGGGACATATCAAGAGAAAAACTAATATTGCAATAATGCCCCCATGGAGTGCTATGGAAGATCTTACAGATGAGGATTCCACAGAGGAAGACAATTTTACTCCAAACATCTTATTTGCAAGTGGGATTTCAAAATGGAACACAATATTACTCCAAACACCTCCTCATTTGTAAATGAGATTCAAAAACGAAAGACAATATTACTCCAAACACTTTCCTGTTTGCAAATGACAGAAGATGTATAAATATTTCAGCAAAATGTGCCTGAAGTTGAGACTGAGGAAGAAAACGAAATCAGTCTATCTGCATGGGAACAATACGTGAATAGATTTCAGAATGCAGCTAATGCTGTTTGCAATGGTGACAGGAAGTCTTCTTTCATAGTCACAGTCTTTGCTATTAATCATCCCCTCGTTTGATCTCAGGTATCTCAAGATGATGTCCCTTGAGCTTTTAAGAAATAAAGACTCTCTCTCGCTGCCTCCTGAATGTGAAGTGTATTCATCAGTCACATCCAACATTAACTCATTCAAAGCCCTTTACCTATATTTCTAACACTCCTTTTAGACAGCTGCAAAACAGGGCTTACAACTGGTTTATATTTGACCGGTCAGAGAACATCTGTCAAAGTCGAATATCTGACTGAATGTTTGAACATGAAGCGGTGACTTCTGAGGTTTTGCTGGCTAAACAGAACATCAGGCACACTTTATATACACGAACATTAACATTTTCTGAGTACATAAATGGAGTACCAATTGAAGGAAATTTACTTACTTACAAATAGCTTTTAGAGAACCCAGAGGTTCATTGACGCCCTCACATAAGACCGCCATCGGTCCCTATCCTGATCAATATTAATCCAGTCCCTATCATCATATCCCACCTCCCTCAAATCCATTTTAATATTATCCTCTAATCTATGTCTCGGCTCCCCAAAGAACTTTTTCCTTTTGGTCTTCCAACTAACAATCTATATGCATTTTTGGATTCGTCCATATGTCCATATGCCCTGCCCATCTCAAGCATCTGGATTTAATGTTCCTAATTATGTTAGGTGACGAATACAATACATGCAGTTCTGCATTGTGTAACTTTCTCCATTCTCCTATAACTTCATCCCTCTCAGCACCAAATAGTTTCCTAAGAACCTTATTCTCAAACACTCTTAATCTCTGTTCCTCACTCAAAGTGAGAATCCAAGTTTCACAACCATATAGAACAAACGGTAATATAACTGTTTTATAAATTCTAACCTTCAGATTTTTTGACAGCAGACTAGATGACAAAAGCTTCTCAACCGAATAATAACTGGCATTTTCCATATTTATTCTGTGTTTAATTTCCTTCCGAGTGTCATTTATATTTGTCATTGTTGCTCCAAGATATTTAGGCACTATAAAACTTGGACAAGTATTTTTAAATGACCAATATGGATTTTGAATCAAGTTCCTTAACTTATGCACTCAGGAATAACATAGACAAGAAGAGCAAAGTCTGTGCTCCAATCATGGCTTTTCCCTGCTTCATCTGGAATACATGAGGTGGATAGAGGAAAAATGAAATCACAGACAAGAAGTCTGGAGCGTGTTTATGAAGCGAGAATAAAAAGTTCCTAATTGGTTTAATGTATATTTATTGAGCAGTTATAATTTACCACTCACTGGTTCATTTGGCAGGAAAAATTGAAGTGTCAGGATAGATATATGAGTAGAGGATTTGAGGATTTTATTTGGAGGAAGCAGAACTATCTGTGTTGTTGTTGACTCAAAAATTGACTGTATGTGAAATAAGTCGATTTCAGAGGGAAGAGAAAGGAATTTAGGGTTAAGGGGCAATTCATGTTACAAGGAGGGATTTAAATTTGAAAGATATGAATTGGAGCCCTTCTCAGCTGATTAGGAAAGAAAGGAAATTGTCTATCGCTACAGAATACCTGGCACTGTAGGCAGTATGCAGAGCTCTTTCGTCTTGCAGACTGCCTCACAAGGAAGGGGTCCTAAGTGTTGTCACAAGATTCCGATTTCTGTGTAGTGTGTTGGATAGACAATATCAAAGTATATATACATAGTACGAGATTTATAGCTGCTATGGACAATAAGCAGAGAAGCTATGAACCTCAAAATATGGAAGTGTTATAGATAATGACAAGAAAGGAACCTGCCCACATTTTGATGAGGCAATTGATTTAATGATTTATAAAAACACATAAATGACTACAGTAATGTTTACGGAATGAAAAGATAGCACTTACCACTTGTAAGTTTAAAAGCAAAAAACATGAAGGTCGATAATGGAAAAGTGGTCAAAACACAAACATTTCTTGCAATGAGCACATCGGATGAAGACAAGCTGGCCATATTCTTCCCTGGAACACTCTTGTGTAAGTTCACTTTCGAAACAGTAATGTGTAGATGTTTGAAATGGGCCTGGATGCTCACTGGAATATTCACATTTGAAAAAAGCAAATCTCATCATGTGTGTGAATTTGTTGGCTGAAGACTGGAAATGTACAAATGACTGAAACGATAATTAATATCTCTGTGCCACATATTAACGTTGTATGATATCAGTGTATTGATTGTGAACTTTACCAAATTCTTGAATGGATGAAAAAAATAAACGTCAGCTGGTTGCGCCAGTCTTGTAAATTTTGCAGGAATAAACTTCTTAAGAAACTCTCCACCTTCTGGAGTTGTCTAGCTGTAAAGATCATCATTCTTGTTTGATGACCTAGAGTCAACTAAAAGAAGAGTACGATTTCTACCATGTAAATCTAGCCATAACACCTCCTCAAATCATGTTTGGTTGGTTGCTAATTTGCTTGCATATGCTTTCACAATAGGCAAATTAATTGTCATGCTAGCTGAAAACTGTCCATTCGACTCAGAAACAAGAACATACATATGTGGAAGTAGTGTACCATCCATTACAAGAACTGACGTTATCATGTATGAATGTGTTGGTCTGTAAGTGAACAAATGGCATCAAAGACTGTTTTATTTCCCCTTCTGGCAAGAATTCTTCCAGAATGTAACCTTTTAACAAATCTGGATTGATCCACATTTAGTATCTGCTCTAGAGTAAAGCTGTATCCATCAATGAAATGCCTTATGTCGGTAACAGATTCTTTGGCTTTTGCTTGTACATCAGCAGCATCAACAGCACATTTTTGGATAACTTTGTGTATAATCGTAAGCGAAACTATTTTGTTTTTTTCTCTTGAATCTTTTGACCCACGATTTTGTCACTTTAAACAACAGTGTTATTTGAGTCGATATGTTGCTTAATATTCATGGATATTTGTACTTTTTGTTCTCATTGCGACAAAATAATTACGAACCTCGTTATTAAAGCTGTTCCTCTGTTTGCATGGAGTTTTAAACTTGTTCACAAATTTTTGTAAGACTGTCTTATTTTTTATCAGTCTTTGTGCCATTACAGAAGTGAATTTAACAAGATGTGACTTGTCAATGGCCAAACCACGAGGACATATCTGGGAAGGATTCTTTTCTCTTGGCTGCTTTGTCCAGATTTTATAAGCACGAGCCCAGTACCCTTCAAGGAATTCTGTGTTCTTTGTATGTGGTGGTGGTGATGGAATGTGAGGAACAGAGATTAAGAATGTTTGAGAATAAGTTTCTTAGGAAAATATTTGGAGCTAAGAAGAATGAAGTTACAGGAGAATGGAGAAAGTTACAGAATGCAGAACTGCACGCATTGTATTCTTCCCCTGACATAATTAGTAACATTAAATCCAGACGTTTGAGATGGGTAGGGCATGTAGCACGTATTGGTGAATCCAGAAATGCATACAGAATGTTAGTTGGGAGACCAGAGGGAAGAAGACCTTTGGGGAGGCCCAGACGTAGATGGGAGGATAATATTAAAATGGATTTGAGTGAGGTGAGATATGATGATAGACTGAATTAATCTTGAACAGGATAGGGAATGATGGTAGGCTTATGTAAGGGCGGCAATGAACCTCCGGGTTCCTTAAAAGTCATTTGTAAGAAAGTATAAATGCCTATTTTAGGAACAGGAGTCTATTATTATGTATTTTGAAAAAACTACGTATTTCGCCCTTTAGAATATTTCCTTCATTACAGTACAGACCCAGAAACAAAATTTGAGCCACCTGAACTTTCCAAGTTCCACTTATAACATACTGCACATGCTCAGTGCTTCAAGGCGGTGGTACATACACAATCATTTTACTTTGATTTTGTAATAAGCCGCAAGACATTTTAAAAGATGCGAAGAAAAGTAGTCTATTCCTAATAATAGATCAACATTTGTAAATGTAGCCTGCATAGTGAAAAAAAAAATCTGCTGCACCAGGATTCGAACTCGCGTTCATTTACCTTCTGGTCTGCAAGCAGGCACGATAGCACAGAGCTATCGGAATGACTGAGTAGAAGTGTCATACTCGGGACTATGATATTATACTGCTCGTATTCATTTATTGAATAGCTTTTCTTCATTAATTTGACTTTACTTTCAGATTAATTTCGTGCTTCTTGCATTTGTTGTGAAAGTATACCTTACTGTAAAAATGTTAAAATGATACTGGATTGGAAACCATTGTTAAATCGTGTTGTCGTTGTTGTTATTATTATTATTATTATTATTATTATTATTATTATTATTATCATTACAATCATCATTATTAGACATGCATAAACATTAAGTCTTTATGTTGATCCAAGTGGTGGACCAGACAGAAGTGAGGCTTCAACTAATTGTTCTGATCCAAAATTGCTTCTCAGCTTCAGAGGCAAGCCGTAAACTGAAAGTTCCTCGTTATATGGCGAAAAAGTGGCCTCATCATTATTGTAATCATATAAAAATTACTGAACAGCCTTCTCTTTATCTCCAATGCACACAAATTTTCTTTAGAATCCTCATCAGTTTATTCAATCCACTCTGTCAAAAGCCTTTCCTAATTCACAAATACTACTTACACTTCTTTATTCTTCTCTAGGTATCTTTCTCCGATTGTTTGTAGCGGTTCAATTGTATTTCTCGTACCTTTTCCCTTCCTGAAGCCAAAGTGATCTTCTTCCAACTGTTCTTCCATCTTAGAATATAATCATCGATTCAGTATTCATAGGAGAATATTCGCCAAGTTAGCACAGTACAGACACATTTGGAGATTGTGATCTTCCCATCTGACCAGGAACATTATCCTCCAGGAACATTATTGTTCCAGCAGGGTAACTTTTGAGTGCACATAGTGCAGACCATTCACGTCTGCACTAAGTCGCCAGACTTGAATGTAATAAAGGATGTCTGGTCGAAGTTAAAGGAGAGGAGGCATAAGCTGTTCGAAAATGTGACCCACACAATCAGATTGAGCTGTAAAGTCAAGTTCTCGATCCGTGGGAAGACTTCACTCAAGATTAGGGCTATTTCTGCCAGGTCGTCGATTCCATGCTTCATATGGTCAGAGCAGTTGCAGAAGTAGATAGGTGGTGGACGAAGTATTAGGCTCACCATTTTTGTTTTATTTCTTTTTTTCGTTATTATGATTATTTTTTCAAACTGCATCTTCCAATAATTTATTTTTTTATCATTCTCTGTGGAGTCAAGCCAAATAAAATCCCACAGGAGATGGGAAATAATTATTCCACATACAAAAACAAAATGAAACTTTGGTCGCAGGTCTCAATGTTAAAAAAAAAGAATCCTGCTGCCAATATGACCCCTACTATATTCTTCTGCACGAGTCAGACAAAGTAAGAGCCTGTGTTATTACGACGAGATGGAAACCCCTCCTCCTCCGCATGGCATGTCGATTTCCTAATGATTGACGGTCCAGGTCCAATGTTATACTGACAGGGAACATTGTGAATCGCACTATGTAAGAATGTTCAAGAGTTGGCCCAAATTTTGTTTCAGGGTCTGTACTAAAAGTTAAAATTGTTTTTAGCAACTATTGTTGTTATTGTTTTTTTAGCAACTATTGTTGTTACCTCTAGTATTCCATTATTGAAGCAACATGACATTAGTATTAGTATTTAGTATTTATTTATTTTACCTGGTAGAGATAAGGCCGTCAGGCCGTCTGCATTAGGTTGGTGGCTTCTTCTCTCTTTTGCACTGTTATTCAAATTCAAAACATACTGTCATTTTTAATTCGGTATGCTAACAACCTATATAATGCCAAAAGAATATAGTTCAGAAATTATGTTAATGAAGGAATAGACTAGTGGATGAAGGTATCATGACAGACAGACAGACAGACAGACAGACAGACAGAAGGATAATACATTAGTACTGAAAAAAAAAAAAAAGATAAGTTGTATCATCAGCATACAAGTATGCATCTGTTTTTATATTTCTAAAAATTTTTGCAGTATGAAATAGTGAAACCACTGATTCAAATACGCATAAATCATGTGTAGGCAGCAGATTTCCTTCTTGACACTTTAAAACGAAACCAAATTTTAATTATTTGTCATTTTTTTACATAATACTGTTTTAAGCTAGAATTTTGTGATTTTATTTCAGATATAGCAGTTTCATACTTTTTATAGCTTAAAAATTCAGTTAACTAAAATCTAGCAACGGAATTTAAACCTTTTATTGATTGCATGTTTATTGGAAGAAAATCTGGTTAATTTATTTATTTATTTTTATTAAGAATTAGATTAGTAATTGGAATGATAGATTGGCCTTATTTTCTCACAGACAAAATGTAAAAAGAAGTGACATTTAAAGTACCATAAAACACAGCTGCTCATATTAAAAATGCAGCCCAACAAAAGAAGTGAAACTATTTATAATTAATGTATCTGTTATATACATTTTTAATATTATACATCTTGATGCATGATAAGAACTTTCTTGTGTTAAATATTATTAACGTACCTTGTTAACATGTTACGACCTATTTTCGGTCATCTTTGGAACTGGTCGTTGTTGGTCTTGGCGCCTCTAGTTTCCTATGTGGGTTTGTTCGTAGTGTGGAGTCAAAGAGTGTATGTGTTTTGAAATTGAGTTGTGTGTTGAGAATATCGTTGGGGTGTGTTTTCGTGTGTCTGTATATTTCATATTGTTCTAGTGTGTTGAGTTTCTAGCTTTTTGGTTGGATGTGCAGTATTTCCATGTCTTTGTAGGTGTGGCTGGCATTTAATATTAGTTAGCTTAGCAATTTTAGTGCCTATTTTTTATGTTTTAAGTGCCTACATGTCCAGCTTAGTCATGACAACACCTCATACTACTTTTAATTGCAACAGTAAGAAATTATAACAATACAATAATAATCAAACTAATAAAACATAAAAACAATTAATACTTATATTGTAATCTCATAGGCATTCAAAATAAAAAAGTGCAAAAATACTGTATCTAATCGTAAATGTTTCAATGATTAAATTTCTATCTTCTTTACTGTGTTAATCTTTAGGATTTACCTTGCTTGACTAGTTTCCAAGTCTTGGCTTTGTTGTCCAAAGCCAAGAGGAGATCCTGCACTATCTTCTGATTTACTGTTGTAGTGGGGTGTGTTCATGATTGTGTCGAAAACGGTGTTTTTTTAAATTGATTTGAGTGTTCTTGTTTTCTAATGCCAGGCGTTTGACAATAAAGTCATTTGACCTCTTGCACTCCAGTATTTTTCAAAGATATTGTCATGGTCAGCCACTGAAGCACAGATTTTCTTGGTTTGAGTTGCACAATGCCCAGTTAGGGGACTGATATATTCCAATTCTATGCAGGTGTTTGGCCAAACAGTCATGGCTTATTGCCAATCCAAATGCAGCTATAGACGATTTGGGTGGTAAATCGAGAATTAACTGTGGATTATGATGCAGAGAGTTCCATTTTTTCCCTTGGGATTGTGTTATCAAATTTTGTTTGTTGAAGTCTAAGTATGTAGATTTAATAAATCTTTTCACAGAGTAATATGTAGATTTAGTAACAGGTCTGTAAGTTGCAGTGCTGCCCTTCTTTGCTAAAGCATCCACATTTTCGTTTTCCAGGATTCCACTATGGAATGGTATCCATTGGAATACAATTCTTTTGAGTGTTATTAATTGAGAGAGCATTTTAGTTATTTCTGCTGTTTGAGATGAAGGTGTGTGTCTAGACACTATTGATAGAAAAGCTGCTTTGGAGTCTGACAATATAACTGATTTTTAAATTTAATGATGTGGCATAGAAGATTCCTGAGACTTTCACTTACTACAATGATTTCTCCATCAAAACTTGTTCCATATCCAAGAGATCTATAAGGTGAGAAGAGACTGCACGTAACACCTGCACCAGCACCTTGTTCCCTGGAGATCAAAGATCCATCAGTGTTTAAATGAAGCCAGTTTTGTGGAGGGTACCTAATATTAATTGTCTCTAAAGACAATTGTTTCATTATTTCAGTGTTTACTTCTGACTGCAGTATTTCTCCTGTTAAATTTAGATTATGCTCTATATTTAATAGAGTTAAAGTGTTTGATTTAATTTGTAAGTTATCTTTTAAATCGGGATGCTGATTTTCTGTTTTAATTCTTGAACCATGGATATGAAACTTTTTTAAGTTTTTAATCTACAGAGAGGAATGTATGAATGCCAATTGTTTCCTGGTAATCTGATAAGTTTTTCATATTGAATGAGTGCTTTTTCTTCTATTGTCATTTTGATGCTGTTAATATTGGTGAGGAATCTCATAGAATCTAGTGAAGGTGTTTTGATTCCACCAGTAATGAGCCTGAGAGCTTGGTTTTGAAGATGTTCTATTTCGTTTATGAAAGGTGAAGTAATTAAAATCTCTCCACAGTATGTCAGCACTGGCTGTATAAACATTTTGCATGTAGTGTTCAAAGTATTTCTAGAGCATCCCATTTCTTTCCTGCTAGTCTCTTCAGAAGAGAGAATCTTTTACAAGCTTTTTCAGAAATATATTTCAAATGGTTGCTCCATGTTAACTTACTGTCGAAAATAACTCCAAGATATTTGGATTCATAAGTCCTAGGAAGGTGTTGGCCATTGTATAGGATATTGAATTTTCTTTCTTTCTTACCAAGTGAAAATAATTGGTAGTTACTTTTGTACGATGTGTTCCATTCATGTAGTTGATTTAGAGCTTTAAGAGCAGAGCAGAATTTGTCTGTGAGATCCAGAAGTCCACAAAACTATATCATCTGCAAATGTTGCTGTTTTCATGTTTGATTCCTCTAATAGGGAGGGTAAATCATTTATATAAATATTGAATAAAGTTGTGCTGAGGACAGTGCTCTGGGGTAGACCTCAATATGTTTGTCTGTAACTAGAAAGTGAGTTATTGAATTTAATAGCAAAGAATCTTTGACCAAGGAACTCTGATATCCATTTGAACATATTGCTGGAGATACCTAATTTCTGGAGTTTTAGTAATAATTTATTTCTCCAAACAGAGTCATATGCTAATTGAAAGTCAATAAATATTGCCAAGGTATCTTTTTTCTTGTTAAAACTGTCTTTTATTTCTTGGCTGAAGCGTATGACTTGTTCATTAGTAGAGTGTAGTTGTCGAAAGCCGGCTTGTCTTGGTGATAAAAGAATTTGGGATTCTAAATACCAAGTTAATCTGTTGGAGATCATTGACTCCATAGTTTTTGCTATCATGCTTAATAGTGCTATTGAGCTGAGTGTTCAGGATGTGTTTTTGTAGGTTTATAAATTTCATATGTTCTAGGGTGTCAAGTTTCTAGTTTTTTGGCTGGATGTGTGGTGTTTTCATGTTGCTGTCTATGTTGCTGTAAATGTTTGTTGAGCCACTAACAAAGGACATCTATTTACTACCAAATCACTTCAAATAAAAGAATATCACATGTATTTCCTCTTTCCTCAAACTAATTAAGTGAATACTTGGATTACTTGACATTTTCAAATTCTTTAGAACATGAATATTGTTTATTACGACTGATGAAAATACTATTTCATAAAAATTATTCGAATTTACTGTGGTTTTTCCTAGTTTCCTTATTCCTTTATTTCTCTTTTGTTTTTCTTTACTCATGTTGATCTCTTTTTTAATTAGTTGCTTCTAGAATATTCTATGTAGTTCGTTTTACTTACATTAGAGTTTCGGATTTTTCTTGTTGTGCTTATTTCATGTACACAGATATCGAGATTAATGATTTTCTGTTACTGGGTTCGAAGTCAGATATGCTAATTGGCTTATTTGTATTGTAACGGTTTTTTCTTCCTTCCTGCTTCATGGTATTCTCGAGTGGGAGAAAGCGTGCACAACCTCCGAGAAGGATAGATGGAGTCCAGCAGATTAAGTGGAAGTGGAGTTAGAGAGAGATTGTCTGACCTTCAAGAATGGAAGTAGAGTTAAAGAGAGAGTGTCTGACCATGAAGGCCATATCGAGTCCAGAGGATTACGTGGAAGCAGAGTTAGAGTGAGTCGCTGGCCTCTGACAAGCACACATCTGAGTGGATTACAGGCTGGTTCCCAGCATTCATTGATGTTACACTTGCTGTGGGACGAGGGCTGTCATGCATACATCGAGAGAATTTGTTGACTGCTGTGTGCCAGGGCAGAAGTTTTACAACCGCAATTCAATCATAGCAGTGCATGGTATTGTATGGTGGTTACACGGCTGGAGATGAGAATGAAGCTTGGTATATTTTCTATTGGTCGTGGTGCTGTGGCATACCGAATGAGTTGGTGAGCCGTTATCAGAGACATAGAGCATGTTGGTGATTTTTCCTGTCATTTTCTCCGTGAGTCAGACCGGACAATGGTGAGTGTTATTTCATGATGGTACATGTTTGATACCTCTTTACAGCAGTACAGAACTGACTTGTAGTGTGCATCTCCATAAGTGATGTTGGGTACGAACCTTAACTGAAGTGCTAATACTCGGCCTGGCCGTAATTGTTGTATGTGGGAAATGGATAACATGGACGATGTGCCTAACAATGGAAGCCAGCTGAATCTTTTAAAGATATAAGTATTTGTTTTTATTGTAAATATTGCTTTTTAATGTTGCTTATTTATTTATTGTTATATGAAGTTCAATGTGTATGGTGAATTGTGTTCCATTTTATGATAATGTACTAATGAGACAACCCGAGAGATCATTATAAAAAGATCCACGAAATTCCTGTAACATTTCGAAATCTTGTTTTCCTCTTTAAAAATAACAACTTTCTATTTCAGCGGTCTCAAACATGAGCTAATCAAGCAGACCTCGCTCTTTCTGAAATAACGCTGCCCTTATGAGGGCAGTGAGGGCAGCTAGATAAGTGTTCGGGTAAGTTCGTGTCAGTGACGTCAAACACTGCGTAATATGAACAGATCGACTCAGTCACAGTTACACATTGCTTTCCGTTAGCGTTCGTAGAGAAATGGCTCTGTCTAAAGTGGCTAGGACATCTGAAAACTATGCATTACGAGAAAATTTGGAAAAACATTATTTGTTTACAGAGAGTGGAACTAAAAAGGTTGAATTAAATGAATTTTTAGACAGTCTTTAAGCACCCAGAGCTTATTGATGAGGAATGGATACAAGATTTAGCCTTTCTTAGTCATATCACTGCGTCTTAGTCAAAAGCCTACAGGGAAAGATAGCTTAATAACTGACATGTATGATAAAATCAAATCTTTTCCCATGAGGCTCACGTTACTGCAAACCCAGCTGAAACTTGGGAACGTTAAAGGGTTATCTGGTTTAACAGAACAGCAACATCTTAGATACAGTGAAATTTTTAAAGATATTAAGAACATCATTTGAGCATAGATTCAAGGAGTTTCATCTTTTTAAAAAGGATTTTGAATTGTTTACAACTCAATTTTCGGTTATGTATAATGTGTATAGGTTACGCGCGTGTGCGTGCGTGTGTGCATGTGTGTGTGTGTGTGTGTGTGTGTGTGTGTGTGTGTTCATTTATACAATTTTGTATAGTTGATTAGCTTTCGTCATTTTTAATATTTTACACTTTTAATTTTAATCTTGAGGCTCTTTAACATGAATGTTACAATTTTACAAGTAAGTTATTTATCATTCCCAAATAACTTATGAATGAATACACATATATGGAATATATCCATTCAGAAAGCTTACTTTCATTTTCCTTACGCAGAGACCACTCACAGTGTCACACGCTACGGATTATGTACATGTCTAACGTGAAATATAATATTTATTTATTTAAATCCACCACCAACAGCAGCAGGCTTCCAATTACAGGTGGCTTACATAGATACATACACAAAATACATAAGAAAAAAAAACAAAACAAACAACACATACGAAATGTTAATAACATGTTATGAATCAAAGATGATGTCAGTGTAAGTCTTATCACAGAAGCGTTACAGTCAGCGCTCTCAAGGTTACATCATTCTACGATCGGGTTCCTTCGGTTTCGCAATGACTAACGATGCTTTGCCCAGTGCAGTTTTAACCTTGAGACTGCTGTTCTATTTAATTTCAAATCTAATGTTTCGTTGTATGTCACAAACGAGGTATAGTACAAAAGCTAAAACTCATTTTATAATAACTGCTGTTGACTATGTGCATGAAGTTCATGTTCTTCGAAACAGCAAAAAAATACAGACAAACTGATGTGGTCATTAAGTAGTCTCATTTAATGAAAAATATGAAGAAACATATAAATTGAATTTAAATATGCATTGTACTTTCGATCTACAATGTTACTAAAGTAGTTATGTATCATATAACTTACCTGTGGTGGCTGCTGAATGGGGATAGCACCACCATGTATAGGGACATGCGTTGCTGGTCGGATGGGAGCAACTGAGTAGTACTTTTCTGCTGCTTCTTGAACAGAGGGAAATCCTGGTTTTTGTGCATGTTCCATGGACTGATGAAGAGGAGTTACATACGCTGTAAACAATCACATAGATCAGCAACAACTTATTACACGTTTTCTTCTTAGTTATTATGTGTGACGACTTTTCCAACAACAACAATTCAATATATCTTTGACAAATTCTACGATCAAAACGAAAACTTCCTCTTTCTAGATAAATATATAACACTTCTGTAATATTGTATGGCTGCGTGTTAGCAGACTACTTTGCTGAAATAGGGTTTTGTTGCCCACGGTGAACCACGAGGAGGTGAGTCTGCCACTGCACCCCAATTGGAATGCACAAAGGACAAACAATATAGATGACGACACTCCAACAAACCCAAAACACATAGCAGTTGCACATATCCAAATGCCTACAGCGCATGACTGTCTTGCCTCTCATTTACACAAAAATGGAATTCTGGACAGCTCTCTTTGCAATATACAAGAAGATATGGATAGTTCTCATCTTCATCATTGACCTCCACTCCACTCTACAAATATCTATGACCAATATTGGGAAGCATGTGCAAAATTCTCTTCCTAGTACTTTTTTCTTTTTTTATTACTTATTATTGTTATTATTTCAAACCTCTGTTCATATACACATTGTATGTATTGTATGTTTTAAGAGAATGGCCATTGGTCAAGTTATAAGCCGCATTAAATAGAAAAAAAAATTGTAATATTCAGACTATCGACCCACCGTTTTGGAAGAAAAAGTCAAGTTTATAATTCTGATATTCTGGCAATCTCACAAACAAGTTACGGTTTGAAAATTTATTTGCAAAGAATCAGTGCTCCTGATACAAATAGCCAACATAGAGATATTCTCAAATCAGCTATTAACTACATATTCTATTAAGGTATTTTACAATCATTATCCAAAACAAAGCGCTCATCAAATACGTCCTGACTTTCACTGTTGACAGCATCGTCATTTGGGTCCCATTCTGAATGTGGCAAGTCAGTTTCTACTTAGTTATCAGTATTCCATAACAAATCGTCCTCTGTGCAATCAATAGTGTTAGAAATTCCGCAATTTTTGAAGGATTTTTATCACTTTTCCACTTTCACTTTTTCCCATGACAGTTGATAGTTTGGGAGTCAATCTTAAAGGATAGATATAAGGTAAAACCATAATATCATGCTCGAAATTTATACCTCGTCTTATGTGAAGGTCCTCTTACAAGCGAAAAAATAAAGTAGGCCTATATGTTTTTATGTGGATCTGAAGAAAAAACAAGTGAGAAAAACGTGTAAATGAAACGACATTTATTAACATCTGAAACAGCATTAATTTAATAACATGTAATTATTTACAAAGAAAAAAGTCAGTTATTTTGGACTGCTTGCTTTTGTTAGTTCCTAAGAAATGCCCTCAACCTGTTAACGTTTCATAATTTGTTCAGCTGAATTAAAATATTGTGACAGCCGGGAAACGATCTCACGACCGGCAAAAGGATGGCAAGGTCGGCCATGGCTCGGCACGGCAAATGAAGTTGTGCGAGCATCTGTTTCCTGGGGCATGTGCTGTGGCATAGAGAGGAGAGACGGCGACCGCGGCAGTGAGGGGAGAAATCCAGAGAAGTTTCAGGAAGCGTTATCCTCTCGGTATCTGAAGATTGTTCGCGAAATCGTACTTTCTGGAAACTATGGTTTAGTTATAAATACAACACGCGAGTAAACTTGAGTTAGTTAGTTGTTGCAGTCGTCAGTTTTTGGTCAGCCAGTCAGTGTAGAAGTGAAGCCAGCTTCGAGACCGGAATTCGACTTGTGGAGTGTATCCGCAGCTGTATGAGTGCAGTGGACCGCAGTTGGGGGACCTGAGTTCGAAGTTCAGTGGACTGTCTCTGAAGGTCTGGGGTTCGAGATACTGTGAACTCAAGTGACTGAGCTAGAAGAACTAGCCAAGGCAAACGAACTGAGAACAGACAGTTCTGTGTTGTGAATAGTGCTTTGTGAACATTAGTTAAGATTAGCAGTACATTGTAGTTCTCAATATTCCAACTAAATTGTCAATGTCGTCTGTGGAGTGCAATAACGAATACTGTGTTGCTGTGTGGAGTGGATATCCCATTGTTGACGGGAGTGTTTACATTCAATTACAGAAAGTGACTATTGTTGAAATAATAAAGTTACATCTTGTTTTGTATAAAAGTTACAAATTGGTGCCAGAAGCGAGATATTATCGACATAATGGAGAACCTACAGCAGATCCTGCAAGCCATCGCGGAACTGAAAAAGGACATAAGTAAAAGCAGAAATGAAAGACGACATGAACAAGCACATCAGTGAGGTGAAGAAGGATATAAGTGAAGTGAAAGGCGACATAAGCGGAGTGAAAGATGACGTCACTACGCAAATTGGAAGCATTTCGGCCCACGTAGATGGAATTGTCGCCATCGTGAAAGACGAACTTAAAGCCGATTTTGACAACTTAAACAAGAATTTTACAACTATAAACGAGACAGTAGCCGAATTGAGACAGGACTTAGACCAGTTTGACAGCAAAATTCGCGCTCTCGAGCACCGTCAAGAGCAGACGAGTGTGTTAATGGACCAACATGCTGAAGAAAACAAGCACATACTCGCGTTAGTGGATCCCCAGGCCAGAGAACAGAAACAGATAACCGCCGAGGAAGTTCAATGGGCCGTGCAACAATCGGCGACAGAATTGAGGACCTCACACAGTGGCCCTGTGGAACCATCGCCTTCAGCCAGACATTGCAACGTCAAGACGCCGAAGTTCGACGGTACGACGTCTTGGGCGATATTCCGTCGCCAGTTCGAGGCTATCGCAGAGCACAATGGGTGGACGCCAGCAGAGAAAACTACTCAGCTGCTGGCCGCGCTTCAGGGACAGGAGTCGGAGATTCTTCACAGTGTTCCAGAAGATGGGACAGCTGCTGAGATAATGGCGGCCTCAGAGGGACGTTATGGTGACCATCAACTTGCTGCAGCATTTAGGACCCAACTAAAAACGAGGGTCCAACAGTCAGGCGAGTCCCTACAAGAATTTGCAATGGTGGTAGAACTACTGGCCCATAAGGCCCTCAGGGGCTTACCACCTAACTTCGTCGCTGGAGAGGCGGCCTACACCTTCGGCAGCGGAGTTCGAGACCCGGAGATCAGGCAACAGCTGCTCTTGGCTGAGCATCGCACTATCAACGCAGCTCTGGCAGCGGCCCTCAGGATGGAGGCAGCCAAGTTGATGGCGAACGTCTCGGCATCGCACCGGATTAGGAGCGTCGCGGCGGCCGACGTCGAGGAACGTCAGCCGAAGTCACCCAAGCGACGAAGACGAGGAGTGCCCACCTGCTGGTCCTGCGGCAAACCTAGACATCTAAGGAAGGACTGTGACCGATCTGGTCACAAACAGGAAAACTAAAAGGGGCCAATGCGATGAGGGGCACGTCGGCGCCGTCATCACCATCCCCTTGGCTGATCTTGATTGACGGTTAACAGAAGATGCGACGATGGGTTGATTGCTGACGGATGGATAAGAGGCCGCCCATGCAAAGCGCTGGTAGACACCAGGGCATCGCTCACTATCGCCAGACCGGAAGTCGTACGTGGCCTACCTGGGAGGACGCCACTGCGTCGATATGAGCTACATACTGCCTCAGGCAAGAGCCTGCCCATCCAAAAAGAGGTTTTCCTGGATCTGACATTGGGAAAGAGGAGATTGGAGATGTGGGTGTTCGTCGCCAACATCACTGATGACGTCATCCTGGGACTCGACGCCATGTGGATCTTCGATGCAACGGTGGACGTCCGGTGCCGTATCCTCAGTTTTGGTCAGCATGAAGTGTTACTGAGGGACGTCGAAGACCAACCCATGGCCAGCAAACTCACCTTGGAGAATCATGTGACAATCCCAGCAGGCTGCGAGATGGTGGTGATGGCAAGACTGGATGGACAGCCTAAGAGAAACCTGCTCCTAGATTCGCAATCAACTCCGACAGATGGGATTTGTGTGGCCAGATCCCTACTACCGAACCAGAAGGTGGTACCAGTGAGGGTCCTGAATATCACCAATCAGGATAAGGAGGTGCCTAGTGGTACTGTACTAGGTAGTGTCGAGCCAGTGGTTTCTGTGACGTCTCTGGCAGATAACAAGGAGTATCACCGACCACGCCCAGATCTAGACCCATCACTGAAAGAGCTGGCTCGAGGATTGGCGGAGAATTTACGCAAAGGAGAAAGAAGACAAGTCCACGATCTACTGACAGAACTTCAGGACGTGTTCAGTCTGTCTGAAAATGACTACGGGAGAACGAAGAAAGTTCAGCATCACATGACACTGGAAATGCTCGCCCAATCAGATAACCTCCTCGACGCATGCCTCTAGCTAAACAGAGGGAGATTGACAGCCAACTGGAGGGCAATGAAAGCAAGAGGGGTCATCTAGGAATCCGACAGTCCTTGGTCATCACCTGTGGTGCTGGTGAAAGAGAAGAATGGGGACCTGCGTTTCTGCATGGACTACAGAAGACTGAATGACGTCACCAAGGACTGCTTTCCCCTTCCACGAATTGACGACACCTTGGACACCCTGGCCGGAGCAGAATGGTTCTCGACGTTGGATCTCAAGTCAGGATACTGGCAGGTGGCGCTACATCCTGAGGACAAGGAGAAAACGGCATTCTCTACAGGCCAGGGACTATGGCCGTTCGGCCTCTGCAACGCCCCGGCTACATTCCAGAGACTAATGGAGTCCGTAATGAGAGGCCTGACATACGACACCTGTTTGTTGTACCTTGATGACGTCATCGTGGTCGGCAAGACTTTCGGCGAACAGCTGTCGAACCTGAGGAAAGTGTTCGAGAGACTGCGACAAGCCAGGCTGAAGTTGAACCCGAAGAAATGTCATCTGTTCCAGAAGAAGGTCAGCTACCTGGGACACGTAGTAGGGACCAACGGAGTGGCCACCGACCCGGAGAAGCTACAAGCTGTCAGAGGATGGACGAGACCGAGGGACAAGCAGGAGCTGCGCCGCTTTCTCGGCCTCTCCACTTATTACAGAAGGTTCGTAGCTGGGTACGCCAACATCGCTAAGCCTCTAACCCAGCTGACTGAGGAGAAACGACAATTCCTATGGACGGACGAGGCGCAGTCATCCTTCCAGTCACTGAAAGAGGTGCTCTGCACTGCTCCTGTACTGGGATATCCCATCCCTGGAAGGAAGTTCACACTCGACACGGATGCTAGCAACGTAGGCTTCGGTGGAGTACTCTCTCAGGAACAGGACGGGCAAGAGACGGTGATTGCCTACTTCAGCCGAACATTATCCAAGGCTGAGAGAAACTACTGTGTGACACGTAGAGAACTTCTTGCCATTGTGGAAGCCCTGAAGCATTTCCACAAATATTTGTATGGCCAGGAATTCCATCTGAGGACAGACTATTCTGCACTCACCTGGCTATTGGGCTTCAATAATCTGGAGGGGCAGACCGCCTGTTGGGTTCAACAACTGCAGGAGTACAACTTCACCTCCGAACACCGCCAAGGGAAGAAACATTCCAACGGTGATGCCTTATCACGACGCCCATGCCCGGATGGCTGCAAACACTGCCTGAAAGTAGAAGAGCGAGATGGCGACCATGCAGTCCGAGCAATTGCCGCCCAGCCGAGCCCAGGATGGGATAACGCCGCCATAAGGAGGACCCAAACATTGGACAGCTACTGCGTGATGTGGAGTCTGGCCAGAGACCAGTATGGGCCAATATCGCCAACCGTAGCACCACTTACAAGAGCTACTGGGCCCAGTGGGAATCCTTCACTGTCAAGGACAGTATCCTGAAGAGGATTTGGGAGTCGGCCGATGGAAGGACCTGCGTAGAACAACTTGTCCTGCCCAGGAGCAAGGTGAAGGAAGTGCTGGAGGAGACTCATGCTGGAGTGACTGGAGGCCACTTGGGAGCCAACAAGACACTGGACAAGTTAAGGCAGAGATTCTACTGGTTGCATCAGAGAACCGACACGGAACAATGGTGCCGAAGATGCGACACCTGTGCAGCCAGTCACGGACCAAGGACACGCAGCAGGGGAGCCATGCAGCAGTACAATGTGGGAGCTCCTTTTGAGAGGATCGCCATCAATGTTGCTGGACCATTCCCAGCCACGGATCGAGGGAACCGCTACCTGCTAGTAGCCATGGATTACTTCACAAAATGGCCAGAGGTGTACGCGATTCCCAACCAAGAGGCTTCGACGGTGGCAGACGCACTACTTGACAACTTCATCTGCCAATTCGGGGTGCCCCGGAAATTGCATAGTGATCAGGGGCGCAACTTCGAATGTAACCTGATGGGAGAATTGTTCGAGCGTCTGGGGGTGCATAAAACCAGGACCACTCCCCTCCACCCACAGTCCGATGGCATGGTGGAACGCTACATCAAAACCGTGGAGGAGCACCTGCGGAAGGTGGTGTCCAACCATCAGCGAGACTGGGATGCCAGAGTTCCACTGTTCCTCTTGGCCTACAGAGTGTCGGTCCACGATACAACAGGGATGACACCGGCAAACATGGTCTTCAGGAGAGAGCTGCGCCTGCCCTGTGATCTGCTGTTTGGCACGCCACCCAGTGCCGACCAGCCAGCAACTGACTATGTGGCAGAACTGACCGAGAAGTTGAATGGAGTCCACCAACTGGCCAGAGAGCACCTCAAGATGGCCAGCGACAGGATGAAAGTGTGCTACGACAGATTAGCCAACTCTGCAGGATACCAGGAGGGCGACCTGGTGTGGCTGTATCGACCTACTAGGACCAAAGAAAAATCACCGAAGCTGCAGCGTGCCTGGGATGGACCATACCGCGTGGTGACCCGGATGAATGACGTGGTGTACCGCATCCAGCAACAACCCCGAGGGAAGATGATGGTGGTGCATCTGGACCGATTAGCAGCCTACCAAGGGACTGCCCGGGACGAGCAGCCCTAAGGAGGGAGCAATGTGACAGCCGGGAAGCGATCTCACGACCGGCAGAAGGAGGGCAAGGTCGGCCGTGGCTCGGTGCGGCAAATGAAATTGCGCGCACATCTGTTTCCTGGGGCATGTGCTGTGGCGTAGAGAGGAGAGGAGAAACGGCGACCGCAGCAGTGAGGGAAGAAATCCAGAGAAGTTTCAGGAAGCGTTATCCTCTCGGTATCTGAAGATTGTTCGCGAAATCGTACTTTCCGGAAACTATGGTTTAGTTATAAATACAACACGCGAGTGAACTTGAGTTAGTTAGTTGTTGCAGTCAGTTTTTGGTCAGCCAGTCAGTGTAGCAGTGAAGTCAACTTCGAGACCGGAGTTCGACTTGTGGAGTGTGTCCGCAGGTGTGTGAGTGCAGTGGACCGTAGTTGGGGAACCTGAGTTCGAAGTTCAGTGGACTGTCTCTGAAGGTCTGGGGTTCGAGATACTGTGAACTCAAGTGACTGAGCTAAAAGAACTAGCCAAGGCAAACGAACTGTGAACTGACAGTTCTGTGTTGTAAATAGTGCTATGTGAACATTAGTTAAGATTAGCAGTACATTGTTGTTCTCAATATTCCAAGTAAATTGTCATTGTCGTCTGTGGAGTGCAATAACGAATACTGTGTTGCTGTGTGGAGTGGAAATCCCATTGTTGACAGGAGTGTTTACATTCAATTATAGAAAGTGACTATTGTTGAAATAATAAAGTTACATTCTTTTTTGTATAAAAGTTACAATATTTTCAGATTGAAGTGGTGTTATGGTAGCTGTACAATATTCAGTGCAGTCACAGTGTTGGCACCAAATACTTATTGATTAAAATGTTCCATTTCTTCCCTCTACAACAGCCATTTTCAACAAGTGGTGTGCCATGAGGAAACGAAAATAGTAAAGGTTGTCATAGCAAGATTTAGCAAAATAAAAATGGAAACATTAGTAAAAAGAGTGAGTCTACAAGAGTCAACATTCAGCAATTGCAGCATAAGTCAACAATCAGTAAACATAGTGTAGGTGTGCGATCGACAGGGAAGAGAATGACTGACGCGCAGCCAGGGTTGCCAGGTCAGTAAAGTTAGAATATCATACCAACCTTGAATTGCATTGGGTTTAAGGGAAGGAGCATTACGACCTACAACTCTGATCTTATTAGATCTATTGCACTAACTCTCAAACTAGGTGTATTTCCAACCCACACTGGCTGACCACACTAAGGTTCACTGTGTACCCAGGTTACTAGTAGGCAACCCCACTCCATAAGCCAGTCCCCTCCATACGTCGCCAGCCAAAGTTCGGGGATGGCTATGAAATGATGATTGAATGAGAAATGTTGATGGAATGATGTAATATGGGGAAATGGGAGAACTCCGAGAAAAATCCCAACTGCAACTTTTTCCGCCGTAAGTGTCATCATGGACCAATCTTAAAAATGTATCCTATTTTACATGTTTTTTATGAAAAAATTCCCTTCAGATAGGAAAAGTGGCTAAGATTATACGAGTGTGTCGCAGGATTTTAAATTATAACTTTAGTGTGCCATGTGTTGAAAAAGTTTGAAAAACACTGCTCTACATGAACTATAAGATAGGAGTTTCGCTTATATACATGTCCCCCTCTCTGAATGGGTGCTCCCACTCGTTCATAACCAGTTCAATGAAGTAATGTGTGTTGGGACAAGCATGAGCAAATTCGAATTTCCATGAATTTCAAAGTGGGTTGCATCTCAACAATGAACATGTACTATAGCTATTTTGGCATTCTTACATTTTCAAGTCAAACCTATAATTTCGAACAAAATTAATTTAGAACATAATAAACGTTTCGTAACTCCTGGGATTTGAAATACGATGGTATAAGTGTAAAAAAAAAAACGAATACACGAAAAACGTATATCTGAAATAAATTAACATGGAAAGCGTAGGAATTTTGCTGGGACCTCAGAAAAAAACGTGGAAGTGTGAAAAACACATAAGTGCGAAATATATAAAAGAAGTTTCACTGTAATTTTTAGTACAAAATGAATAGATTTTTATTCGGTATCAAAAATACAAAATGGAGAAGACATAAATGAAATAAGCAGCAGCAGCAGCATTACCACTAGTTGTAGGATTTAGAAGGATTCGTCTGCAAATGCACACTTGAACTAAAATCGATACCTGACTAATACCCAGAATGTCTCCGGACCCTTATGTTTCAGAGAAATTAATTATGGTAAATATGCAGAAATATTTATCTTGGAGCAACAGTACCAAATATAAATGACACTTGGGAGGAAATTAAACGCGGAATAAATATGGGAAATGCCTACTATTATTCGGTTGAGAAGCTTTTGTCATCCAGTCTGCTCTCAAAAAAGCTGAAAAATAGAATTTACAAAACAGTTAAATTACCAGTTATTCTGTATGGTTGTGAAACTTGGACGTCACTTTGAGAGAGGAACATAGGTTACGGGTGTATGAGCATAAGGTGCTTAGAAAAATATTTGGGGCTAAGAGGGATGACGTTACAGGAGAATGGAGAAAGTTACATAATACAGAACTGCACGCATTGTATTCTTCACCTAGCATAATTAGAAACATTAAATCCAGATGTTTGAGATGTGCAGGGCATGTTGCATGTACAGGCAAATCCAAAAATGCATATAGTGTGTTAGTTGGGAAGCCGGAGGGAAAAAGACCTTTGGGGAGACTGAGACGTAAATGGGAGGATAATATTAAAATGGATTTGAGGGAGATGGGATATGATGGTAGGAACTGAATTAATCTTGCTCAGGATAGGGACTGATGGCAGGCATATGTAAGAGCAGCGATTAACTTTAGGGTTCCTAAAAGCCATATGTAAAAAAGTATGCAGGATTATTTATACTCTTCTTGCAAATATTCTAAGTCCCAAACAGCCTTTGGGCTAAGCAAGTTTGTCACTACCCTTAGCACTTGCAGCTTGTTATCAATAATAATCAATAATAATAATAATAACTTAATAAGTGTTGCATCATCCTATGTAGAGTTAGTACCAAGGCTTCCTTGACAATAAATTATTTCCTTAAATTAACTTAAGAACAAAACATATTTACATCAATACTGTGTGCATGCGTACGCGTGCAAGCACGTGCATGCGTGTGTGTGACTAATGCCTACCCACTTCACTTGCGTGATTCGTGTTTCAATACAACATATAAGCTTACTGGAATCGGTTCCTCTGTTTTTTTTTTTTTTTGTGCAATCCAGAAAACAAAAGTGTATCTTGTAACTACAGTGAATAGTAAATGATTTCATTTGTGTATATCTTTTAAATAATAGTTGAAGAAAATATACACTATAAACAATAATATCTTTCACAACATAAGCAAATGAACTGTTAAAAACAAAGATGTAGAAGAAGAGAGTATTGTTACCTTCATGACACTGATTCGTTTACAGTCGATTAATAGCTTCATATTACTCTCTTTTCTGTCTTGTTGAAAAAGGTTATGGATGTTAAGAATTATGATTGGAAAAAAATTAGGCAGTCTGAAGCTGTCAGCAACACTAAAGGAGAGAGAATGAGAAACTGTGGCTAAATCTAGAATGTGATCAAGAAATTCTCGAAAAGGGAAAAGTATATGTTAAATCAAAGCATATTATTAAAGGCCACATAATAAAATAATTGATACTAATTTGCATCCAAAGAGTGAAAGACACCAAATTTGTAGAAACTGGAAATTTCAGAGCTGCTAGATATATAACCAGAAATAGCCCAAGCATAGAAATAAATTTGCAGAGTCTTTAGTTACATCATGGTGGATATTTTAATTTTCCAGATTTGGTATGAATCACAGCTATTTCAGAAATAGTGGCATACTAATTCACTATATCTATATGATATTATTAATTATTTGATCCTACAGAATTCTCTGTTTCGGTTATTATTTAGTGTATTAATAATAATTTTTCTCCATTATTAATAAAAATTAATTCACACTAAACTTACCACTACCAGTAAAAGATTTCCACAGATACACAGATTATGTTGCTTCATTTTAAAAAATTCCAGTATTAGCTGCTTCCATTCAACAATCTTTCTCAACATTAAAAAGAAATATATAAGTAATTATAAGTATTTGTGGATTTAGAAAAGGCGTTTGACAGAGTGGATCGGAACAAACAGATGGACATCCTAAAGAAACTAAGTGTGGATTGGACAGACAGAAGGCTGTTCATTAACCTATATACAATACAGCAAGTCAAAGTCAGTATATGAAAGAAATGTCTGAAGGAAGTGAAATAGGGAGAGGAGTACGACAAGGATGCCCTTTATCTTCTACCCTGTTCAACATCTACTTGGATGATTTAATGAAGAACTGTTTTCAGAACGTAGGAGGATAGTAGGAGGAAGAAGAATAAAGTGCATAAGATTTGCTGATGATATGGCGTTGTTAGCAGAAGAGGAGATGATACTAAGGGCTATGCTACTGGAACTAAATGACAGCTGTGAGCAGTATGGGATGAAGATAAATGCCAACAAGACGAGACCATGGTCATAGGAAGAAAAATAAAGGAGATAAACTTGCGAATTCTAAATGAGACATTAGAGCAAGTAGACAGCTTCAAATACTTGGGACGTACTATAAGCAGTAACATGAGCTGTAACCAGGAAGTCAAAAGGAGGATAGCAATGCCAAAGAAAGCTTTTACTAGGAAAAGGAGCATCTTCTCGAACCTCTGGGAAAAGAACTAAGGAAGAGACAACTAAGGAAGAGACTCCTGAAGTGCTTTGTGTGGAGTGTGGCATTGTGTGGGGCAAAAACATGAACATTACGACGAAATGAAGAGAAACGAATAGAAGCATTTGAAATGTGGATATGGAGAAGAACAGAGCATGTGAAGTAGACAGACAGAATAAGAAAGAATAGGTGAAGAAAGAATGATGCTGAAACTGATTAGAAAGAGAAAAAGGAATTGGTTGGGTCACTGACTGAGAAGAAATTGTCTACTGAAGGATGCACTAGAAGAAATGGTGAATGGGAGAACAGTTCGGGGCAGAAGAAGATATCAGATGATAGACAACATTAAGATATGTGTGTTATATAAGGAGACTAAGAGGAAGACAGAAAATAGGAAATATTGGAGAATGCTGGATTTGCAGTGAAAGAACTGCCCATGGGCAGAACACGCATGTATGTATGTATGTATGTATGTATGTATGTATGTAATAAATATTCAAAAGAATTATCCTCAAATCTTTTAATAATTTCCACAAAAAGACGATTTCCGATCTCAAAAACAAAAGTCATTCTATGACAGAGTAAGTAAATATTGTGTCAAAATGAGGAAAAAAGAATGTAAATCATCTACAAATAAAATATGTTTAATATACGTTCAAAAATTAATTGATAAATATGTACCCACGCGGTAATTTTCCTCCTGATAACTGAATAATATATAATAACCTTTCGGCCATATACAATATATATATTATTATTGATGCTGTCAAGATAAAGTTTTGGCACATCATATATTTGTTCTTTAAGCCCTTCTGAGTATATATATATATATATATATATATATGAAGCCTCCAATTCCAAAACTGTCAACATCCATTCTTAACAATATTCAGGAAATGCCAAAAACTTATAACTTTTTTCCCAATTGTTTGCAGTGTTGGTCATATTTGGAGCTTATTTATGGAAAGAAAGAGGGAATTTAGGCACAACATTCATTAGAAAATTGCTACATATTTAGGTAGATGACGAAACCGCCATTATCTCAATTTAAAAAAAAATGGATTTAGACAGTTTTGGAATTGGACGCTTCATATAGCAACTTGTTTTTCACATATGGGGGGCTCACAACCAGAGTGGACCAAGTCCACAAGTGATCAGTTTGTGGATTGATACAATCTCGGATGAAGAAAACTTAGATTTATTCATTGCCATAACAAACAAAGTCCATAACTCAATTGTTATTCCACAGAGGGAGCATTTCCTATGGAAGGTGAAAGTTGCTAAGTGTGAGCCAGGAACTTTAAGACTCAATAACTCAGAACTATGCCAGATGGACTTGGTCCACTCTGATTGTGAACCCCTCATATATACTTTGTTAAATGATTAATTCAGTTGGAATAGCTACTACAACCCAACCAACTCAATCACCAGCCCAAGATGAAGAAAGAA
Organism: Periplaneta americana; assembly: GCF_040183065.1. Classification (NCBI taxonomy): domain Eukaryota; kingdom Metazoa; phylum Arthropoda; class Insecta; order Blattodea; family Blattidae; genus Periplaneta; species Periplaneta americana. Next base: position 107,052,469 of record NC_091117.1, read on the forward strand.
AACGTGGAATGTGCTTTATCTTTGTTGTTTAGTCAATTGTCTGAAGACAGGTTTGAAGCCCATAAGTGACATCAGTAAGGCCTCACTCATGAGGCAACTAAGACAGGAGATAATGGGATAGGGTGGCCAGTTCCTTTCCCATGCTTTGTGTGTGTATCACGAAAAAACAGAAAAACAGATTGGAAATGTATCAATGTCATGAATGGGTTTGCAAGGATAACACAGAAAAACTCAAAATGGTTTGGTAGTTTTCAAATAAAATTTTATTTTTGAAGAAAAAATGAATATGATTGAAATTAAATATATATTTAGTGTGTAAAGTGTAAAAAGTGTTCAAATAACATTGTTGATGTCTTCAAATAAAACTTAAAAAAATGAATAAATGAAAAAATGCATTAAATTTGCCTTAAACATAATGGATCCAAAAGGTACCTAATGAGTAAAACTTGAAAAAAAAAAAAAAAAAATAGTTCAGTAAACCAAGATTTCCTGCAACAGAATTTGCCCATGACAGGACGTGCTTCAATCTACAAGGTACCTCCTGCTCATGGAACTCAGCATTCATTGTTGTCTCCTGTAAGTGTATTTTTATATTACAGTTAACTGTTAGAAAAGTGTTGAAGTGTTAATTATCAGTACAATTTCGAATATCGATGTCTCGTGATACCTCGTATCTACAAAATGGTAATTCAGTTTTCAAAATGCACTGCACTTTTAAACAAGAGTGTAGTGGGCTATTTAAAAGTCATCTTCTTTCTCTTTGCCTGAAAACTAACAGCTTCTTGCATGTCCATTCACTTCAGTTCCAGGGTATGATGACATCCATCCATCGTAACTGCGGCCTTTCTACAGATCGTTTTTGTTGAGGAATCCAATCACATACTATTTTTAGCTACATTATTATTTAGATTAACAACATTATTATTATCACTGATTAACTTTACAACTTCTTTACTGTGTTAACTGTTTAGGAAATTACTTGGCTGACTAGTTTCAAAGTGTTATTCTCCATTGTCCAAAGCCTAGGCTCTATTGACCTCCATTCTGGTTATATGTTCTTCCAATTCATTCTACTGTCTCTAATCGAAAAGTTTATTTGTTCGATTTTACATTCTTCTCTAATAACAAATATAAATTCTGTCTCAATGATGAGCTATAGAGATGGTAGCACAGCTACTAGAGCCACCTTTGCCTGGCATGTCATGGACAAGGGACCACAGCAAAAAAGAGACTCTACTTATTAAACACTGTACTTTCGACATTTTCGTCACAAATGTGCATTTCTTTTCAACTTCTAAGGAGGGCATTCTACATGCTTTAGCTATTTCTTTAGCAAAAGTTAATTAATTTATCTTGACATATTGGTTCTTTTCTCATAAGAACTTTCTTATTCTGAACTGTCTCAACATATTTTAATGTTTTAAGAAATTTTCTCCTGGTAGGTAATTTGGGAAATAAAATTATACAAGGGTTTTCACTTTGCTTCTAGGATGGTCATATTCAGTACAGATGATTGTTTTCTCCAAACCTAAGTACTGTACTTTTCTTCTTCTTATTTGGTATTACAGCCCAGGTGGGCCTTAACCTCCTCTATGGCTCTCTTCCATCCTTCTCTATCCATCGCCAACTCCCTCCAATTCCTTATTCCTAATCTATTCACATCCACTCGTACACAGTTCCACCATCTTGTTCTCGGTCTTCCTCTTAATCTGGTTCCATCTGGGTTGTTATTGAAGACAATCTTCACTTTCCTTGTTGTTTCCATCCTTGTGACGTGTCCCAACCATCTCAGTCTTTGACATCTTATGTGCGCCTCCAAATCCGATTCCTTGTACAGTTCGTATATCTCATTATTATATCTGGACTGTACTTTTACTGTGGTCTAATAATTCTATGTTAACTGTTTAATTATTAATGTATTAAATATTACTACCATGAAATATCTAAAGTAAAACAGCCATCTTATTTTGTACACTTACTTACTATAAGTGATACAATATAGACCATTATAAGCCACCGGCGTAGTTCTGTTGGCTAAGGGGCTTGCCTGCCGATCCGAAGTTGCATTCAGACTGATTACCTGGTTGGGTTCTTTCCGAGGTTTTCCCCAACCGTGAGACAAATGTCAGGTAATCTATGGCGAATCCTCGACCTCATCTCACTATCACCAATCCCATCGACACTAAATAACCTCGTAGTTGATACAGCGTCGTTAAATAACCAAGTAAAATACGAAAAAAAGATCATCATATAGGCTACTACAACTGAGTACATACAGCCCTAACGCGAATTAACTCATTGCATTAGAGAACAAGAGCTACCCTTTTGCAGGAGACCTTTGCCCTTCATAGGGACACTCGGGTTTTTTATTATTATTATTATTATTATTATTATTATTATTACTACTACTACTTACTTACTTATGGCTTTCAGAGAAGCCAGAGGTTCATTGCCACTCTCACATAAGCCTATCCTGAGCAAGATTAATCCAGTCTCTATCATCATATCCCACCTCTCTCAAATCCATTTTAATATTATCCTCCCATCTACGTCTCGGCTTCCCCAAAGGTCTTTTTCCCTCCAGCCTCCCAACTAACATTTTTATATGCATTTTTGGATTCGCCCATACATGCTACATGCCTTCCCATGCCATTTTGTACACTAACTGGAAAAAAAAAAGTACCACACCATTAGCAATGCTAGGTATCCTATCAAATGGCACGAGTCTTACCCTGGCTATGTTGGGGCAGAGTTGCCAGACTTGCCCGTGGGGGTTGTCCTAAATAGACACTGTGCTGACTCTGTTTTCCTGCTTCATCACGGGGAGGGGCTGCAGCAGTACCTGGGGGAGGCTGAGCATACTGAGGGCCTGCGTAAGTGTACACAGTCTGCTGTGGAGATGGGGAGTAGCTTACAGTGGTGGCAGCAGGGACCTGCTGCGGTCCATGAGGAGCATAAAATGCCTGAGAGCCTGTGTATTGTGTATTTTCTGTAGGAAAAGAATTGCATACATTAACAGTATGTCACGGTTTCAAGATATACTGAAATATCGTAACTGTTCTAAGATTATAATAAATAAGGTTTAAAAGAAACTTGTCCTTATGCATAAAATTAGTGTATAGATAGGAGTTGAAATATGGACCTTCCATGAGTTTGTAACCTCGGTGAAAACCCCTGACAACTCCATTCCAGGAAAGCGAATTTTCTATTACATTTGATGGAATATAGAATGGGACTGAGATCCACTCTCAAATGCATCCATGCATGTTCTCTATTAATGATAAATTATATGGCCCAAAAAGCTGTCCATGTAAAAGTGATAATATGTAAAGCACAAGAAAGAAATGATGGGTTATCACACTTAACCACTTCTTACCACAAGAAAAATAATATCAGCACTCATTTTTTGGCAGTGAGGTAGCTCAGGAATTTAAGTAACAGTTACTGTAAAAACAAAATTCACTTTCCTTCATATGGGATAGAATTCACATATTTTTCGTCCAGTGTACGATTTAAATTGCATTCTTTCATCTTGGACATAAAATAAAATAATTCATGTAATGTATCTACATTGGATGTCTATTATTAAATTTTTACGAGATCATAATTTCTATAAATTGTGCATTTAACATCTTCTTGAACCACAGTTTCCTAAATACTTTGTTGTTGTTGTTTAGTCAATTGTCCGAAGACAGGTCTCAACCTCACAAGTGATACCAACAAGGCACCACTTATGAGACAACTAGGCCAGGAAATAATGGGGTAAGGTGGCCAGTTCCTTTCCCCTTCCATTGCATACATTGCAGACTAGCTACATATGACACTAATCAGACTTCAGATGTATACAAACAATAATTGTTCTTCCTCGTCAAGTGGGATGTACTGCCTGATAATACATGTACATATGAGCCGTTCAGAGCATAAGTAGTGTAAGTCAAGAATGGTTAATGAGGGTTAAAATAAAAATTCTGTAAAATACAGCGCAAAGTAGCAATTAATATTCCATTTATTTAAACTATTAGTAGTCAGTGGATAGCACGAAGAACATATTAATTGCTACTTTGCGCTGTATTTTCCAGAATTTTTACTTTAAACCTCATTACCCAATTTTGACTTACACCACTTTTGCTCTGAACGGCTTATATCAGACAACTTCAATCAGAGGTACTAAATACTTTATGGAAAGAAATAATTTTAATGAAGTTTCAATGTTGAAATCACATTTAAAATTATACTTACTGTTCCACAAAACAGCTCTAACATACTCATGTCCTCTTCTGCCATCATCAACCTCTGTAAAAATAAAAAATAAATAAATCAAGAGGAATGCCATTTAATTCTGAAAAATAGTATCATTTCTATTAAAACAAAGTATAACCACACAGACAGTTCTGTTCTGGTGAATACTGCACTTCTGTTAGATATCAAGATCAAAAACTTGATTTGAGATATCCATTCAGAATACAGCTCTATGCTTGTATACAGCTGAGAAATACGAAGACATCATATAAGATACGGAGCTCAGATATGGATGAAAATGTCAGCACAAAACCAGTTTTTCTGGCATTATATATTGATAGAAAAACATATAACAACAGGAGATAATACACATACAATAAACCTACTTTGTTGTGCATATGCAGGAATTGTCCCAGGTTTATATCCATAACCTTGATGGTAGTTGGGTGGGGGAGGAGATGGGCTTCGAGATCTCTTCAGAGCTCCCTGAAATGCAATATCATGGGTTATGACTGTAACTTGCTACTATTGCAACAATCTATTACAGTTATCGGCAAGATCAATGCTCTGTGACGTCATTCCTCAGAGCAGTCATGCTGTTTCAAGAACACTAGAATGCAGAACTCTCAATAGGCAGAAATGGGCCAATAAGCTTCAAATGAACTCTGATTTCATGCACTTGATACCTCTGCAATAGTATTGACAGCCTTGTAAATTAATTTAAAATAGAGATAGGTATTTTATTTAATTAAAATTAGACTGTACAGGGTGTCCCAGCAAAAAAGGGTCATTCTGCAAGATCATAGTATTGATCATTTTAAGCAAAAAGGTTTGAATGAATAAGTTATCTATACCGAATGGCTGTCAAGACAGTCGACTCTCGATAATTCGCGGTAATTAATGCACGAACTTTCGCGAAATATCGAAAATCGCGAATTAGCCGCAAAATGTTTATTACAGGTACTATTTTAAATTTATTCTGGCAGGTTTAATTACTAAAATACACTTAAAAATCAAGTGAAAAATGTGAAATAGTACAAAACAAATTGAAATATTATAATATTATACAGTACTTGTAATGGAATATAATCTTAAAACAAGAAACACAAGTTTTACAAAATATCACAAGATACTTGGTTTAACAAAAATATAATGTCATTATTCTTTGTTTCTTAGGATTGTTCATTTTTTTTTTTCTGATTTTAGATCGAAAATTTCTGAGGAGGGAAGGAGAGCACTTAAATCGAGTAAAAACGAAAATGACAATGTTAATTGCCCTCTCCACAAAAAAAGAAAAAGGATCGCGAATTACTAGCAAGGCGAATTATTGGGAGTCGACTATATTTGAATGTACAAGTAAAATAGTTAAAAACTATCTTGCTTTTCTCTTTTGTTTCATGTTATTTCTTATTCAAGTGACAAAGATTTTACAATACATTCTCAAAAATTCCACAGTCCAATAGGCCTACATTTTTCAACTCGTGCCAAAGATGAAATGTTGCTCATTAAAGATCAGTGTGATTTTCCTTAAAACCAGCAACAGCATCCATTATGTGAGTGAGCAGTTCGTCTTGCATATTAATCTTCCTTCTATACTCTTCACTTCAACCAACCCAATAAACAAAAATCCAAGAGGTTGAGGTCTGAAGATTTTGGTGGCCAGGGAATGGTATTACAATGACCAATCCACCGATTACGAAATTTGATATTAAGATGAGCCCTCACATGGTACCAAGAGTGAGAAAGTAGATAACATGCCATGTAGTCAACGGAATGCTCTACAGTAGTCCGGCAATGTACGTCGCAAATATTGTAGGTATTCTGGTCTATCCATATGGATGTCAAATAACGTGACCTATCAATGTCATCCATCATACTACACCACACATTGATCGAAAACGAAAATGAAAATTTGTGTCCACAATAGCATGTGGGTTTTTGTGTTTGAGAGACCATAAATGATTGTTATGTGTATTACTGATTCCGTTATGGATGAACATGGCTTCATCAGAGAATAATATTACTGGAATCAATTGATGATTATCAGTCTTACTAATAAACCGTGAATAGTTTTTATACGAGACTTATGCAGAGTTGAGACAGAAAACGTTACTAATAAACCATGAATAAGCTATGGACGTATAAACAGACTGTAACTATACAATGGGAATTGCTTTGCAGTAGTTATATACACGAAACCCCTTGTTTAAGGGTTGTATATAGGGAAAAAAATGGCCGCCCCTCTAACAGCTGTTCGTATCGACTGTCATTTTATGATGATGGTTACCTTGTAACCACAGAAGAACAAACCAAAGATCATAGAATTATTAGAATAATATTGCTGTAGCTTGTACTCTTTGACCAAAATGTAGTGTGGCAATCGATTAGAGCCAGTTGTACTATCGATATTTAACACACCACACTAGAGCGCTCTACCGGATGCAGTAGATAACCTCAGATATTCTATTACCTTTTGTAACGAAGTAATGACGAAACTATGACGTAGCTGTGTAACAGTTATACTGTTATACACGACATATGTTGTGATTATTAGTAAGGAATTTACACACGACTTATAAACGAGCTACTCATTGTATAAGTATAAGACAGTTAAACGTCTGTATATAGAGTTTTTATTAGTAAGACCGTTTATGTAACCAACGACAAAATCGAAGACACTTCACACTGTTCCCTCAGTGAAGATTTTCCATGCACCGTACAGTAGGTGAAACAAGTACTGTTTTTTGTCAGTGTTTGCCAAATACGTATTCATGAAACATTGAAACGCAGTGAGATTTGTTACATGCTAGTAGCAGGGCTATGCTGGATCACAGCAACAATGTTCTCTTCTTCCTCCACATTGCGTTGATGTCACATGTGCATTGGAAAATGTACCAGAATGTCCATTATGGCAGTTATTCACTTAATACTACTGGATTGGTGCATAAGTTCTAGCATTTTTCTGTACTTTCATTCATCTGCTGTCCATGTGTCCATAGCAACCAAGTATTTATTTACGCTATAAACTTATGCACCAATCCAACAGCACCACTACTGCCTGACAGTTGGATCAGCGAATAGGGTTTATATAGTAATATAGAATGGACACTGAGGGAATTTTCCTGTTTTGTTTCTCTGTCCGCCAGCGTTTAGTTCCCATTTCAAGCACTAGAGGTTAGTGTAATCAAGCAGACACTAAGATAATAATTGAATATAAGAGTTGAGACACCGGATCCAAACTTCTCCTATCTTATTGCATAATCTAGCAACCCTTTGCTTCAAATAAATTCAAGTATTTTTCAGTGATAAACTAGCTGTAATAATAATTTTTATGTTTTATATGTAATAAATTATATCATAAAATAATACAATACATTATAAAATTATATATCAAATTCGTTTAATATTTGTATACAATATATAGGCATATGGTTTTATTTCTCATAGGAGTTTTGTTTTTCCATTTTCAGCACTATCAAATCATTACATATTTTAATTGTTGATGGGGTCAACATCTCAACTCTCATTATAAAGGAACTCTAGAGTCTAGACATTACAGATAACGACGGATTTATTATTTAATTGATTCAATTTATTTTGAGTACATAATGTACCTAGACAAACAAACAAACAAAATAGGTTATTTTACGATGCTTTATCAACATCTTAGTTATTTAGCGTCTGAATGAGATGAAGGTGATAATGCCGGTGAAATGAATCCAGGGTCCAGCACCGAAAGTTACCCAGCATTTGCTCATATTGAGTTGAGGGAAAACGCCGGAAAAAACCTCCACCAAGTAACTTGCCCCAACCGGGAATCAAACCCGAGCCGCCTGGTTTCGTGGCCAGACACACTAACCATTACTCCACTAATGTACCTAGATGTATTAATTGTATGTCTGTTATAATCCACTGTGTCAACTGTTAACTGGTGTGATCTCAGCGCCAACTCTAGGGAAAAAGCAAAATCTCACACTCAAGCTGGTTTGAAGGTCATTGAAATCAGTCCTGTTTACATCAAAGGTACTGACGCGAAGTGTCCATATATTGTAATTCCCTATATGCTGGTTGGATAGCATTTCAAGTGGTCAAAATATAACAATTGTACATTCAAATGATAAACGACAACATTTTCTTATACCACAGGGTATAGACTCTGTATTACTTGTAAAAAATGTTAAGGCTCTCTTTGTGCAATAATATTTCCCATAGTTTTATTCGATCAACCATAGCAAAAGGTTTTTTTAGTGTAAAAACCTATTAAGTCAAGACCGTAATCATCAATTTTCCAAACAGCAGGATCATGATCAGGTCCACTAAATGTATCTCTACTTCCCCTATCTTTAGTCAGCTTGTAGTAAGGAAATCTATTTCTCTGTCACTATCAGTATTAATAATCAGTTTACTTTTTTTCCCTGTAGCTGAGGTACATGATGTGTCATAGGTTTCCATGAAATCTTTGAATTCGAAATAACTTACGATACCCTAATTGGTTTTAAATTTCGTACCATTTGGTCTTCACCACCTATGTCAGATGAACTGTGACTAAGAAAAAGCACCACTTTTTAATAATAAGGGTGTATTAATAATTATTGATGTTAAATAGTTATTAGAAAACCCTAGTTTAAGAATTTACCTTGTTGAAGAATTTTCTTTTTTTTTCTCTCAGTTTTGTATCAATTTCAATTGAATTACAGGCCAAGAGCCAATAGCTACTCATCTTGGCCCAATACAAATACAGGACACTAAAACTAGCAAATTGTATTCAGCCCAATAATATATCTTGCATGTTGGATTTTTTTATTGCAGTAGATTTTATATATACATATATATATATATATATGGGATTACCTGACATTCGCCTTATAGTTCTGGTACTCAACTGAGACAGAGTTGTATTTTGTAATAATGAATCTTGAAAGAGTCAGGCAAAGTGTTTTACAAGTAACTGACAACAAAAGAAAAATTTAATGTCTGTATTTCCAAGCTAAAAACTATTGACAATTGATGAGCTTCTAATTTCTCATGCCGACAATAGAAAGTATGAAAGAAAGGATTAGAGAAGCGCAGTTATTTATTTATTGTCACAGCAATATTTTTAAGTGCCTGAATTACTTACATGAAGTGATAAAACACTGAACCATATAATAACGTTTATTTTTTTGTTCCAACTTGCAAAATGGAATAAGTAAAAACACAGCATTATTAAATACAAAATGTTAATTCATTATTAATTATTATTAATAAATAAAAGGAGGAAGATTTTTGCTGCCCTAATTTGTGCGCCCTGCCTAGGCATAAAATAAATCTGGCCTTGACTATGCCCCTGTAGCTACGTGAATGCTCGGCATTCTAGGACTATCTAGGACTCAAAATAACAATCAGAGGTTTGGTTAAAGTCACCATAGTGATGCAACTTGATTCATAAACCACAATTGGTCTGATGTAATTCAAGTGAATAGTAATGTTCAATTAACCCTTTCTGGTCGGATTTAAATGTCTTGGCCACTGTGCGCCTGGTCCATTTAAATGACGCTCACCAGTGCAAATTGAACTACTATTTTACACTGCTTGATTTTCTTTTGTAACTTTCGTAAAAGTGAAGAATCTTTGATATATGGGGTTAAAATATTATATGAAAGGTTCACGCATTCGTCTCACTGAATATTAACTGTCTACTATAATTCGTTTTCGACTGTACGGGCTTGCCTTTATGAATGTGAAGCCATGTGCTTGCTCGCATTCGTCAGGTAATAAACTCAAGGCTAATGAAAGTAATATGAACTTAGAGATGTGAAGAGCCTTTTAGGTCGAGATATGCGACATGTAAACACCCAAAGTCGTAATCTTTGGTTTATATTTCGCCGTCATTATAAGACAACACTTCCTTCTGAGCTGGCAGTGATCAGGTTCGAAGATCTATAATAGTAAGATAACTGTGAAAGATAAACACATGAGATCTGTAGCCATAGAGAAGACGTGGTAAGAGAATGAATATATACGAATGTCAGTGGCGGATTGTTAGAAGAACATAATTCATAAAATGTAATACATTACTGGAACTTTCTTGCCAATATATATTGGCGTATTTTTTCTACACGTATCTTTGCTAGATATTCTACATGCACATTTCAAATAAATATAAGAACTAATACATACCTATCGATACTTCTTCTCTGTATGGTAAAGGGCGAAACACTTGTTGGGGTGAAGTCCTGGCTTCCTCTCACATGTATCACAATAAAACGACGTTTCTTTCCTGCCACCTTTTACTTTTCTGTTCGAACAAACTGCACAGTCCTTCGTAACTTTCCTTTCGTGTGCCCGGATCAAGTGTAATTTTCCATTGAGACGATCTTCTGTATCACCGGTACTTGGTCTCCCACGTTTTCGAGACATTTTGTTTCTCATATTCCCCACCAATCCTTCGATGATCTTCTTACGAAACTCCAGGTGAGACAAAGCAGGAAGATTTTTTGAGTTTTGATTCAAATTGTATAGGTGGAAACTGTTTACAAGGGAAATCTCCAGAATCCAGAAGTATAATTTTCGCCACCATTTCAAACTTTTCTTCAGGAAACCGTAGCTTGAACAGTAGTGGTCTGCTCTATCGACTCCTCCCATTTTTGAAGTGTAGTCTATAACAGCAACAGGTTTCTGGAAAACCTCTACTTCCTTCGCAGTTTTTCTCGAGACTTCTCTTGTGTCTGGATTATGCCATGTACTTAGAATGGTAACAACTCGCTTGTCTTTCCACGATAATGTCAAATATTTGTCTTCCTTCCTGTAGGCTACTACTTCATGTTTCTTTATTTTCAGTGCTTTCTTCTTCATTTGTTTCGGCAAGCCTTTCCTATTCTGCATTATTGTACCAGTCAAATGAACATTTGCTTGTAACAGTTCCCGAGCAAGATCCAAGTTTGTGTAAAACCTGTCTGTGTACAGATGGTATCCTTTCTCATTCGTCACACTCTGTACTTTATAAGTTGAAGAACTATTCTGCTGGTGAATGTCAGTTCTGGATGAATCAAACTTTTTGTAGTTACTGATCCATAATAAGGAATCAAACCACAAACATAACCATTTGTCGAATCAGCAATTACATAAATTCGAAGACCCCATTTTGTTGGTTTCTGTGGGTTGTACATCTTGAATACTACACGTCCTTTGAAATTTACAGTAGACTCATCCACACATACATATTGCGATGGACTGTAAAATTCCAAAAATTTTGATTCAACGTAATCTACAACGTTTTTTACTTTACTTGCTCGGGACTGCATTTGTCTGTCTGGAGTTCCATCTCGAGGAGGGGGAGAGACATGAAGACCCACTACCTGCTCCTTCGACCAGTGCCCTGTTAAAATCGTCTTTCAGCTCGCATCCTAACACTTTAAAAGTAGCCCACATAAATTCTCAAAGCCTTCTCTGTCATTTCAATGAAGTTCAATCTATTTTCTCTCCTTTGTCTCTTCACGCTATTCTTATCTCTGAAACGTGGTTGAAGCCTTCCCTATCATCTTCTCTTGTAAGTTTAGATAATTACACCCTCTGTAGAAATGACCGAATCGGTAAACGCGGAGGTGGTGTTGCGATGTATGTGCGATCGGACTTACCGTTTAAAATTGTCTACCAGTCTTCAAATGAAGTCTTAGAACATCCTGAATATCTATTCATCGAAGTCGGTGCAAGCAACAAAAAGTGCCTCCTTGGAGTTGTATACAAACCCCCTAAATCAGGATTCTTAAGTGACCTTGAAACACCTTTGCTTAATCTTGTGCCTCACTATGACCATACTGTTATTTTAGGCGATTTCAATACAAACTTATTAAATTCAAGTAATTACTCTACAGTTCAACTTAAGAACATGTTTGAGTCTTACAATATATCCATCCTTCCTTCCGCAGCTACCCACCACACCCAGGAATCGGAGACACTTCTTGACATTATTGCCACGACTAATCCTCAGCTAGTATTAACGAATGGACAACTACCAACGCCGGGTATCTCAGCACACGACATAATCTTTTTAGAATATTCCTTGTATTGTCCAAAATATAAACCTCGCATCACATCATACCGGGACTTAAAGCATATTGAGCATGATGAATTAATCAATGACGCACTTAGCCTGCCTTGGACTGAAGTGTGGAATTTACCAGACATTGACGACAAAATCGAAAAATTTAACGACCTAGTAATTCAGTTATATGATAAACACGCACCCTTGAAAACCAGACGAGTTGGTAGACACCCTGCGCCTTGGATGTGCGATGCCATAAAATTACTCATGACAGACAGAGACACTGCTTATCGTAAATACAGACGGAGCAAGGACGAATTAGATTTTAATACTTACAAAGTTTTAAGAAATAAATGTAATCAAGCAGTAAGAAATGCTAAATTACGCCATGCACATTCCCTTATTCTACCTTCGGTCAGTGCAAAAGAATTGTGGCGTAACCTTAATAACCTGGGTCTAACAAAAGCAAAGCCTCGGGTAGATAACATCAACTTGTCACTCAATAGTCTAAATGAACATTTTGTCACTGCTCCACCTGAACCATTACATAAGCAAGAGACTCTTGAATTTCTCAGATCTTACCCCCAACCTGTGTGGGATAAATTCTTCTTTAAATACATTAACCCGACTGACGTAATGAAGACGCTGCGACGTATGAAATCTAAAGCCCAAGGTATAGACAATATAAATATCACTCTCCTGTATAAAATAATAGATGTGATCCTGTCGACCGTCACACATATATTCAATGCATCTATTATGACTGGGTCCTACCCCTCACTCTGGAAAATGGCATTAGTGAAACCTTTACCTAAATCTAACACACCTTCTACAGTAAACCAATACAGACCGATATCAATTCTTCCCACTCTTTCAAAAGCATTAGAACATATTGTACATGGACAACTTATGAACTATCTCGACGAACACAAACTCCTTGATGACTATCAATCGGGTTTTAGACATGGACACAGCACTTCTACAGCCCTACTTAAAGTGACTGAGGACATCCGTGAAGCTATGGATAGGGGTGAAGTAACGGCACTAACTCTTCTCGATTTCAGCAATGCCTTTGGTTCTGTTGATATCGACTTGCTTCTTGCAAAGATGAAGGCTTTGCACCTGTCAGACAATACCTTGAGCTGGATGGACTCCTACCTACGTGACCGCCAACAGTGTGTTTCACTTGATAATCAATTCTCCCAATGGAGATGCACAAAGGCGGGAGTGCCGCAGGGCTCCGTATTAGGACCACTACTTTTCTCTATCTACATTAATGACGTATCAAAGAACTTACAGTATTGCCGATATCACCTCTATGCCGACGACCTACAACTTTACATACATTCCAGACCCAATACGATCAATGAATCGATTGGCAAGTTAAATTGTGACCTAGCCACTGTCTCCACTTGGGCGGCCAATTTCGGACTCGCACTTAATCCAAGTAAGACTCAAGCTATAATTATTGGACATAAGCGTTTAGTTAACTCCCTTAATAACAGTAATCTTTCAGTTGTTACCCTTAACAACACGCTAATCCCTTATTCATCTGTCGTAAAAAATCTTGGCTTCTTTTTTGATAATAATCTAAGTTGGAATTTTCAAGTTAAAGAAACGATAAAAAAAATCTATTCCTCCATTCACTGTTTGAGTCACTTAAGAAACTTCTTGCCCCAGCAACTAAAACTTACCCTAGTGCAAACCCTAGTAACGCCGCACTTCGATTATTGTGACGTTTTGTTAAGTGACCTAAGTTCTGAATTGTCAGTCAAGTTACAGCGAGCTCAGAATATGTGCGTCAGATACGTGTGCAACATCCGACGATATGATCACATATCACCGTCCTTCGCAAGTCTCTCGTGGCTCCGACTTAAAGAACGTAGAACTTTACACTCTTTGTCTTTACTCTTTCGAATTCTGTACACTTCAACACCAAATTACCTTTCGTCTCGTTTCTCTTATCTATACTCTAACCACGACGTAAATACCAGATCACTTATCTGTGGCACGCTAAGTATACCTCTTCATAGAACATCTTGTTATTCATCATCTTTTACAATATCCACCTCGCGTCAATGGAATTCCTTGTCACAAAGTATTAGGGGCTGCAAGACAATAAACACCTTTAAGAACAGCTTAAAAGATAACCTTATTAGCATTTCACTCCAATCATACTGATTTAAACTATCACTGACTACATTGTTACTTTTTTCTTTAGACATCATCCTGATTGTGCTGTATTTTAATTGTCTCGTAATAATCTCTTTCTATTATCTAATATTATTTGAAATATATTAACATTCTATGTATTTTAGTTTAATTCTGCTACACAGTTTATTTCAGTGTTTAATTAATAGTTCATAGTATTTTGTTGTTTAATTTGTAAATAACTTTTGTATACATGTAACTCTCATCTAAATCAAATTGTTGGATTCTTTGTAAGTTCATGCATATGTATATACACTTTTTGCTGGTTGAGTGGAAGAGAAGGCCTTACGGCCTTAACTCTGCCAGCTAAAATAAATCATTATTATTATTATTATTATTATTATTATTATTATTATTATTATTATATATTTGCAGAAATAGCTTTCTTGAAAATATGTCTTTGTAGAACAGCAAACTGTCTAACCATTGTTCCAAGAAAAAGTCTTTGATAGTACTCTTCATACGTCTTCCCATATTCAGTATTACTCCATGAAAAGCCATTAGCTCTTCAGCGGTGACATCTTCCCAACCGTTCCCAATTGAATGTTTTCGCAAAGGTGTGACTTTTTGTATTTTTTGTCTAACGTACCTGTTGGTTTCGGTAGCTATTTCTTGAAACAGTGTCTGGCTAAAAAATAGCAAAAAAAAAAATAAAAATGGTGAATCAGGCTTTCGTCCAGTCTGGGGAGGTTTATAAGCTGCTGTTCCACGAAACGGTATATGATGAAAGTCATTGTCATTAGCACCCCAATGATCCCAACCATCATTGTCAACATTGTCTATTTTATCATCACCATCATCTTCAACATCACTTGAACTGGACTGATTGTCAACAGAATCGTCACTGTCACTTGAAATGGCTTCACTTACTTGAGAATCAGAGTCATTGTCTTCAATTAGTTCAATGTCTGAATCATCACTAAAAGTTGTCCAATCCCCATGCAAGTCTTCATGTATCTCATCGTCGCCCAAAGCCTTCTGTTTTTTTTTTTCACTATGTGTTTAGTTTTCTTGACAACACTTCTGCTCGTAGACGCCATTGTGATAACAAGAACGACAAAACATTCGCAGCCACTTCTAAAATGTATTTTAGAGCACAGGAAACAATTCTAATTCACACGAAAATAACACCACCACACAGATCGTAATCTCAATAACATACTGACGCAACATGCATTCCTTGCTCCGAGTTCGGAGTGTTTATAAACATTGTAGGAAACGTGGCGGACTCAGTCCGGCGCAGGACTGCAGCTGACATATTTTAGTGGCGGACTGACTCCGACATAGGAGCGGTAATAAGCATAGTCTTTATCAATAAGTTAGTTGATATCGTGCTTCCTGTAATAACCCATATTTTCAATTCTTCAATTATCATGTCTGTTTATCCGCAACTCTGGAAAACAGCTTTGGTACGCCCACTTCCTAAAGTAAATTCACCAACTTCTGCAAAAGACTATAGGCCAATCTCCATTCTTCCCGTTTTATCCAAAGCCCTGGAACGCATCATTCATAAGCAGTTGTCAGACTACCTAATAGAATTTAATCTTTTAGACCCTTTACAATCTGGATTCAGAAATGGCCATAGCACTTCTACTGCTTTGTTGAATGTTACTGAGGACATACGCGCAGCCATGGATAAACGACAGGCTACTGTACTAGTTTTATTGGACTATAGCAAAGCCTTTGATTCTGTTGACTTCGATCTACTATTGACTAAACTACAAACGCTACACCTTTCTGATAGTGCTATCACCTGGATGTACTCCTACCTTACTGGCCGCCAGCAGCGTGTCATATCTAATAATCGTTTCTCATCCTGGCGTACTGTAGATACAGGAGTTCCTCAGGGATCAGTATTAGGCCCCTTGCTCTTCTCTATTTATATAAATGGAATTTCTAAATCATTTAAGCACTGCAGATATCAAATATATGCAGACGACGTTCAATTGTATATTTCAGCGCGTCCTGATGCACTAAATGATAGCATTAATAGTCTTAATGAAGATCTTGATTCAATCTCTTCCTGGTCTCAACAATTTGGGCTTAACCTAAACGCATGTAAATCACAGGCTATTCTGTTCGCGAACCGTAGATTAATTCCTGAAGTCAACGACCTGAATATTCCACCTGTGAAACTGGATAAAACAATCATCCCGTTTAGCTTTACCGTAAAAAATCTCGGGGTGCATTTCGAATCTAATCTTAGTTGGGATACGCATATTAAATATACATGTAAGAAGGCATTCTCTATTCTCCATTCACTAAAAAGATTGTATCATTATCCATCTAAATTAAAACAGACGCTGGTACAGACACTCATTCTACCTCACTTCGATTATTGCGACGTTTTGTTCAGTGATCTCAGGATTGATTCCGCCCAGAAACTACAGCGTGTTCATAATGCGTGCGTCCGCTTCATTTGTAATGTTCGATACTATGATCATATCTCACCTTCTTTCGAGAAGTTATCATGGCTTAGGTTACATGAGAGGAGAAATCTGCACTCACTTTCTCTCCTATATCGAATTATGCACACTTCATCTCCCTCTTATTTATTCGCTCGTTTTCATACTCTCTCTCGCTATCATAATATTAATACTCGATCACAACGCGATAACACGCTAGAAATTCCACTTCACACATCATCTCTGTATTCCTCATCTTTCACTGTTGCTACCTCTCGTCACTGGAACTCTCTGCTGCCTGAAGTCAAGGGCTGCCGAACATTGAAATCTTTCAAATCCAAGTTAGAAAATTATCTTAGGACGAGTTGCCAAACTAACTTACTATTATGACAAGTGTTGTATTGCATGTTTCCACATATTCACTTTTTTTTTTATGTTCTAGTGATATTTAACTTATTTTATATTTTTGTTTTCATATTTTCCGATAATGGTATATCTATAATGTGATAAGTTGAGCTATATATAAACATAATTTTCCTTACTGTGTGTACTTAAAAATATTGTATTCATTGTATGCTTTGTACTGCACTATTGTATTACTACTATTAGTATTATTATTACTATTAGGCCTGTTATTATTATTTTATTTATTATTATTATTATTATTATTATTATTATTATTATTATCATTATTATTATTATTATCATCATCAATAATTTTCTTATTTTTTTTATACTTTGTAGGCCTCATTTATTTTTGACCTGCTGTTCACATTTTATTACGCTTTTTTCTTTCTTTCTGTATGTTATATATTATGTCTGATTTCTTCTTACTTGTTGTTTACATTTTATTATTATTATCTTATTCAGTTTTGTGTGTACTTTGTAAATTTGTAGTGTTTCTATAACACAGTTTTTACTCCTGGTTGAGTGTTAGAGAAGGCCGTATGGCCTTAACTCTGCCAGGTTAAATAAATCATTATTATTATTATTATTATTAATGGTTAATTTAAAAAGAAAGTTGTTCATATTGTTACAACCTTGGCATTACATTAATTAATTTAATTAAGAGAAATTGACGAAAATAAATAAAATAAACACACGCACAATGACAATGAACAAAAAACTAATGAAAAATTAGAACTATGTAACAAACACTTTTGTTGATATACTGTAATAAAAAATTTACTTACAGGAGGCAACAATGAATGCTGAGTTCCATGAGTAGGAGGTACCTTGTAGATTGGAGCACGCCCTGTAAGGGGCAAATTCTGTTGCAAGAAAAGTTGCTGATGTCCGCTAAGAGCCACAGTTGGATAACCATGCATGCTCATCATGTTGTCACTAGAAACAAACAAACTTCTGTAGAAAGAACAACATAACATACGAGAAATGTTTAACAAAGACTGAATCATAATGTTTATTAGTACAATAATTTCGAAACAATGTAAATTCATTTTCTAGTTTAAATTTAACTGAGGAACTACTACAGTAGAATCCCTCTTAACCAGCACCAAAGGGACTAGGCTAGTTCTGGACACAAGATTTTGCCAGATAATTGAATAAATACCGGTAAGTTATATAGGCTACATAAAAAAAAAGTTCATATTTCATGATGTCAAATGTTGAAACTGCAGCCATGTGAAGCTTATGTCTCTTTTTAGTCATAACTGAATAAACATAAAAACTGTGTGGATTTTCCTTATTAAAATTGGATTTTCCTTATTAAAATACATCACACAACACAAATAAGTAATACACTAAATTCTAGGTTTGACTATTCACGGAAAATTAAAGTTCGTGCGAACTTCCTAATGTGACAACACTGATGAACCAAATATAATTAAATAAACATAAAAATTGTGTGGATTTTTTTATTTACTAAAACATCACATGACACAAATAATACGCTAATCCTAGGATCGAATATTCACTGAAAATGAAAGTTCGTGCGAACTTCGTAATGTGGCAAAACTGACAGCCCAGACTGTAGCCATAGGGCCGATTTAAACTTTTTTTTGACCAGACAAAAGTGTAGTTGTTTTGGTATTGCCGGTTATTTGGGTGATGGTTATGAGGGATTTTACTGTATGTATTCAATTTAATAATAATAATAACAATAATAATAATAATAATAATAATAATAATAATAATAATAATGTTTTATTTTCGCTGGCAGAGTTAAGGCCATAAAGCCTTCTCTTCCATTCAACCAGCCTTAATCAATACAATACATATTTAAATTACAAACTACACTTAAAAGGTTCTCTAGCAATATTCTTCAATTTTAACAACTAGTAGACTACATATTTATTTAAATTTAGATAAACCTATAAGGTAAAGTAGTAACTTAATTTATGAGCTAATTTAATTCAATCAATTATAATTAATTTAATATTTGGGATAGCTAGTAAAATGATGAAAATTAATTTAATATAAGCTTACTAGAACTATGTTACAGGGAGAAAAAAAAAAAAATATATATATATATATATATATATAAATCTAAAATATATTTTTATAATGAGAATAATGTCATGATTAAAACTTCTGCTCTGTGTGAGTGACAGACAATGAAGATATGACATGCTCATTTTAGTTACGGGGCAATGGAGTTAAATAAAAAATATTTTTTTCCTTCAGCTGAGACTATTCTACATTACAGCAAGCTTATGACGAATTTATTATTCCGTATGAGAGTACAAAGGCAAAGACAAAGAAATACAGAAGTTTCAGGACTTCAGTTATAAGTCATGACAAATTTACTGTCATCAATCAGTCACATTTATGACAAAGCCTCCATATGCTGCTTGGTGCATCTCTCAGTCACATTTCGTGTTTATCGCTCATAACAAAAAACAAATGGCCCTGCTCATATAGTTTGGATCATGATTTACAATGATCTAGACTTCGGATTTTTCAGTTCCAAAAATCTTACTTTAGGTACCTAAAAATAAAATAATGTGACATGAAATTTCATCTGCATTCACAAGAAGGTATAATATAGCAGAAGGAAGTTGCATATCGATGGCTAAGAAGTGATACCTCACATCTGTAAATTTGCAGGTGAAATGAACGACTGTTTTAAAAATTAAATTTTCCCAAAATAGACAACATTTTATACATGTTTCTGCTTTGCAAGATCCTCTGCTCGAGGACAAAATACTAATTGTCCAATTTTGTGAACATAATACTAATGTAGTTAATTAAATAATAGTGTAATTGAAGTAAATTACTATTTTTGTAAATATGAGGTATCACAAATCATCGATATTCAAAAATGCACTGATAATTATAATTAACACATCAACACTTTTCTAACAGTTAACTTTTAGAAGTCCCAGTATACTTTCTAAAATTCGACTCAACTGTTTCAAGTTTCTCATCCAGAGTACTATGTAAACAACACTGCTCATACACAAGACGGAAATCCAAGTGTGTTTTTGATAATTCATTAATATTTATTGCTTCATTTATATGCTTCCAACACAATAACCAAATACCAGTATTCAAACGCTTTGAATTTCTTTAAGCTCTATCCCCAAATGATTTACAGTATCCCTTCTTAAGAACAAGTGAATAACATAACCAAGTTCTTTCGATTTTTAATTCTGATTTTGAACTTGTATAATAACACTTTTTGAAAAACTTCTTCCATTACTGTCTTAATGAAAGATCCTTTACACTTAAAGTATCCATGTTCTATAAAGATCATTTTACGAGATGGTTTAGTTCTTTGAAATTTGCTCTGGCTTATCAGTGTATTGAATACACAGAGAAGAACGCCATATATTTAACATGCATTGAATGTTACGAATCCTCTTATATCAAACAAAATATGACTATGATGATGATGATGATGATGATGATGATGATTATGATGATAGTAATGACGGGGGTTTTCACATTTCTGTATTCAGTACAAGCACAATTATCACCGCACAATCCAGTTGCAGTAAGCTCATCTCTTCCGTGGATCATCTTCTTATATGAAGTGTACATTGATGCAATTATTTCTATGGCCGAAAATATGCCAATTTCAATATTCTGCGAACTCTCTATTAATATCACTCTCCTGAGCTGCATAGTGCAGCACTAACCTTCTAGGGCCAGCCAACATCTTTACAATCACTTCCATTGAATGTTGTTCATCAGTAGCCAGATTTAGGATGATTACTTTGTTTCATGCCAAGCACACTAAATGTTGTTTGAAATTTTATGTAATAAACTGCCTATGCAGTGGCATGATGATTTTGGAATATCTGGATAACAACGATGAAACTAGTCTGCAACTTTTCTTGTCCTCCTGTTGTGAATGTCTCCACAAAGCAGTACCAGACACACTCGCTGTTCAGGAGTCAACATGATCTCTTCTTCAACTCTCAACCATTATAAATTACAAATCAAGGTGATAATGATCTCTCCTTCAGCTCTCAATAAACTCCAAACAATAAACGAAAACAAATACAAACTGCAGCACTACTGTTTACCACAGGCTACTTATATAAACGAAAGATAGTAGTAATTTCCAAATAGAATAATGCATTCCATTTGTCAATTGACTTTTGAGTATAACAACAATCAGTAAAACATTTGAGTGTTAGGGGTCCAAAGAGTAAAATTTAGGTAAAAAAAGTAGCTTAAGTTGTCAACAGAAGTACTTTCTAGCTGTTCCCTTTGAGGCTTGTAAGTATTTTAAAATGAGTAGTCCAATAACTGGGTTGCCTGGACCAGTCTTAGTAATGGCATTTTTCCATACCAGATACAATGATTATACTGCCATGACTCAATCACTTAGTAAAGACAGTGTGTTCCATAGCAGGAAGTACCCTTTTGACAGAAATAATTATACAAAACTAACTGGACCCAACATGTATGGAGAATGAAAAGAGATAGAACTGAACAATTAATTTTCAAATACAGACCACATGGCAGAAGAAGTCGAGTGTGTCTTGTGAACAGACTTCTAAATGACAGGCCAGAATGGGTCATCCTTGTAGAGCCAAATTCCATCATAGTGTGGTGATGATGGTGGTGGTGATGGGGGCGGGGGGGGGGCAGGGGCAGGGGGAGGGGCAGTGGCGGTGGGAGGGCGGCGAGGGGAGCAGCGGCAGTGGTGGTGGTGACTATGATGATGATGCCAAGTACTGCATCAATCATGGACACGGTATTTTGTTTGATAAGACCAGAATCTTAGTTAGAAAATCAGGCTTTGGGATCATCTATTTAGAGAGGCCATAGAAATTAATATATGGAAGGCTCAGGAACCAGTTAGTGTAAGTCATCAATTGGAGGAAAAGAGAAAATGAGGTTGTTATTAGATTTTTTTTTTTTCAAAATCCCATTAACGTTTAAAAAATAACTAATCAGTTACAGATGTGTGACAATAACTAAAGTAACTTAATACATACTGACAAAAAGTGTCAATTAATAAATTTAATGTAACTATCAGAGGCAAATATATAAAAAAATATTGACTTAATGTTTCTGACCACTGAACTTCTTTCAAAACATATTTCTGGCACGTCTAATTATAGATCTTCTAGTCACAATAGTCATCGGCATTATTACTGTGATCTCTGACATTTCTCTGTTGAATCTCTGCAGAAGTATTGGTAGCCCAAGTTCTGGGTGTATCGCTGTTGAAGTTCTGTAGGGAACAATAGTAGACCTAGCGATGATGCATAGATGGTAGGTATAACAACAAGTCTGTTATGTCTTTCTTTTACATATATTTCATAGGCCCAACAGTAGTGTACAGTCATTATTCAGATATTGAAGAGAGTTTTGCAAGTCTTCCTTTCTTGCTTGCTTTTGTGATGTTGACCATATGATAGTTGCTTTCCTTCTGAACATGAATACAGATTCTCAGAGATAAAGTTATTAGTAGAATAAAGAAAACTTACCAAAACCTAAGTTCTTAAATTATGAAAATTATGCATGTACTCCGCATATAAACCAAATCAATTTCCTTCCTCACTTTCCTCTGTATACATTTAATCTGGAGAATGACCCAGTATTCCTATGGTAATTAAATTAAAGTAACTTGAAGTTCATAGCTGAAAGAATTTATAACTCCATTTTGAATCTTGCGCACACTACTTTTAACACTTGAATATAAGTAATTGATTAATTAATTACACATACAATCACAATTACAATCACATAATTAACACAATCACATAATTAACACGAATAAGTCCGCTAGTTAATCAATTTATAACTCTCTCTTCTTTGCTTAAAGTCTTAACATAATATTCGAACCTAATCTATTAGACTACTTATGATGTAAAACCACTTCTAAATTTGAAAGGTAAATGTTTTCCATATACAGCACTTAATTTTCTCTTTCAGTTATTGTCATCGTGATCCTTGTCTTGGTGCTTATGGTCCTTGTTGTAATACTTGTCATGGTGATTGTGATTCCTGTCAATGTCCTTATTGTGATCTTTGTCCTGATCCTTAATCATAGTCTTTGTTGTTATCCTTATCATGGTTCTTACTGCAGTTCTTATAATCCTTGCCATGGTCCTTAATGTAGTCCTTGTCTCAATCATTATCATGATCCTTATTATCCTTATTGTGGTCCTTGCCATGGTTTTGATGGTGATCCTTGACATAGTGCTGGTCGAGATTCATGTCGTGATCCTTATTGTGGTCCATGGCATGATCCTTATCAGGATCCAAGTCGTGATTCCCATCATCATCCTTGTTGTAGTGCTTCTCATGGTTCACATCGTGATCCTTATAATGGTCATTGTCTTTGTTGTGATCCTCATCATGATCCTTATCATGATCTTTGTTGTGGTGCTTGTGATTGTTGTAGCTGTCCTTAATATGGTCTTGTCGTGATTCTAATTGTAATCCTTGTGATGCTTGTTGTGATTCTTGTCATGGTCCTTAATGTGATCTTTAACGTGGTCCTTCTTTTTGTTATGGTTCTGATTGTGGTTGTTGTGGTCATAGTCGTCATTCTTATTTTGGTCATGTCATGCTCATTAACATGATCCCTGTTATGGTGCTTTTCGTGGTCCACGTCATAATCCTTTTCATGGTTTTAGTCATTATCCTTTATTTGGTCCTTATTGTGGCCGTTATTGTCTTTGTTGTGGTGCTTATTGCAGTCTTTGTTGTCTTTATCGTGGTTCTATATTTGTCACTTCAAAATAACAATGTTTCTCCATTTGGCAAATAACTTTTGTGACATGGTATAAAACTGCTACTTCTATTACCAGACTACAAAAAAAAAAAAAAAAAAAAAAAAAAAAAAAGTGAAAATAATTTCAACTTGCAGAGTGTCCTTTCTGGTCATGAAAACACTTACTTGGATTCTTTAACCACCAACTGTCGTCTCCTGTTATCATCCTCATTGAGTACCTTCTTCAACTGCAAAAACAGCTGGTGCTTCTCATCTTTCAACTGCGCTAATCGCAGTTCCAGCTGAGAAATCTGATCCCTGGTCTCCCCAAGAGTCATCACATCCTGTTTTTGCTTGCGTTCACGTTCTTTTCTCTGACGTTCTACTTCTGCATCTGCCTCCTGCTCTGTAGAACATGCAAATCAGATTGTACACTTATATTTAGTTAATGGTTTTTTAGAGTCATCTTTATGTTCAATTATTTTTCAAAATAAATAAGAAATGAAGCTACAATAGATGGAAATACCTCCTTAAATGTGTTGGTATGAGGTAGGCTAATAATTATTTTCTGGGCCCAGAAATCTATCTCGATAGCAGATCTGGGATTTTGTAATTTAAAATAATAAATGCAATAAAATGTATTTTCAATTCCACAGGTAATAACTGTAATATAAATGTCATCCTGCAATGAATTCAATTTCATGGAGGTACCTACAATCATCAACATCATTACCATCATGGCAAACACTGAACCTAGTGATCTATTAACAGTCTCAAAAACAAATTCATGCCAGCTCTCAAGGGAATGTCCCCATGAGTGTTTACCAGCTGGTCGGTAATGCAGCATACAGGTTTAATGGGTAACAAAATTATAGACATCTTAGCGAAAATAATTTCAATCATCCAACAACAAAACCATACCAATACATAACACCACAGAGGACATACACTAACACTAGACAGAGAATTTTTTGAAGAAAGATAGGAGAAGAATACTTTTGTTAGATAGCAGTCATGGCAGAGAATAAGTCAATGGCTCCAGGTTTCATTGGGTGATAAATATACTGTTACCAGCTTTACCAAACCCAATGCTTCTCTGCCCAATGTTGTAGGGGATCTATCTGAGCTTGCTAAAGAAGATCATGTAATTACAGTGGGGGTGCAGAAAACAACCTGGACAGGAACCTCAATTATTCAATATATTCACAACATTGCAGAGGAGTGGCCATACCAATGTGCGTTTTGTGAACCTTTTCCAGAGACATGACAAGCCTTGTAAGAATAAGAGGGTTAAGAGTGTAAATCTGCGGATTGACGTGACTCAGTTGGAGGTATATGACCCACATTAATATTATACCAGTTAGACACATCCTTCATTGTAAGAGAGGAATACACTAATCACGGACTGCATTTGAATTCTCAACGCAATGGCTTGCTAGCGTGTCTCATTGCTGACAGTCTTCAGTGTGATCATGGCAAGTGTGACAAAATTCCTGTTGTAATCCATCATAGGGCTTGTCCTTTTTAGGGTGAATAAAAAAAGTCAAAATAATAACAATAATGATAATAATAATAATAATAATAATAATAATAATAATAATAATGCTGAGGAGGGCCAGTTCATTCAGAAACGATTTGTGTAGTCCTAGGGTCTTACAGAATTGAGAAGTTAGGTATCGTTCCTCTTGCTCCAAACATCAATCCCATAACACTGATATCGTGAAGTTAGTATTTATCTTTATAATACGGGATGGTTGGAACATAGATTGCTCGTTTCTCCTCATGTACGTCTTCAGGCTGTCTTTTATACGTTTCAAACCTGATGGTGGGGTCGATTATCATCCCTTGAGACATGGATTCGCTAATGGCAATTATGTCAATTCGTCTGTTAGTGCCATTGTGGGCAGTTCCGTGGACTTCTTCATAGATGGTGTATTTTAGTTTTCTAAGGGCATCGGCCAGTTTAGTTCTAATTGCATGGTGCCTATGTATATGCAATGTTTCGCCATAAGGGCAGGCTCCAAGGACATGTCCAAGGGTTTCTATCTCACTGAGGCATCTCCTGAGACCTACTGGGTATGGCTCTTACAGCACTTACGTTGGCAGTCATCTTGATAGTCTCCTTCCATTCCCCGCTAGTCATTCCATCAGGCTTAGTTATCCATTTGTTAGAGGGAGTGAATTCACTGTACAGAATAACGTCTTTTCCCTTTTGAGGTAAGTTGCCATGCGTTGTACTCTTGCTGGTGTAATTTGGTCCTAATTTTTCTGGTGTTTATTACTCCTCTCGTAGAAGTTAGGTGTTCAGTTCCATAGATTTGAAGGTTGTTCAAACAATGTTTAGCTTCCTCCATTAGACATTTAGTGTTGTTTATGTACATATTATTACACATATTTAACTTCATACAAGAGTTGATGTGTTGCAAGTAGGCTTCCCAATGTGCGCATAAAATAACTAAGCATTTAAATTTTTTATCAGAATACAAGATATTGGCCCGGTTTCATCGACCATTGTTAAAATAGCTCTAACCTTATGCTACTTAACGCAGTGTTAATACTTTAACTCCATGTTATGACACCAGTGTTTCACCAAACATTTCTGATACTTCGTTAAGTAACTTCATGTTATGAACCTTGTTCTTATATATTTGACTTTATGAACGCACTCACTGTTCACGCATGTCAATCGTCATTTGTTTTATATCATTAATAAGGCGGTATATTTTAACGGTTTTAACCTATATTGTGTGTTTAAAGACGACTGTGGTGATATATAGTACAATAAAATGGAAACGAATAAGCAGAAAGAAAAGCGAGTTAGGAGTTGCAATTATACAGGCTATGAGAAAAATGTTATAATAGACATTATGACGAAATACAGTGGTATAATAGAAAATAAAAGAAGTGATAGTCTATCACTAAAGAAACGTGAGGAAGCCTGGACTTCATTGACAAGCGAGTTCAACAGCCATTTAAATGTAACACCTAGGACCTTGAAACAAATAAAACAGTGTTACGAGAACATGAAAAGAAATGTGAAAAAGGACCATTCTATGGAAAAAATAGAGCGTTTCAAAACTGGTGGTGGTACATTCATCCCCAGTGTTGATGACACGAATTCTAAACTTATTGCCATCATTCAGGATCAGTTGGAGCCTTTACAAAATGAATTAGACTGTGATGCAGAATACAATGGTAAGTAGGCCTACTTGATTTTTATGTAGTACTTGTTACTTTCAGCCCCTCACAATTGTTTTATAGATCATTGACTGTTCTTATTGTATAATTCCAGGAGAAATCATGAATCAAAATAATCAAGTCAACGACACTACTGAAGTAGAGGAAATAGTTGATTTACCAGTTATCGTAAGAGCAAATGAGTCAATTGCAGAAGTTACGACAGAAGAGGAAGAATTGATAAGGGAGGAGTTGACAGAAGCAGAAATTCGTGGAGAAATAAATGTGAGTTGTCTTAATTTTAAGGGTACACGCTACTGAATTTTGATGAAAAATATCAAACTTGTGTGACTAAATTTTGCGCTAAAATATACGTAAATCTATGAGAAATTTGACGTATAATTTTTATTCTGATATTCTTATGAATAAGTATTTCTATTTCGCTAGTTTGTGTAAGCCTGCAAAGCATGGGATTTAAATTGGGGGCGTGGGAATTGAAATGTACCACTGTCAACAGTTTTCTTTCATATTTTCAGAACGAATCGACATAATTATAATGTAATTTTCCTGTGCAACTTTTGACATATAATTCTCATACAGTTTATGCAAACAACCAGGATAGCCAACAGATCTTTAAGCTTATTCGAAGCAGATGTTTCCCAGTGATAAAAACATTGTAGGCCTATTAATTCTTTGCAGCCTACTTCTAAGTGAAAAAGTTCTTATAATGTGACATTTATGTTTATTCGTTTGTAATGTAAATAGTTATACATAACTTGATTGATAATATAAGGTGAAAATATAGGTTTTAAAAACTAGTAAATACAAAACAGAAAGAATTTGAGGTTAGGCCTAGGAAACATGGAATAAAATGAGTACCATTCCAGCCAAACCTGTATCAAAGAAGAGAAGAAAAGAGCTTGCTGAAATGAAAAGTGAATGTAGATGGGTCAAAATGAAGGTAGCAGATGAAAAAACATGTTTCGCTAGATTCAACTGAATCATGAGAATCAGTTTCAGCCCAATCACCAGAGGCAAATGGTAATAGAAATATATTGAATTTACTTCAGAACACTTACTCAAGTAAGAGGCTATCACACTTACAAGAGAGTGTAGATACTAGTAGGAGATTTCTGAAGACAGTGTTCCTAATTATATAGTAGGAGATGTAAAGTGCTTAGGTGCATTATTGAGTGCTTTGGAGTGCAAGTTTTGTAAAGAAAATTACTAGTGTTAGAGACTAGTGACTTCAGTGGATTTGCCTGTAAATTGAATGTACTTTGCAAAAATTGTGGGGAAATAAATAGTTATTCTCACACCTCAGATAGGCTTAGCAAGAGTAATTCAGGATGATCACCCTTTGACATAAATCGAAGAATGGCACAGTCATTTTGTACAATTGGGAAAGGGCATGCAGTTATGGAAAAGTTTTCAAATAGTTTAAATATGCAGACTCTCACAAAACATTGGATGAGCATGTTAGAATTGAATCAGTCATTTAAGAAAGGGCTCAATGACACAAATTCTAATTTTTCAGGAGAAAGAAAAAACTGATTACCGGTATGTAAAAACATGACAATATGTGATACAAAGTTACATACCTATCTTATAATAATCAATGGTTTTAGCATTATCATGTATGAAACACAAGCAAAATTTGTTCAGATAAGTTGTTATACTGACTGAAAATTGTGGAATTGAGCCCTTCAAAAGAAAATTCCTATTTTGATAATAAAATTATGAAAAATAAATTCTATTTTGACTAATATTTTTATTTCACTGAAATCATTCTGATATTCATAATCACAGAAACATATAATGTCAAAATTATAATACATTGTTAAGAACAACAGAAAAAATGAACAATAAAATTAATGAATGGCCTTTAAACATCATCCCTTTTTCTGCTAGTAGGCCAAGCTACGATAAGTGTTCATCTGGTATGTAGCACATTAATTTAGACAGATCCTCAATCTTCTTAACGTTAATGGGAACTTTTTCACTGTAGGCACAATGATCCGGAAGTTTCACAATATCTGATCTTGAAATCAAAAGTGTGTCTTATCAAACCTCCGGTGAATGCTGAAACACATACTTTCCCTGGGTTCTTTGAGTCATACTTGTATTCATTGAACATTGTTGGTTGCAGTTTCACTTTCTGATCACGGTGTGTTCCTCTCGATTGTGTTTCTCCTGACAAGTAGGTTCTCTTGTAGTATTTCTGCCACCATTTACTAACCTCCTTAATATCAGTTGATACCAATTTTACAATAAATATCCCTTCTTTTGAAGCATTTGCAATGATTTCTACATATTCCACTTTTATAGTTTTTCTTATTACATAATTATACTTTTCTTTTTTTTCTTCTCATTACAAATAACTGCATTCCCTCCAAGAGACTCCATGTTTATTTAAAACAGCTGGAACTGGTAACTGGTAACCAACTGTTACCAGATTATTCTTATGTTTGTCACTAGGTGTCAATGCAAATTTACTTTATAAAGGCCTCAATTCCAGGAGTAGAGCCACTTCTGAAAGAGTGCTATATTCAGACAGTTATAGAACCAATGTCATTGAGTGGAAATGACCTCTTTTAATGCAGAATCATGTATCTACCCATTATGCACCAATGCATGTGAAGAAACCATTTTCTTAAAAACATGCCATTGAGCCCTTTCTTAATTGACTGATTCAATTATAGAACGCAGTGGTAAAACTACAGTAGAAGGAACTCTAGAGCATGCCAGACAAGAATTGAAAAAAAATGTATAAAAATGTATATCAAACTGAAGAGTAGCAACAGGATAATTTAGTTGACATAATGGTGAGCTTCATGGTAGTTACAAGGAAAAGGTACTAGGCGTCAAGTCTTCAGAATTTTCTACATAGTTTGAGGGTCACAAAGAAATTTTTGTTTCTAAGAAATGGGTTGATATGGCTGTAGCTGAAGCAGTAAGTGACTGCAATGTAGGATGGAGTGAAACACAGTCAAGAATATTGTAGGAATGTGGGTTGTCACCAGGATTACAAGACAAGAAGATATGGGACAATTATGACAAGAGGCGAGTCACTGACAGGCAACGATGATCATCTGTGAAGTACCAGAAATACAGAAGTGGAGTGAAACTGGTCAAAATGAGAGAGGAATCTAGTAGACTATAGAAGAAAGGATGTAGCTATGCAGCAGGGCATTTCAGGATCATTAGAAGAAAATTATACTAATTATTCTGATCACAAAATTTTTATTTCAATTAGCTGCTAATAAAATTTTCAAAATTTTCATGTCTTGTAAAACATTTTTCTTCTAAACCATTTGATATAGAGTAACGGAATTTTCTACACTGCTGCAGAATCTATAGAAGGACGGAATTGTGAATTGCCTTTACTGTATACTTAAATAAATTGAGAATATAATTTTTTTTAATGTAATATATGTTAGAAAAAAATTAATTCAAACTTAATTATTTTTTACACTTGAACATTATTAATTCAATAAAACCTATGCACAGATCAGTAGAACGGCATGTTGGCTATATGCTAAGCTTCAGAAATCAGCATTAACTTTATTTTTCTGTGACTAACATGATTACTATGGTTCAGATAAAGTAGCTGTATCAGTATAGGCATCCTTGGTCTGTGCGTTTTGTTTACAAACATTAACTGCTTGGAAGTGCACTCCCCATCCCCTACCTATAACATCAGTGAATGGACAGTATAGCCTTAGTTAATGTTTGTAAACAGAACGCATGGACCAAGGATGCCTATCCTGATACAGCTACTTTACCTGAACGATAATGATTACTAATGAATTAATAATTTTTTTTCAATTATTTTTTTTTTTTCTGAGTAAGATTTACTCTATATTATTGAAGCATTGCATACATACACAATACAATACAATACAATACTGGCAATATGTGGTATAAAATTATTCTATTTAGGTAATTGTAGAAGTTACAAAATTCAGTAGCATGTACCCTTAAAGTAATCATTATTAACATAAAAACGTAATACCTTATTATAATTATAACAATATATAGTATGAGATTATAAAATTTTTCATTAGTAATTATTCCACACTTCATTTCAAGAGTCTGGTTCATCGTCTGGTGTTCCCCCCTTCGGTAGCTCAGCTTGTACAACGAAGAAAAAAACAACGGGAAGTAAGAGGGGTTATTCACAGATCCAGGAGCTTGCAGCACAAAGCACATCACTCTGTGAAATTGAGAAAGAATTCCTCATTAAAAAGTATAGGAAAGAAGAACAACTTCTTGACATCAAGATTGAGAATGCACAACTGAAACAACAGTTACTGAAGAAACAATTGGAGAAGTAATAATAATTCAAAGACTTTTGTGAACTGTCTATATTACTACACTGCTTGCACAAACGTTATTCAAGCCAGAGATCAAAGTTAAAATTAATTGCATTACATTATTTTAGTTAGGTATTTTAAGTGATAGTTAATGAATAAAATAATTATTTGATAAATCAATTAAAGGTCAGTATTTTATTTAAAGTATTTTTTGTGAAAGCAAAGATTTTTATTAACACAATTGTGTCAATATGTTTTAATATAGTAATACACAACAATGATAAATATTTTTCCTCAATTTCATTGACTGTAGAACTTTAGATAATGAATTAATGCTACGAATTGTTTAATAAATGCATTTTAGTTTAGAAAGAAATACGTGATTTTTTATGCTAGCCCAGTGGCCCCGATACTGCACTAAAACATGTGTCAGCAGCAATCTTGAAATGAAGGAGGAAGGAAAGGGGAAGGAAGGTTACATAATCCTGTAATGTGTGACGCAGTATTATAGCCCAGTACACAGTACAGTGCATAGTAAGATCATTGTTAAGTGGGATATGTTTTAAAAAGGGAGAACACACGTTTTGGTGCGGTAGGTCAAATGCATATTACAGACCTCTTTCAGTGGACAGTGGACTCTGTGCAAAAATGAAAACGACACACTCGTATTATGCATATGCATGCATGGAACTCACAAGTAAGTAAAATAATAAAATATGATCCTTACCACCCAAAATATGTTTCTGCTATTGCATTTCTGAATCCAACCGCTGTTTGTGGTTCTTGATGTGCCATGAGGAGGACTGGGACATCATCGTTCACAGGACGGAGTCTCATTCTACGTTGACCAAGATACTGATGTAGCAACAAGTCTTCTTGTGGGATGTCATCCTTCATCTCGGTGGCTATATTATGTAATACTGCTGTTGCAATGATTACTTTGAGAGCGGTGCGAACTTTAATACGAAGTGTCATTCTAAGGGCTGGGAATCTTCTCTTCCACACTCCATACATTCTTTCCACACAATTTCTGGTCCTTTTATGAGCTCTCTTGTAATTCATTTGAGCCCTCGTTTGTGGTCTTAAGAAAGGAGTCAGTAGATATCGACGTAAGGGGTATCCATTATCCCCCAATAGAACACCATCATTAATTCTTGCAGTCTCAAAATCTGCTCTTAACCGACAGTTGTTGAATATTGTGCTATCATGCACAGATCCCGGCCAACGTGCAACTATGTCTCTAATTATTAATTTCGAATCACAGACTGTCTGTACATTTATTGAAAAAAATCCCTTTCTGTTTCTGAATGCCTCACCTCGGTTCCATCCTGGAGACTGTATTTGAATATGTGTGCAATCTAGTGCACCAACGACTCCAGGAAAGTGTGCTAGATCATAAAATCCACGCTTTATTTCTGCAATATTTTCCTGCTGAAGATTATTAATGTAGTTCGGTCTTAATGCTCCAATAGCAGCAGAAACCTTACTGATTGTTCTACACACAGTTGCTTTCGAAACACCAGCATTATCAGCCATTACCAGCTGAAAAGAGCCAGATGCGTAGTATCTCAATGCTATTAACAATTGATGCATTGATGACAAAGGATAATTTCGTTGGTTATGGTATTCTAACCTCTCTTGAATTTCTTCCAGCACTTTTAACGTCACAGCTTTCGATATTCTATATCGTTCAAGAAATTTTGCTTCTGATAGATCTGTAAAATCATTTCTTCTTACATTCAAAGGTCTTTGCACTGCTAAATTTCGAATATCTTCGTGAAGTATTAACCGGGACCACATATTAGGCGGGGTATACTAATTTTGACTTATATACAGTATCTATCAGCATTTTTCTTTGTTGAAATACATGATTCATGAATGGTAATACAGTATTACTCCATTATATAATTACTGTACCAGTACTCTACGTCAAAGACATTTACATTATGTACTGCACTTAATTCTTTCGAAAAAAAAAAACCATTTATAGTTATTTGCCGTGTGCATGTTCTCCAAGTCCTCATGTTTACCACACTTCAGTTTCTGCGATTACATCCTCCCGACGTAGCAGTTGTAGTGATTTAAGTCGCGATTTTTGATTATCGTTCTTAATTCGATGATGGAATTCCTAATGCATCAGAGAGTTGTTTCTGAGTAAGAGTGTTCTCATTGTATTTTCGTAAGATTTCCAATTTTTCCGACACAGAAAGGGCTTTTCGTTTAACACTCATTGTAATCACACAGACACTTCAATACACAAAAGGACAACAAACTGCCCAGCAAAAATTTCCAGAATTTTATTACAGCCAAGTGACGAATGTTGTTTGAGAGAGAGGGTTAGCAAGAGGGTGAGGTATCGTAACTGAATGTAGGCTTTAACGCAGATAAGGAGTCGAATAAGAGAGCATAACAAGAGGATGGGGTATAGTAAGGTATGAAGTATGAAGGTTTAAATGCGCAGGTAAAGGGTCGAATACCAATACTTTTCAGGTTAATGGTAGCAGTGAATTCAATGACCAAGATGTTTCATTGCTGTTACATTGCTGAAAATTACATCGAAAATATTCCACAAAAACAGCGTATTATGCGGGACTAGAACAAACAGGGTATTTTATAAAGGCGTTATATATGAAATGTGCAGGGACCGGACAAAAAAAGCGTATTACATGGGATAGCGTAATAAGTGGCATGTCTTATCGAGGTTTTATTGTACTTACATTTTTCATGGAAATATTGAATAATTTATATGACTGGTAATGTTTTGAATGGAATCATATAATCATTATAGTAAGAAATAATTTACAGTACGATTACACTACTAACACTTTCTAACTATTTTTCACTAATCTTAACACTAACTCACAGATTCTACAGTTAAAAACAAGGTATGTTACAAACGGGTGCGTGCTCGACAATGACCAACAAATGTGTCTAAGCTCTTTCAAACCACGATAGAAACTGCAAAAATACCCACAGATACAATTCACTACAAGCTGTTGTTAGAGGAAAGGGTAATTAAAGAATACCTGTATTCAGTAACCTGTCACCATTGACAGTAATTATTTACAACGGGAAAACCCAGCATGTTGGTTTTAAACCAACAACGCACCCGCTCGAAGGTTAAAAACAGTAAGTGGTATTACTCCAGAAATTAGTAACACATTTTGTGACATCATTAGCACTAGAGTATGTGATCAAGAGAAAGAAGACTATATTGTATGATGTCAAAATGTTGTACTAAGTGTGCAAATGTACATCTAAGAGTACTCTTTAAATGAGAGAATTTCAAACCAGGTGGTTAATGAACTAGCAAGTTACTCTGAAAGAAACTCATGGAACTGTTATTCAGTGTCTTGATGCTCTGTCCAATTTGCTACCCCAAGTCTTATGTCATACATTCATCAAACAAGTATATTTTTTTTTTAAGAAAAAAAAAGAAATCTGCAAATGAGAGGAACATTTGCGCAAGAAGACTTCGCAGAAAATTATACACTTCAGATGTGGAGGACACATTGGTCAGAAGCACAAATCACCTCAGATGTAGAATGAAGTTCAGAGTACACATTGGTCAGAGGGATATGTTTTGAAATCACAAAAATTCTGAATATTTCTATGCTGTTATTAGGGCTGAGCTTGATCACAATAACTAATCTGTACATGCATTCTTGGATAAATTATAAATCATTTTAAATCTGTTAACCCAAACACAGAAACTGTTACCTACTTTTATGAATGATGGTGCTGTCAGTCAGTTTAAACAACATTTTTATATTTGCAATCTAATATTTGTTAAAGAATGCTATGGAGTAACAGCTTCATGGCACTTCGTAAATATTTTTCATATTTCTGCCCTTGAAATTACAGAAAATAAGGATGACTTGAATAGTATATGGACCTGAATAGTTCCAGTAGGGATGACTGAAAACATTCATGCTGTGATGCATGGACATTCTGCTCCATACAAAATTACATATAAATATTATTCACTAAGTTATTACCCCAAAAACTTGTTCGCAATTTCAAAAGCAAACTTCGGAAAATGTGAGTATAACATAGGGAATAGACAACCATTCTACCTTACTTCAAGGGGATTTTGCTTTGATATTCTATGCTGGAAAAAGAAGTACTTGATTATTTGTGGATCACGTGACTGATGTTGATAAAAAAAAAAAAGGAACATACAAAATTACATTTTCTAGAAGAAATTATGAAAATGGAAAAAATATTTACATTTCCCTCAAAAGAAGATAAATGTTGGGTAGAAGGAGACCAAATTATAGGCAAACTACCAAAACATTGATCGGAGGATTAAGTAGGCCTACCATTTCTCTGATCCTATCACTAAAACAGAATGAAAGTATTACTGTATATTGTCATTCCGTTACTATTATTAATGTTTTTTAATATAATATTGGTGGAAAATATTTAATTCATATACAATTTTGTTTCTTATTCATCTCTTTCTGTAGTATAATTTTTGTACTTCACTATAGCATGTAAGTGAGCTGAATTATTGTTGTATTGTTTGTAAGGACAAAATGCATGTATAAATGATGTCATTTCGTTACCAGGAACATTTTTCTTTGAGACACTAATTACATTTATGGAAAATAAATTTTGTATTCCATGAAAATTACATTTGTTTGCCTTGTTGAAAATATAGTAGGCCTACCAGTACAAAGTTTACCTCGATTTGTTTTTTCTTGTCTACATCTCAAAAGTGTAAAAACTGAACAATTGTCATTCCATTACTCATAAACTGCACTTCGCCAAAATATCAAGAATTACAAATGAACAGATAATAAAATTTTTAGGACCATACTTTAGAAAGTAAGAGAAAAGCGAATGAGGGAGATAAAAAACTTAAAAGATATGTAAAATAAATTTAAAAATTTATCAATCAATCTTCTTAATGTATCCAGCTGTTTGCTGACAACATAAAGTCCACTATAGTCCACTGTAGTCCATTCATTTCTTGTTTTTCACGAGAAATGAGGGGTATTTTGATCGGTGTTCATTATAGATACCTGTTGCTAGTAATCAATATATACTGCAGGGCTGTGTCTTCTGCAACTGGTACTGATGATTTTAATTTACTTCTTTTGTGGTTTATGGATGGACAGTATAGAAGAATGTGTTCCAGATCGTCATCACCACAGACAAGTAGGATTATCAGAAATGTGAAATCGGTGCAAGTACAATTGAGTGACAATGTGACCTGTTCTGGCTCTTGTTAAAAATGTTTGAACATGTCTGCGAAAGTTTTTGTACATTTCCAGGTCATTTGGTTTCTTTTATACAGACTGTAAAATTTTTCCTTTGTCAGAAGAGAGCCAATTGTTGATCCATAGGTTTGTAAAATGAGACTTTACTGAAGCAAAAGCATTGGATAGAGATATCACTTGAAGAGGTCTCGGTTGCAAATATGTTGCCTGTTTTGCAATATTATCGACTTTCTCGTTTCCAGGTATACCACAATGACTAGGTATCCATTGAAATGTTATTTCCTTTTGGAGTTCTTTTTAGTTTAAAATTTAAAAATTTATGTGTGCATATAATGTAAGAAGACATACTGATGTAGTATATATATAAACTGTATATTGATAAGTGAGTGGTAGCTATATGACCAGAGGTCAATGCTGTCATTCGACACTGTAATGCACTGCAACCAAATAAATAAATAAAAAATTAAAGGCAAAACAGTACAATCTACACATACCATAACAAGAATTCTTCAAATGTGTACCAGTATAAAGTTTTCTCTCAACTTGATTTTAAAAATACCTTAAACTTTTCATATTCACCTACATATGTCTGCATGTAACTTACTGATGACAGTACGCCTACTTGTGGTACAAGTGCTTTTGTAAGTCTTGAACTTCTCGCATATTATGTAGGTAATTAGTAACAAGTGGAACGGAGAAGGGGCTACAAGAGTATATTACAATATACAAAAGTTCAGTGAAGCAAAAGGAAATTGTGCCTCCTTTGGTGTAGCTTTTCTGAAAAAAATATTCTTTTAGCTTTCCAAAGTAACAAGGTAACAGCATCAATTTACATTAATTACCTGTCAATCATAACTTAAGAATTTACATAACACTCGAGAGGTCCAGGACCCAATACTAGGGAAACTAACCATTTCCATAACAATTCATCCTGAACATCTCGCATGTTATGTTAGTAATTAGTAACAAGTGGGGGGAAGAGCTACAACAATGGATTAGAATATACAGGTAAGTATCAAACGATTTTTATGTTGAAAGTATTTGTGGCTGCGAACTAGAAGCACGCACCTATTTATCAATAGGCCTACAGACATCTCACAGAAAGCAAAAGAAAACTGTCTCTCCTTTGGTGTAGTTTTTCTGAAAATACCACTTTTAAGCTATGATTGATAGGTCATTACATTAGTGTAAACTGATGTTCTTGTCTTCTTACTTTAGAGAGCTAAAAAACCTTAAAGATATTTTTCCAGAGAAGGTAGTTGTTCTGTAGGCCTACCTGCCTAAATATGGATATTTTGCTAATAAATACGTTTTCAACTGGTCTGTTATATTATAGTTTTGGTCTTCTTTCTTAAATTATTTCATATCAATTATCATTACTAACTCAACCCCTAATTCCATTAACATTGCTGACAACGTAGGCCTAAGTTAATAGGCTAACTCACCATTTATTGTGTTATGTTATTAATCTGTGACTAGTTATTTGCATTTCATCACTTGTTCTATTACTTTACTATATAATCTAATATATTATTTTAATGTACCGAAGTACATATGATATTCCCATGCCGGAGAGAATTTTTCTCCGTTCCATTACTCTTCCATCATATATAATCTAAGTTTTCTTTTATACTGTAAGTGCTTTTGTTTTTGTTTACCAAGATTTTCATGTTATATTTGCTTATTACCTATTGTTGAGTACTATTGGAGTATAACTGTATAAGTTTAAATGACCATTATTCAGTGACGTGCAGTCCACACAAGCAACCCAAGCACGGCATGGGCAGCACTGATTGATTATAAGAATCACGATATCTACGTAAATCCATAATTAAACTTTCTGTTTATTTAATCATAAAGTTTTGTTAATTGTAAGTAGCGTGATGGGGGTATATACAATGCACATACTGTGGTCCCAAGCTGACAGCAGCATGCCAGCAGTGCAGAATGCAGGTTAGCATGGGAGTTGCCAAGTACAATAAAAAGTTTTGATTATGTCTGGTGATAATAATAATTTAATTCAGCAACAAAAGAATATTACTCGCCATTTTCAGAATACCAATTACGAAAGATGCGATTGGCTTAGTGGAAGTGTTAGGTATAACAGACTATTTTGTTGGAATTGTTTGCTGTTTAGCTGTGATAGAAGCTCCACTTGGAAAACTACAGGATACAAGAAGCTAAATACAGTAATTTAACTAAAGCAATATGGGATCATGATGTTGCTATTGCACATATTCGTGCTTCTAACACACTCGCGACTTTTGGAACTGTGCATAATGAAACTGAGCTAAGTGACCAAACACAACAAAGTATTATTCTACATAATGAAAAGATAACACGCAATAGAGACATTCTGAAAAGGCTTATAAACGTCGTTTGTTTACTTGCAAAACTGAACTCACATTCAGAGAAAATGGTGAGTCGAAAATGTCCAACAACAGCGGTAATTATTTAGAACTTTTGAACTACACCGCCCAGTATGACCCTCTCCAAAAAGTTATTTCGAGACATCTACAGTATTCAAATGTGTATCAAATCGTATTCAAACTGGTTTAATTGAATTTGCTGCTAGTGCACTTAATAAAGAAATTAAACAGCAATTACATAAATCTGATTTTTTTGCCATATTAGCTGATGAGACAACTGACGTCTCAAATAAATCACAATTTTGTCTCATTTATCGATATACGATTGAAGGAAGGGTGGTAGAGCGGTTTGTGTGTCTCCGTGATGTGAGGACAAAACAGCAGCAGCACATTCTGATCTTATTGTGAGACATATTCAAGACTTTTCAAACTGGAGTAGAAACTTGTCGAACAGAGCTACGATGGAAGTGCAGTGATGGCCTCTTCATTACATGGTGTCAAGCTAATATTAAGGCATATTTTCCACAAGCTCTCTTTCCTCACTGCTATGCACACTTTTTAAATTTAACACTGTCCCAAAGTGCTTCAAGTATTCCTGAATGCCGTATATTTTTTGCTACACTTTCTGGGCTTGCAGCGTTTTTCTCCAAATCATCAATGCGCAAAAAATTTCTTGATGAATTTCTGGGTCAATGATTACCACATGTTTCCCCAACAAGATGGAATGACTCGTCACGACTTACCAATACTTAGAGTAGTCTTTTATAATAATATTTTTAATTTTAGGCAGTAGTTGGCAGTAGTTGCAGTAGGCATAATCTTACAGATTTTGAAAAAAAAAAAAAAGAAATTGGTATTTTTATAATAAGTAATGTTATAAATATTTGAATCAAATATAAATAGTAAGACGGAAAAGAAAACTTGACTACGCGGCTGCTTGGGTAATCTGTTGGGCCACCGCACGTCACTGTCATTATTATATGTATTATTTCTGTTATTATTTCTGTTCTCTACTCCGTAATTGAGGAGTTGAATCGAAAATGGGTGTAACCCAGAAATTGAAGTTTTGAGAAAAAGGTCTTTGAAATATTTGAGTAGCTGTATAAATAACGGTGATTCACGTTATTATTCAATATTTTATTAACTGAAAAACATTTTAATTGATATAAATGTGTATACAGTAAGGGAGAAATAGTCGTTATAAAATAACCTTGCAATTGCCCTTATTCCATTCAATGGCCTTTCTTCCATTTAATTACCCTATGCATGGAAAAACGGCAGAACAAATTTCCTTCTGCGATTTCTTGTTGAGGATTAAATAAAGAGGATTACACAAGGAATATGATCACACAATTTATACTGTTTCAAGGACAACATTGTGATTCATCATATTTTTAAATACGTGAGAAATGATTAAAGTAAAATGCTTCCTTTTTTGTAAACACAACCATATTTTCAGAACAGTATTAAAGATTCCACTTGAAATGGTAAAGTTATTGTGTAAAAAAAGAAAACATGAGGAAATTCTTTACGAAAAAATGTGCTAGATACAACAAAAGTCAGGTTGATGAAACTTAGCAAAGACTAGTTCAAAGTAACCTAAGTCTTCTTTTCTTCTGACAGGAATGTGTACAGACTCCTTACATCATTTTCCTTCCTCGATTTCATAGGGTTTGATGGGACTGCTGGAACATCTAAATCTGTTAAATGCTGCGTCCTCTTGCCAAAAGAATATGTACAGCTGTCAAAAAAAAAAAAGTGGCCGCACTTGTGAACAGCGAATATTTTCAAAGTCCACTTCGGGTCGCGGCGATGTTACACGATGCATGTGCTTGTACAAGCAGTTCCCGAACTATGAAAGTGTTCCATGTCTGCGCCTCGTAGGCCAGCGGTAGAGTGCTTGTTTAGTGATTCAAAGGTTGTGGGTTCGGGCCTTCTTCAAGTTTTCATTTTATTTTTTAATCGTTCTTTAGCGATGTAAATGCTATTCAAATTATCATTTATATTCAGTTATCGTTCTTTATGGATATCACGTTACTTATATTTTGTTATCGTTCTTTAGAGATATGAATAAAATTCAAGTCATCATTTGTATTCTGTTATCGTTTTATAATGATATGAATAACAATTTTTATTATTGTATTTCCAATGGTGGTTAGCCCTATTTTACATATGTATGTTAGGGCTATAGTTTCATACACAAAAAAGATAAGCATAAAGAAAAATAGAAAAGAAAATTAAATTAGCTTACGCGATGTAAACAAAACATAAACAAACCGTAAATTAGGCATTGCGATTGCAAAATAAATATCAGGCATCAATTTGAAACATACAAAAACATTAACAACACACATACGTAACACTTCTATAACACAAATACGCAGCCTACCGTACCATACATCATAAATTAATACACAATAGTCATATAAACACAATCAAACTATAATTACGACATTGCGACGATATCAAGCATCACATAACTGACTCACATACATAACAAATCAAGCATCCGTTGCAACACATACACTTCAACATAGTAACCACACTTTTAAAAGTTACAAATTTGGCTCCAAGAAGAATAAATAGGACACTGTTACTAATTACTATTCTTCTACAATTTCTTAAATATATCTGTAATAAATCTGTGAAATTCCGATATGAATAATATTCACGTTTTGTATATTGTTATCGTTCTTTAGCGATATAGATAATATTCAAGTTATCATTTATATTCTGTTTTCCTTCATTAGCATTATAAAATAATATTAAAGTTATTTATATTGTTATTGTTCTTTCGCAATATAAATAATCTGTATTTTATGTAAGTAATTATTATAACACAAATAACCATCCTTCTTTGTAAAATAGGTTATTTTATTTAGATAATTAAATAAGTATTATATAATATCTTATATTAATTAAACAAACCGATATTTATCATTTATATTCTGTTATCGTTCTTTAGTGATACTGTATAAATAATATTCTAGTTATTTATATTGTAATCGTTCTTTAGCGATATAAATAACATAAATTTAATATTAAGTTTCGAAAAATCCAGTTGCATAATACTGGTATTAGTTTTTCTTTTTGTATTATTACATTATACTATCTTGAACCACAATAAAATGAAAAGGAGTAACGAGGAATTGAACCTGAGACGTTGACATCTAAAT
This sequence comes from Periplaneta americana, assembly GCF_040183065.1. NCBI lineage: Eukaryota > Metazoa > Arthropoda > Insecta > Blattodea > Blattidae > Periplaneta > Periplaneta americana. The sequence goes on from NC_091117.1 coordinate 107,094,748, forward strand.
TTCGACGTTCGTCCGCTGAGCTACGAGGGCAAAAGTGTGGAAACATTTTCGGAAAAATTGGCCCAATCACACTCTAAGATTTTCTGATGATTTGTAGAAGCTAGTCCAGGATGCGGGGGGCAAAGGCTAATTGAGATTTCCCGGTCTCTGATCGGGTCAAACATCCTGATAGAATTAATATTTAACCCTTGCCGTGACTTTCGGTGAAGTCCGGAGGGCCCAATTAGTCAAATCCACTCTCCTCATCTCCATGCTTGGGTCCCCTGGAATTTAATAAGATGCGAAAGAGATAGTGGTGTGCGGAAAGCAACGGGATGTTACCGCATTTAGGCCTATCCTTCCCAAGAAAAACTGCAAACATAAACAAAGGAAGCTTTTAATAGAAGAAGAAGGATATTCTGCGGACCTCTGGAAAAATAACTAAGGAAGAGACTAGTGAAGTGCTTTGTGTGGAGTGTGGCATTGTATGGGGAAGGAACATGGACATTACGACGAAATGAAGAGAAACGAATTGAATCATTTGAAATGTGGATATGGTGAAGAACGGTGCGTGTGAAGTGGACAGACAGAATAAGAAATAAAATTGTGTTTGAAAAAGTGAGTGAAGAAAGAATAATGCTGAAACTGATTAGAAAGAGAAAAAGGAATTGGTTGGGTCTCTGGTTGAAAAGAATAATAGAAGACATTAGGATATGTGGATCATATGCGGAGACTAAGAGGAAGGCAGAAAATAGGAAAGATTGGAGATTGCTGGGTTCGCAATGAAAGACCTGCCCATGGACAGAACACTTATGTATGTGGGTATGTTCAGAATGCCTGGAATATCGTGTCTATTTGCTATTTGCAAAGACTAGTCGATTCCATGCCCACTCGACAGCAAGATGATCGAGATAAGAGGAAGATAGACTAAATATTGAATTGTGGCTTTTTGTTTTGTTTTTTGAATGCTTAATTGTTTGAATGTTTTAAGGCCGACACCAGTAAATTTGTTATGTTTATGCCACGAAAGCTATTTTTATTGAGAATAAAATCTTTTTTCTTTCCATTTGCAGCCACAATATCATAATGATAAAGTCATGGCATAATATATTAATGAACCTGATGTTAATTACTAAAATAATCGTAAAAGAGAAAGGAGTCATTATGTATAGTTTATCTCTCTCAAAAATATAACAAAAAAGAACATAAAAAGCACGAGGTTGTAGTCGAACGCAGGACCTCATGAATAAGAGGCCTGAACGCTACCATTACCCTATCGAATCACGGAATGAATACTTCAATTATAACTGTAGATATCAGGCAACGTGGTCCAACAACATGTAACATCGCCTGTCTCCGAATTATAGAGAAGATACCCGAAGGGAACTTTGTTCCAGGAGAGCGGCCACTTTTTCTTTTGACAGCTGTACAGTAACAACCGAAAAAGCTCTCTGAAGCAGACACGATGCCAATAGAAGAATTTTTCAGTTTTGTATATGACTGAATTTTGAAATCCTATCTTTTGTTGCGAGTTTCTTATTCTTGAAAAGAGTTGTCAGTTTGGCTCCAGTCAAAGATATACTCATTTCCTTCAATCACCATAAATGTAGCTGGACTCAGCCTACAGGTTAGAAGAATCTGAACATATTCCGCAGCTAAGTAAATAATTTTGTTCCTCTTGACTATCATGCTATACAAACCGAAATCCTAGTCACATTGGTTGTAAGAGTGACCACAAACTGGAAAAATATGGGTAACTTTAAACGTTTATCTTTGTTGACAACCAAGAACAGAAACGTACCATTGTGAGGTTCTTATTTTGACTGAATCTGAAAAGAGAACTGTCTCCTCAATATTTGTAGAGTTCGTATATTGTGAACATAGTCACACTGTGTTTGGATCCTTTTTCGACTTTGTCTCTAGGAAGTAGTAAAAGAAGCTGGAGTCATCATTGTGCCAGTGGATAATGAAGATGTAAAACCATAGTAGTCTCTAAAAAAACTGAGAGGTAACATTCAATCTGGGACGTGCTAAATTCTGGACACAGTCAAACTCTAACACAAACATTTGTTCGTGGTAATCTGGAAGTATAATCTGTCCTCTTGCAAAAGTTGAAATAGGATCTGTACTCTTTGTTTAGAGTTGTGCCCATTTCTGGCCTGTAGTAAGAGCTAATAAGATTGAACACCTTTATATTGAGATTGAGATTCTCGAAGTATAATTTTTTAGATTTTTCTTTCTTGGTATGATAGCTGAATCCAGAATTTATTTTTCGTTTTCTCGTTGCTTTGTTTGTTACCAATACATTGTTCACCACATTCACTTTCACATTTGCTTGAACCGAAAGATGCATCATCACTGAACACATAAAATTCACTGGGCATTTAAAAAAACGAGTAACATTAAAACAATAATAAATTGAGCTCTCTCTTAAGTCCCAAGTATGTACAGTTTCCCTAGAAAAGGATGAGACGATTGAATATTCCTAAGTCTCAGATGTAAGACACTGCACATGATTGGAGACCAGAGCACTGATACACAAGATAACGAATATTGAGTTACTTAAATTCAGGCTATTTGGTTTGTTACTAGCATTGTTCCGAAATTCACTTCAAAAACTGCAAAAAAATATGATAATATTACGTAAATAAAAGATAAATATATACATAAATCGTATAGTTAAATCGACAATGGACCTTCATGACTAGATCGACACTCCGCACAGAAAGGAAAGCTTTCGTGTCATTTCAATAGCTCAGACGCTAAGACTTCTGCGTCTCGTGTAGAAGAGTGCGAGTTCGATTCCTAGTCTACACAACGATTTTTTTTTTTTTTTGTTTAAATAACTTTGAAATAGCTAAATAACGTTGAAATAGAGTTTTACAAAGTCCTCAGATTAAGTGTTAATGATCACAGACAACACAAAATTACAAGTTATAATATTGTAAACGTTAATCTAATGAATGCATTTATACATACACACACATACAATGTAAATGCATATATATTAAAAACTAACAATTAAAATGAAATTAAAAAATATTCCTAAGCCACACAAACAAACTTTTACAAAGGTTTAGAGTCCTTAGGCTATGTCATTTGTTGAGTAGTTATTACAATATTTTATTAGTAGCTTTCCCATATGTGTAAGAATTGCACTCGCACAAAACAATTTTTGTTAAAAGTGTGGCTTTGGATTATTTCATTCTCACCCCTTCAGTTGATTTTAACTATTTTATCTACGTGTTTGCAATAGTGTTTAATTTAATGTTCATTCAATTTTATTCATGTTATGATTGAATGAAAAAACGCTGTTGCAGTTATTGACTAATTACATATATTAATACTAATTATTAAATGCATCTCTTAAATAACCAATTGCAGTATCTTTTGCAAAATCTTGAATGTTTAAGTTGTCAATAATATTTCTGTACTATATACTATAAGACATTAAAAGAATTCGCAATAGATTTGGGATCCTCTAGTTTATAATCACTAGTTTTAATGAAAAAATATTTTCTTTCTTAGAATATCTACAAGTTTAACTTCAATAATATTCCAAGTAGCTTTAATTGCATTATCTGAATGTTGTACTTTTCTATTTGAATGTATTCTATTTCCCTCTTTCATAATGTTTGATAAATTACACCGTACTTCTTGTAGTATTTAAGAACATGAGGATCATTACATTGCAACTCATTACATATAGATTCTTCTTTTTAAAACATGAGAGTTTTAAGTCCCTGCGTTATCTACATGTTTTTACTTTTGAATTTTTTCACAACATTGAGTGGAGAACATCCACTAAATTGATTCTGAAATTAAAGTGAAAAATACAATACATTTATTCTTAATATCAGTAGTACCAGTATCATATACATTTTTCCAAGATTCATTTTGTAGACATAAATGTAAATAGTCACTAGATACAGCATTTACGACTCTTTTTTAGTTTTTAAATTAATATTTTGAAATTGTTCAGTGACATTGAAAACACTTAGGATTTGTTTATCATGTTCAGACAAGCCATTGATTTTAGGTTCTGTCGAATAGGAATTCAGTCTAATTCTGTGTACAAAACTTTTATCAATGGCTGTGCTACTTCAGCTTGTATGCTGGTGGGAAAATGGCTCTACGACTAAGGTTTCCAGTTTCAAGGAGTGAATTTAATTTACTTTTACGGAAAAGTTCCGAGAGTTAATCTATGTTTGTCTCTACAGATCACAAATTCCATATGAGATTTATAAAGTCTTTTCTTTACAAATTCAATGTTGGCTATAAATATTAATAAATAATGTAAGAAATATGAATGATTGTAGTTAGAAGTCTGATTTACATTATAAAAAGCAAGAAGTTACATTCCGCGGCAACATTTGCACTTTCGATGTTTGGTTTTGTCGTCCAACGCATAAGCACGGACCTATTCAATGCTTATGTTAATAACATAGAATTTAGCTGTAGCAATGTGGTGTCATAACTTGGGATTTGTTTACTTAATGTAATTAGATTTAATTTGATTAGTTTCGCAACAATAATTGGACATCCTGTTATATCCTGTTATTGAAATATTTAATTCAGGGTTGATTTATTAACTTTTACTATGCAAGATGCCTGTTATTTCAATAATTCTATATCACGTTAAATAGTCATTGTCTACACTAAAGTATTATCGTCATCCCTCATTTCTCATCGTAATGGCGTACCGACGTGACATGAGACAGCGAGTTATAGCTCTAGTTGAGGCTGGATATGGGGCTAGATCTGCTGGCCGTTTGGTCGGTGTTCCTGGAAGTACAGCCGCGAGGGGGTTCATTGTTACAAAATTCAGGGGAGGTCAAAAATCGCCCTATTCCTGGGCGTCCGCGGATTTCTTCATTGGAAGAGGATGCTCTCTTATTCGAGACAGTTCGACTGGACCCCTTTCAGACTGCTAACGAAATAAGAGCAGCATCTAACTTTCCTGGTTCTTCACAGACTGTGATCAGCAGGTTGAGGAACCGCGGTATTAGGAGCCGGAGGGCTGCGCAAATGGAAATATTGGGGGAAGCACAAGCTGTCAACCATCTTGCCTTTGCTACCAATCGAGTGGATTTCGATTGGTGAAATGTATGATGGTATGTGTACAAGATTTTAAGTTAACGGGTCTCTTTTTGTTTTTTATGATTTTTGTTTCAGGAAGAATGCTTTTAACTTCCAAGTAAGATTTATTTACTTTTTGACGAGATTCAGCCCACTTGTAGATAAAAAAATTGGGCATAAATTATTCCATATTTTTCGACAAATTATACAGTTGAGGAACTCTGAACAAATTAATTACACCTCAATAAAAAAAAAGAGTTTTACCTGGGATCGAACACGAAACATTTCGGTTATACGGTGGAACCGACACGCTGCTATATGAGCTACCGAGACAAGACAGTGACAGCAGCAGTCCAGAATGTAGATCCGATAGCAGGCATTTGCCATTCGGTACAGAGAAAAAATGATATTTTGTTACCCGAGCTATGTTGTGAAATCGTGGCCTTAAATGACTGTCTTCTTCGTGATCCTTATTCTGATCCTTGTCCTTGTTGTGGTCCTTGTAACAATTCTTGTTCTATTTGTCATGGTACTTATCGTTATACGTCGATATCGAGTGAACCGCGCTGTAAAACTTTAACTTCCGACAACCAAGAATCGTCTCATTCTTTTTAAGGGTAACTGTACATAGGAATTAGAAAACACAACCTTCCAACCATCACCTGATAACTAACATTAAACTGTGAAAACAGCTCAACACTTAAGTTATACTGCGTCACAGACCACTAGAAAAGAGATATAAAATCGAAACTTTGTAGGGTGACAAAATACACATTAGAGAATCTAATAATGCATTGAACAGAAAAAGGGCAAAACATGGATTATGCCCGTTTTCGATTCAACTCCTCAATTACATTGTTGAGTGGATGAAATAAATAAATAAATTACTACCACAGTCTAGTATATAAGTACTGTCACGAAGCTTGAGTTTATGAGGGTACTCAGAATAATGGACTGTGCAGATACTATTTCGCATTGTCTGTGATGAGGCGATACTAGCGATCCTAGTGGTTAGCAACTATCTATGGATGCATATTTACTATGTATTGAGCTTCGTGACTGCATATACTATAGACTGTGTTACTCAATGGCGCACCCAGGAATTTCTCTTGGGGGTGGTCCAATAAAAGGATGACACACGCACGCACGCACACACACACACACAGATATATAGTTTTTTTTTTTTTTTTTTTTTTTTTTTACAAAACGAAGTCTAGTCTTCTTGGCTTTTTCTTTAGGTTGTTAACAACATCTTGTGGAGAAACTATGATATCACAATGGATGTCAAATCAAAAGTGTTATGTACATGTACGTGAATCATTTCGGTAAAATTACAGATAACAGATTTATATGCTATCATTGCTTAAAAACTGAGTAAAAATGTTACAACTTATCACTTTGGGGGGGGGGGGTCTGCACCCGATGGACCCCCATCAGTGCGCCCTTGGGTTACTACTCCCTCTAATATCATATTTGTGAACATCTTTGTTTGATGTAAACAAATTATAAAAACAAAGCTGCTTTATATATTAACATATCAGTGACAATTAAAATGTTGTATGATTTAAATACAGATCTCAGAAGTTCTCTTTTACATTAAAAATTAGTTTTAGCATTTTATTTAGAATAAGTAAATACTCTCCTTAGGCCCATATATTTTGTAGATCCGTCCCAGAGTAAATTACTGTAAGAAATAGCTTCCATAATATAAGATCACAGTCTATCACACCTAAAAACTTTGTAGAATTTACATTATTATATGAGGAGCACAGCTGCCTCTAAAGCAGATGGTACTTTTACATTTCTATTAAAAAATAGGTCTATAGCCTACAGAATGTTTCATCAAAATTTAATGGGCCTATTAAATTATAAGCAGCACCCCAACTATTGAATACCAGCACACAAACTATTGAATAGCAGCACACAATCTTTGCAATATCGGTATATAACTACTTCAAAAGGAAATTTATGATGGTTTTACCAACAAAAAACTACCTTAGTATTTGCTTGTTAAACCCCGTAGTGTTTGCAGCACACTCTTTATGCTGTGTCGCAATTAGGCAAACTCAACGAATGCCACAACAGAAATGTAACATTATTGACACCAAAAGAAAATCTGCAAACCACAATGAAACCTTATCATAAAATGCTTATTCTGAAAATACCCATAAGTGGTACACTGTTCATAAACGGTACCTAAACTTCAGTTTCCTAGAGAGCCTTACAAATAGGCCCTAAGTCCGGCCCTTTGTACATTTCAAGTTATGGCCTGTATTGACAAGGAATTAAGAAAAATTTGGTTTACAAATAGGCCCAAAGTCCGACCTCTTATACATTTCAAGTTAAAGCCTTTATTGATAAGGAATTAAGGTAAATTTGGTTTGTCAAGAACATATTTCCGTGTCATTTCGTGATAGTTTTATTGCACATGACTGCAACAATTTATATTTATCTGCAGAAATGAGAAATTCGCAAAAATGTATTACATTCAACTCGTACGTGGGTTTGTTTTCATTGCATTTTGTTTATTTTTCTTGCAGGTCGTGTCTGACAATTGTTAGGTACATGTGATTTTAATAAGCTTCGTGAGAAGAATTAGGTAACACAATAATTGACACGTGATGGACACCTTAGTCCTAAGTGTAGGTACAGTACCGTTACCGTTACCGTATTATATTTATATGCCAGAAAGAAGTGGCAATACTCAGTCGTATTAAAAATGACATTCTTAAACTTAATGCATACCTTGTTTCTTCTTCTGTCTCTCACGTATTATATGAGTTTTGAGGGCTTCCCACATTGCTTCACTTCTCTTCGGACGACCCACAACCACCGCCGGCATTATGAGAGCAATAACACAGTAATAATGCCAAAATTTCTTTCACCTCCTTGAATACGCTCAATTTTATACTTTCTTACAAATATACCACGTTAAAATAAATTATTTTGGGAAAAGTGAGGAATGGTAACAGCATTTCCACTACTTCAATATTACTCTGTCAAACTGCAATGAATTACATTGAGGTCATAGAATACGGCCATGGCTTGCTAGATAATATCTCTATGGACATACTAGTCTGGCTCACGGATGACAAAACAGTCTGGAAACAAATACTAGATGTCACTTTAAAACCTCCAATTACGCTACAAATCACAATTTTGAGGATCGTTTTTCTAAAACTCGCTTTCTTCAAAAATTGACCAAATAAATTATACACTGCATCACATACGTGAAACAGGCCTCCTTCATCTTATGTAATACATTTTTGCAGAACTCGCTTTCTATTATTCGAGTGTTACAAAAAAAACTCGCTTTCTGTTTCAGAAGTTAACATCTAACAATCAAAGTAGCCAGTATAGTGCGATAAATTTATCATTTTCTTTTATACACTTGTAACAATGTGCAGTTTATACAGTATATAGGCTACAGCAGCTGTGCCCACTCATTATTGAAACGAACTTTGCCCGATATCTAGTAGTGTAGCTACAGTAAGCTTGGAGACAAGTTGTTAAGAGTTTAATAAAAATAGTTTTCTTTATATTTCACTATGGATGGCGGATATTGTGCCTCCGTTACTACAGTGGATAGCGGAAGAAAAAGGCAACGTGACAGTGTAACGAAAAAAAGTTCTAAATACGGTATTTGGAGGATAGTTCTGGTCCTCTTGATGTTTCCTGCCCACGTATCATTTATTATAATCATTTATTGCATCCGTTGATCATGTACAGTAGATGATATGGGACATGTCATATTTACAAAACTAATACACATACTGTAAAAGTAATAACTATAATTAATAATATCCATGAAAATTATGCAGCTAAACGGAGACGATATGGGTGTTATGTTTCTGATCTAAATTACGTGGATATGATTGGTAAGTAGATATTTATTAATATTAGTATTATTATTATTATTATTATTATTATTATTATTATTATTTCGTTGTCTTTATTGCAAGTAATATTGAGATCTATCTAAAACTGATTAAAGAAAACAATATTATGCAGTCAGCATTTAATTTGTACGCTTACTATTTTCTTAGAAATCTACAAAAAACATTGTTTTCAATTTTTACAGAATTTCTGAAGAAATATCTCAAAAACCTATCAAGATGTTTTTTTGCTTAATCATATGGAAGTTAGTACCATAGACAAATAAATAGAGGTTAATATTACTAAAAAAAAAAAAAAAGCTACTGTGGATCCTAAAGAGGCAATAAAATTCAAAGGAAGTCTTCATAAGATATTTATTGAGGAAAGACAATGGCAAATTGGTCTGTGTATGTGCTAAATCATAAAATATTTATTATATTAAATACACAAAATCTAACCTACAAAATGTGTTTTTAAAAAGCCTTAAATATTTCCACTGTAATAAATCAGAGATACAAAAGATTTATTTGCTAAAAAATGGTACCGTCATTTTCCATAACTATGGTCCTGGAACACAACTATGGTCCACGAAACAACTATTCAAAGAACATTGTTCATTCATTCATTTTATTCTATAGATCTTACATGAACAATGAAGCTTTAAGATGTGGAACAAGTCAAAATTTTACAATATTACAATTACAATTTTTACAAATTTTTATAGCTTTACAATTTAGTAATTTTCTACAATTTTTACAATTTTGTGCAATTTTTTACAATATTTTGGCGAGATGTAGTGAGATGAGGTGAGGTCAGAGGATTCGCCAAAATATTACCAGGCATTTGCCTTTTGGTTGGGGAAAACCTTGGAAAAACCCAACCAGGTAATCATATCAAAAGGGTTGATGCCAAGGATTCGCCATAGACCATCCGGCTTCAGTCCCATGGCTGTGGAAAACCTCGGAAGAAACCAAAGACCAAAAAGGGATCCAACACAAGCCCGAACGCAGCTCCGGATCAGCAGCCCAGCGAGTCTTCCGACTGAGCTACATCGATGGCTCTACTAAAAGTATACAATACATAGCCAATCAGATTATTAAATTTACAAACGCAAACTATCATTCATCAGTTGAGCTACTGTATATGTATAATGCAGAACAAGTAAGTTAATTAAATTTAAGGCATAAACAATTCAACCAGTTGTGATATACAGAAATTGATAATACATATCATGCAGACTACTTCAAATTACAAACACAAACAAGTAGAAGTAACATAGACCGTTCGTAGATATAGCTGCAGTGACTTCACTTCAAACTACAGTACAGTAAAAATATAGATAAACGAGGTAGGCCTACTATGTTATGGAGTACAAAATTTGAATGGACTATAGTTATGGAAAATGACGGTATATATTTCAAAGGATATAAAAACATGTATGATTTGAGGCTTTCTCGGCTTTGGTTCGCTAATATGTTTTCGCGGGATATCAGCCGAGTTAAAATTTTGGAATGTTCCAAGCTTTCAACTGCTATCTTTGCAGCCATCTTCAGGGAAGTACAAGAGGAGTAGAAACAAAGACCTTGAGTAGAAATAGAAGAGAGGGGGTCAATCGTATCTATTCCCTGTTAATCGCTGTTAATTCTATGGCACTGCCACGATGAGCGCTAACATAGCCTCTTACCAACATTCCGTCACTGATTTTAGACTCCTGGAAATGGAGAATGAACTTGCGTGCTCTTGGTTTAAGTTGTTAGTCCTGGAACAATTTCTTGCCGTATTTCAAGAACTGAAGAAGAAGACATATTGAATTTTCTTGCCTAGGCGAGGGAAGGATGGCCAGACGAATTAAATGCGAATATCCGTATTGCGGAAGTAAGAAGAGTAGTCACCACTCGAAATGTTTCTTCAAAATACCTGGGATAGTGAGAGGTGAGTTTTCATTTACAGTATATAGCAATGTTATCACTTATAACTAATTTGATATACTTGTAAATTTTGCTAGCCACGTGCATCATTTCAAATTATATAGGTTAGGTTATCAGATATTAATTCATACACACATATACAGAATTTGTAACATCTAGTTACATATTAACAAACTTTTATTATTATTTCTATTGATAGAATATATATATATATATATATATATATATATATAAGATGCATTTTTTGTTTTTATTTTCGAAGCTTTTTATACAGTGCAGGAGAAACTTTGCTGTTTTGCGCACCACACACGGGAGAAAAAAAAAGTTATTTCAAACACTGAATATAACCAATAAATTTGCAGCAAACCACGTCGTGTCGTGTGGAGCTTGGTACCGGAGTTTCAATGTTCCGATAGAAAAAAATAGAGTAATAGACCCTTTCCTTGAATATTCCCCGCGTGGTATTATTATTTGAGACTTTTACATATTTATAACATTTATTATAAAAATAATAGTAATATTTATAATAATAATAATAATAATAATAATAATAGTAGTAATAATAATAATAATAATAATACAAGTCTATTTATGATATAATTAAATGTTATATAGGCTATACTGTATATGTGTATGAAATTACCGTAAGCACAGGAACGTGACTTCGTGGCACTTTATAAAATCACTCTAATAGCCTATAAAGTGAAAGGGAACAGCTGCAGTGAGCTATGATGATGTAGCTTATACTTAAACCATTTTATGACATATTTTATCCACCTATATTTTATTTTATTTTTTTGTTTCGCCTACATTGTATTTTTACAAATGTTGTCTTTAAATACGAATTTTTTTCTGGACCAAAATTAGGCCTACAATAGAAATGATGAGGTAATTAGTATTTTAACGTGAAGCTGCCTGGAGGAGTTTATTTTAATTTTTCTTGGTTCTCAAAGTGATTTTATTAAGTGTCATGAAATGGTTTTCCTGTGCTCATAATTTATATTTATTTTACACTTTATTTTAATTTTTTTCAGATGCAAGGCATGCCTAGAAGCATTGGGCATATAAGATCTGATGGTTAAAGAGCCCAACAAACTGCACAACAGCTTTCGGGAGCCATACCTTGCAAAGTTGAAGCTATCTCCAATGGTCAAGGTAACTTACTTAAGTAACTGCAAGCCTTTTATATTATACAATTTCAGTGCTTCATATCTATACCTATAAATTCTGTCGTAATTGCAAATTGTGAATGAATACATAAAGAAAAGCCATTCACACAAATAGTGAAGTATCAGGCTAAGTAGATCCCATAATTAAAGCTTTGGGGCGAATAATGGTCTGTATTGCAATCTGCTAACTGGGCAGGAGGAACGAAAATGTTACATCGTCATTCCACTCATAAATAATTTACTATTGGACGGGCAACATACACCGTTATTCCATCAATATGTTTTGTACACTAAGCAAAGTATAGATTGTATGTTACTGAAAGTCATATTACACATCGGAGAAGTTTATGACATTATGAACAGAATAATAATGAAGACAATGACAAACACAGTTTTTAAATGTTGACTATAAGAGAGTAACACATTTTAAACAGTTCCTTTCTGACATCAAGAGCAAGCTGTGAGCACATCTTGAAAGAATTTCCGCAAATCTGTTCCTGAAACGAAATAACTTGATAACATTCTAAGATAAAGTATAATGGCAAAAATTGTAACATAAACCATTATTCGGCCCAACGCTTCAATTGTAACCTCTATCCTTGGTGGTACAGGACTACTTACTCTTGCTGTCAGTTCATAATTTTAACCTTTTGGTTGTTTTATTTTGTACGGGAAGAAACAGAGGACCCCCGCCAGAGAGGCTGGTGAACCCCCAAGAGAGGAGAGGCAGTGAGAAGAGGCTGGGGAGCCCCCAAGAATGCAAACCACGGCCACACCGATAGTAACACTGAAGAGGAGGAAAATTTTCAGTCTTCGAGTACAACTGCATCATCTGAGAGGAAGAGTCCTCAAGACCACACAGAGAGATCTGAAGATTGACATTGCCCTTGCAACTTTAAGGAAGAAGGTTCCCGGGCCATTATATGAATTGGTAAAAAATAGTGTCTCCTCAAATGCAAGGTATGTACAGAGAGTTCGGTGGTCACCGGAATTGAAAGCAAAGGCTCTTAATATTTATTTACAGAGCCCAAGTGCCTATAGAATGATTAGGAAGTTATTAAATTTCCCTTCTAAGGCTACATTGCTTAGAGTTTTGCGAAAGTATACCACTGATGTTGGTTTTAGTGACAAATTATTCGACATACTAAGGAATGCCTGTAGTAAGATGACTCACACTGACAAAGTAGGCTGCCTTATGTGGGATGAAATATCTTTAAAAGCAGTGTTGACAAGCAATAAATGTCTGCAGCAACTAAATGGCTTAATGTCCGTGTTGCACTATTGAACATATACCAGGAGTAGCAGAATTTGCTAAGAAGTAATTCATTACCTGCTTGTAATAAAGACATAGACCACTCACCATAGACACAAGCATCTGATTTGCAGGTTTACCTGACAAGTGTTTTTTCAAATCTTTGAAACCCATCAACAAAATCATCATTATTGTTACAAGCCAAGCTGATTTTAGTGGTATTTCATCGCATATGAGACAGCACAGCTCATCTATGTCACTCATTTTGTCACAAGCATATTTTAGCTTATCCAGTGTTTTCTCACAAAACCCAACATCATTTGTATATAAGGCAAACTTTTGTAGAAGAGTGGCTTTACAAGGAATACTCAATAATTTTCTAACAATTCTGTTTCACTTGTACTGTGTAAGTAGATATTAAGGGCTTTACATTTGAATTCTGTTAACCAGGGACATTCCTGTACAAATCATGAACCAGAGGATTGTCTGCAGGATTGTATATGTAAAATAATATTAACATTACTTTTAAAATACAACTTTATCTTCGCTGGCACTCCTCTTCTTCATGTCAACGAGAACTGCAGATGTGAGAAGTTTTGCACCTAATGTGCTTGTGAAACTGGATGCAGAAAAGTGATGTGCACATTTACTGATACTGTGGTATTGTGGCCAAATGAGTATGTTTTCTTTGTGTATTTTTGATTTAAGATTTTTCATGTTTAATTTTAGTTACTATTTATTGCTATTTTGTATTGTTCTTGTATTTTTGTTACATTATGTTTCTTGTTATGATTTGGTATTTTTCTCAAACAAAAGGAACCTAAATTAACTACAATACGAAGTAACTCAAGGCAATAATAATTTTTTTTTCTTGAAATAACATCATAATATCAAACACAGGACCGATGTTGTTGGCATATTTCAACAAAGCCTGTGAAATGTACTGTAGACTCTATTTACCATAATCGCAATGTTGGAACATAAAGTTATTGTATTCTGCACTAGCATTTAGAATATTTTCATATTAAATGACAAATTATGCCATTGAGGAAATAAATACAGTAGTAGGTGCTACATATACGTTGGAATTCTTAAACCTGTACAACTTAACTGAAATCAACAAATGCTGAGTTTTTGGCAATAAACCCATTAACTCTCTTACTCTACTCTCTAATATTCCCCACAGGCAGCTTAAAATTTCATGTTGAAGTTTACAAACTGGCATAATGTAATTAAATATTAATTTTTATTGTTTTAATTTTATGTTTATCATGTACTGTGTATGATTTTATTTCTTCGGTTTGTTATATTTGTGTTTCTCAGAGAAATGGAACTTAAATTAACTAACTACAACACTAATGTTCGTAATGTTTGAACACAAAATTACACTAGTGAATAGAATATTTTCCAATATTCCCCACATATAGTCCAAAATGTAATGTAGAAGTTCATGAACAAACTGACATAATGTCATTAAGTGTTAATCTTAAAAAAAAATATTTGTGCATGATTGCCTTCAATGTAACCAGAAGACTTTACACATTATAGCTACTTATTTGGAGACAATAAGAACACAACATTGTAGACTCCAATTTCTACTAAGGGTGATTTGAAATTATTTTCCTTACAACACAATAATAACTAATGGTAGTATATCAGAAAATATCAGAAAATTTAGCGGTTAGCTGACTTCAAAGAGCAGAGATTACTTCATTAATAAATATGTAGAGTGTTAAGAATGTTTAGGTATGATTTTTTTCTTTGTGTAACATTTACTACTATGTTGTTAATATTATATATATAGTACCTATCGTGAGCTCACGATCTTTTCTCTATTACAGTAAAACGTCAAACAGTTAATTTCAATAAAGATCTTTGTGTTTATGTACAAAATGAAATATTGTTAATAAATAAATCTGATACATTCCAACATAACAGATTTGCTTGGTCATGTCTAAATCATTTCCAATTTCACAGTCCATTTCCTACCTCTACTACTCTACTTCATGAGATATCTCGTTCTGAAAACACTTATGGTATTGTAATTTACAAAAAAAGGTTTCTGGCTAAAGATCTTAAAACAAAAAAAAAAAAAAAAAAAGGAATTGTAATAGGGATGGTTACATTTCAAACATTCATGTTAATATGAATGTAACGGGGATGTGCAAAGAAGTATTTTGAAATTCCCGCTATTTCCGGTGCAGGAAGTCGTTTGAAAATACCGCCATTTTTTGTGCATGTGGCGCTCCACTGCTGGTAAAAAGAAGCTTCTTGACAGATTACACTTAATCCGCCTCTTGAGCCCCTCTCTTCTATTCTACTCCTCTTCTATTCTACTCCTCTTGGGGAAGTAGTGTCTAGACAGAAAGTCGTAGGTTATATAGATGTTAGGCTGTCTCAGGTGGTACGGGATTGGTTGGCGGATCGGCCAATCCGGAGCCGGGAATTATCATTCCTCGTAAGCTCCGCCCCTCCCGGGATTCTTGTGTGACGTTTGGCGGGCGACGAGTCCTGATCCGCCGGCTGCGATCGGTTGCTGTCCCCGGTCCGTGATCTTCGTTACCTCGATTGTAAGAGGGCCTAAGCTGGTCCAAGGCCGGTGTCCATGCCTGACTGAGCTGTAGTCCACCGTCTCTGTTAAAGTTGTTTTTCTCCAGCTTAATCTCCTTAGCCTCCTTGATTGTACGATCCCAGTAGTGACTTGATTTGTTAATGACCTTGGTGTGGTGAAACAGTATTTTATGCTCCTTTTCTATGCTGTGTTGCGCCACTGCAGATTTTTCCGGGTAATAGAGCCTCAGGTTCCACTTATGCTCTTAGATTCTGTCTTCTATTGTGCGGCCAGTCTGCCCTATGTATACTTCGCCGCACTCACATGGAATCTTGTAAATCCCTGGTGTGCTTAGGCTCTGACTGTATTTAATCTGACGTAGATGACTCCGGATTTTGCTCTGTGGTTTATGTATGGTTTTGATATTTGGCTTCTGGAGGATTCTGCTTATTTTATGTGAGACGCTCCCGCAGAATGGAGCGTCTCACATAAAATAAGCAGAATGCATGATCATTTGTCTGCTAATTCCCGCTCTATAGAAGAACCAATCAGATTCACTGATGGCGGCTGATGGATACTGCCACCACCTTTGTAAGCTGATGGAACCAGTGAGACACCGGTGGAAGATTAGTGACGTCATCGTTGGAATTTAGAACACCGTGATGCTATCAGATTGCTCAGCGCTGAGATTCGGAATACGCTCCATGCTATCGCATGTCGCTCGAAGAGCTGAGTATAGACACGTTGCGTTAGTCAGTTCGTCTAGCGCCACGGTCCACTCAGTCGGAAGGCTCAACTTAGCAACACTGTGTCGTCTGCTCTTGTCAGTCATACTGCTGTCATACTTCACCAACAGAATTAAAGAGTTTTTACGGTAATATCGGAAAGGGGAAAGAAACTGGCCACCCTACCCCATTATCTCCTGGCCTAGTTGTCTCATAAGTGGTACTATCTTGGTATCACTTGTGAGGTTCTGACCAGTCTTCGGACATTTGACTAAACAACAACACCAGAAGAAAACACTTCGGAATATATTATATATCATTCACGTGTTAAATATTACAGTACCTGGTTAATTAGTTTCAGCTTGTTATGGCCCATCTTCAGAACTGGTTGGCCAACACAAACCAATTCTGAAGATGGGCCATAACAAGCTGAAACTAGTTAACAAGGCATTGTAATATTTAACACTTGAAAGATATATGATATATTCCGAAGTGATATAGTGTTAAAAGTTGTGTAATCAAGATGTAGAAGAAAACAGTTAAAAGTTAATCATACATCGTGCAAGGAGCCACTGTATTACGATTATAGATAGATATACAAATTTGCAATAAAGTAATTTAATTCTTTTATATATTTTTAAAATCTTGAATAATGTCATCTCGTAAAAAATTGCTATAATTTAATGTAAGGATTCGTAAGGGGTATGTCGTGTCTTCATTATTTTCTCGTTATTTTCCATATGCTATAGTTTTATATTATTTATAAATATATTCCTTTATATTATGCACAAAACTCAAATACTTACAATTCATAGACGTAAATATTAAACACATTTTGTTACATTGTATTTATGCCCCAGTAAAAGGTGAAGAAGAAGAAAATGACAAATTATATGCCAAATTACAGAGAATATTTAACCAATTGAACACCTCAGATATGCTTTTAATTATGGGCGATTTCAATGCCAGAATAGGGAATAGAAAAATCCACCATTGTGTAGGAGGAGAAAAGACTTTCAATAGAAATGGCCAAAGACTTATTGATTTTTCAGTATATAATCAAGTAAAGATTATGAATTCTATGTAAAAAAAATATGGTTTATTTAACGACGTTCGCAACTGCCGAGGTTATATCAGCGTTGCCGGTGTCCCGGAATTTTGTCCCGCAGGAGTTCCTTTACATGTCACTCAATCTAGTGAAATGAGCCTGTCGTATTTTAGCAGCTTAAATGCCATCGACCTGGCCGGGGAACGAACCCGCAACTTCGGGCACAGAAGGCCAGCGCTATATCAACTGCGCCACTCAGGGCGACTGAATTCTATCTATGAACATAAAGAAAGCCATAAGTACACCTGGGAAACCAATAATTCAAGATCAATTATAGACTACATTATATGGAGGGCCCATGCCCGGGGTAACAAGGGTAAAGACCTTAACGGTAGTAGATTCTAGCGGAAGAAGCTCCCCTCTCCTTGGGGGCTTATACAAGTGAGGAGCAAGTTCGAATGCTTAGAGGTGGCAGCCCCACCATCGGACTTACTCAGCAGTAGGCCAGTTACCTACTATGAGGACAATTAAAAAAACTCGAACTCCCCAAAGAAATAGCCGGATGGATAAACTGAAGACGACCTATGGCAGTAATAAGGACAAAAAATTAGGAAGAACTAACAGATGAAGGATAGCAACCTGGAACGTTCGAAGCATTCACCACAAACTAGAGATTTTAGAAAAGGAATTGAAAGCCGCCTCAGTAGATATAGCAGTAATTACGGAAACGAAAAACAAATTAAAAGGAACAGAAGAACTAGAAGACTACTTATGTATTTATAGGAGAGTTCCACAAAATAAAAGAGCCTCAGCTGGTGTAGCAATTTTCATTAATAAAAGTCTTAAGATTCAAATACATAGTTACACATGGGTAAACTCAGATGCAAACATGGAAGAGGCTATATAACCATTATAGGTGCATATGCATCAGAAGAAGGAAGAAGAGAAGCCACACACGAATTTTATGAATAATTACAAACAACATATTATAATTCAATAAATCTTAATGATAATGTTATTCTGTCAGGCGACCTAACCGCAAGAGTAGGAAACCAGAAAATCCCAGGAATCGTTGGAAATAAATGAGAACAAGTAATCAATAAGAATGGTGAACACCTTAGAGAATTTTGCTCTTTTAACGAATTAAGGACAATGAACACGTTCTTTCAACACAAAGATATACACAAATTTACAAGGACGGATGGATATATATATATAGCATTATTGATTACATAATAGCAAATAGGAAAACAGCTCTCTTAATAGAAGATGTACGTGTATTTCGAGGTAAAGATGTATGCTCAGATCATTACTTGGTAATATCAAAATTAATAATAGGCTACAAACTCCTTAGAAAATAACTCAGGTAAAACAAGACGACAAAAAATAAATTTATAAAGTTAATTTGTTACAAGAGAGCATCAAGTATTTATATCAGAGAAGGTTAGATAATTTATTTACAGAAATGCCTGTCAGTAATAATATCAATTTGGAATGGGAAACACTAAAGACGGTAATACTCCAAGCAGAGGAAGAAGCTCTTGGAAAGAGAATCAAAAGACATAAAAAAGAGGGTTAAGAATATGGACTCAAGAGATTGCAGACATAATTAAAAACAAGAAGGACGCATATTTACGATATTTACAGACAACTCCATAGAGAATAGAACTGAATATAAAAGGAAATGTGCAATTGCTAAGAGAGAAGTAAAAAGGATACATAGAAAAAAGTTGGGAAACATATGTAAATAAATTAGAATGTGATTTTCATGGAGCCCAAAAGTATGCATATAAAGTCCTAAAAATGATAAGTTCTGAGGAAAAAGATAAAATACAATTGAATCCAATTATAGAAACTGAATGGCTGGGATTTTACATAGAATTATGGACTCAACCCGATCAATAAGATGTCTACATAAATACTGAGGAAGCAAATATAACAATGGATGAGATGATAGAAGTAATAAACAGTATTAAAAATAAAAAATGTCTTGGTATTGATAATATTAATATTGAACTGATAAAACATGCGACACCAGCTATATTATATCGCCTCCTTAATTTAATAAATATATGTTGGAGTCATGGATACATTCCAGAAGAATGGAAAACTGGTGTCATTGTACCAATCTTTAAAAGAGGTGGAAGAAGCAATTGCAATAACTATAAAGGTATTATTTTACTGGGTACTTGTTATAAGATATATGCAAAATTAATAATAAGAAGATTAAATAAAATTACAGAAGTATTGTTAAAAACGAACAGCATGGATTCCGGAAAGGACGATCAAAAACAGATTGTATCTTCACCATAAACCAGAAAATTGAAAAAAGAGAATATAATTTAGAAACACACTTATTATTCATCGATTATGAGAAGGCTTTTGATAGAGCGAATAGATCAAAATTATGGAAAATAATGGAGAAAAGAGGATACCCACAACATCTGATAAGGACATTACGTAGCATGTATCTTAATACCAATATTTGCACTGACAAAAGGAAAGGTCCAGGTAAATTAACAACAGAAGTTAATGGGGGTGTTAGACAAGGGTGCCCACTATCACCCACTTTATTTAATATATATCTTAACGAAGCCATTGATGACTGGCTGAATGTTTTAAACTGTGATTTTATCTTAGATGAAACACCTGTAAATTGCCTTCTTTTTGCAGACGACCAAGTGGTGATTGCTGATACAGAATACAACGTCCAAAGTACAGATTATAAACTGAGTCAAATAACCAAAGTTATAATTTAAAAATATCATACACTGAAACAAAAAGAATGGCTTTCATAGGGTCCCAGCATAAAAGGTCGAAAATGGTTTATTGACTCCAAAATTATTGAACAAGTTAGTAATTTTAAGTATTTAGGATGTAACATTTCTTATGTGGAAAAAAGAGATACGGAAGAAAAGATACATAGATTTCAAGGTATATGTGGAACAATTAGACGGAGCTTAGGAAAAAGAACAACGAAAGAAACACGGTTAAAACTTTACAAAACAGTAGCCCTTCCAGTACTACTTTACGGAACAGAGACATGGACCTTAACAGGAAGAGAAAAAAGACGACTAGAAGCCTCGGAAATGAAATTCCTAAGATCAGTGGCGGGATATTCTTTATTACAACACAAGAGGAATCAAGATATCAGAAAAGAATTAGGGATAAAGGGAATAACACAAAAGTTAACAAATCAACGTAATAGGTGGATGGAACATCTAGAATGGATGGAGGATCACCGAATTCCCAAGAAAGCTTTCCAGTATGCTCCAAGAGGAAGGAGAAGTGTTGGACGTCCTAGGTTTCGTTGGAGAGAACAATTCTAATGGGGACGGAACGGGCCTACCGGCTGAACCCGTGATGTTGATGATGATATTATATGTAACCAGAAATTATCAGATATGGTATTAGATATAAGAGCATTCAGAAGTTCAGAAATTGAATCTGATCACTACCTTCTTGTCTTTCCTATACGTATAAAACCAAGATGGAGTAAAACAAAGAAGCCACAGCAAAATTTGGATTTTAAGTTCGGAGTAAGCTCCCTGAGAGTTTCCAGCACCACTTGGCTCTACCAGACAAGAATGCAAAATATAATGGAAGATCTACTTGTTTCAGACAACATCGAAGGGGACTGGAATACACTTACACATGTTTTGAAACAATCTGCATTAGAAAGCTTAGGCACAAAAAAGAGATTGAATAAAAAGAAAGGCCTACGACATTGGGATGATGAAATAAAAAAAATTATTAAGGACAAAAGGAAAGAGTATTATAAATACTTGGCATGCAAATCAGAAGAAGACAAAATAAACTATCATAAAAAAGAACAATTGCAAAAACAGAAACCCAAAAGAGACACAGACAAAGCTGGGAAGAATTTGTGTCATACTTAGAGAATAATATTATCAGACCAGAACCACAAACTTATAAAATCCTAAGGAATCTGAATAGAGAAACAAAGGACAATCTTAATTTCAATATCCTCTCTTCAAAACAGTAGTCACATTACTTTCAAAATCTATGGACCCAAACTATAGACTCTCTTATATTACCATTATCCACTAATATTTCAACTGAATCTATTACAGAGGATGAACGTTTGGAAGTATTATCAAAGATGAAAAGCAACAAAGCTACAGGAGAAGAATCCATAAATATTGAATTCTTCAAACATGCCAACCCTCTTTTCAGGCAGACTCCTTAACTTTTTAAATGCAATATGGGATGGAAGAGACATTCCAACAAGCTGGACGAAATCAATCGTAATACCAATATTCAAGAAGGGAGAGAAGAAAATATGTGAGAATTATAAAGGGATTAGCTTATTAAATACTGGGTACAAAATTTATGCCAATATAATTAAAAACAAAATAAACGAATTAATACCTTCCTTGACGAAGAACAAAATGGCTTTCGTAAAGGTCAATCCTGTTGCTATGGATAATTCTCAGTAAAATTATTAATTGAAGAGAGTTTAACATAGAAACACATCTTGCCTTTATTGATTTCAAAAAAGCCTTTGATAAAGCCAATAGGAATGAATTGTTACAAATCTTAGCACATAATAATTTGCCACAGTACATTTCAAATATATAAAGAAATTTGATTGCAGTTAGAATCAACAATGTAACAACAGATTGGCTTGAAATTAACACTGGAGTAAGACAAAGATGTGGCCTTTCCACATTGCTCTTTATAATATAAATGGATGAAATTATCCAAGAGTGGCGCAAGATGCGACATGACTTTTTTCAATTAAATAGAACATTACAAATAGACTCCCTGATTTTTGCAGATGATTTTATTTTAATAGCACCCACAGAAAATGATCTGCAGTGCTCTGTGCATAACTTGAATATAATCGGAAAACAATATAATATGAAAATCAATACAAACAAGACAAAAGTGGTGGCCTTTTGTGGAAATACCCTGTACCGAGCAGAATAGTTTTGGACAATGAAATTTTGGAAAGAGTAAATGAGTCCACATATTTGGATTATAATTTGTCATTTGAGAAAGAAGTAGATATAGCAAACAAAGTTATAAAGTTTACAAAAATCATGGGAATATTTAACAATATCATGACACCATCATTAGCACAAAAGAACACAAGAATGTCTCTGTAAAACACTTGCAAGGCTAGTGTTAAGCTATGAAGTATGGACATTAAGAAGAAGGGATGAAGACAGGGTAACAGCTCATGAGATGCGATTTATGCGATATACAACAGGACTACAAGATGGGACCATAAACGAAATGAGGAAATAATGGAAGAACTGGGACTAAATCAAATTCTCCACTATATACAAAATTGCCAGGCCAAATGGATGGGCCATCTATAACGGATGTCATCTCACAGAATTCCAAAAGCTATGCTTCGTTATCTCCCTCAAGGAAAGAGATCACTGGGACGTCTCATGAAACCCTGGAGGGACGCAATTCTTCTTTGAGACCATAACGGGCTTATGGCCTAATACTTGGAGGGATGGTGATGATGATGATGATGATGATGTTACATTTCACTTTATTTAGGTAATAGGCCTACGTTGGTTTTCAGCCAGAACTAATGGATCTAACCAGGTAGGCTAGCCCATCTTCTTCAAACTTTAGTAATATTAATTTATAAAAAGTCACTGTAGATATCTTAAAATGAGTCATCTTTATTATTACATACTTTTATACTATTTTCAACATCTATACGGCAGTTATATATTGTTTATTGAAATATTATTCTATTACATTACATGCAACACACAAACACATACTGTATCATAGGTTTAGGCTATAGACTATTTTAAATACATTTTATCTTATTTAGGTCTACATTTTCAATTTTTTCTGGTTTACTAGCAGCTATGATATCATTCCTTGTCTTTAAATAATTATTATTTAACTATGTTCATAATGACTGAAAGTATTTTGTCAGCAAGTTCGACATATTCCATCGCACGCAATGCAGAAGGCAATTTTTGCAATGTAAAGTACAAAATCTGAAGGAAGATTAAAGACCTCCTCGATTAAAAGTATCAAAATAAATATCTGGGTTGTTGGCTTCTTTCCCCAGCAAGTAATCAATACAAAGTGAGCAGTGCCGGATTTAGGCCTAGGCAGTTGCCTAGGGCGGCAATTTCTATCTCTCTCTTCCTTTTTTTTTTTTTCCAATTTCCTTTTACAGTGAATTTTGTTTTAAAACACTTGTTAGTCAATCTTTTCTGAAGCAAATCAAGTTTCCAGGTATAACTCCCTGTAAGTTAATTCGAATAATTTTGAGGGAAAAATTGTTCCGGGGCCGGGCATCGAACCTAGGACCTTTTTTTAGTACGTTTAACCGAAGGAAAGGTCCCGCGTTCGATGCCCGGCATCGGAACAATTTTTCCCTCGAAATTATTAATCTCTTCTCAAGATTGTTCTTGAACACTTTGTGGAAGTCGGAAGTCGCAATGTTGCGGTTGCAGCGAAAGTAAAAGGAAAGTGTGCAGCTGCATCGTTATATCGCAATACCGGTTTTATGTTATTATACTAAAGCACGGTTGGTTCAGACAGTGCTTGCTTCTTGCGTTTTTCCTTGCTGGCTAGCAAGCTGGGTGCCGTGGTGGCTACGATGCTGGCTTCCGTGTTGGCTACGGTGATGGTTGTTGTCCTCACGGAGCTGGTCCTTTTCACATCATCTGCTGTTTCATCTGTTGCCAACACTCATGGTCAAAAAGAAACTAGACCGTGAGTGGAAAACAACTAAAGTCCTATATTAACCTTAGTAAATGTCGTAATAAGCCATAAGTGAAAAACAGCCAAAGTCCGATATTTAATTGCTGTTTCTTAGAAACTAAAGAATATAGAAAAACAGGTTTAGTTGGAAAACAACGAACATGGCGACATGGATTCAGTGGTGATACCACAGTCCAACGAGTTAGATACTATAGAGAGGCTGAAGACTCTGATAAGCGCTCCCTGCGGAGGCCAACAGTACTATGAATCGTTCCCTACAAAACATGGCCGTGTATAGTACCTCCAGCCTCCGCAAGGAGTGCTTATCAAAGGTACACTGCAACGAGTTAGATACTTGATCCGAATAAATATTATGAAAACAAATAGTCCTTTAACACCACCTTAAACTTATTACAAGTTTGAAATTATGTCAAGTAGTAATTTGGTTATAATGTGGCAAACGGAAAGAACGGGAGACTTTGAATAATAAGTTGTCCCGTAGTTTCCAATGAATACTTTATTTCTTATTCTTGTATGATACACTTTCAATAATAATATTTCACAACATATCTATTATTATTATTATTATTATTATTATTATTATTATTATTATTATTATGTATTTGTATTAATTGTAGACTTGGGTCAGTGGAAGAGTAGGCCTTAACTCTGCCAGGTAAAATAAAATAAATTATTATATTTTTCGGATACATCAATATTTAATTTAAACATTTTGCCATAGGTTTTGTAAAAAGCTGATTTATAAATGAAAAAGTAATAATTAAGACTTTAAAATTTCCGAAAATGTCTCATTCTCTCGGATTTAAATGAAATGTACCGTAAATCATAATATTCGTTGCTGGATAATTAAACCCTCTCAATACAGGTACCATTGCCCCAGAGAATTATAAGATAAGACGGACTGAGCATAAGCGAAATATCTGTATTAATAAGTTTGTACCATCAAGAGTTTAGTATTTATTGTGTTTATAGGGCCTACTCCAATTTTCTTTTTATTAATGCGTAGGGCTCTCTTTGTTAACAAAGAGGAAAGTTAGCACTTGCATCACACACAATTTGTCATTATTGTTGAAAATAATGTAAGAACACTTTTATTCTGCAAAAGCCTCTGCTTAGTTGCGAGACACGTGTGAGATCAATATTTGTTTCAAATTATATTAGACTACACGATGTCTCCATCACGCGACAATATTTGTTTCAAATTATATTAGACTACACGATGTCTCCATTACGCGAAAAGAAGTGTAGCTAGCTGTGGCTCCTGTTGCTCGTAAGTATTTTATCGTTTCAATAAATGTGGTGAGTTATGATCATGAGTAACTTTCTATTAGTGTCATTCTTCAATTATTACGTTGCGTGCTAAGAGGTTATTTGTAGTTTTAATAATTGCAGTTTTCAAAAGTTCTCTGTGTTAATTCCAATTTCAAATGAATCTTTCTCAATAACTTAATTAGTGGATTTTTTTAATTTTCGCCACTACCTTTCCTATATTTTATGCCTATTAGTTCGTCGTCTCTCTTGAAATCACCTGGTGAGCACTGAATTACATGATTTCATATTAGGTTAGATTAGATTAAATGTGACGAAGCCAAAAAATTATTTATTTTTCTTCTGCCGAATACATTCTTCTGTCTTTAGGTGCTTTGCTTTGGTTTCATTGAGTATAGCTTATCATTTAATATCTGGGCTATATTTAGTGAAACTAATAAAACATAGGCCTACAGCTGTTATAAAAAGTAAAGTTTTGTGTGTATTTTATTTTTTACTTATTAACATAATCTTAATATGTAACTCAATTCACAAAAATACTAACTTCATCACAGTCATTTCCTACAACATCCGATCCACGCTCCTTTGTTTTGACTAACCAAAATATGGCGGACCAATGTTCAATTGTCTTAAACTTTCAGAGGTCTTTAGCCTCTCTATACTGGGTGTTCATTTCAAAGTGTGTCATGACGTCACTGTTGTTGAGTCACCGATTTGAAGCGAGTTTCAGCTTATATGTTAGAGAAGTTGCCTATTAGTCAAGGCGTTCAATCTGAACTTGAGAACGTGTACGGTATAACTTGAACGTCGTAGCAACAGATGGCGGCCTGTACGGTCTGTGTGCTACCATAACCTCTTTCGAACTGTGTTTTCCGCGGGCAAGTCGTACGCAGGGTATTTGTTATCATCGGTTGCGTACGGCAACATTCCACAAAACAAATCAAATGCTCCGTGTCCATGTTGACCGTCGAAGTTAATATCACCAAAAACGTAAGTAATCGTCTTAACCCTCTCTCTATATCCCGACAGTACGTGTTTCCAAACAGTTCACATTCCTGCCACTACCAGCGTTACCGTACGTATCGGTACGTACTCTTCAGAATGAACGCCGTACTTGCTAGGCAACTTCTCTGGCTCATAGGTAATACGCCTCTGCGAAAGTGTAGGAAGATTGAATTCTCTAGGCTCATCGGCTAGCCACATGACGGCATACAGCGAGCCATGACACACTTTGAACTGAACATCCAGTAGTATCTAGCTCGTTGCCACAGTCTAATATATACAGTCACGAAGCTTAATACGTACTAAATATGCAAACATAGACAGTTGAAATATGTATCCATAGATAGTTGCTCACCACCAGGATTGCTACTATCGCCTCATCACAGACCCTTTCCCTAGCAGACGATAAAATGTATTGTACTATCGATATCGTGTTCTTTTGAAAAAATTAACACCTTCCTTCCGCTATTGAAATATGAAATACATAAGGTTTATATATTATTTTCATAAAATATATATTATATTCTATAAACTCACCTTCCTATTTTTCTTACAACTTATAGTTCTACAAACGTGTCCTTGTCCCATATTATTATTATTATTATTATTATTATTATTATTATTATTATTATTATTATTATTATTATCATCATCATTATTCAAATTATTGTATTTTAACCACTTACAGTTATTACACCCAACATTTCACAGTTTACATAGCTTATCACAAAAATGCGAAATACGGCACAGTCGATCTAGACCAGGCCGTAATGTATGTTCGGGGTTTCTATTTCAGTGTATGGAGCTCAGTGAAATATTATATTATAACTTTATTGCTTATCATTGCAAAGCTTTATTTAGTGTAATTTGTCCATAAGTTCCGTTTACTTCTTGTTGCATAATATGTTGCAGAAATAATTAAAAAACTGTGTTCTTTTAATGCGAAGGGAATTTTTCATGTTCACATAATATGTTCGCGTCAACATTTCAAGTTTAGAATGGAAGCTATTTTGAGGTTCAATAAAAACGAATTTATATTGTGATTTTAATTTAGCACATCTATCTTCCTTAATTGTAGACAGAAAATTTACTATACCACTCCTATGAAATTAGTGTATGTACGATTGTGTTACTTCGTCTCTTAGGTAGTAGATAAATACAATAATTCAGTACTCAATTGTAGTATTAAAATACAGACAAATAGAATGTGACGGGTGTCATACATGACATTACGTTTAATTATAATGTATAATTGCCAATATAGGAATATAAATTAAATATAGTAAACATAATCTATAAAATCCATATGACATAACATACTTATGTAGTGACAGGGCATTGGAGACCACTAAAGTTAGACAGAAATGGGCAACTAGTACAGTAAACATAACCTATAATTTCAACATATCTAAATATTCGTGCGGTGCAAATGAAAATTATTGAATCGTGCATAAATGAATGTACAAGAATTTCGAAATATTTAATCGAAATAAAGGCAGGTATTACACATACGAACAACGTAATTTTCACACAAAAAATATAATTACACTTTAACTCGCAGGGAATTATGTCTGAAGTGTCCCCTAATCATTGTTTTAAATTTTATTAATGCAATTACACTACATTTTAGAGAAATATGTTACTCTTTATGCATTCCAATTAATTTACTGTATATGTTTTTTTTTAATATTGGTCGACCAGCAAACTTCCCGTACAGACCACTGTTAAATTATGGATTATCACATGCAGAATATCATGCTGAGGTTGGCTCTAAGGCTGCTCTAATTAATTTAAATTAATTAATTAAACATATTTGTGAATTATGTGAACAAAAATATGATGATTTTCTGTGTTAAATTTATGAAGAGTCGTCAGTATCACTAAGAAGGATGTCTTGAGTGAGTTTCCTTTTAAGTCGAGATGGCTGAAAAGATCTTGCTCCAATGTTATATGTCACAGCTCCAGGAACACCAGGAAGTTTGTTGAAGAAAGATTTTGACATTGAATGGATGTACTGTTCTAGTGGAAGAATTCCCAATTCTTAATGCAGTAATTTATATGGTTGAAACGCTGCCCTTCGTGATCGGGTTAAGCGAGTCACATGGCCTGCCTTACGGCCTGTGTTAGATCACGATGCCAGTGACAAAGTCTATTGTTCCTAGTACTCACAGCGCTCCAAGCGGCTAGCAACTATCGCGAGAAATGCAACTCGTTGGTAAAATATCATCCCAAGCTTCGTGACTGTATATGTCCCTATTTACACTTGCTATTTGTCGCGCAACATCAAGCGCTTTCTGTCGGCTATATGTAGCATAACTATTTACACTTGGCAGATTTCTCGTCCAGGCAAGTCGTCGAGCAACGTCCTATATGAAGCGCTTTCTGTCGGCTAAATGTAGTATTACCATTCACTCTTGTAGATTTCTCGTCTGCTACTCGAGGCTAGTTGTTGAGCTCGAGCAACATGTGAATGATGTGATGAGCCTTTTAAATGAACAGAATGGCTTTGAACAATAGAAAAGCAGCTGTTTTAGCTTCTGCAGCTTCAAGTGTTTTGTTAGCTTGCACTAATGAGAAATAAAGAAACAACAAACAAAGAGACTCTGGGAAAGAAAATGGATATCAAGTAGGCAGGAGAAAGGGTTATTCCATGTTCTCAAAAGATTTCAAACTGGAACAAAATTGTGCAATAAATATTTATTGTATTAAAATGAGTAGTCAATTTAATTTTTTCTTTTTGCATATTGACTCCTCATGTTCTTTATTTTTGTTTTGATGTCGGACGGAACAGTATTGGGACGAACAGACTCCAAATTTTTACAAATAAGCTCCACTCATTTTCCCTCCAAATCCTATTGGGATTGTCCTTATTTCAGATGTCATATAAGCATGGACATTGCTCGTAAAGCTCTATTAATTTCATTACTTGGTTTTTGTTCCACTCTGACATGACGCTACTAAGCGCGCGAGAAACAGCTGAAAGTTGTCTGCTACCAAGGCTTTTTAATTTAAAAGCCTTGGTCTGCTACTGCCTTTTCCGAACCATGTTCGGGTCCTGTCGCGTGAATTCGGCTGGGCCACCTACGGAAATGTCGCACAGAAATAGAAACAGCTTCTACCCAGCAGATGTCGAAAGGAAAGGAACGAAATCCCGTACTGCGCATGCGCCCGCACTATAAGTCGAACGACATTGAGCAAGCGTAAACTGGGACTATAGTAGACTGTGGTGATACTATATCATCATCTTTGGGTTCCAGCCTGCAAACCATTACGGAAAACAGCACGGAACCTATCCTCGAAATCCAGCAAGCTAGCCATCAAAGGAGCCACCAGAGCGCATTACTTCCAGCAAGTGAGCACGCAGGGTAGCCAACAACGCAGCCACCTTGGAATCCATTACGTACCGTCTCAACCGGGCTTAAGAAACTGCTTAAATTTAACTGGTTGCATGAACAAGAATTCAGTGTTGAAAATAAAATTGGATGTGTGTTTATTATTTATCGCTATGAATAGTAACCACAACACTCAGTTACGTTTCCAATATATTATATAGTCAACAATACTATTTAATCACTTTCCAGCATGTGCACTATAATAATTCGATATGAAAGGTTTATTCTTCAAAGAGTTGGAGTTTGTTTTTTTAACTTTATACATTCGTAATAATTATAAAAATAAATCACAGCCTGGCTTTCACAAATCATTTTTTTCAACAGTGAATAAGTTTGAATATGTTTCTCTGCATCGAGTCTGATGTGCTTCGTCAGATTGACTTTGATGACATCATAAATGCATTCTCTGTGAAGAAAGAGCGAAGAAAATCTTTATAAATTCACAAGTAAGATGCATGTATTTTGATTCCAGTAATTTACTTTTTTCTGAATTGTAACATTTCATTTAAAACTAATTTACACTAAACATGAACTGTATAATAGCTGCTTATAAATTGTGGGAATTGGGAGCGGCAAATTTTAGCACTGCCTAGGTGTGGCACTATACCTAAATCCGGCACTGAAAGTGAGCAATGTAACTTTAAAGTCGACCTGGTTGGCGAGTTGGTATAGCGCTGGCCTTCTATGCCCAAGGTTGCTGGTTCGATCCCGGGCCAGGTCGATGGCATTTAAGTGTGCTTAAATGCGACAGGCTCATGTCAGTAGATTTACTGGCATGTAAAAGAACTCCTGCGGGACAAAATTCCGGCACATCCGGCGACGCTGATATAACCTCTGCAGTTGCGAGGGTCGTTAAATAAAACATAGCATTTTTTTGTAACTTTAAGGATACCCCTTGAAAGAGGCATAAGCTGATACATTCAAAAGGCTCAATGTATCAACTTCAGAGCTAACAGTTAAGGGTTTTGGATAACTTAAAAAAATGGAGCTACAAGTACACTATTCCGTCTTTTTTGTGGTTCTATATGGTCTAGTGTTCCAAAGGTTTCTGAGGACCATTTTAGAAATCCATACCTAGTTGATCTTATGTCTAAACTTAAAAAGAAAAACTCAGCATAAATTGTAAATAGGCTACTCTTCATTCAATATGCGAAAGCAAAGCTTAAATTTCATACACCACATGTTTCCTTCAAACGCGCTCGTAAGAAAAACTGATGTCTGACTCACATGTTGCCAAGTTTCCGCCTTCTGACCTTCCACAGTCGACCGTGGTCTAACTAGTCGGTATAATTTTCGATTCATGACAGGTATTTAGCAGGGGCGTATTTTGTGGACTACCGGGGCTACCGGCGGTAGCCCAAGGAAATTACAAAAGAAAAAGTTTATAATATAACATAATGTAATAATTTTGTATTATTACTTTTACCATAGTAATTAAAATTAAAGTAATTGTTAGATTTATATGCGCTCTGCTCTAAAAAAAAAGAAACAAGTTGTCAAGGCGGCATCACTGGAGAAACCGCTGCCGCGAAGGGTAGCCTGTGACCGTTCCGCTCACGTCGCACAACTCCCCGTCACCCCGCTCCCTCCTGTTTCCATCGTGCACTGTAGGCTGGTGAGTTACCGCTCTCGTGATCGGTTTCTTGGAAGGCACGAAGCAACAATATGCTTAGTACGCTAGCTCATTAATGTGATTGTGTTCTTGCAGTGTAGTATTTTAAATTTGTGATTTGTTCGAGTGTCTAAGAGTTATATTAATTGTGAATTATTAAGTTTTTAATTTCCCAATTAAGTGATATTGTGAAAAATATGGCAGAACAAGTTTCTGGAGAGGTTTGTGTTGAAAATGACTGTGTAATAGAAGGTTTATTAAAAGTGCCTTTTAACCGTCGTACATAACAACGAGAAAGTTGAAATTGTGAAAATGGAAAGACCAACTCCTGAGTTAAATTTGTCCATGGACGTAAAAGAAAAACAGCGTGAGTACACACGCCATTTCACTTTAACATCATATGGTAAGTGGAATTGGTTGTGTGGTACTTCTAAACTGTCTAAACTATTTTGCTGGCCATGTTTGTTATTTAGCCGCGAAACTAATATGTGGTCAAAAGAGGGTTTTCTAATATGAACTCCCTTCGAACGGCAGTCCTAAAACACGACAAATCAAAAGCTCATATTTATAGTAGCATGGACTTTGCAAACTTTGGGAAGACAAGAATTGATTTACAGCTAGATAAGCAAAAAGTTCTACACATCAACCAACACAATGCTCTTGTGAAAAAAAATCGGGAGATTTTACTGCGTCTTATTAACGCAGTCTGCTTTCTAGGAAAACAAGAATTGGCTTTTCGGGGTCATAATGAGAGTGTGGAATCAGACAATAGAGGAAATTATATTGAATATTTAAGTTCCTTAAGTGAATTTGACCATTTACTGGCCAATCATCTTGAGAGTTCAACAGTATTCCGTGGTACTTCTCCCGCAATTCAGAATGACTTAATATTTGCTATAAGTGGGGTTATGATAAAGAACATAAAATCTGAAATAGAAGAAGCACCTTTTGTGGCCATTGTTGTCAGTGGCGTCTCCTGGGGGTGTGCGGGTCGTGCACCAACGCCCAAATAAAATTAGGAAATTATGGTATTATTCTTTTAATCCGTATAAAGTACATTACATCAGTGTTTTTCTTTAATAATGATTATTAACGCTTTAACTGAACTGCTACTGCTATCTATTGTCTAGCGGCCTAGCCTAGCAGTATGAAACGCGCTAAACTTTGCCATGGCGTTGCAACGAGCATAGCCCGCTCCTATACAGTGTTATTATGCTCTACCAGCCTTGGCAATACATACCTCTCTATGTTATAGTACGTAGTTTCCTTTTCCTCCGCTGTGGCGCTGATCACCGACTGTTCCTCGTCGCGGTCTGCTGCTATAAACGTAACACCTTGCGACCAAGAGGTTTTGCGTTTAAATATTTCGGTCTTTCAAAAGCCTCAGTTTGAACAAATGCCACACGTTTTAACACTGTAAGCAAAAAGTATTTACACACACCACTTGATAGAATTGTTGAATGGTCTTGCGATTCACAGTGTTCATACGCAGCAGTAAAAAACTTATTTAGTTCTGGTATTAAATATGATTGTAATTGTTTCCTCACACCACATGACGGTAAGTATCTCACAGCATTCTCAACAAATTCTAAAGTAATACCTAACACATTTACAAAAGAAGGTGTGGGGTAATATAAACTGTTTCCACTAACATCACGCTTATATATTAAATCCATGAGAACTGAACTGCAGGAAGGCGTAGCAATTACATTTCTGCATAAATTGCACTTCACATCACCTAATAGTTTTTTTAGCACGTATCCGCCAACATAGGCTATTGAAGAAAGCCGGATACTGTCTATGTTGGGATCTGTAAATAAATAAAAAGTAATATTTTTCCTAGTTTCATGAAAATTGCGTGGTGAAATTCTATAGACACTTTAAAACTACTCGTATTATAGTTCCAGTTGTAATAATTTTAAAGACTAGAATGACAATTGCATAAAAAATTAACACAATCAATTTTAATTTTAGAAACTAAATATTATAACTCACGTTGCGTTTCTTCCAAGCCAGTCAGAATTTTTACCACATGATTAGGCAGTGTACTTGATGCGCCATTGTTTTCCTCAGTCGCTGTGGTCTTGGGAAAATTGTCACTATTCCATACAGAGAGTGACCTATTTTGTACATCAACATTTGTAGAAAAAGGTATAGAAATTAAGCCAGTTTTCAAAATCTTGTTCATACTAAAAGTCACTGCTCTGCAATCTAGCATATCGTTGCCACCTGCTGTCTGACGTAAGCCCCTGAAAAATAATTCTATGGGATCTGAATTAAAAGATCTTGTCAGGACAAAATGAAACCCACCATTTAACAAATAGCGTACACACTTTACGGTGGAAGCTGTTGTAAGGATCAATGCTTCGAAAGTTTCATTTGTCAGAAATTGTTTTTCAGATTTCTGACTCTCCCTTTTTATGCTTTCCAAAAACAGAGGGAACTCATTTTCCAACCAGTTCAGTCTTTCATCGTCAATAGAAAAATAGTGCATTTTGTCTGGATTTCTAATGCGACTATGGTGTGTTGTGCTGCTAACATCGTGGAGGGTAAACCACCGTAAAATGTTCTCCATATAAGCTATTGTCGCCCCAGAAAATGAAAAGGCCTCAGCTTTAGAATGTACATGTGGATTATCTTTCAGAAATTTTAAAGCAGCTATTACTTCGGCGGAAAAAAATTCCTTGGCTCTTCTCACATCCATGTTTTCAAAATTTGTAGGGTCTACATGCTTCCTTGATAGAAAATGAACGGGTGTGATTGTTTGCAGTTCCTGAATTTCATACAATTTCTTTACATAGTCTCCAGTTATAATTTCATGACCATCGAACATAATTCTTTCCAAAAAAAAGGGATCTCAAATTTTTCAAAATATGACATTGGTCAAAAGCAAGAAAGAGAGAGCGCTTGGGATCTTGTGGGTGGGGTACGTCAGTCTTTAAACTTCTACTCCCAGAAAATTTTTTCATCATAGCGACGTTCGTTTTATGGTTATCCGTAACTAAACGGAGAAGAATAAAGCCACACTCTTCTATGTGATGTATGACAGACATTGTCAACATGTAT
Source organism: Periplaneta americana (assembly GCF_040183065.1). NCBI lineage: Eukaryota > Metazoa > Arthropoda > Insecta > Blattodea > Blattidae > Periplaneta > Periplaneta americana. The sequence goes on from NC_091117.1 coordinate 107,129,428, forward strand.
AACTGCGAGCCAGTAAGCTGTTTTGTGAAAAAGTATCCTGCCGGTAATCTATATTTCGTAGATAAACCACAAATCATGAAGCATAAGATTCGATTAGCAAGCATTGGAACCTTTCCTTTCTCTGAATTATTACTGTCATTTGATTTTTGACTAGGGAGATGATCACGTTCCCCGAAAAATGAATCCAATTTGTTGTCGTACTGGAGTTGCTGCTTAATAGACATTTCATCTACTACAAGACTACATAACAATTCTGCCTTCTTCAAAGAACTAGCTTCTGCAGTAAGTCTTGATTTTATTAATGGGGTTACTCCTGTTTCTAGTGATACATCTCCAACGAAACGAGAGAGAGTTCGAGTACTAGGAAGCGTTAATATGTACTCCCTTGCATATTTATAGCCCTTAGGTGAGCAGTATTGCCATATGACGCATTGTTTTACTGTTTCCTCACTCCAACGTGGTGTCTTTTTGTTATAATTTACAATTATATCCAGCAGCAAAATCGTTTTTTTAGAGTGGTTTTCTTCTGACAGAATACCCTCAAGATTCCTATGGTATTCGTTATTTTCTAAATACTCTGCCCGGTCTGATAATTTTCTTAAATTTTGGTCGACGCGAGCAAGTTTGTGATTCAGACGCCAAATCTTTGTTTTCAAAGCTCTGTTTTCCTTTTCTAAACTTTTAAATTTAGAATCAAAATCCTCATCTGTCTGAACATCAATAGATTTATATTCCGTGGTATCAGCTATAAAATCTTCTTCCTCTTGTGGACTGTTGCTCCTTTTACGCTTCTTAGTATTTTCTTCCAAATTATGCCGCACTATACTACGCCTTGGTTTTAAAACTGGTGGTACTTTATGTACAGGATAATTAGGGAATTTACTTGGAACACTACCTCGTTTGAGAACTTTCCTTTTCAAATTCGGTGTATAATCACTTATAGTGAAATGTTCGCTACAGACTAAGGACGAATTTGAATATGAATTAGATACAAACTTATCTCTGGAAATTGCTTTTAACCATTTGTCTTTCAAATCTTCATCGACAGGAAATTCATGGAAGCTTATCCCCTTCGTTTTTCCCCTTTCATTTGTACAGAACGGTACGCAACAATTAGGCATCTGCAATAAAATAACATAAATAAGACTTCGTTAATAATGTAATATTGTTATAGTCCTAAAACCCATGTCGCAAATTACTCGTATTATTTCAAGGAACTGAATGGCATTAGTTTCTAAGCATCGGAATCAAAACGCGTTAAGTCCACATTTTATCTAAAATGCATTTTTTCCGAATTTGCGTTCTTTTAGAGGCGCTTCATCATGCTACACTTGACATTTGTTGCAATTTACAATTTTAGCCTGTTTAAAGTCAGCCTGAAATAGAAGTTCTGATTCAGAACGTATTCTGTCCATCACCCTGAATGGATCAGACCGAGTTAAGTCCATGAACTTAAGATACCCTCTAACGAAAGCAGTACACCAGAATGAACGTAATTAATTCGACACCAGTCTTTAACAAATGTTCATTGTTGACGCTTTTCTAAAGTTTGCTTGTTGCTTCCTTTAAGTGCATGCAGTAAGATTTAAAAGGACGGGTTCATTGCCTGGAAACTCTATTTAAATCCCCACGCGCAGACATTGAGTTGGCGGTGTGCGGTAAGTGGCATTTAAAGGCAGGTGGAGGTCGTTTACAATAAAGACGGGTCTTTTACTAAAAATTGTGATATCATATTCATGATTTGGTAACAATTTGAACAATACGGTAGGCTTCGAAACACTCCAGTATAAAACATTGTTTGCACTCCCACGTTACTTCGCTTGTTTCTTGTGAGATTTAATAAAACTTTGCAGGTTCTTGCTGGTTTCTTTTTCTATGGATGGTAGGTATATGATGGGAGGGGGGAAATGAGCCCAACAGTTTGGTTGTAATATTGTCGTCGTAACACCAGCATCCCTTCCACTAACATTGCAGTTACTAAAGTTAGTAGTTAGAGTTAGTTGCAGTTAGTAGGCAAGATTAACCCTATATAAAATGCCTGTCAGGTCTAGTCGAAGATTTGTATAGATTCTTTCCTGCCTGGATTTGCTTCCCTTCACGGTCTTACATGCAATTACGTAGACATTGAAAAGCTGAAAAGTACCGGTACCATAAATATTATATTGAAGGAAACATTTCTGTAGTCTTTTTTACGTATTTTCCCATAATGGGGAAGGGATGTAAGACTTCATTCTGGCGCTGACCTGACGGCCAACCCACAACATAACGTTATTGTACTCTATTACGCACTTCAGTTTCACCACTGTTTATTCCCCTTCATTGTTACCCTTTTTTCCTTTATGTTGACCATGTGAATGCTGTGCTTTGTAAACAGACCTTTTCTGTCATTTCACTTTACTGCCAATAACTCTTACAAGACCTCGATTCTGACTCCCTTTCTTAAACTTTGTCGATTCCACTTGGGATGCAGGACAGAACTTCAATGCACTTTTATTCAAACAGTTACGAATTTTGGAAAACCTTTCGCTTATATTTAGAGGAAAATAACTCCTCTTCTTCAAGAAAGATCGTTTTACAACATACAACAACCCTCTAAATAGACAGCTTGAAAAAACTGCAATTGACAGCTTGAAAGAAAACTGTAAATAAAAGTCGCAGGGTTCCAAGACGTCATGTCTAGATGGCAATGCTTTGGGAGCGCATCAAGTTCCTGACAAGATTTGAGTAGGCAAAGGGTTAACTAATACAGCTTCTGCTAAATAAGTGAATGATTTAATATTTTCTAAGAATTTACACGAAAGGGCTACTAGAGTTTAAGCACTAAGCATATTATAAAATCATGGAAGAAGGTGCGCCAGTTGGAGAGCACTCTACAGGAGCTCGAAAACGTCGGAAGAGTGGAACATCGAAACGAAACTAGCAATTGGGGAGGCACACTACGCACGACAGCTTTCTTACTATGCTTTGTGCATTACTGTCATTGATAACACATTTCCCAACTTTTTACTGCTGGACAGAAAACCAGGCAAAAAGAGGGGCGATTGAAGTTAGCTCTGCTCTGTCTCATTTCCTAACAAATTATAATTTCAAAGAAAAAAAAAACATTTCCCTCCTGAGACTCTTTCCGACGATTGCGCTGGTCAAAATCAAAATGCACATGTTGTCCATGCTTTGAATTCGTGGTTGTTGAATAAATCTCCAGATTCCTTGATGGAAACATGTATGACTTTTTCTTTGCGAGAGCATTCCTTTTTGCAAACAAACCGGATGTTTGGTATTTTGGAGAAAAACCTCAGGAAACAAAAGAATATCATGATATTTACGGTACAGTCGGTGTCGTTCATATATTGAGTAAGTAGTAGCATATTCACAATTTCAGATATCTGTGCGATTAGGCTACGTAAAAAAGCAAGTTGGTATAAGTGATATGAAAAGAGACTCAGGAAAATAATGAAAGGAAGCAAACATTACATCAATGTGAAATTGGAGTATACTTACACAATGGGTGACGTAAGTAAATGTCCAGTGTCACTACCTAAGGGAGATCATGCCATTGAAAATAATGAGAGGATTGACCCAGCCTTAGTACTACTAAGGAATAAAATAAAAGCAGAAAATTGTTGGATATAAAAAGTTGTTGCAACAAAGATCAGTGTGAGGAGGATGAAATAGTGGAGTGTGAGTGTATGGAAGAAGAACCTCGCTTATCAATGATCTAAGACTGAACTAAATTGAACAATGACAGTTAAATTTAATAAATTCAATTTTCATCCTATGTTGCTTGCTAACACAGGTGAACATAATTTAATAATTCTCTTTAAGGCTAACTTTGTATTTGTATAAAAGTCTTTGGAAAGGAATGTGGCCACAATTTAAAAAAATCCACTTAAATGAGTGTTTTGAATATATGTTTGTAACAAAACCATTTCAGTCCGTAATTTCGGAACAAAACGAATTAAGTCCATGATTTTTCAAAACGTCATATAGAAATATTGCGCTTGGATAATTTTTTTTATTTTGCGCAATAGTGCCACCTAACTTTGTGTTTAATTCTAATTATGTTATTTCTTTCAAAACTTTAAATTTATCAGAAGCTTTTAGTTTTTCGACTCTCCTGAAAAGTTTTGATTTGTGGACACAACGTGTTTTGATTCCTAGCTCCTCTTATTTAATCGAGGTGTTCTACTGCAAGAATATAAAAAAATTACTAAACGTCATTGCATGATGATTAATAAGAGCTACAATATTTAGGCCTATATAAATCAGTATCATTGCCAGTATCATTGCTTATCTTGTGGAAGATTAAATTCGCCAACACATTTAAAAATAATCACATAACATTACATTCACCAACACAATGAAATAATATCACTTAAAATTCAATTTAACAATACCACTGAACAAAAAATAAAGACTCGGTACCACGAAAAAGATACTGCACATCCGCGTGGTAACATGCTTCCGTACAAAACTCTACACCGCGCCAACAAAACAACAGTCGGTATTCAGCGCTCCGAGCGGCAACATTTGTAAGTTCTTGTAATACCCAAACTGCCATAAAGGAAAGGGAAACTGCCAAGGCTGATAGAGTATGGGATCGGAGAGGGCTTTGCAACGAGTTACTTGCTGAACCCTCGCTGTAAGAGACTCATTGCGCATGCGCCCTCTCACACTCTCCCTCGTCTTTTAGCTCCTCAGGACGTTGAAATTACTTCCAACTCCACACGCCAATACCGGCATGAGCAGCTATCGCTGATGTTGCGTATGTTGCATTATATATCGTTTTAAGATGGCTAGTGAAAGCGTTGTACAAAAACTATTACATAGTCCTTTTTCATCGCTTCCTTACGCACAGAAAAAACAAGTTATTGACAGCGGCAGACCATGTCCTAATTTAATAATATCAACGTCTGTAAAGGGCAAATGTGGTGCTACTGGAACTGGAAGGGGGTTCGAGAGACATTTCGTATAGAGCTATATGAGATTTCAAACTGGCTTTGCGGCTGTGATGTAGTGAACAGATTTTATTGTTGGACATGTTTGTTATTCTCAACAAAGAAAACTGTTTGGAATCAGCAAGAGTATGGTGATTTAAATCAGCTCAATACTGCTGTGAAGAAACATGGTGAGTCAGAAATTCATCTCGCTAGTTTTTTAACGTTCAACAGATTTATTGCATCCCCTACTAGAATTGATGTTCTTCTGGATTCTCAACGAAAGGTTGAAATAGAACTGCATAACGAAAAAGTAAAAAAGAACAGGGAAATATTAAAGAGATTGAAGAATGCTGTTTGCTATTTAGCGAAACAGGAACAGTCATTTCGAGGCCACGAGGAAAGTTCAGAATCTATTAACAAAGGAAATTACGTGGAATTTCTTCTTGCAAGTGCAGAGTTCGATTCACCATTGAAAGAACATTTACTAACGTCTACAGTTTTCCGCGGTACTTCGGCAAGCATTCAAAGTGATTTAATCAATTCAGTAGCCGATGTTCTGAGAGATGAAATCTACAACGAAATTCAGAATACGGATTTTGTGGCTATTATGCTTGATGAAACATCAGACGTAAGCAATAAGTCACAGTCATCAACTGTACTTCGTTATTTTTCAGTTTCACAGAAGAAAGTAGTAGAACGGTTTCTTGGGTTTCGTGACGTGAGCGCTGACAGAACTGCAGCAGCTCTTTTTGATCATGTCAATTAAATAACAGAACAATATAACTGTGGGGAAAAACTAGTCGCTCAAACATATGACGGCGCTGCCGTGATGAGTAGTCACCTCAACGGACTTCAAAGCAAAGTTCTGGAAAAATATCCTCAAGCTCTCTTCACGCACTGCTATGCTCATGTTATGAACCTAGTACTTCAACAATAATTAGAATGTAACAAGGACCTAAAAGTATTTTTTTCCGGTCTTAAATCACTGCCTAAATTTTTTTCTCATTCTTCTAAGAGGTTACATGAGCTTTCAGCATTCATGTCCCGAAAGCTACCATCATTGTCTAATAACCGATGTAATTATACCTCTAGACTTATCCATACAGTCAGTGAGAACAGAGAAGCATTGATAATGTTCTTTGAACATGTTAAGGAAAGTGGAATCTTTGATCATATAACTGCAATGGCCGGAAATGGATTTTCTAGCTTCCTCAAGGATTTCCAGAACATATTTGTAATAAAGGTTCTATCTAACCTACTTGCTTTTTCAGATGTTTTGTTCACTATACTCCAGTCAAAAAATGTTGATATTTTGTATGCCAGTACTAAAATTACAGCATTTCAACAGCAGCTGCAAAAGGAAAGAGAGAATTTCGAAGCAGTTTGGTCTTCTATTCATGATACTGTGGAAGATGAAGAGGTGATTGAAGTAAAAAAGAGGAGAATGAACGCTAAGTCACAGCGAGATTATTTCAAGCGACTTTATTTCGAAATCATTGATAATGTTAGCAACCAGTTAACAATTAGATTTGCATCATTTTAAAAGCTACAGTATTTTAATTTGATAAATCCAACAAAAATGGCCCACTTCAATAAAAGAGAAAGCTTCCCAAATGATTTATTAAATAGAGTGCAAAATATTTATGGCAGTGTTTTCAATGTAAGCAAACTCCAGAATGAACTTCACGTATGATATGCTTCTAATGAAGGGACGGACAAAACGCCAATTCAAATTGTAATTTATCTATTGGACATGAATTTAATGAGTGGATTTACGGAAATATACAAATTAGCATTGCTGGTCTCTACAATTCCTTGCACTACGTCATCTGAGGAGAGGTCATTCTCATCACTGAAGAGGATCCACACCTACTGCCGCTCCACTCAAACACAGAACCGGATGACTAACTTAAGCCTTATCCCAATCGAGAAGGAATTACTTGCCAGCATACGAGAGGACAAATCCAGGTTCTACGAAGCAGTAATCAAGAAATTCTTGCAGAAGGAAAGCAGAGTCGATTTCGAATTCAAATAACTGTGAGTAACGAGACAGCTTTAGTGCTTTTGGTTTTTAATTAATGATGCTTACATATTGTTTAGATTTATCTTAATCGATGTTTACTCTGTCAGCTTGATTCAATTTTACTGATGTTTAAAACATTTACGCTAATTACCTTTATGAATGACTTTCCTATTATTTGTTCACAAAAAAAAAGTGAGGGAATGTGTAAAGGTTAATAGAGTATGTTTTATTTAATTTTTTTCTTTGCCAACGCCTTAAGATCAAAGTCAGGAGCCGCCACTGATTGTTGATGAAACAAGTGACTGCTCTAATCAGAGTCAATTGTCCACTGTGTTAAGATACGTCGACAGTACTGCCAATGTTCAAGAACGGTTTATAGGATTCACAAATGTCAGTTCGGGCAAAATTGCTGCTGCTTTGTTTCAGCATGTGGAAGGTGTTATAGCAGAATACAATGTCGGCAATAAGTTAATTGCACAGACATACGATGGTGCTTCAGTTATGGCGGGAAATATTAATGGCTTAAGAACAAAAGTTCAAGAAAAGTATCCTCAAGCACTATTTGTCCATTGTTACAGCCATGTTCTCAATTTAGTTTTGCAACAAACTACTTTATCCATTCCAGAATGCCGCATTTTTTTTTTCAAAACACTGTCGGGTTTAGCTGCATTTTTCTCATCATCTCCTAAAAGATCAGAAAAACTCAAGGAATTTATGAAAAAGAAACTCCCAAAAGTAGCACCAACTACATGGAATTTTACATCTCGGCTTGTAAATACAGTAAAGGAATACTTTCTTTGAAAATATCATTTGTAATGACTCTGAAGAAAACTGGGTTGATGATGTAATTGTGCAGGCTCAAGGATATTTGTATTTTTTTCACACAGTTTCAGAATATATTTCTTCTTGAAGTCTATGCTAGAGTGTTCGCACATACAGATGTGCTCTACAATATTCTTCAGACAAAAAGTCTAGACATAGCATACTGCTTGCAAGAGGTATCAAAGTTAAAACATACTATATCCGAGTTCAGACGTAGTGGGTTTCCGTCCATATGGAGTAATATAGAAAATGAAAATTCTTCAGCCAATACAATGGAACCACCATTGAAGCGAAGAAAAGGAGATGATGAATTGAAATACAGGCATACTAGATCGTATGCACATGGAAATTACTGACAGATTTTCTGATTATGGAAAGCTTCAGTTCACACATCTTCTAGATTCTCAAAAATTTTCTGCTTATAGAGAAAACTTCCCGAATGAGGCACTAAACAAATTATTTCAGTCCTATAACAGTCACTTTGATCAAGTACGTTTGAAAAATGAATTAAGTGTAATATATTCAGCAGAAGTCTTTGATTTTTCGAACAAACCTATCCATGAAATATTATCTGCCATATATGAAAACCAGCTGAACCAAGTTATTCCTGAAGTCCTTAAATTGGCAACATTAATTGTGACAATACCAGCTACGTCAGCATCGGTAGAAAGAACATTTTCTGCGTTGAAGAGAATAAAATCCTACTGTAGATCAACTCATACACAAGAACGTTTATCAGGCTTGGCACTGTTGTCAATTGAAAAGTCATTTCTACAGAAACTTCGCAAGCGGCCCACTGTAAATTCAATGACGAAGTCATCAAAGTATTTTCGTCCCAATCAAGACGTCTGGAATTCACATATAAATAGGTAAGGAATTTTATTATAGGGTTTTAAAAATATATTTTGTGTAATAATAGGGTCAGTGGTAGCCCAGACCCTTAAACCAGTATACGCCACTGGTATTTAGAATCGCAATCGTTTCTTTTCTTTATTACGACTTCGCTTTTCTGATATTCATTCCTTATCTATATTTCTCAAAATTAGTACGGTACCTAGTTTTCGACAAACACTATTTTCTTCGGCTTTTCTTTTTTCGCTCCCATTGGAACCCAAGGCACGTGCCCTATTTGCCCCATCCTAGATACATTACTGTTTTCAGGGTTTTAAATGTTAAGGAAGCCAACATAAGAATGAGTAAATGCTTGTTCACTTCGACTTGTTAAAATACTAAAACAGTCCGGACACAACACATATCGAGTCAAGCCACATTCAATATACGAGATAAATAACACCAAAGGTAAAATGTATGTATGTATGTATGTATGTATGTATGTATGTATGTATGTATGTATGTATGTATGTATGTATGTATGTATGTATGTATGTATGTATGTATGTATGTATGTTTGTATGTATGTATGTATGTATGTATGTATGTATGTATGTATGTATGTATGTATGTATGTATGTATGTATATATGTATTTTATTTCGTCCTAATGATCACACAGGATGATGTTGGACACGTCAAATTAATACTAAAAACAGTTCTAAAACTAATACACATTTACAAAATAATGCTAATATATATAACATGGTCTATTATACTGACAAATGATTGAGCATTACCACTAACATTGTCAAATCTTCGCACAATAAACCTAGAATGAATAATTATCTATGAAACCTTTATCATCTACTATTAATAAATATATACGTACAGCTTAACGTTTAATAACTGTAAATTCTAACATTCAAGATATTCTTGTAATGAATAAAAACAACCATCCATAAGAAATTTTTTCAATTCTTTTTTTAATTTAACATCAGCATTTAAGTGTTTAATTGACTCGGGTAATTTATTATAAAGAAATCTGCTGTTATAGGAAAAACGTTTTTCAAAAAGAGAACTTTTGTGTCCAAACAGGTGCAAATTAGACCTTCTTCTTGTACAGTGATTGTGAATTTGTTCATTCCTGGTACATTTTTGGATTTGTTTTATGGACGCAAATCAAAATCTCGTATATATAAATTCATAGTACAGTGAAAATGTTTAGAATTTTGAAATAAGATCTACAGCTTGTGTTGCTGGGGAGATTTAACATAATTCTTATGACTTTCTTTTGAATTTGGAATATTCTGGAACAATGGTTAGATTTTCCCCAAAAAGCAAAATATGAAATTCTAAGTATATCTATATTCACAGACGACCTGCGGATGTAAATTGCAAAGCATATCTGAGAGAGTTTTTTAGATAAGCAGTAAACATGTGACCTCCAATCAAGATTATTTATAAACACACCAAGAAATTTAATATTCGTTGCATATGTTATTAGATCGCTTCCTAAATATAAATCTGGAAAGTCTACGTTTCTATTCAATTTATGATGAAATCCAATTGCAATGCCTTTACTTTTATTGATTAGTAATTTATTTTCTTCAAACCATCTCGTTACCTGTTCTGTAATAAAATTTGTATTTGCTTCAAGCTGCTGTTTATTCTTTCCTGAGATTAACACATTTGTATCATCAGCAAAAAGAGAAAATTTAGCATTAACATTTCCACAACATTCTACTAAATCATTAATATATAACAAAAATAGCAGAGGACCTAGTATTGAACCTTGTGGGACTCCATAATTAATATTTTGTAGATTAGAGTGGCTAATTTTGTTTAATTTTGATTTGCTATCCAGATATTCAATTTCTACTAATTGTTTTCTATTTTGTAAATAGAATTCAAACCATTTAAGTGGAGTTCCTCTTATTCCATACTTTATTAATGAAAACCGAATGATCAACTAGATCAAAGGCTTTGGATAAATCAAGAAAAATTCCCACGCATTGTTCTCTATTTTCCAATTTTTCATATATTTCTTCAATAACATTCTGAATTGCATTACTAGTTGATTTCCCTTTTTGAAACCCATTTTGAGCATTTGATAAAATGTTGTATTTATTAATAAAGGCTGTAGTTCTATTGTGTACAACCTTCTCTATAACTTTTGAAAAAAACCGATAGTAATGCAATTGGCCTATAATTTTCTATCTCTGTTTTTGGTCCTTTTTTGTATATTGGTATTATTTTTGCTATTTTTAAACTTTATGGGAAATAACCTTCATTCAGTGACAGATTTATGATGTGACATAATGGTTTAACGAGATGTGAAGAACACTTCTTTAGTAAAAAGTTTCACCATTCTTCTAGACCTGAGGACCTTTTGTTTTTTATGTTATTTATTATAGAAAGTAGTTCATTTTCAGTTGTCGGTTGGAAGTAAATGGAGGAGTAGATCATATTTTTGTTTGCAGTTTTTTTATAAGTGTTTGTTATTATTGCCTTACTGTTGCTAATTAAGTTACTAGCAATGTTTACAAAGTAATCATTGAATTTTTGAGCTATGATAACTGAATTTGCAGTAACCACACCATTACTGTTAATACTGTAATTACTCTTTTCTCTTACAGAACCCTGAATGGTTTTATATGATGCGTTTATTATACAGTAATATTAAATTGATAGTGTGTTTAATGCTTTGGAAAGGAAGAGCGATATTGTTGTGCAGCACGTTCAATTTAATCTGCCAGAGTCTTCTTCTGTTACAAGCCGGAGTATGGTTAAGTTTGGCAACGCTGGGTGGAGGCAGAAAATTCTAAAGTGATATTGATGTAATTGTACTTGCTCATTGCTTTCGTTGTACGTAACGTGTATTTTTTCGATATTACTTTATGCACAAAAGTAAGATCAAGAGTAGTGATGCAATACACACTAGAACTTGAAAACAACAACTCCATAAATTTCCTAGACATCATCATAACAAAAGTCGACAACAAATACACCTACAAAATGTACAGAAAACCAACCACCACCACCACACATATACACAACACATCTAACCACCTCATACAACACAAACATGCTGCATTCAGGATAATGGTACACAGATTACTCAACATACCAATGAGCCAACAACATTACAATGAAGAAGTGAACACAATCAAATACATAGCACAAGAAAACGGTTACAATTCAAACATAATAGACAACATCATAAGAAAGACAAAACAAAAACTTAACAAACACGCAAAACACAAACACAAGAACACAAGAAATACATCACACTAACATATGAAAACAAAAGCACGCATAAGATCGCATCCTCATTCAGAAAGCAGAAATACAACATAACATACAGAACAGAAAACACACTACAAAGACATCTCAACACACAAAAAACACAAACAAATAAATACGACCACACAGGTGTATACAAACTCACATGTAATAGTTGCGATAAGTTCTACATAGGACAGACAGGCAGATCCAAACACGCTACAAAGAACACATTAAAGCAATAACCAGAGGACACAATACATCTACATACGCCGATCACATAACCAATGCTAACCATACATACAATAACATAAATACGGACATGGAAATCCTACACATACAACCCAAGAACCAAAAACTCAACACACTAGAACAATACGAAATATACAAATATACTAAAACACACCCCGTTCAAATTCTCAACACAGATCAATTTCAGTACACACACACTATTTGACTCCACTCTTCAACACCTTTCAACAATCAAACACACCCACATAACAGGCAGAGAAGTTCGAGATGACGCCGTGACCTAGTAGGCTCTGAGGATGGTGCGTGAAGCACTGAAACAGCTGTAAGGCGGACAAATCTTACATAATTAACACGAGTAAGTTCACTAGTTAATCACTTAATTAAATTATTACGAATTCGAAAATAATGTTTTATTGCAATCATTTAGCTATACTTCATAATACGGCGTAAGTAGGCTACTTACATATAAAGACTGGCACTTAAAATACAGTGGGCTTTCCTAAGTTCGACAAAACAGAATTGAAAGTTCAGTCCAATAAGTGTAGTGGGTGTGGCAGGTGAAATGAATACAAATTCTTATTGGTTATCCATGAACGAATAGAGTACAGTACATGCATTTCCTGCCCGCCCCGAGACTTGTGTATGTGCTTGTAGTACCATAGTGCGTTTCGACAGTTCCGTCTTACTAACAGCACAATTCTCAAATAGAAAAATAAGAGTTCATTAATTTAAAATCAGTGATCAATATGGATGTCCTAATCAATAAAATATTCCGTTTTCCTTTAACAAAAGTATCACTACAAGACACAGCACCAATTCCCATTGAAATGGCAAACCCATTTCTTAGTGCCCGTATAGGGGCGTGTCTAAAGCCCGGTTCAGACGGCGCTAGTTTCCGTGAGGGATTCCAAGGTGGCTGCGCTGATGGCTACCCTGCGTGCTCTCTTGCTGGAAGTAATGCGATCTGGAGGCTGCTTTGGTGGCTAGCTGGATTTCGAGGATACGTTCCTTGTTAGTTTTCATGATGCTTTGCAGGATGGAACCAAAGATGATAATATAGTACCACCACTGAAACCATGTCGCCATGTTCATTTTTTTTCAACTAAACCTGTTTTTTCTATATTCTTTAGTTCCTAAAAAACAACAATTAAATATCGAACTTTAGCTGTTTTGCACCTATTGCTTAATTACCTTAGTACAACATTTACTATTGTTAATGTAGAACTTTCGTTGTTTTCCACTGACGGTTTAGTTTCTGTTTGATCATGAGTGTTGGCAACAGGCAACAGTTGGCTCCGTGAGAACAACAACCATCACAGTAGCCAACACGGGAGTCAGAAAGTGAACACACAGGGTAGCCATCAGCGCAGCCACGGTTAGAATCCATCATAGAAACTAGCACCACAGTCTAATACATACAGTCACGCAACTCATACGTATAAAATATGCCAACATTTGACAGCTGGCGTGACAGTAGCCCTCTAGCGGCAGGCAAGTTAAAAGACACGATAACACATCAGAAAACGGGTTTTGCGCATTTATTTTATATTTTTATGCTATACAGTAAGTGTATATGGTTCTTATTAATTTTACTTTAGAATCCCAGAAGAATTTTACACGCAGTTAATCTACAAGTTTCAGAAGCTGGGAATAAACGTAATTCTTTCTGCTCCTTACAACTGAATCATGGCCCTGATGACGTATCATGGTTTGAAATAATATAATTGTTCGTACGTGGACGGTTAATTCAATTCATTCCTAAATATATTTATGAATCATTTCAACTCTATATTATTCACCTGTGAGAAGAGTCAAAATTAGTAGTTTCAAAATTGTAGGGCATATCTCGTAGGGTACATCGCGTGGTGAACTCCTCTCCCTATTTCCAAAGAAATTAACTATTTTCCATACCGAAAATTGGGGTAAACTTGGCCGCTGAGGTAAACTTGAAAATAAAAAAAAGGGGAGGATTTAAACTTAATATGACAGACATTGATTTATAAAGTTCATTATTTTTCATTTCTTAAGAACCGGTATTTCCTTTATTATTTTGAGTCACAAATAGTGCTGATATTATAGTTTAAATTTTTTATGGCAAGTTTACCGCATTTTACATTACATTTCCAGTTTTCACATATAAGCTTAATTTTAACTTATCCTACGTGTATCAGGGGCGTATTTTGCGGACTACCGGGGCTACCGGCGGTAGCCCATGGAAATTACGAAAGAAAAAGTTTATAATATAACATAATGTACTAAATTTGTGTCATTAGTTTTACCAAAGTAATTAAAATTAAAGTAATTGTTAGATTTACATGCGCTCTCTGCTCTCGAAAAGAAACAAGTTGTTAAGGCGGCATCGCTGGAGAAACCACTTGCTACGTGAGGTAGCCTGTGACCGTTTCGCTCACGCTGTCCTTCGAAAAAACTGCCCGTACCCCCGCTCCCTTCTGTTTACATCGTACACTGTAGGCGGGCGAGTTGCCACTCTCGTGATCGGTTTCTTCAAAGGCGCGAAGCAGCAATACGCTTAGTACGCTAGCAATTGAATGTGATTGTGTTCTTGCAGTGCATTATTTTAAATCTGTGATTTGTTCGAGTGTCTAAGAGTTATATTAATTGTGAATTATTAAGTTTTTAATTTCCCAATTAAGTGATATTGTGAAAAATATGGCAGAACAAGTTTCTGGAGAGGTTTGTGTTGAAAATGACTGTGTAATAGAAGGTTTATTAAAAGTGCCTTTTAACCGTCGTACATAACAACGAGAAAGTTGAAATTGTGAAAATGGAAAGACCAACTCCTGAGTTAAAGTTGTCCATGGACGTAAAAGAAAAAAACAGCGAGAGTACACACACCATTTCACTTCAACATCATATGGTAAGTGGAATTGGTTGTGTGGTAGTTCTAAACTGTCTAAACTATTTTGCTGGCCATGTTTGTTATTTAGCCGCGAAACTAATGTGTGGTCAAAACAGGGGTTTTCTAATATGAACTCCCTTCGAATGGCAGTCCGAGAATACAACAAATCAAAAGATCATATTTATAGTAGCATGAACTTTGCAAACTTTGGAAAGACAAGAATTGATTTACAGCTAGATAAGCAAAAAGTTCTATACATCAACCAACACAATGCTCTTGTGAAAAAAAAAATCGGGAGATTTTACTGCGTCTTATTAACGCAGTCTGCTTTCTAGGAAAACAAGAATTGGCTTTTCGGGGTCATAACGAGAGTGTGGAATCAGACAATATAGGAAATTATATTGAATATTTAAGTTCCTTAAGTGAATTTGACCATTTACTGGCCAATCATCTTGAGAGTTCAATAGTATTTCGTGGTACTTCTCCCGCAATTCATAATGACTTAATATTTGCTATAAGTGGGGTTATGATAAAGAACATAAAACCTTTTGTGGCCATTGTTGTTGATGAAACAAGTTACTGCTCTAATCAGAGTCAATTGTCCACTGTTTTAAGATACGTCGACAGTACTACCAATGTTCAAGGACGGTTTATAGGATTCACAAATGTCATTTCGGACAAAACTGCTGCTGCTTTGTTTCAGCATGTGGAAGGTGTTACAGCAGAATATAATGTCGGCAATAAGTTAATTGCACAGACCTACGATGGTGCTTCAGTTATGGCGGGAAATATTAATGGCTTGAAAACGAAAGTTCAAGAAAAGTATCCTCAAGCACTATTTGTCCATTGTTACAGCCATGTTCTCAATTTAGTTTTGCAACAAACTACTTCATCCATTCCAGAATGCCGCATTTTTTTCAAAACACTGTCGGGTTTAGCTGCATTTTTTTCATCATCTCCTAAAAGATCAGAAAACTCAAGCAATTTATGAACAAGAAACTCCCAAAAGTAGCACGAACTAGATTGAATTTTACATCTCGGCTTGTAAATACAGTAAAGGAATACAGAGAAAAACCGACTGCTTTCTTTAAAAATATCATTTATAATGACTCTGAAGAAAACTGGGATGATGATGTAATTGTGCAGGCTCAAGGATATTTGAATTTTTTCACACAGTTTCAGAATATATTTCTTCTTGAAGTCTATGCTAGAGTGTTCGCACATACAGATGTGCTCTACAATATTCTTCAGACAAAAAATCTAGACATAGCATACTGCTTGCAAGAGGTATCAAAGTTAAAACATACTATATCCGAGTTCAGACGTAGTGGGTTTCCGTCCATATGGAGTAATATGGAAAATGAAAATTCTTCAGCCCATAGAATGGAACCACCATTAAAGCGAAGAAAAGGAGATGATGAATTGAAATACAGGCAGCTGTACTACAACATACTAGATCGTATGCACATGGAAATTACTGGCAGATTTTCTGATTATGGAAAGCTTCAGTTCACACATCTTCTAGATTCTCAAAAATTTTCTGCTTATAGAGAAAACTTCCCGAATGAGGCACTAAACAAATTATTTCAGTCCCATAAGAGTCACTTTGATCAAATACGTTTGAAAAATGAATTAAGTTAAATATATTCAGCAGAAGTCTTTGATTTTTAGAACAAACCTATCCATGAAATATTATCAAGTCCTTCCTTATACGTCTGATATAGAAACAGTCGGAATCAAAATTAAGTGTCAAAATAACCATGATTTTGTTTCATTTTGTGCTTATAAGCCCCCAAAATATCTGCTAAATACTGCATACCTTTTTCTTTTATTTCCCTCAGTCGGTTCAACACTTCTTGTGGGCGATCTAAACTGTAAACACACATCATGGGGATGCAGAGTAACGAACCCAAATGGACATCGTCTTTACAACTGCATTAACAACCTTGGTCTCCATATTCTCGCACCAACTGAACCAACACACTATCCATATAATCCCGCCAATATTCCCGATATTCTTGACATCGGAATTCAAAAGAATATGCATTTACCAACTTATATTGCATCATTAACAGCACTTAATTCAGATCATTGTCCAGTGTTGATTACTTTCCATTTGTCTCCTAATGTAACACCTAAAGTGCAACGCCTTATTAATGTTTTTGTTGATTGGGATAAATTTTAGTCGACTCTAGACTCAATGTTAGTCACAGAATATCATCCACTAACAGCAACAGATATTGACAATGATGTTCAACATTTTACGGACACAATATGTTCACGTGGCAATTATTCTACAATGTGCTCCAAGCGGCCATTAACGCGCTACTACTTACCATCTTCCATACTCCAATTAATTAAGGAAAAACATCGTATTCGTAGACAATGGCAACGAGAGAGGCAACCATGGCAGCGGAAGAAGCTGAATTATCTCATACGATTAGTCAAGACAAATCTTGAACAACATCGCCTGCAGTCATATCAGTCTTACTTATCATCTCTATCTGAAGCTGATAATACTCTTTTGTACGTTACAAAGCGTATTCTACGCGAGCCAACAATCATCCCGACAATTCAGTTAGACTCTCAAATAGCCACAGACACAGAGTCGACATGTAACTTGCTTGCATCTCATTATCAACATGTATTCACCTCAAACGAGAATAAAAATGAACAGACTACCTCTGAATTAGAAAAAGAACTTATAGCAAATATTAATAAACCGACTGTGCCAGAGAAAATTTCCTATACTACTCCACAAGAATTGTCTCACTTCATTCAAAGGCTTCCAAATAAAAAATCACCAGGCTACGATCTTATACCCAACATTGTACTAAAGAAGCTCACCAACAAAGCTCTGACTTATTTGACGATAATTTTCAATGCTGCCCTTTTAATTGGGTACTTTCCTCGAGCCTGGAAGCTTGCTGGAATCATTGTTTTTCATAAGCCTAACAAACCTAAGCACTTGCCATTAAGTTATCGACCTATTAGCTTACTGCCCACGCTATCGAAATTGTTTGAGAATTTTATTCATCATCGCATTTGTAAATTTACGTTCCAAAACAAGATAATACCAGATTTTCAGTTTGGCTTTCGTCCAAAACATTCTACAACACACCAACTGCAAAGAGTCACTGAATCCATTATAAAAGGCTTTGAAGAAAAACATTATACTACCACTGTGTTTCTGGATATTGCCCAAGCATTTGATACTGTTTGGCATGATGGTCTAATGCTAAAATTATATAGAATTGGTTATCCTGTCTATCTCACACGCATCGTGAAAAGTTTTTTATCTGAGCGACAGTTCTCAGTACGTATAGATGGTATTAAATCAACGCTTCGTCCAGTTTTAGCCGGAGTACCACAAGGATCTATACTGTCACCACTTCTCTTCAATATCTTCACATATGACATTCCACGTTTACAACCGTCACACATAGCTATGTATGCTGACGATACAGTTCTCTTTTATTCTCATAGTAACCTAAATACTGCAATCAGCACTCTTCAGACATCTTTACAGGAGCTGTCTAAATGGTTCTCTGACTGGAGATTACTACTCAACATTACCAAGACAGAAGCTAAAACCTTCTCTTTAAGGCCCATTCATAATCCACCTCCTTTGGTTCTTCTAAATGAACAAGTTACATGGCTCTCCAGTCAAGAAGCTGTCAAATATTTGGGAATATTATTAGACACGAAACTTGCATGGAATGCCCATATAACTCGCATTGTCACACTAACCTCTTCTAGAATTCGAAAATTATACCCTTTGGTTAAAAACGTTCACAAATTGGTTTGGACTGTTCAATGCTACTCTACACCTCGCTTGTACGACCTCTTTTAACTTATGCTGCGCCAGTGTGGGGAACAGCAAATAAGACACACATGCATCGCCTACAAGTTCTCCAGAACAAGTTCCTGCGTACTGCAACAAATGCCCCCTGGTTTGTAAGAAATCAACAACTACATCAAGAATTGGGAATTCTTCCACTAGAACAGTACATCCATTCAATGTCAAAATCTTTCTTCAACAAACTTCCTGGTGTTCCTGGAGCTGTGACATATAACATTGGAGCAAGATCTTGTCAGCCATCTCGACTTAAAAGGAAACTCCCTCAAGACATCCTTCTTAGTGATACTGACGACTCTTCATAATTTAACACAGAAAATCATCATATTTTTGTTCACATAATTCACAACAATGTTCAATTAATTAATTTAAATTAGAGGAGCCTTTAGAGCCAACCTCAGCATGATATTCTGCATGTGATATTCCATAATTTAACAGTGGTCTGTATAGCAAGTTTGCTGGTCGACCAATATTAAACATTAAAAAAAAGAAAAAAAAAAGATCCCATGAAATATTATCTGCCATATATGAAAACCAGCTGAACCAAGTTATTCCTGAAGTCCTTAAATTGGCAACATTAATTGTGACAATACCAACTACGTCAGCATCGGTAGAAAGAACATTTTCTGCGTTGAAGAGAACAAAATCCTACTGTAGATCAACTCATATACAAGAACGTTTATCCCGCTTGGCACTGATGTCCATTGAAAAGACATTTCTACAGAAACTTTGCAAGTGGCCCAACTGTAATTTCAATGACGAAGTCATCAACGTATTTTCGTCCCAATCGAGACCTCTGGAATTCAGATAAATATGTAAGGAACTATATTATAGGGATTTAAAAATATATTTTGTGTAATAATAGGGTCAGTGGTAGCCCAAACCCTTTAACCAGTATACGCCACTGACGTATATAATACGTAAGTTACATGCACTTACTGTTAATATGACGTAGGTGAGAACAAATAAATGAACACAATTTTGTTGAAAAAATTGTAATTTCAATTAACTCAGAAAATGTAGGCCTAATTTTATTTTCAGAGCAGAAGTGGTGTAAGTCAAAAATGGGTAATGAGGGTTAAAGTAAACATTCTGTAAAATACAGTGCAAAGTAGCAGTTAATATTGAATTTATTTAAACTATTAGTAGTCAGGTGAATAGCACGAAGGCTATATTAATTGCTCTTTGCGCTGTATTTTACAGAATTTTTACTTTAAACCTAATTTTGACTTCACACCACTTCTGCTGTGAACGGCTCAAATAATTACTGGGAATGTAAAACAACACCAATAACAGTCACGCAAATTATTACAGAAAAGATTGCTTTTTATATTAAATTTAAAAAGGCTCTTGAGAACTTAATACGTCTGCCACATGAATCTAACTAACCAACCAACACATCAGAAATTTATCGACACAGTCTGTATTTATTCAAGAAGTGAATATTTTTCAAAAGGATTACAATACTCCATGAATTCTTGAAAAATTAACACCATGATCCCTACTTGAATGCAATATGACATTCAACTTTTGAAAAACATAAAGAAAAAAATACGAATACAAAAATTATGGAATTACTTGCATTAAAAACTGTACAATAGATTATCCAAAATCGGAATGGTTACACATTTACACATAAGATCTCTGCAAAATAATAATATACTGTAACAGGTATTTACTTTGTTTTTATATAAACTCTCCTTCCTGACACAAATAGATAATTGATAACTAATAAATGTTTTATAGAACACAATACGTAGGCTACCTACAACGTGGATGACTGAGTTATGATTTTCTCTTGGTCTTTAGGGAATCTGAAGAACGACAAATTCGGAGATTTAAACTTGTTGTTACTGCAATTTTCGTCATTGCACACATTCGCATTATTCCGACGCATGATTAAAACGTTATTATAACATCTCGCATCCCTTTAAAGCACGTGCTGGCTGAACGAGATTGTATCAACCCTATGACCAGTGCCTTGCCTGCCGCTTGGAAGCTAGTGTCGCGAATGTTGGCAAAAAAAAGTGTTGAAGTTGCGCGACTGTATGTATTAGACTGTGCTAGCACCGTCTCCTACGTAAGCAGTCGAACTATAGAATGTCGAACTTGATTTCTGTCGAACATAAGATCTTCCACGGGTGATTACAAAAAAACATGTTTTTATTGATAGCACAAAGGTAAATAAATAAATAAATAAATAAATAAATAAATAAATAAATAAATAAATAAATAAATAAATAAATAAATAAATAATTAAATAAATAAAAAGACATTCCTAGCACCAAAAATAATAAAATCAATAATACAATAAAAACGTAAGTTCCTACACAGTATTCTTAAGTTCCATTCAATTAACAAATTTGTGGCTATTAAACTGACAATGCTTTGCCGCTTTATGTTGTTTCATCTCTGACGTGTAAGGTCTTAAGCCCGGTTCAGACGGTGCGTGTTTCTGTGATGGATTCCGAGGTGGCTGCGCGGATGGGTAGCATACGTGGTCACTCGCCGGAAGTAATGCGCTCTGGTGGCTCCTTGGATGGCTAGCTTGCTGGATTTCGAGCGTAGGTGCCTTGTTATTTTTCGTGACAGTTTGCAGGCTGGAAACCAAAGATGATCATATAATATCACTACTGAAACCATGTCGCCATGTTCGTTGTTTTCCAACTAAACCTGTTTTTTTCTATATTCTTTAGTTTCTAAGAAACAACAATTAAATATCGGACATTAGCTGTTTTGCACTTATGGCTTAATTACTTTATTATGACATTTATTACTGTTAATGTAGGACTTTAGTTGCTCTCCACTCACGGTTTAGTTTCTTTTTGACCATGAGTGTTGGCAACAGATGAAACAGCAGATGATTTTCCAATAGGGATATCCTGAACTAGCACCAACAGATAGCGCACGTGTACTATGAGGGATGCGCTTTGCGTGTGCATTTGTTTTTCGGTATATAAACATTGAGGATATACGTAGTGTATTAGTATATTAGATACTCTTGAAAACAACTAAAAATGGCACATTTTTGTTATGTTCCTATATGTAAAAGCCAGGGAATGCTTTTTGTCTTCAATCAGGTTCCGAAATATTCTGAATAATATATGCTTTAAACCTTAAAAATATAAGTAATAAAATTGGGCCTCGAAAGTGCTAGCTATTAAATAAAAGTAACTACTTCAAGTAAGGAATTGTTGACTATAGTTTCATTTTGGAAGATAAAAAAGAAAAATTTATAAAAACATATACAACCTCGACAGCAAGCTATGTTAGCTTAGATTATATGCAGTAGTTGTAGGAGTCTCCGAATTTTACGCCTACAGTAAACACTAGATAAACTGGAATGTTTATTATCCAGGACGATCCCTAGTGAAATCCATTTCGTGAATAATGTTTTTAATGTACTGTACCCTAATTATTAAAGCCATGTTTTAAGTTCAAATTTTCAAAATCATCCCACACAGTATTCAAAACTACATATCCTTAACCTACAAAACACACTAATAATCGTGATACTATTGCGATCATATTATATCATCCTATTAAAAATTGCATTTGATCTTTCTGCAACTACAGAAAAAATACAAGGAATTCAATCTCGATAGTCTCTTCCACATAAAAAAACACATTGGTGGCTGCATATCCTGTTTTTAGCGTACGGTTCTTAAATATTGATTATTAAAGAGGGCAATATTCATTTTCGACATATTTCTTATTTTTTTCTTTGTGTATATTGTTCTCAAAGTTCTCGTTTAGGTTCATGAACATTCAATTTACTCGTATTTATATTCTGCATACTGCATATTTCCCCAACCATCTCCGGGAATCGCTCAATATTATACAGGTTTACGTTATTATTTATTGTAAATTAAATTATGAGGTAAGAAAATATTGAATTATATTAAAGTATACTAGGTTATACAAAATAACTGCAAATATAATTTTGACACGCACAGAAAACCAACAAGCGGGAAAACGTAATCAACTGTAGCATATGAAAAAACATAGCCCTACAACATGTTGCCCCGCATGGAACGCTCCTGTCATCTGACGGTAAAACTTCGCATAAGATATCCCTATTTGAACTGTGAAAAGAGCCAGCTCCGTGTGAACAACTACAATCACCGTAGGCAACACGGGAGCCAGCCAGTGAGCACGCAGGCTACCCATCCACGCAGCTATCTTGGAATCCATCACAGAAACACGCACCGTCTGAACCAGGCTTAAGATATCATATACATTTTATTTTCATGTGATTATCTGTCGTGCTTTTCTATAAATATTTCAGATGCCCAGAAAGCCAGTTTTAGTTTGAACCTGGCCAGTCACCTTAACAATACTGTTATCATAAATTATTTGTTGTAAACCTTTTAAAATATAATTATAAATAAATATAACTACAGAAAACTAGCTAAGAATGTAAATTATGCAAATAAAATAAAAATGTAAACAGAGGAAACTATTGGCATATTGGCATGAGGATGTAAATACAGTTAGGCCAAGTATAAAGATCTATGAAAAAATGTAGAAACATACCTTAAACCTAATACGTAACAAAACACATAAATACCTATTAAGTAGGCCTATGTGCCAATTAAGGTAAACTCAGTGAACTTTAAATCCTGTTATCACGAAGTGAAAAGAAACATGTTTATAACTAATTTATTACAAAAGAAATAACATTAATAAACAAACCTTGAAAGCCAACAAGGTGAGTGTATGCATCTATATAATATTATAGGTAGTTCTGAAGTATAGCAGGCATTCCGAATCTTCAACAAAACTGCAACATTTATCTGATCACAAAACAGCTGTTTACAATGAACTTGAAAATCAACGGCGTAATTTTATTGATATAGCAGGCGTGATCCAACAATATATATATATATATATATATATATATAATTTGAACTGGTAATTGAAATTACGGGAAAACGGCTGGACGGATTTTAATAAATGACCCCTCATTTTGAAGCTTGGAACTCAAAGTTTTTCGGAAAAATAGTAGTTTTCATTGAAATGTCAAATTTTAAACATAATTTTCCTATTTTCCAAAATCCATCTGTCGTCAGTTTTGAGGAATAGCTAACAGCATTCACGGCCGACTTAATATAACCTTCGCTTTTTTTGTAAAGGAGAAACGAAGCGAGCATCAAGTCGGTCGTGTTGCATTACAGAATAAAACAAAACACATACTACAGTAAACAATATTACACGAAGACCATGATCTGCAAGAATGCTGACATATTTAGAGCTCAAATTAAATTGTTTATTAAAAACTTAACTTACTAAAAGTAATTTATAAGTTTGATTCTGTGGTGTGTAATTACTGGGTACAGCTGTGTATTGGATATTAAAAACTACAAAACTTGAGATGGTTTGATGACATTATTACCATTAGAAATGAAGGTCAATGTTACTTATGTCCCGCCCACTATAGAGACATAGGCCAATTTTACACAGATTTAGTATAACTTCTTGCTTCTTTGGCAGGTTAGGTTTGGTTAGTTTAGGTTTTGTTATAGCCTACCTTGCATATACGATTATTGCGCAACATTGGCAGTGATAAAAGTGAAACATTCGTTCAGTGGGCGTTGGATACTCTACATTCACCGAAATGAAATATTATTGTAGTTAATGCCATGATGTGACTATTTTTAATTAATTATACATATTAATGCTATATTGATGATGTGAAAGTGAAACGTTTTGGGGTTATATAAGTATATTTTGATTTCTATATTTTACTGAGTGGCGACTATATAGTAAAAAAAGGTAAAAGTATCCCCGTAACATGCCATGAAGGCACTTGGGGGGCATGGAGGTAGAGCCCCATGCTTTCCATGACCTCGGCACTAGAATGAGGTGGTGTGGTCGGCTCTGACCGCCTTTTACCCCGGGGAAAGACCCGGTACTCAATTTTATAGAAGGCTGAGTGAACCTTGGGGCCGTTCTGAAAGCTTGGCAACGAGAAAAAAATCCTGTCAGCATTTGGGATCGAACCCCGGACCTTCCAGTCCGTAGCCAGCTACTCTACCAACTGAGCTACCCGGGCGGCTATATATTACATATAGTATATGTTACTGAAAGCTATAAAAATTACGTAAGGTAATAATATTATTAAAATCAAATATTTTTATAATTATTAATCAAGCGGGGTTGGGTCTTTTTCATATATTTAATGGCGGTGTGGTGTAGATATTTATATGCGTGGTTCTCTTCAGTATTGGCTCGAGAGAGAGTATCTTTCATTGTTATGGAAGCAAATAACTTTCCGAATGTCTGGTATTCTTCATTGAAAATAAATCTGAAAAATGTTTATTTGAACGTCTAATGAACTTAGTTTGCAGCATTTGCTGCACAAGCCACTAGTTTGGCTAGAATTCTGATCCACAAACCACAAGTAAGACTATAAAAATGTAGTTTATACAATATTTAATATTTAGAAGAATTGTCAATCAATTTGTCATTATTAATAACTGTAAAAATTGACAAAGACTGCAGCCATATTTTCATTTATTGTCTTGTTTTCATCGCCAATACGCACTTAGTTTATAATACATCAACAATTACAGTAACATTTGTTACAACCGCGAACATAATTCCATCGATTCACACTTATTATGTAACATTAATTCAGGGGTTTAGAGTCATAACAACTTATCTACAAAATTGGCCATTTTGACATATCTACATCATTACTGACTTGGGGAACCAATCTATTTAAGGGTACACTTATGTGAGTTTTAAATCTTTTACAATTTTCATCTAAAATTTATCAATTTTAAACTAGGTAAACATGTCTACAATACTATCACTTGTACAAAATTTGGTGCCATAAGGCCTAATAGTTTTGAAATGATATTTTTTAAATATATTTTATATTGACATCACTAAAAAGGCTCCTTGCGTCACAATTTTCAGAGTTTTTAGTTTATATTAGCTCAAATGCTTCAAAATAGTCATGGGAACATAAATTAATTAGATTTTTGAATTCGGTCTAAATAGAGAGTCACAATAAATTTTTAAGTTAATTTTCTTAATTTTTTTTCCATTATTTTACCATAGTGTTCCCTTAACGACAAAACAACGGAACGTCTATCTTTAACCGTTACGGAAATAGTGTGTTGCGTATCTACAAATGCATATTATTATTTAATATCACAACAGGGTATCACCTTGTAAGTTATTTTGGCTCCATTTATTACTCTATGGTGTTGAATGTCAGAACAGCGTATGTGCAGATCCATTGTTTTGTCTCTAAATGCGTATCATTTATTTTTAGATATGACATCAAAATACAGAATATCTGCATTCTTATATTCACTCATTGTTGGCGTAATCATTGATGTAAAGAATTTAACAGTGATTGTTATTTCTAGTGCACTCCGTTGTTATTCTAGAAAAAAAATACATATTACTGTCAATGAATTGGTGCTGAGCAGTCAACGTGTTTTTTAGAGGAAAAAATTCTTGATCTGCTGAAAAAAGAAAAGTAAGTTACTGTTCGAGAATTCAGATTCAGTTAATTTCCGCAATGTCTTTTCAATATGAAGGATCAATATTGAAGCATGCAATGATAAAATTATGTAATGTTGTTTCTTTACTCGCCGTTAATATTAAATTTTAGAATTTTGATAGAATCAACAGATGTCAAGTGTGTTATAAAACATTTTACTTAAAAATTAGTTACTACGTAGATATTTCAAATTAAAACTAAGTTATACATTTATATAAATAATTAACCCAGAAAATTACGGCAATATTCAAAATAATACTAGTCTTCAAGTTCAGAATATCGATCAAATGGAAATCAATTGCTGAACGGTCAGTTAAACCGAAAGATTGCACAAAATGTGTAAGGAAATGCAGTTTCAAATTTACTCAGGCTAAGTGGCTAGCAATTAATTATGAATTTTGGAATTTAGATAGTACAGATAAGCATCTTCTTAATCAAAGATAGATGGTGGAAAATAGCAAGTTTGTTAGGCCTTGTTTCTTACAATGCTCGATTTATCTGAATCGTTCATACGTGAAATGTTGTATGTATAAAAGGAATGAACATAATTTCAAGAGATCAAAGAGGACAGCACAAACCAGCTATAGCTAAGTCAGATGTTTTCCAAAAATACTATCACATTATGCCTGAAAATATTCAGAGAAAGGGTACTTGCCTCATGCGTTAAATCGTAGGAAAATGTGCAAAATATACGTTGAAGAATATTAAAAAAATCGTTTTATCGAAATATATTTAACACAGAATTTAACTTGCCCTTTCATTTGCCTAAAAATGATTTGTGCGATACATGCTACAGATTTTCTCATATGAATGCCACAGGCAAAGAAATTCACCGTCAAGATCAGGATGCTCATAATGAAAGAAAATGTTTAGTCAGGGCTAGAAAATACAACATTAAGGTGGAAGCTACATCTGGAAAACCCATTTTGCTGAATTTGATCTGGAGACTGTCTGCTACTGTCCCAAGACAGATGCTAAAGCATTATTTTATCGACGAAGATTGGC
Organism: Periplaneta americana; assembly: GCF_040183065.1. Taxonomy (NCBI): domain Eukaryota; kingdom Metazoa; phylum Arthropoda; class Insecta; order Blattodea; family Blattidae; genus Periplaneta; species Periplaneta americana. The sequence continues at coordinate 107,156,820 of NC_091117.1, forward strand.
TGTTTACAACCTAACTGTATACAATACAACTTCCATAGAAAAGCCACATGCTATTTGGAGTGAAAGAACTGCCAAACGTGGAACTGTAGAAGTTGCTTCATGTATTTTTAATTTCCTACAAAAAATGGAGATGGTAAAGTTTGGAATTCCTTTTTCAACATATATATTGGACAAACCAGGAATATAAATATGTCTGCTATGTTTCTGCATGCTGTTGAGCATCTTGATGTCCCAGTAATCAATTATATATCCTTTGAATCAGTCCACTCTCAAATAGAGTGCGACTCTGATCATGTCTCAATAGAGAAAAGAACAAAATTACTTCACCTCAGGATGATTCACTACTGTCAGAATGACAAACAAAAAAAAAAAAAACCTTATAGCTAACTGAAATTCACCATGTACTGATTTTTTTTTGGAACTGAGGCGCCACATGATAAAGGACAGAATAGTTTTCAGTGATGGAAATTATATCAATTGGCTCAAGATGACCTGGTTTCAGTACAGGAGAGAAAACTTAGAACGCAATTTTAAATACAGCAACAGGAATTCTGAAGAACTTAGGCCTAGAAGAATACTAATTTTCCGCAGAACTAAAACAAGACTGCGAGAATGTTTGATATTTCAGCCATTGTTTTCTTCTCCAGTTCCTATTCAGAAAAAAAAAAAGTTTAAGGATCTTCTGGATCTACGCAATATGAGAATTATTCCTGAGCAGTATCCTTACAATGCTATAAGTCACTAATAAATTACGATACAGCCGGGAAAAGAGCAAACGTTAATTAAGGTAATTATGATGATAATGACTAATAATAATAATAATAATAATAATAATAATAATAATAATAATAATCAGCATTGTGATACACTTGAAAAGCTATGACAAATCCGGTTACGAAAGCCATCTATAACAGCTGGGGGAACATCGTGCTAACCACACGATACCTCTATTCTAGTTAGATGATTTTCCATCTCTGATTAGGCATCTGAGCTTGAGACCAGCAGCCGGGTGGTCGGCCTGGGCCCTTAAAGTGCTGTAACGCCACGGACTATATAATAATAATAATAATAATAATAATAATAATAATAATAATGAGAATTATTATTATTATTATTATTATTATTATTATTATTATTATTATTATTATTATTATTGAGGAGTATTACTTTTCAGTATAATAAATTTGTACTATTGTTTCAGTGTTACTGGTTTGTGTACAATCATTACGGTTAGTTATTGTAAATTATAGTAAGTTACATTGCTATCTGTTTAATGTTTTAAACATTTTGGCATATTATCGAAGCATCTTGTTAAGCAATATTAGAATAAAGACTTAATAAAACTGTTTGTTTCACAATAATTAGATGTAATTAAACAATAATATGTAAACATTTAAGCGTATTATTTCTGTTGTTATTAATATTAAAATAAAATGTAATTTGCAAAAGAACAATTTTATTTAAAGTCAAAACAACGTATCTACAACACAATCTTTCTTTCTTGCGTAAAGGCTGCTTCACAATAAACCGGGGACGGACACCACAACGAGAACGGAAATAATGTTAAAATAAATGTATTTAAATGTGAACATTCACAATAGTTAATTGCGAATGCTCGCATTTAAATACATTTATTTTAACAATATTTCCGTTCTCGTTCTCGCTGTCGTTTCCGTTTCCGGTTTATTGTGAACCAGCCTTAACACTTAGCTTAAACACAAAAAAGAAATCTTGAGCGGACGTAAACATACTGTAATAACATTGAGGTATCATATGTGTCGCACACAATAACATAGGCGGTAACAGTGATAGTGTTTCAGTTGTTGCAAAACTTCTTTTGCATTTATCTCAAAACATGAATTTTGTAGATACGTCGTTATGATTCTAAGCATCTGAATTTACATTGAAAATCGGCATTAGCACAAACACATGTTCTGTACTAGCCCCAACCACGCCGTAGCGGAGAAGAGAGAAATATGTTCCAAAATTGAAGCAGCGGAAAGCCGCCATTTGTTTGGACGAAAATGGGCGGGATTTCGAAACCGCTATTTGAACATGTGCTGTATTGCGTATCCGAAAGCTAAATGATTTTGTTTAAAGGAACAATACTTCCTTTGCGAGATACCATTAATACCAACGAGTTAGAAAGAGAAGACTATAGAGTGGCCATGTTGTCCTGTACAGCGCTCTTTGCGGTGCCACCGCGAAACACGGCAGATCTGAGCTAAGCGCCCACCTTTGTAAAAATTCGTCTGCTTACAATGTTGTATAACGGAGGTAAGAGGCCCAAAAAAACGAAGAAAAAACATGCCTGTTGTGTGTGCTGCATATAACTGCAATGTCAAAAGGAAAAAGACAACTGATATATCATATTTCATGTAAATTTTATGAAGTTAAGTCCATAGTTTTGTTAATTAGCAGCATTTTTTTTTCATGCATAAATGTGTAACAACTCCCGGCATAAACAAAATAAATGGTTCACTGGTAATGTACTTAAACTAAATACGGATAAAACCAATACAATTCCGTTTCAGACCCAGTGAAAAACAAATAGCAATACAATATTAAAACTGTATTTCGACACCGGCATCCCTTATTTCTGCTCCTTCTGTCCTTACTGCTTATACAAGAAGACGGCCTATTTCGAGGACAAACGATTAATCAAATAAATGGTTCACTAGTAATAAAGTTAAACTAAATACGGATAAAACCCCTACAATTCCGTTTCAAACCTAGTAATAGCAATCAAATATTAAAATTGTATTTCAACACTCGCATCCAAAATAACGCAAAACTCTGGGGTAGGTCGTATTGTTGTTAGTATTTTGACTGGAAGGACATGAAAGAACATAATTGAGCACACACGTGCAATAATGGGGTAAGTATGAATATATTTCGTAACTACTTACCCCATTATTGTACGTGGGTGCTCAATTATACACTAATAATTATATGTGGTGCCACAGCCCTTGAAAGGCCCAGACAGACCAGCCGGCTGTTGGCCTCACGTTCACATTTCGATAATAATTATACTTTACTGTAACAAAAAAACTGAAAGCGTGTTTTGTCATGTTTCACCCACGTTACAAGCTTGGAGGTAAAGGTTGTTTACTACAGACAGGGCCTACTTTCATTCTACATCTTATGGTATAGGAGATAGTTTTGCAACGTGTAGAGACTGTAATTTAATAAAATCGTCCGAATCATACTCGTTCATTTTATAGGCAATCTTGCAGGTCGCATTTAAAAGAACCTAGGAATATTAACATTTTCTTCAGTATATTTGCTAGGACTTCTTGTCATACTACATGACAATTTTGCTTAGGTTATTCTTTTAAGCATTCCTTCTAGGAATAGCTCAAGTGTTTTAAATTTAGCGTACATAAGTTTAGATTAAATTCCTAGCACGTATTTGACGAAATACTAGGTTTTTCCACTTCAGTTTAACTGATTTATGCAAACGAAATTAAGACAGTTGACGATTCTAATGTCAGTTATCACCACGCTCACTTTGTTTTGGGCGCATAAGTTCATTACCGACGGTCGTTCAATTTTCTTCAAACATGGCGGCGCAATGACCACTCTATATCTTTCTCTTTCTAACTCGTTGATTAATACCGTGTTTCTGCTGTCTGTAGATTTGCTAGGTTTTCTGCGAGGGAAATCAGGATATCAGAAACTAACCTAAGACATTAGATTTGTCATCACGTTATTATAAGACTTATAGCAGTTTTCTGTAAAGTAGTGTTTGCGTTCTTTTTATTTGCCTTCGTGAGAAACACTAAAGCCCGGTTCAGACGGTGCGTGTTTCTGTGATGGATTCCGAGGTGGCTGCGCTGATGGGTCGCCTGCGTGCTCACTAGCCGGAAGTAATGCGCTCTGATGGCTCCGTGGATGGCTAGCTTGCTGGATTTCGAGGCTATATAGTGCCCAACGAGTTAGAAAGTTCTAGGCCTACTATTGCCACAAAACTAGACCTACTATTACCACAAAAACTATACCTACTACTACCACTACTACTGCACCTACTATTACCACTACTACTAGGCCTACTATTACCACTACTCCTAGGCCTACTATTACCACTAGTACTAGGCCTACTATTACCACTAGTACTAGGCCTACTATTACCATTAGTACTAGGCCTACTATTACCACTACTACTAGGCCTACTATTACCACTACTACTAAGCCTATTATTACCACTACTACTAGGCCTACCATTACCACAAAAACTAGGCCTACTATTACCACTAATACTAGGCCTACTATTACCATTACCGGTACTACTAGGTCTATTATTACCACTACTACTAGGCCTACTATTACCACTACTACTAGGCCTACTATTACCGCTAATAATTGTATTAAAATGTCTGTACTGACCTCTAACTTGGTGGTCATAAACTACACAATGAATAGATTGTTTTATGATAAAATTTATTCTCTTTATATTTTAAATCTGTTTCCAGAATTTTTATGATCTCATATTTCACCACTAAATATTTTCTAAGCACCATATACCTTCCTCTGCCTTTGCATGAAAGGACTGAAATATAGATCACTTGAAATATTACAGTAAATATCCATTATCATGTCCTTAAAACAATACTAGTAATACTGAAAATTAATGCTGACATTGCCATTATTCACTATTTCACATAATTATCCCGAGTGTATATGGGTGATTTAATTTATGTTTTAGAATATCGCCAAAGATGAACCATTATAATACTTTAATAAATATAGCGCTCCTTTGCCATTCATGTTTATTTCATCACGACTCATCCTTTGTAAAAGATGTTTAAAACAGTGGCTATCACCAGGCTACATCAATGTATTGTGGTACTGTTTTCGAATTTTGCGCCGTAAACACTCCCTTTAATGGCGGATGTTAGCCGATTCAATTTGTGACATTTTTCTTGCCTGCCACTCACGGGTATGTGTCTCTAGTAAGTATTACAAACTCTTTGGTAGTGCCTTGCTATTTTTCGTGATGGGTTGCAGGCTGGAAACCAAAGATGATCATATAATATCACCACTGAAACCATGTCGCCATGTTCGTTGTTTTCCAACTAAACCTGTTTTTTTCTATATTCTTTAGTTTCTAAGAAACAACAATTAAATATCGGACATTAGCTGTTTTGCACTTATGGCATAATTACTTTATTGCGACATTTACTACTGTTAATGTAGGACTTTAGTCACGGTTTAGTTTTGACCATGAGTGTTTGCAACAGATGAAACAGCTGATGATTTTCCAATTTGAACTGTGAAAAGAGCCAGCTCCGTGTGAATAACTACTATCACCGTATGCAACACGGCAGCCACCAAGTGAGCACGCAGGGCACCCATCCGCACAGCCACCTTGAAATCCATCACAGAAACTAGCACCGTCTGGACCAGGCTTAAAATACAAGGACACACAGTACAGTGAACATTATAATAATTTATTTATTTTATTAACCGCGAATATCTTTAACCATTTTCTACTAAATTAATTTTGCAACTTTTCTTTTTCGGAACCGGTACTACAACAGTTTCAGTATCTGACGATGAATCCATGTTTAAACATAGTTCACTAAACTATGAAACGCAGCAATTGTATGTGCCTGTTATTAGTGTTAAATATGATATCAAAACGCTGTCTTTCTTGCCACTCAAGGCACTTAAAATACACAATGTTTACTAATTGCGAGAGCAGTGACTATGGATCGAAACGGATTAATAAACAATGCGGTAGAACTAGGAGAAGCATTATTTTTCGAGTTTAGTTGCCTTACGGCAATCAGCTTGACTACCACATAGACTTACTAAATATCCGCGGGTTACCTATATGTTTACAATGTTACCATCTGAGTCATTATATAAATAAAAATATCTGATAATGGGAAATAGAAATAATTTAAATATATTCTAGAAGTTCTCTATTTGTCAATCCCGACTCCCTTTAATCGGGATTCAACAGGGAAATTGGGAGAATCCGGCCTAAATAGGGATACCCGGCAATCCTGGCTGTCAGACTTGCATCATTTTCATAGGAACTCTGAATGTGAATATTCATAAACACAATTAATAAAAGAATTACTATACCAACTTTTTAATTCAGTCTGTAGGTTAAACTGCTGTGTGAAGTTAAAAAGCATTATTATTATTATTATTATTATTATTATTATTATTATTATTATTATTATCAGCAGCAGTAGTAGTAGCAGTAACAACAACAGCAGCAGCAGCAGAAGAAAATGTTTCATTAATCCGTAACTAACACAAGAAGAATTACATTCAATCATTTATATTTAAAAAGAAAATACCATTTTATAATTTATGCAGTTTCGGTATCTTTAAATTCGGTGAATAATTGTTCATGTATGCACTTAATGCACTGAATCAACAGCTGTTTGAAGAAAATGTATGATATAGAGTGAATGAAGGACAATAAAATGTGTAATAACGTAGTTTGAAAGGTAACAACTATCTTCAAATGAATTGAACACACTTAATGATTCATTGTGGAGTAGAAGTTCTCTCTGCGGTTTGCACCTATCCACTTTCGGTTAATCTTTACTCAGAGGAAACTTGAAGCATGAAGAGTCACATGGCAAGTACAATAGGTTATCTTCTGTAACATAATATGGAGAAAAATTCGTCGTAGAAATTATGGATTAACTAACCAGTGAAATATAACAGTCCTTCCTTCTTTACCTTTACATCCGTGTGCATTGCTGTAATTAAAAGCAGCACACGAAAGAACTATACTTATTCAGCTCTACCAAACAAATGGCCTCTCGTCGGCTGTTCAATGTTAAAAATGTTATGTTTTATTTAACGACGCTCGCAACTGCAGAGGTTATATCAACGTCGCCGTATGTGCCGGAATTTTGTCCCGCAGGAGTTCTTTTACATGCAACTAAATCTACTGACATGAGCCTGTCACATTTAAGCACACTTAAATGCCATCGACTTGGCCAGGATCGAACCCGCAACCTTGGGCATAGAAGGCCAGCGCTATACCACTTGCCAACCAGGTCTACTCGGCTGTTCAATTTGGGAGCATAACACTAGCGCCAATGAGCGGTCTAGTGGTTATTTAGTAAGTCTATGGTTCTGTATCCCAGCCCTCCGCTTGACCACAGTCTAATAAATAATAGAATTAGTAGAATTAGTCTAATAGAATTAGTAGCTTCAAAATTGTAGGGCATATCTCGTAGGTTACATCGCGTGGTGAACTCCTCTCCCTATTTCCTGAGAAATTAACGATTTTGCATACCGCAAATTGGGGTAAACTCGGCCGCTGAGGTAAACTTGAAAATAAAAAAAAGGGAGAATTTAAACATTAATATGAAGTTCATTATTTTTCCATTTCTTAAAAACCGGTATTTCCTTTATTATTTTGAGTCACAAATAGTGCTGATGTTATGGTTTAAATTTTCATGGCAAGTTTACCGCATTTTACATTACATTTACAGTTTTCACACATAATGCCTAATTTTAATTTATCCTATCTATATAATACGTAATTTACATGCACTTACTGTTAATGTGACGTAGGTGAGAACAAATAAATGAACACAATTTTGTTGAAAAAATTGTAACTTCAATCAACTCAGAAAATGTAGGCCTAATTTTATTTTCAGAGCAGAAGTGGTGTAAGTCAAAAATGAGTAATGAGGGGTTAAAGTAAATATTCTGTAAAATACAGCGCAAAGTGGCAGTTAATATTGAATGTATTTAAACTATTAATAGTCAGTGAATAGCACGAAGGATATATTAATTGCTACTTTGCGCTGTATTTTACAGAATTTTTACTTTAAACCTCATTACCTGATTTTGACTTACACCACTTCTGCACTGAACGGCTCAAATAATCACTGGGAATGTAAAATCAACACCAATAACAGTCATGCAAATTATTACAGAAAAGATTGCTTTTTATATTAAATTTAAAAAGGCTCTTTTATTTCTTGAGAACTTAATACGTCTGCCACATGAATCTGCACCAAACACATCAGAAATTTATCGGCACAGTCTGGATTTATTCAAGAAGTGAATATTTTGCAAAATGATTACAATACTCCATGAATTCTTGCAAAATTAACACCATGATACCTACTTGAATGCTATATAACATTCTTGAAAAATATAAAGAAAAAAACACGAATACAAAAATTATGGAATTACTTGCATTAAAAACTGTAGATATATTATCCAAAATCGGAATGGTTACACATTTACACATATGATCTCTGCAAAAAAAATAATATACTGCAACAGGTATTTACTTTGTTTTTATTTAAACTGTCCTTCCTTACATACAAATAGGTAACTGATAAGGTAATAAATGTTTTATAGAACACAATACGTAGGCTACCTACAACGTGGATTATTGGTTATGACTGGGTTATGATTTTCTCTTGGTCTTTAAGGGAATCTGAAAAACGACAAATTCGGAGATTTAAACTTGTAGTTACTGCAATTTTCGTCATTGCACACATTGCCTTTATTCCGACGCATGATTAAAACGTTATTCTAACATCTCGCATCCCTTTAAAGCACGTGCTGGGTGTATCAACCCTATGACCAGTGCCTTGCCTGCCGCTTGGGCGCTAGTGTCGCGAATGTTGGCAAAAAAAGTGTTGAAGTTGCGCGACTGTATATATTAGACTGTGGCTTGACAGTTCATTACAGTGTTGCCGACGTAAGGCTCCGGCTTGTAACTGAACACGGCCTACTTGGTGAAAGGCCACCGCACTCAAAGTGCCAACACCGCTACAACGCATTTGTGGGGGCCGATAACTGTCACGTTATAGTCTTGCTTGAGTGTAAAGTTTTTCTAAATTCTATCATGAAATAAAAGTAAATTCTCAAATTTTGTTGGATATGTATTCATAAAATGTTAACCATGTTGTATCAGTGAGCAAATTAAAGACAATTCCAACAGAGAGTCTACTTAATATCTTACAATTAAGGAAATAATTAAGTTTTTAACGGCATGTAGGCACGATAATATTACGCTTCAGTATTATTGTGCGAAATAATTTTGTTATGAACTTTACAAATATTAATAATAATAATAATAATAATAATAATAATAATAATAATAATAATAATAATAATAATAATACAAAATTGAGGTAACACAAGTCATTTTATTGTCTAAGTCTTCTCAGGGCAGGCCTGTAGACTGAACTTACAAACATCACATTAATGTATTAAAAAAAAAGCATTATCCGTAATTCTTATATTGTTATTCAAAAGGGTTCGGGCAATCATTCAATCCTGAACAGATGGAAAAACTATTTTGGACAATTACTAAATGTATACAGGCCAAATAGAAATTCAAATACAATCTGCTGAGCCATTTATACTCGAACTCACACTTTCTGAAGTCGAAATTGCGATAGAAAACCTGAAAAAGAAAAAGTATTCAGCTATCGATCATATTCCAGCAGAATTGATACAAGAGTGTGAAAGCGCATTATCTAGCGAAATTTATAACCTTGTATTTGCTATTTGAGGGAAAAAATTGTGCCAGAACAATGGAAGGAGTCCATAATAATTGTACTTTTTATGAAAGGAGAAAAGACTAACTGCAGTAACTTTCGAGGAATATCAGTTTTGTTGACGCCGTACAATATTGTGTCCAATATTCTTTTGATAAGATTAACTCCTTATTTAGATTAAATTACTGGGGATCATCAGTACGGTTTTAGGTCTAATAGGTCGACTGTAATTGACCAGATTTTTTGTATTCCACAGATATTGTTGAAAAAATGGGAGTATAAGGATACAATACATCAGTTATTCGTAGATTTAAAAAAGGCATATGGCTTGGCTAAGAGAGAAGTTTTATATAATATTCTTATTGAATTCGGTATTCCCAAGAAGCTAGTTCGATTAATTAAAATATCTCAGTGAAACATATACCAGAGTCCTTATAGGCCAGTTTCTGTCGAATGCTTTTCCAATTTACTGTGGGCTAAAGCAAGGAGATGCACTATCACCTTTACTTTTTAACTTTACTCTAGAATATGTCATTAGGAAAGTCCAGGATAACAGAAAGGGTTTAGAATTGAACGGGTTACATCAACTGCTTGCCTCTGCGGATGACGTAAATATGTTAGGAGAAAAACCACGAACTATTAGAGAAAACACGGAAATTTTACTTGAAGCAAGTAAGGAGAAAGTTTTGAAAGTCAATCCCGAAGAGACGAAGTATATGATTATGTCTCGTAACCAGAATATTGTACGAAATAAAAATATAAAAATTGGAGATTTATCCTTCGAAGAGGTGGAAAAATTCAAATATCTTGGAGCAATAGTAACAAATATAAATGACACTCGGCAGGAAATTAAACGCAGAATAAATATGGGAAATGTCTGTTATTATTCGGTTGAATGAGAAACTTTTGTCATCCAGTCTGCTCTCAAAAACCTGAAAGATGGAATTTATGAGAGAGTTATATTACCGGTTGTTCTGTATGGTTGTGAAACTTGGACTCTCATTTTGAGAGAGGAACGGAGGTTAAGGGTGTTTGAGAATAAGGTACTTAGGAAATTATTTGGGGATAATTGGGATGAAGTTACAGAAGAATGGATAAAGTTACACAACGTAGAACTGCACGCATTATATTCTTCACATGACATAATTAGGAACATTACATCCCGACGTTTGAGATAGGCAGGGCATGTAGGACGTATGGGCGAATCCAAAAATGCATATAGAGTGTTAGTTGGGAGGCCGGAGGGAAAAAGACTTTGGGGAGGCCGAGACGTAGATGGGAGGATATTACAAAAATGGATTTGAGGGATGTGGGATATGTTGGCAGAGACTGGATTATTCTTGCACAGGATTGGGACCGAGGGCGGCAATGAACCTCCGGGTTCCTTAAAAGCCATTTGTAAGTAAATAAGAAATTAAGTGTTCTGCAATATATCATGGACTTCTACACAATGTTTCTAATTTTCCCTTCTTGCTAGAGCTGCTAGTAGTTGCAAGATCATTTTAATTTTTACAGTAGGGTTAATTTTTGAGTAGTATGTTACGGTAGATAAAGTATTGTGAATTTTATTAGTAAGAACAATGTAATTTATTCGTCACAACAATAATTCCTTTCTACAATTCACCTTAAACGCTCTCGTCAACAATTGGATCTTCACTCAACACAGTATTCGTTATAGCACTCCACCGACGACAATGACAATTTACTTGGCCTATTACGCACAACAATGAACTGTTAATCTTACTAATATTTACAAAGCACTATTTACAAATCAGAACTATCAGTTCTCAGTTCACAGTTCTTCTATCTCAGTCACTCGAGTTCACAGTATCTCGAACCACAGACCTTCAGAGACAGTTCACTGTACTCGAACTCGGGTCCCTCCAACTGCGGTCCACTGCACTCGAACTCAGGTCCCTCCAACTGCGGTCCACTGCACTCGAACTCAGGCCTTCGGCTGCTGACGCAGTTGCGGACGCACACTCGAGTCGAACTCCGGTACACAAGACTGGCTTCCTTGCTCTGGCTTTCTCACTGACTGAATAACTGAAAACTGCTCGAGTTCGCTGGCGCTTCTTCTTTTATAGCAAAATCATAGTTGCGAGAAATTTCTACAGGTGTGTAGAGAATTATCTGGATATCTCCACTTCGACGGACTTCTCGAAGAGTCGGGAAGGTCCGTTCCCCATTCACTGCGTACGCAGAAGTTGCGCGCGCACTCTCGCTCCACTCTCTCGCCGCGTTGGCCCTTTCCCCTCTCCGCCGCGCGCCATTCCACCGTGCTCCGCGCGATCTGCTTTCTTGCGGGACGCTGGTCGTGAGTTCGAATCTCACGTCGCTGTCACATTGCCCCCTCCTTAGGGCTGCTCGTCCCGGGCAGTCTCTTGGTAGGCTGTTAATCGGTCCAGATGCACCACCATCATCTTCCCTCAAGGTTGTCGCTGGATGCGGTACACCACGTCGTTGATCCGGGTCACCACGCGGTATGGTCCATCCTAGGCACGGTGCAGCTTTGGTGATTTCCCTTTGGTCCTGGTAGGTCGATACAGCCACACCAGGTCGCCCTCCTGGAATCCTGCAGAGTTGGCTAATCTGTCGTAGCGCATCTTCATCCTGGCGCTGGCCATCTTGAGGTGCTCTCTGGCCAGTTGGTGAACTCCATTCAACTTCTCGGTCAGTTCTGCCACATAGTCAGTCGCTGGCTGGTCGGCGCTGGGTGGCGTGCCATACAGCAGATCACAGGGCAGGCGCAGCTCTGTCCCGAAGACCATGTTTGCCGGTGTCATCCCTGTTGTATCGTGGACCGAAGCTCTGTAGGCCAAGAGAAACAGTGGGACTCTGGCATCCCAGTCTCGCTGATGGTTGGACACCACCTTCCGCAGGTGCTCCTCCACGGTTTTGATGTATCGTTCCACCATGCCGTCGGACTGTGGGTGGAGGGGAGTGGTCCGGGTTTTATGCACCCCCATACGCTCGAGCAATTCTCCCATCAGGTTGGATTCGAAGTCGCGCCCCTGATCGCTATGCAATTCCCGGGGCACCCCGAATCGGCAGATGAAGTTGTCAAGCAGCGCGTCGGCCACCGTCGAAGCCTCTTGGTTGGGAATCGCGTACACCTCCGGCCATTTTGTGAAGTAATCCATGGCGACTAGCAGGTAGCGGTTCCCGCGATCCGTGACCGGGAACGGTCCAGCAACGTCGATGGCGATCCTCTCAAAAGGAGCTCCCACGTTGTACTGCTGCATGGCTCCCCTGCTGCGGGTCCTTGGTCCGCGACTGGCTGCACAGGTGTCGCATCTTCGGCACCATTGTTCCGTGTCGGTTCTCTGATGCAACTAATAGAACCTCTGCCTTAACTTGTTCAGCGTCCTGTTGGCTCCCAGGTGGCCTCCAGTCACTCCAGCATGAGTCTCTTCCAGCACTTCCTTGACCTTGCTCCTGGGCAGGACAAGTTGTTCTATGCGGGTCCTTCCATCGGCCGACTCCCAAATCCTCTTCAGGATACCGTCCTTGATAGTGAAGGATTCCCACTGGGCCCACTAGCTCTTGTAAGTGGTGCTAAGGTTGGCGATATCGGCCCATACTGGTCTCTGGCCGGACTCCACATCACGTTGTAGCTGTCCAATGTTTGGGTCCTCTATCTGCTCCCTCCTTATGGCGGCGTTATCCCATCCTGGGCTCGGCTGGGCGGCAATTGCTCGGACTGCGTGGGCGCCATCCCGCTCTTCTACTTTCAAGCAGTGTTTACAGCCATCCGGGCACGGGCGTCGTGATAAGGCATCAGCGTTGGAATGTTTCTTCCCTTGTCGGTGTTCGGAGGTGAAGTTGTACTCCTGCAGTCGTTGAACCCAACGGGCGGTCTGCCCCTCCAGATTCTTGAAGCCCAATAGCCAGGTGAGTGCAGAATGGTCTGTCCTCAGATGGAACTCCTGGCCATACAAATATTTGTGGAAATGCTTCAGGGCTTCCACAATGGCAAGAAGTTCTCTACGGGTCACGCAGTAGTTTCTCTCAGCCTTGGACAATGTTCGGCTGAAGTAGGCAATCACGTCTCTTGCCCGTCCTGTTCCTGAGAGAGTACTCCGCCGATGCCTGCGTTGGTAGCGTCAGTGTCGAGCGTGAACTTCCTTCCAGGGATGGGATATCCCAGTACAGGAGCAGTGCAGAGCGCCTCTTTCAGTGACTGGAAGGATGACTCCGCCTTGTCCGTCCACTGGAATTGTCGTTTCTCCTCTGTCAGCTGGGTTAGAGGCTTAGCGATGTTGGCGTACCCAGCTACGAACCTTCTGTAATAAGTGCAGAGGCCGAGAAAGCGGCGCAGCTCCTGTTTGTCCCTCGGTCTCGGCCATCCTCTGACGGCTTGTAGCTTCTCCGGGTCCATGGCCACTCCGTTCGTCCCTACTACGTGCCCCAAGTAGCTGACCTTCTTCTGGAACAGATGACATTTCTTCGGGTTCAACTTCAGCCTGGCTTGTCGCAGTCTCTCGAACACTTTCCTCAGGTTCAACAGCTGTTCGCTGAAAGTCTTGCCCACCACGATGACGTCATCAAGGTACAGCAAACATGTGTCGTATGTCAGGCCTCTCATTACGGACTCCATTAGTCTCTGGAATGTAGCCGGGGCGTTGCAGAGGCCGAACGGCATAACGGTGAACTGCCATAGTCCCTGGCCTGTAGAGAATGCCGTTTTCTCCTTGTCCTCAGGTTGTAGCGCCACCTGCCAGTATCCTGACTTGAGATCCAACGTCGAGAACCACTCTGCTCCGGCCAGAGTGTCCAAGGTGTCGTCAATTCGTGGAAGGAGAAAGCAGTCTTTCCTTGTGACGTCATTCAGTCTTCTATATTCCACGCAGAAACGCAGGTCCCCATTCTTCTCTTTCACCAGCACCACAGGTGATGACCAAGGGCTGTCGGATTCCTCGATGATCCCTCTTGCTTTCATGCCCTCCAGTTGGCTGTCAATCTCTCTCTGTTTAGCTAGAGGGACGCGTCGAGGAGGTTGTCTGATTGGGCGGGCATTTCCGGTGTCGATGCGGTGCTGAACTTTCTCCGTTCTCCCGTAGTCATTTTCAGACAGACTGAACACGTCCTGAAATTCTGTCAGTAGATCGTGGACTTGTCTTCTTTCTCTTTTGCTTAAATTCGCCGGCAATTCTCGAGCCAGCTCTTTCATTGATGGGTCTAGATCTGGACGTGGTCGGTGACACTCCTCGTTTTCTGCCAGCGACGTCACAGTCACCACCGCCTCGACGTTACCTAGTACAGTTTCACTAGGCACCTCCTTGTCCCGATTGGTGACATTCAGGACCCTCACCGGTACCACCTTCTGATTCGGGAGTAGGGATCTGGCCACATAAACCCCATCTATCGGAGTTGTTTGCGAATCGAGGAGCAGGTTTCTCTTAGGTTGTCCGTCCAGTCTTGCCGTCACCACCATCTCGCAGCCTCCTGGGATTGTCACATGATTCTCCAAGGTGAGTCTGCTGGCCATGGTTTGGTCTTCGACGTCCCTCAGGAACACTTCATCCTGACCAAAACGCAGGATACGGCGCCGGACGTCCACCGTTGCATCGAAGATCCGCATGGCGTCGAGTCCCAGGATGACGTCTTCAGTGATGTTGGCGACGAACACCCACATCTCCAGTCTCCTCTTTCCCAATGTCAGATCCAGGAAAACCTCCTTTTGGATGGGCAGGTTCTCGCCTGAGGCAGTACGTAGCTCATACCGGCGCAGCGGCGTCCTCCCAGGTAGGCCACGCACGACTTCCGGTCTGGCGATAGTGAGCGACGCCCCGGTGTCTACCAGTACTCTGCATGGGCGGCCTCTTATCTATCCGTCAGCAATCAGCCCATCGTCGCATCTTCTGTTAACCGTCTTCAAGATCAGCCGAGGGGATGGTGATGACGGCGCCGACGTGCCCCTCATCGCATCGGCCCCTTTTAGTTTTCCTGTTTGTGACCAGATCTGTCACAGTCCCTCCTCAGGTGTCCAGGCTCGCCGCAGGACCAGCAGGTAGGCACTCCTCGTCTTCGTCGCTCTGGTGATTTCGGTTGACGCTCCTCGACGTCGGCCGTCGCGACGCTCCTAATCCGGTGCGATGCCGAGACGTTCGCCATCAACTTGGCTGCCTCCATCCTGAGGGCCGGCGCCAGAGCTGCGTTGATGGTGCGATGCTCTGCTAAGAGTAGCTGTTGTCTTATTTCCGGGTCTCGAACTCCGCTGCCGAAGGTGTAGGCCGCCTCTCCAGCGATGAAATCATTAGGTAGGCCCATGAGGGCCTTATGGGCCAGTTGTTCCACCGCCATCGCGAATTCTTGTAGGGACTCGCCTGACTGTTGGACTGTCGTTTTTAGTTGGGTCCTAAATGCTGCAGCAAGTTGATGGCCACCATAACGTCCCTCCAGGGCCGCCATTATCTCAGCGGCTGTCCCATCTTCTGGAACGCTATGAAGAATCTCCGACGCCTGTCCCTGAAGCGCGGTCAGCAGCTGAGTAGTCTTCTCCGCTGGGGTCCACCCATTATGTGCTGCGGTGGCCTCGAACTGGCGACGGAATATCGCCCAAGACGTCGTACCGTCGAACTTCGGCGTCTTGACGTTGTGATGTTTGGCTGAAGGCGATGATTCCGTAGGGCCACTATATGGAGTCCTCAACTCTGTGGCCGCTTCTTGCATGGCACGTCGAACCTCCTCGGCAACTATCTGTTTATGTTCTCTAGCCTGGCGATCCACCAACGCGAGAATGTGCTTGTTTTCTTCAGCATGTCGGTCCATCAACGTGAGTATGTGCTTGTTTTCTTCAGCATGTCGGTCCATCACCTCACTCGTCTGCTCTTGACGACGCTCGAGATCGCGGATTTTTCCGTCGATATGGTCTACATCCTGTCTCAACTCGGCTACTGTCTCGTTTATAGTTGTAAAATTCTGGTTTAGTTTATCCAGATCGGCCTTAAGTTCGTCTCTCACAATGGCGACAATTCCATCTACGTGGGCCGAAACACCTTCGATTTGTGTAGTGACGTCATCTTTCACTCCGCTTATGTCGCCTTTCACTTCACTTATGTCACTTTTCAATTCCGCGATGGCTTGCAGGATCAGCTGTAGGTTCTCCATTGTCGATAATGTCCCGATTCTGACACCAATGTAAATTTTATTAGTAAGAACAATGTAATTTATTCGTCACAACAATAATTCCTTTCTACAATTCACCTTAAACGCTCTCGTCAACAATTGGATCTTCACTCAACACAGTATTCGTTATAGCACTCCACCGACGACAATGACAATTTACTTGGCCTATTACGCACAACAATGAACTGTTAATCTTAACTAATATTTACAAAGCACTATTTACAAATCAGAACTATCAGTTCTCAGTTCACAGTTCTTCTATCTCAGTCACTCGAGTTCACAGTATCTCGAACCACAGACCTTCAGAGACAGTTCACTGTACTCGAACTCGGGTCCCTCCCACTGCGGTCCACTGCACTCGAACTCAGGTCCCTCCAACTGCGGTCCACTGCACTCGAACTCAGGCCTTCGGCTGCTGACGCAGTTGCGGACGCACACTCGAGTCGAACTCCGGTACACAAGACTGGCTTCCTTGCTCTGGCTTTCTCACAGACTGAATAACTGAAAACTGCTCGAGTTTGCTGGCGCTTCTTCTTTTATAGCAAAATCATAGTTGCGAGAAATTTCTACAGGTGTGTAGAGAATTATCTGGATATCTCCACTTCGACGGACTTCTCGAAGAGTCTGGAAGGTCCGTTCCCCATTCACTGCGTACGCAGCAGTTGCGCGCGCACTCTCGCTCCACTCTCTCGCCGCGTTGGCCCTTTCCCCTCTCCGCCGCGCGCCATTCCACCGTGCTCCGCGCGATCTGCTTTCTTGCGGGACGCTGGTCGTGAGTTCGAATCTCACGTCGCTGTCACAGTATGTTTACAAATATCGAACACTGGTTTCCCACAAGGGCAGACATTTGAAACGAATATACTAAGCTTGTCATCCTCATGTCGTCCTTGTTCCACCAATTTAAACTAGACTTACCTTTCGTTAAAATATCAACATGTCTGAAATGACAAAGAATTATGTATCTGAATTTATCTTTACATGCATAGCTACTTCAGGTAAACATTAATATTACTGATGACAGTGATAACGTGTGTAAGCAATTTCCCAATCTGTCACAAATTTGAGCCCCCCCCCCCCGAGCAGCGTTGCCGCAATTACAGCGCGGTGGGCTTCCAATCAAGTAGGCCCAGGTAACAGAATACTGCAAAATGAGGTGATCATATGCGACCCTGCTGGTATAATAAAGAACTATATAGTTTGCCCTCGTCGCATTGTGATTACATATCCTTTAAAATAATTATACATCGGCAACGAGTTTAATAGAGGAAGTCATGGATTCAGTGTGACAGTGTTGCCAGTGTAATAAAGTAGCACGAAGTGGTATTTATTTACGAAAGAAAACATTATATTTTAACTGTTGTCGTAAAATAATGACATATGGATTCATAATACAATAAAATGATTATACTCACTATTTTGTTCCGTATACTATTTTGAAAGAAGTACATATTTAACATTACATTTGTGTGGTCATTGCTTGATCCTCAGAGTATCAAATAATATTGTGAAAACTTATTTATGCTCAAGTGTCCAGCGAGAAATTTTAGCGTGTAAAATAAAAATAGCGATTGGATAAGTGAAGCGAGAGTTAATCGAATTTTCAATCAGGTAACTAAAGATGTTCCAGATTATAAGATAGGGTTCGATTTTTAAGCTAGTTTAGTTCAATATTCATGTGTCATACTGTAAGTATTGTTATGGATATTGTGTTATTTGCTAAATGATCTTGCAGATAACCAGGAATTTTGTTGAAAATTCTGTCATCTAAAAATTAGCAAACTTGCATTCACTTATTCGGCACGCTTAAATTTGGTATGAGTTATTTTAGAGAGAGAGAGGTGTTAAACACTACGCTCAAACTGAATAACAAATTATCAAAGTCACATTAAATTGTTTTATTGCAGGTTATTGATTGTTACATCAATGTCATCTGATAGAGATGCCATGTATTATCCTCCACCTCCGCCACCCCCACCACCAGTTCTACCGTTATTATTTAATGATTTGCCTCAGTTTACTTCAACCTGTACCCTTATTCCTTTACAAGCCAACTGTACTGCAGTGAACGTATTGCCTTGCACATGTCGAAGAAATCCAGAACAAGAGCTTCTTGAAGCCCGTAATAGACTGTGGCAATTTGAAGGTACCCAGGACCCACCTCACATATCTTATTACAGATATATTGAGCCAGTTTTGCAGGATGGACCAAAGTAAGATATTTACTTTTAATTTAATAGTTTTCACAATGTGTTATATGTTAATTTAAAATTCCTAAACCGAGTTTTATATAGGTGCGGCTTGGTGGCCTTGAGTATGGCGTCGTCATGTACATCACACCCCTTAACTGTTGAAGAGCTGCTGAAAGAAGCCCGTGCACGAGGCTTTACAAATCATGGCGAGATGTTCTCTGTGGATGACATGGCTACACTAGCGCGTGAAATGTTTCAACATTGTTGCCGTGAAGTAGAAGTTTTGCCAGGTGGTTTGGGACAAGACAAGGAATATGTTATCCAACACCTGACATTGGGTAGTATTCTTCTTATACCGTATCCTTTAATTACTCGAACCTGGAAACGTTAGAAGTTTTCCGCAACACGATAATAGTCCACCAGATGTTTTAAGATAGTCAATAATCAGTTTTTAATTGTTGCTGGTTAGCCCATGTGTAATTTACTGTATAGCTAAAATGCATAAGGTCTACATGTATTCATTTTCATATGGGCATTTTTTTTTTTTCATAATTTTTGCCTTTAGCCTTTGTTTATGCAGCTGACATTACATAGCATTTATATTATTCATTATATACATTGGAATCGAAATATTGGACATAAGGATTTAACTGGGAAATCACCACCGACATAGCTCAGTCGGCTAAGGCACTTAGCTGCCGATCCAGAGTTGCTCTAGGGCGCGGATATGATTCCCACATGGGCTGATTATCTGGTTGAGTTTTTCAGAGGTTTTCCCCAACTGTAAGGAGAATGTCAGGTAATCTATGGCGAATCCTCGGGCTCATCTCGCCAAATACCATGCAGCTATCACCAGTTCCATCGACGCTAAATAACTCCACTGTTGATACAGTGTCGTTGAAATAACCAAATAAAAAAATGGAAAATCAATTTTTCTCAAATACTCTCTCCCCTATTTATTTTAAGGAAAAATGTTATAAGTATATTTTTCTTAATTATTAAAAAATGAATGAGAATACAGTAATAACAAATGTATTTTTATTTACTCTTAGAGAAAATTTGCATTGTTACTATTTTTGTTAATTTTTATATAAATAAATCTTATAACAAGCAAAGAAAATCTAATTCATAAAACTAACCCTACACAAGCATCGGAAATAGAGTGTTATCTGGACCTGGTTGAAGATACCAAGGAAAGCGAAACTCAAAATGATGTCCTAAAATTGCTAGCATTAGAAACTTCATAGTAAAATCCTCTGCTCCTTCTGTTATTTGTTGGTTTCTCAACAATGTACCTTAAATACGATTCTGAATATTTCGTCTAATGTTTGAAGATTTGTCATTTTGAACCAGCCATTATACTTTAAAAGGTTGACTGAGAGCAAACAGTGTACTGGCACAGACTGATCTTAGAGCTCTTAAACTCTTAAAATACTCATTTACTTTTTTCTTCTTTTCTTTTGAAAATCCCTTTCTCATTGACATAATGAAGAATGATTATCCCATTGCAAGGCCAATTGTGGTTGATTCGACAGCTGTAGAGTTGGAGCTACTGGAGGTTCAAGACTAAAACTGTTGAAACTTAGTGGCTATTTGTTGTTGTGTCAACTGTCCAAAGACAGGTCTGAATCTCACAAGTGATGCCAAGAAGACATCACTTATATGAGGCAACTAGGCCAGAAGATAATGGGATAGGGTGGCCAGTTCCTTTCCCCCCTCCAAAGTGGCTATTGAACCTTTGAATTTTGAAAATAGGTAAATGAACAAAACTGTCATGTTTTTGTGACACATCATGTGATCATTATATTCGACAGTTAAATGTATTAAATCTAAGCATTGAGCTGTTCTAAGTAGTGAACATTTAAAAAAATTGACTGGTTTAACTAGTCACCAACCAGATTTCAAGCAGCTGACAGTTAAAATAGAAGTTCTAATAAAGTGAAATGCAAATTGTGTTGTAGTGATGTACTTAAATTATTCAATGAACCATAGTCTATAACCTACATGTTTCTCAATTAAAAATACTGTTAACTTTGGGTTTATTTTTATGTTTAAAAAAGAAAAAAAAGTACAACTCTCTTCAAAGTTTGTCTCCTAGATTGCGGCTCCCAAAAGTCAGGTTGTTGGTCTCCTATATAATAGGGTGCTTAAGTACCGGTATGTTCATTTCTTACTTGAAGACAAAGGTTATATTAAATCCTTCTTTTAAAGAATGCCAGGAAATGGCTATTACTGGTCAAAGATTATGTTGTGTGTTATGCCAGGGGCGTTGTCATTGCTGTTTGTAGAATTTGCTCTTCCTGTACAAGTAAGTGCATCTGATTGAAGAGCCTTAACCAGTTTGTAGCTATGATGCAGATGCAAACCACTCTCCTTGCTGTCGACGTGGCCATAAAGCTCACTGGGCCGTGGCATCAGGAGTCATCTTGTCCACGAATGCAAAGCATACCTGCCATCTGCTGGCACGACAGGGCAAGAGTCGCCATCTGGCCGTGTGGTCTTACGATGATCTCCAGCGCAGCAATGAGAACTTAGTGGAACTGGACCCAGGTCGAGCTACAGACGGCAGAGTGTATGTGCTGCCCTCTGGTGGGGTAGCAGCAGGCCTGGGGGGCAGAGCCATTCTGCTGCATGGTCTGGGAATGGACCAGTGCGGTGTGGCACCCTCTTTGTGAGAGGTACACTATGTGGCAGCCTGCCCCTCGAGGCTGCAGTGTGACTTATTTGCCTAAATCCAATCTGTCCTTATATGAAGAAGATGAGGTGCTAACAATTTTAGTTTGTTTGGCAGGATTCTTATGGATTATCAGAGAAAAATTTCGTAGGTCAGTCCACGTTCCAAGCACAGATTTAGCAGATTTTGTTAATTTTATAAAATATAAACACTAGGAAGTGCTTTGTTTGTGATCACATATGACATCAATTCTCAGTAATATTAGGTTGATGCATAACTTTGTACTGTACCGTTTTTGTTCGTCATCACAACACTGCATTGTCAGGAGATTTTTATCATTTGTTATTTGGAGTGTTGTGCTTGCAAATACGCCTTGAATTTTGCTGATTTAAAGAAAGTTAGTGCTATTTGTGAGCTAAAGAAATGGAGTGTCAAGTGGAAAAAAGCGAACATTTCCGACATATTCTTCTGTTTGAGTTTAACAGAGAATCAAAGACAGCGGAGGTAGCCCCAAACATTTGTGTCATGTATGGGGAGAATGCTATTGGAGAAAGCGCTCCAAGAAAATGGTTCTGTCAACACACAACACCCCACACAAAATTTAGTATCCATCCACAGAAGATGATGTTACGCATCTGGTGGGATAAAGAAGGCATCATGTACCACGAATTGCTTCCCAAGAATATAACCATAACTGCTGACATTTATTGTCAAAAACTCAGACGTCTCGTGGCTGCAGTTGAAGAAAAACGACCAGGAAAACTGCATGAAGTGCTGCTGCAACATGATAATGTATGCCTACAGTTTGCTAACATGACAAAAGCAGCTATCCAGGACCTTTGTTGAGAGGTGATTCCACATCCCCCATATTCTCCCGATCTTGCCCTTCAGATTTCCACCTTTTCTGTTCTCTATCCAACAATCTTTAAGGGAACTCCTTTGATAACGAAGATGCTTTACAGACATGACTTGACGACTTCTTTAACTCCAAATCAGCAGATTTCTTCAGATGTGGAATCGAAAAAGTACCCCAGCATTGGCAGGAAGTCATAGATAATGTAGGAAAATATATAGCTTATTACTGATTAATTTCTGTCTCGTATTCATCTCAACTAAAAACTTTTGTCATAGCAAAAAGACACTACGAACTTTTGCATCAACCTAATAGATGATCTAGTCGTTTGCTAACTACAAGTAAATTGTGTTCTTGCCTAGTTCCTGTCTTGTAATGAGTCATTCTGCATTGTATATGTAGTAATGATTACAACAAGCTACAACCACTGAACTTTTAGGCTTGTAGAAGTCATAGTTCTGCACATATCGAAATCATTTCACTCTTGTGCCATGTGAGAAAGGACATTACACCAAAGTATAGTGCCATATTTCCAGTGTTCCTCTTTCACAATAATTAGTCAAATTTTAGGACATCAATATATCATAACACTTCCAATAATTTTATGGGAGGATTTCTGTGTTGAGTTCCTATAATATTTTCAGTTCAGTAGCTAGGAATACTGATGTTACTGATGTGGCAGACTTTCTGATGGATCATCACATACTTTAGTTACCACTCATTAATGTAACAATATCGGTATATATTGTAAATCCAATTGAACGTTGATGTCTTTGAAATTGAAGTAACCCCTATGCTGAATCGGGATCGTGACAGAAGTTGAAAAATCAGGCTTGGTTCAAGAGTTCAATTGGATAAAATTGTAGACCTCGGAAATTTGAATTGTATAGTGGTAAGTAAGATTGTGGGCCTATCTTAGCATTAGTGTAAAGCTATCAGAGTATACTACAAACAGTATCTTTTGGATCAGTGGCAGAAGAGGATGACATTAGCATTCAGGTCCCATCTAGCATGTTACATATTTGACGACTTGTAATAAACAAAACAATCAGCCAGTGTTGCAAGCTTTAGTTCAGTGCTTATTCCCGTGAAGTACAGACGTGAAATGAGCATTACTACTAAAGTAATATTATTATTATTATTATTATTATTATTATTATTATTATTATTATTATTATTATTATTGTTGCTTACTCAACTGTCCGAAGACAGGTTTGAATCTCATACGTGACACCAATAAGGCATCACTCCATGAGGCAAGTAAGCCAGAAATTCATGAGATAGGGTGGCCAGTTCCTCCCTCCAATGCATATATCGCTGTTTAGTTCAGATGTATACAAACAATTGTTCTTCCTTTGACACATATCGTCAGGTGAGCTATACTGCGTGTTAATAGATGTACATCCTTTGACACAGAAATTGGTCGTTGTTCAGAGAATGAGTACCACCTCGGAATATCTCCGAAATCGTCGTGTATACTGTGTTTACACACATGCGTTTTACATTGATTCGAAGCCTGATCTTTGTAACAAGAAGAAAAAGCTCTTTCGCTAAGCCTTAAAGACTTCATAGGGAATATGTCATTTCATGACATACAGATATGTTGCTTCTATGACTTGTCTTCATCCTTGGACCCGGATGCTTAATATTTCCCTGTGTGAATCATGTGTAAACCTGAACAACACTTAAACTCTTCACGTTACAGAAGTTTTCTGTGTCAAATGTTGTACATGTCAGCCAGAACTTATTATTACTACTGCTAGGAGGATCGAAAAGTAATGCACAACAACCTCTTGTGGCAACATATTTAATAGATAAGCAAAATGAAATAATGCAGAAAAAAGTTACCTATTTCTCAACACACAAACCAAGTCTCTCAACACATTTCCCCCATTGTGACACCAGATTTAGTACACCTCATTCATAAAACTCCATTTTCTGGGCGTATAATCACCTGCTCATAACTGATTTCACTTCTTCATCTGAACCAAAGTGTTAACCTCCTAGGAATTTTTCTATTGGTCCGAAGAGGTGAAACTCAGATGGTGTGAGGTCTGGGCTGTAGCGTGGGTGACTGCTGCCTCAATGCCTCAGACATTGGGTGGAGTTGCAGCGGTCACTGGTCTGCTGGAATGTGCTTCGTCGGTAAGATTTACTCGGCCCTCTTTGAAGAACCTGCACCACCTGGAGATGTTGCTATGGTCCAGACAATCAGCACCATACACCTGGATTTCACTCGGACTTTTTTTGTTTTGCTCAGAAAAAATAGACTATACCTCGCTGCTCTTCACAAGTAGACGATGCGAGCACACATTCCATCTTTACTCAGTAGTTACTGCTCATTCCACCAGGGTGACACTAATCGAGTCATTCATGTCTGTAGCGCAAGATTCAAACTATCTCTTTACCAACTTAGAACGTTCTAACCAAAATAGTATAGGCCTACCGTAAAGAAATAATTGTGCGTTACTTTCTGATCATATTATTATTATTATTATTATTATTATTATTATTATTATTATTATTAGTGGTATGGGTGGTAATATTATCGAATAATTCACTAATTATGTGGTGGCCATAGAAAGCAGCAGTAACAGTAGTCCACTACTGTGGAGTAACAGCATACTTGACCATAAAATGAGCGTGTCTGGGTTTAAATCCTGGTTGGAACAAGTTACCTGGTTGAGATTTTTATGGGGTTTTCCCCCAACCCATTAAGAGCAAATGCTGGGTAA
Organism: Periplaneta americana; assembly: GCF_040183065.1. Classification (NCBI taxonomy): domain Eukaryota; kingdom Metazoa; phylum Arthropoda; class Insecta; order Blattodea; family Blattidae; genus Periplaneta; species Periplaneta americana. The sequence goes on from NC_091117.1 coordinate 107,181,905, forward strand.
CTTTCGGTGCTGGACCCCAGAGTCATTCCACTGGCATTATCACCTTCATTGCTTTCAGATGCTAGATAACCATAGCAGTTGATAAAGTATTGTAAAATAACCAATTAAAAAGAATTAAACAGTAATAATATAGAGACGTCACCAGTTCATAAACAAACAGTACATATTATTTTCAGTATGAGAGGAATTACTCCAAAAGACTCTGTCTGTGGTACCAGTACCACTGACATTGTGAGCCACTGGTGTAACTCAGGCAGTAGCGCTCTTGTGTGGGTTCGATTCCAGCTTTGGCTGATTACTTGGGTTCTCCCTTTCCTCGAGGTTTTCTCCAACTGTAAGGCGAATGTCAAGTAATCTATGGCGAATCCTCGGCCTTATCTCGCTACCACCAATTCCATTGACACTAAATAACCCAGTAGTTGATACAGCATCGTTAAATAATCAAGTTAAAAATAAATAAAAAATACTTAATTGATAATATTAGTAATGTTGGTATTAGTATGCAGTAATGATTTCATGTCTTTACTTCACCCCACAATAAGGAGGTTGGCACAGTAAGCCTCTGGCTGCGGTGAAAAGGAGAAAAAAGCTTGCAAAAGTGGCTGAATTCTGGACGATTTTTTGTTTATTATAAGTCATTGGATATGTGATATGCTTATAAGGTGAAGATAAGACCTGAATACTGACCTCGATCTCGCCCTATTTTGATCTAAAAGACTCTGATTGTAGTATGAAAAACTCATAACCCATTGTTTAATTTCCATTTCTAATAATAATAACGATTGCTGAGGACTTCAGGATAAATGAATCAAAGATATAAATAGATGTATTGTCTTGTAATGTGGACCAGATTTTGCCGAAAACCATTGTAGGGCTTTCAGGCACATTTTCGAATTAATGACAGGAAGAGAGCAGTGACTTACTGAATACAGAGTACCGTAATTTGAAATATGAAGGAAGTGTACCGGTATGCAAAGATGACTTTTGTTTAGGACAAGAGGTACGATATCCCAAGGTTGATCGGGACAAGAGGACACAAACTATATAAACAAGAAAATATTATAACAAAAACAGAAGTTAAATTATCACTACTACATAAATCTTGTGAAATATCACGATTTTTTAAAGATTGCTGCAGCAGTTATGTATATTTACTGTATTATTAAATTTCTGTTTCTTGAAATTTATTTCAATATTCAATGGAAAGGAAACTATTTAGTCTACCTGAACAATGTATCTTATTGAATTTCCTTCTATGCAAATGCCGTTTGTCTGTTCTAGAAATACTAAATTATATATCAGATCATTGTTTATTATTTATTTATGTTTAATCCTTGCATAATATTTTGTGGCAATATGCGAAATGCTGTCAGCTAAAATATATATATATTTTTTTCAAGTATTATTTCTATGTAGAATTCAAGCTCTTCAACATTTAGTCGATAAATTTCTATTTGCAATTCAGAGCCAAATGGGGTGGGGCTGAGTAGGAATGGAAATTCAAACTTTGTGGTTTCCTTAGTCCTTCTGCACCTTTCACCAAAAGACAGTTCTTTAAATATCATTTTTTTAAAATAAGATTTGTTTTCTGTGCATTTCTTTTTTTTTTTTTTTTTTTTTTTTAAGTTTTAAGAATAAAATCAAGACAGAGAAGAAAAGGAAGGAGAGAGTTTGAGAGATAAAGAAGTTGAGAAGAAGACGAATTAAAAAAAAAAAAAAGAATAGTGAAGTGTGTTCAAAATGGAGGCACTAACTTAATTGTCAAGTGCTCACTATTGAAAACCAGCTGTAGTTTCCATACTTTCGTATAGAGGATATAATTTGTAATGGGGAATCTTGTTTGTGTCAGGCATTGAAGTTTGTATAAGAGAAACACGTTGAAAGTAATGTTCAGGTGTAGAATTCTACAGTGGTAAATCTAATATTCTAAACTTCATGGCTCTACAGCTACATGAGCACCTACCATCTAGTAGTCAACTGTGCAACTACCAGATGGGATACTCCTTGTTCAGTCATGCAAGCTAACCACTACATCAAGAAGGCAGCAAATGCAACATTCTGGTACTAATAAAGTCTTCATTTACTTGCCTAAATAAATGATAATGGTTTCTTCTCCAACAAAATAACAGATATAGCACTGGGTGCAACTGTTCGTAGTTAAAAGCTGTATATAAACATTGTCTGCCTACCTCGATGTTTTGAACTATTATATCATTCAGATATTGATAAGAATATCTATATCATCCACAGAATGTCGGCTTTCCACGCTGCTAACCCGGGTTCGAATCCCACTGGATCCAACTGGAATTTGTGATGAACAAAGACAGTGTTTAGTGGTAGGTTTTTGCAGGGTACTTCCATTTCACCTACCAGCACTTCACCACTGCTCAATTATCATGGGTGAAGTACCTGCTGTCATTAGATTAAAAACATTTTTTTTAACTATTACAACATTCAGAATTTTTTGTGCTAACAGCAGGCACTTGACTTTTCGTCATCCACCCATATGAAGCTAGTTATGTAGACCAGTTTTCCGACAGAGTCTTTGTTCAGGTGCGTCATAGGAGGCTGAGCTACACTACACCTGTGGTGAGATGAGATGATGGAGATTTGTTGGGATGCCACAGAAGAACTGTAGGAAATTCCTGTGTTACCTGAACTATGAGCTTGCTCAATACAATTTATAAATTGGGGGTTCACTGGGAATCAAACCCAGGTCCACAAGATTAGAAGTCCAGCGCTCTAGCCACTAGACCACCGTGGCTACTACATTCAGATATTGATTGACAAGGATATCTGTATGTTTCCTGTCACTGTATGAATATTCCATCAATAGGTAATTTTTTCTTGTACTGTTGATTACAACTTTGCCCATCTATTTCACTTCATAAATGAGAGATGATAGAAGCTTATGAAATTATGGTAATGATAGTATATCTCTGCTCATCTATTTAATTTTATGGATGGATGGATGAAGAAGTGATGGAATGATGCAGAAAAAAATAGGAGTACTTTGAGCTCTTTGTCCATCGTGAATTCCACTTGAACTCTCAAGGATTTCAACTTGGGTCCCTGTGGGAATGGACACTAGCTATTCATTCAGTGTAGTGTATTTTTACCGTGTTAAGTTTTATTTGTATAATTTGCCAGTGAATAATAAATAGTGAGATCATATTAATATTAAATAAATTTTCTACTTTAAATATGTGCTTGGAACATTTCATAACACTGTCCATTTGGCTCAAATGAATTTTGCCTCATAACGGTTCGTCCATAAAGCGCATTTTGACATTCATACTTGAGCAATGTATTTTATACCAACTCTCTCGAAGAGTGAAATTATGTATATAGTTCCTTTATTATTTAATTCTGTATGAAAACATTGAGCAGTGACCAAATTGCGGATTGTACCTATTGGTATGTGAGTGATGAAAGAGACATGGGGCACTTATCCTGAAAAATTTCTAAAATACAGTCAAAACTCCTTTGAAAGTACAGATATGAAATTCTGGAATTGGCCACATTTTTTTAGTGATGTATTATGACCAGAGTGTAAATGTACAGACTGTAAATGACGAATGTGTTGATAAGAGGCCAACCTACACGTTAGTGGATGGCCATAGCACTTCAAAAGTATGTTGTTACTGTATTTTGAAAGATTTTGTGACAAAACTGGACACATAATATTAACAATAGTACTACATTGACTTGTGGAGCCAAACCACAGGTAGCATTATGTTCAACTAAATATGTTAAGGTCGTATTATTTGAAGTGTGAGTGAAATATTTATATTTGAATTGTGCATGATTTTATTTGCGGGAATGTGGCAGCACTATGACATAACAGTCGTTGAGTCATGTTGATAGGTTTTAAACTTCAAGTCCAGCTATAATTTGTAGTCTCCTGATTTGTAGTTAATTCACATGGAGTAACATCAGCAGTTCAAAAACAGAAAGAAGCTTTCAGAAATATTTTTTGCTTATTGTTAAGAATAATTTGTATCTTTCTTCATCAGTTCTATCTCCCCTTGTATCACCAACTTACAATCCAATGCAGTGGAGGGGAGCATATTATCCTTTGACCAAAACTGGACAGCGTACATCCAGTTCTGTGGATGGAAGATAAATCTCTTCCATTGCCCATGCTGGAAATCGAATCATGGACTCCTTGGTTGGAAAGCACATATATATTATCCACATAGCCAAGGTGACAGCAAAAACACACACACACACACACACACACACACACACACACACACACACACACACATGCAAAGATCTTACAAGTTTTATTTGCCTGAATTTTTAGACAGGATATTATACAATTTTATACCTTAATTGTCAGATTAATTATTCCTACAATATGTATTTCTTAGTTTGACTCCCTACCTATCCCCCATTGCTTGCTTTTACTGCAATTGGCATTTTGTCAGGCGGATTCTTTCTCGTAAAAGGAAGCTGAGAAAGAATGAAAGGAATTTCCATGTTAGCATATCAGAATGCAAAGACATTTGAAAATCACGTTTATTAGTTTTTTAATTGTTGTGTTTGTGCGTGAAATTACTTTGAGATGTCGAAGATAATGCTCGTTTTCGTCATCCTTCTTAATGATCACTGGTTTCTGACACTTACCTACATATAATAATTTACCACATATTGAAATCCAGTTTTCTTTACTTCATATCACTTTGTGAAATGTTCGTACTAAACATAGCTTCAAGGGACAATGTAAGATATGCCAGCAGCATGCTATATACATATAAAAATGTTGAATTCATTATGTTGTTGTTACTCCTTGAATGTTTCACATTGCAATTTTAAGAAATCCCTATCATAAAACCAGTAAAGAGTGTTGCCAGAAGTTTCATGTTATGTGCAAAACTGGAGATATCTGTAATCTTAATGTTTTGTAGGGAACATGTGGTCTTGCTGCTATATACTGAGCTCTGTATTTCTGGTTTACATTGACAATCTCTGATTCTGTTATTCAATTGACTGAACAGTTTCAAATCGTTGTTTTTATGAAACCTCTTATGTGACAGTACAGAAAATAATTTTTCAAGAGGAAGAAAAAATTAAGTAAATATCAATAGGCATACACTGATCCTCGATGATGTCATTTATGTTCATCATATTCACCAACGTTTTCTACCGAATTATTTCAAATTCTTATGTATGCTCATTAATTTTTAATTAACCTTTTCTTCCTACTGAAATAGTTATTTATGTAACTAGGACAGAAAGTGATACTTTTATGTATGAGTGAGACATTTATGGACGAGGCGTTAGCAAAGTCCGGAATTTCGAAACAAGTGCACGAAAGACACTTTAGTACTAGTTACGTACAATATTTTTTGGCATAACTACATGGAAATTTTATGTGAATTAATTAACTTATTAATTAATCACAGACTGTTCAGAGTTTTGAGGAGTCACGGCCTTCTAATACTACAACGTCTTTATAGTACATCTAATCATAACTATATTATGTTACTGTGACAACTTTGTGATATTTGTACAGACAAATGAATCTAACAATGTTTTTGCTGTATGCGTACAGCAAAGAAGAACTTTCTAATAATGTGTTATGAAGAACAGCAGTTTCCATGTAGGTGTGCCAAAAATTATTTTCTCTACCGTCCCATAGGAGATTTCATAAAAATGACGACGATACGCTAAGGTTACTATGGACTTTGTGTGTAAAAGGACTTGAGTTCTTTGATTTCTTATTCTCCTTTGAAAGCCCATATCAGGTCAACCGTTTTTTTATTGTATCTTTTGGGTAAACATTTTATACTAGAGATTGGAAGTACCATGATTTTGTGATAACATTGTGATGCTCAATATGAATCTTTTTTTCTCAAAGAGAAAATTGTCTATTGCAGTTTATGTAATCAATGATCAATATCATGCTTTTAATATAAAAGTAGGCTATTTATTCTGTTCAGTTCACAAATTTTTCTTAAAAGAATGTTAGCATCCAACTTTTCTTAATTGTATTCAGTTTAATTTTATAGCACAGTTGAAATTTGTAATGATAAAAGAAAATTTCACCCTCTTCATGTGCTCAGTATAACATATAACATATAACGTGTTCAGAAGAGAGCAAGAACTATACTCGATAATCATTGTGCCCTGATGTCAATGCTAGTAGAACAGTAAAAGCAACAAAGTATTGAAAATTGTTAAATATATGATACTCATTACTGTAAAGCAAATTTGTACTCAGGATGACTTTACTGGATGCAAGCCGCAATACATATGCCGTAATACCAGTCGAAGACTATAGAGCAGTCCATTTGGATTCCAGTGGCGGACTCTCAACACACCAATCTGATGTAAACTATACATTAATGATTTATAGATGGACAAATTATATTTCATTTCACCATAATTTTTATTATGCCACAACAAGCTAGGAAAATACATCACAATTTGCCATTCTTAATACAATGCGTGAATTTTCGTCTCGATCTTTGTTTAGATTTTATAGTTATTCATTCAGAAAACAATTGTTTGGAAATGTATTGAATATACAACTAAACATAGCAGCTACGAGTATGTAAAGTAGCGGCAGGTGACCTAAGATAGGCCTATAAATATTTTTCTAAGGAGAGCATTTTAAATAAAACTAAGTCAGTCTGATGTGTTATAGTACAATGTAAATATCTTATATCCTCACTTATTTCCAGTTCTCTTAAATAACACGTTAGTGAAACTACTAGACTTTATTTTAAACAGTCGTATTTTGTGCCCCATCCGTTACTACAGATACAAGTTGCTTTAGGCCTACATTTAAATTATTTTTTTTTCATCCTTGGAGTAACTCTTCTCCTGTTATATTTCCTTTACGTGAAATAACATCGAGCAAACTTCTTGGATGGAGAGGTACTTCGTAACTTCACAGATGAAAATTATCAGTTTTACTGTATAGGTCGCGCAAGGAATGATTACTGAAAAGCAGTGGTGGCGTTACTGTCTGTTTTGACTTTTGTATGTAGGCACTCCAAGGGAACGAGAGGCGTGGGCTGATGGGAGTACTGCCTCTTCCAAGAAGATGAACAAATGGGGACATCACCTGTGGAAGTAAAGAGCGTAGCAAGAGAAAGATCCGAAGTGAATTAAACATGCAACATAATTAATGTTTACAAATGAAATAATGATACTCTGCAAGGGGAACGCTCCATCACTACATAATAAAATAAACACACTTGGAACAAGACACGTATTCACATGCAGTGGAACTGAAACTAAAACCGTACTGTAACTATCACAATGCAAGACTGATTCTATCGATGTTGTTTCTCTTCTGACTGTACTCTTGAATATTATTCAAGCTATCTCGTGATCTTTTCTGTCGCCCGTTCTTATTGCATTGTTTTGTTCACATTCCTGCTGTTGGTAATCCCTGCTTGCAAATCCTATATCTTTGATTTCACCTAAAGTGAGAGAGTAGATCATAAATTGATGCATTTTTTATTTTATTTCCCATTCATTGTTTCAATGTCCTTTACCCTCCTTTGTATTTTCCATAGAGATAATTTCATACTATTAAACACCAGATTATTAGGAACAAATTAATGAACTCTCCTTCATTACAGTATTCAATTGATTTTGCGATTTCCAAAGTAATAACGTAACTGGCATGGAGTTTTCTTTCACTCATATCTTGTTTCATCATATTTTAATACAGGAATAATAATTTGAATTTCATTTTTTTTAAATTATTTTTATTCTTATTTTCCACTATATACATTTCCGTTTATAATTAGATTTGATATGTTCAATGCTTACCCATGTTTTCGTGATAATCATTGTGGCATGTGTCATAATGTCGTCTGATGTTTGTTTAATAAGTATCTGTTAGAATTTTAGAACATACGAGGCATCTACATTGTCACCATGTGCACAACAAATACTGTTCCTCCCATTCTTCCATAAACATATGTTTCCGAACATATGTTGTAGGTTTTGAAAAAGATGCAATCTAAATCTAAGCAGGTAACCCGCCACTGATAGATGCTTGTGTACTGGAGTTGTAGGGGAGTTGGATGGAAGGGAGGGGGCGAAGCAAAGGCAGTTTACTGCACTGTCTCTGTGACGTTACTATTGCTAGTGATCATGATTACATTTTTGCTGATGCCTGCTGTAAAGCATCATGATATTTGGGATATGAATATCACTATCCCAGCCTTTGTTCTAGTCTAAAAGAATACAGTGAAATCTCAGTATAATGTACATCAGAAAATAATATAATTTATACTTTATTTTGAAAAGTATGTTATAATGAAAAAAGGAAGTTTTATCTGAGCAAAGTTGCTTTGATTCTACATTAGATATTCCACAGCATATCTTAATTTTCATTTACTGTATCTGTGTTTACAGCTCATGTAAGATTCAACAAACTCAAACAAACAAAGTAGAAGTAATATACGATTAGGGAAAATACGGGAATTTTACTTGGAGCAAGTAAAGAAATAGGTTTGGAAGTAAATCCCGAAATGACAAAGTATATGATTGTGTCTCGTGACGAGAATATTATACGAAATGGAAATATAAAAATTGGAAATTTATCCTTTGAAGAGGTAGAAAAATGTAAATACCTGGGAGCAACAGTAACAAATATAAATGATATTCGGGAGGAAATTAAACACAGAATAAATATGGGAAATGCCTGTTATTATTCGGTTGAGAAGCTTTTATCATCCAATCTGTTGTCAAAAAATCTGAAAGTTAGAATTTATAAAACAGTTATATTACCGGTTGTTCTTTATGGTTGTGAAACTTGGACTCTCACTTTGAGGGGGGAACATAGGTTAAGGGTGTTTGAGAATAAGGTGCTTAGGAAAATATTTGGAGCTAAGAGAGATGAAGTTACAGGAGAATGGAGAAAGTTACACAACACAGACCTGCACGCATTGTATTCTTCACCTGACATAATTAAGAACATTAAATCCAGACGTTTGAGATGGGCAGGGCATGTAACATGTATGGGCGAAACCAGAAATGCATATAGAGTGTTAATTGGGAGACCGGAGGGAAAAAGACCTTTAAGGAGGCTGAGACGTAGATGGAAAGATAATATTAAAATGGATTTGAGGGAGTGGGATATGATAATACAGACTGGATTAATCTTGCTCAGGATAGGGACCAATGACGGGCTTATGTGAGGGCAGCAATGAACCTCCGGGTTTCTTAAAAGCCAGTAAGTAATATAATGTTACTCAATTTTAAAATTATAACACAAAGAAACTATTAGAGTTAAAAAAAAAATACTATATATAATAAATATACACATGGTACAGTACAATAAACGAAATTTGAAGAAGTTCTTGTCTTTAATTTTGAAAACAGGTTTTTTTTATTTTGCTGCACTCCTTAGTCACTTGTGGTGGTCAGGAAAATGAATTAAGACTAGGAAAAATGTTTGTGGAGTCATGCAAAATTTTTTTTTCTCAATAATTTATCATTTACATATTATTAAAGTTTACCCAATGACATGAGAATCAATCATTATTGCTAGACACAACGTAGAACAAAGGTCATATGCATGCAAGATGCTATATTAATACTACGTTTCTAGTCAACATGTTCAAATTAAGATCTACAACCAACAATAGATGAAATAAAGATGCAAAAATTAAAAAATATCAACTTATTTTCGTATGTAATAATTAAATTATTGCAAGTAATGATAACATAAAAATGAAATAGCTTTGCATTATAATGTATGGAATTTTAGTGGGAGATTTAAAATATGTATGCAAAACTGAAAAATGTGCTAGACTGATGTACTTGATATCACATTTAACTTGTAAATTGATTATGATTACATTTCATCTTTAAACATTGCACATTATGTGTGTGCACTTTCATTTTATCACTCAAAATGTGGAATATATATTTCAGTGGTCTTAAATTTGAACTCGTTAGTAATTGTTACCTCATATAAAATTCTTTGCTTGCTATATTTGTAGGATGATATCACATATAGTCTCTCTAATAAATTCATTCATTTCAATATGTACAAGGTTTTGTAAGATGTATGTAGGATTTTTAAATAACTTTTGGTTGTATATTAAACGTCTTCTAATTTTCGAACATTTTCAAGAATTTAAGAATCAACATTATCCACATCCAATAACAAAGCTTAAGTTATTATTGTATCCAATCTTCGTCTTTTTACAGAATATCATGGCAGATTGTTTATGAGGCAGAGATTTTTTTCTTGTTTTTCTTGTGTACTGATCTGATACTCTTACATGTAGATAGTTACTGGCTTTTAAGGAACCTGGAGGTTCATTGCCGCCCTCACATAAGCCCGCCATTGGTCCCTATCCTGAGCAAGATTAATCCAGTCTCTATCATCATATCACACCTCCCTCAAATCCATTTTAATATTATCTTCCCATCTAAATCTCAGCCTCCCCAAAAGTCTTTTTTCCTCCGGTCTCCCAACTAGTACTATATGCATTTCTGGATTCGCCCATATGTGCTACATGCCCTGCCCATCTCAAACGTCTGGATTTAATGTTCCTAACATGTAGATACAGAATGGTAATATAACCTTAGTGTAATAAATACACACACACAATTTAGACAAGTAAAGGATGATGAAATTGGTTCATGATGAATTATTCTCGTTACTTTTTCCATCAAAATATGGGTTTTGTAAAATACTGACAGCCTTATTGTGCTGTCTAAAACATAATTGATTTTTCATACTTCAAAGTGTGGTACACTGATGTAATAGGTATAGCATATTAAGACTTTCCAAAGCTTACAGAGATTGTCTGGAATGCAGAACCGATAATTGTAACACAAATATTAACTTACATCACACATTTTGAAGACTCATTGTTTCTTGTAATAATCTTTTCCCAGTAAAGGAAACTTACGATCCATGTATTACATAATGAATATGAAATCACAGAGCCGTATGTTTAGCAAGTACCACAATGCATAGTTTTGCAGTCTTCCACATCTTGAGAGATCTGCGACCAGGAAACAAAGCACTTGCAATAACGAAGTAAAAAGTGTAGGTCAGTATTATTTTATTAACGTTTTGAGACTGCATTGCTATAAGTGAACTGCTAATATTGTGTTATTCACAATATGAACAAAACGACAGCTAACTTCTGCTAAGAGTTACCAAACTGTGATAAAATTATGAAAACATAATATGAAGGATTCTGTTTTAGTTTAATGTTTGATTGATTGCTTTCATAAGTAGCACAAATCTAGTGCAGTTGTGCTTCTCTATTTACTGTCTACTCGTATATCCAGCAACAGTGCTCATATCCATACACTGGACTATATTCATGGGGATGATGACACAATGATATGAAGATTTTTGAGGAGTAAAAGTCTGTGGTGCACAGTAAAAAAGCATAAGTCATAAATTGCAAATTTTCAGTAGAGCAAAATCAAAGTTTGAAATGAACAATATCATTATGATGGGCTGGAAATCTGATGCTCTACGTCATTATGGAGGAGGATAGACGTATGCCCTTTATGCCATCTGAAGAAGTAGGGCCTACATTTTTTTTTATTCACATGGAGGTCATAACTCAAAACAACCAATTTCTGACATATTCTTTCTGCCTCGCACCATGGAAATATTTTTTGGAGTAATCTGCAAAGACAAAATTATTTGTATTACATTTCTATATTTTAAAGTTATGTTCATTGGATTTTATATTTTTATATATTTTCTGATTATACTTAATAGAAAACCAATGCCTTTTACTGCTTTTCATTAATAACTTTATATGAACGCTATCACTTAATACAGTGAGTTCCAGTGAATGTCCCTGGTGTTTCTGTCAGCCAACCAGTTGCAGGTTCATCCCCCCCCCCCCTTCCAATGCTACTACCTCTGCTTGTATCAGCAAACTCATGGCACTTCGCCAAATTATAAAATTTCCATGCTATGTAATAAATTCGGTACTCACTCTCCTCATAGTAGCTGCTAGAAGTGTTGCTCATCTTGTGTAATAAATAATTCACGTCATAGAACCTGTTTCATTACACCTATTCACTAAATTTAGTATTGTTTTTCTACACAGAACTGGGCAATCAGGAAATTTACATCTAAAGTTTTCCATGGGAGATCACCAGCAGGTTGACAGACTGGTTATTCCACATATGAACTGTACCAGTCTGTCCTTAAAACTGGCAGTAAAAGCATGCAGTGTGTCAGCTAATCATAAATGCAGTTTATTCTGTTACATTGTGTTGTAATGGTTATATATTTAGGGTGTGATCATGTACATATTTTGAAAACCTATATTACAGATAAAGAAATCGTGTGACAGTTGTAAATTTCCTTGATGCCCTGTTCCATGCAAAAAAACAATGCTAATAGGTTTAATGAAACAAGTTCTGTGAATGATGTGATATGAATTATGTATCACACAAGATGGGCAACACTTCCAGGATCTACTGTGAGGAGGTTGAGTACCGAATGTTATATCTATGACCTGTAACATAATACGTAAGTTTTAATTGGGTGAAACAGAGTTCACATGTGCAAGCAGTGGCAGTAGTGGGGGGGGGGCGACAGCCACTGGTCGACCGAGAGAAACACCAGGAATATTAGCTGGGATTCCCTGTATATCAGAGAAACTTCTCAGACGTATTGCTGCGAGAGTGCAGCTGTAATCACAGGAGTATCTTGTTATCACCACATAACATAGCCAATATGCCAAATCGTAAAGTTCTGTGCAGTTGCAATTGAAAATTCCAAGCTCATTTGAACTATTTTCAAATTTCGTTTATTAATTATACAATTGAGTTTGGGCTCAGCTCATCTGCACAAGAAATACCTGCTTAGACCAGCAGCACTAGTCTACCTGCTTCCAGTCCTATGAGTCTTCTAGCACTTACATTTGGCAAATTTGCTGGATGCAAGAGTGACCCGGTTTGTTACTGCTGTGCATTAACATTAATAATATAAAGCTATTTAGGATTATGATAACTGAATATTTATGGTGGTTGAGAAGCAAAGAGTTAAGAACCAACATATTTGGGCAGCTAAATAATTACTTTTGTACAAACAGAATAATGGTGCCAATTTTGTATGTGAGATCAGAGGCGCATTGTACATTTTACCAAAGGATATTGTATACTATAAATTTGCCACTTTGTATATTTTATTCATGGAATAAATTCTTTTGAAGAATTGTTACATTGCTTTGTATTGGTTTAGTACAGCGGTCATTAGCACAGTGCACCCTCGGGCTAGCGTCTCTTACCTGCGGATGAGAGATGCACTAACATGTACTTGGCTACTGGTGGGTATGCCTTCTACACAATGGTGCATATTCCAATACACTCCTTACTCGAAGTGCTGACGACTACTGGTTTAGTACAATAATGAAGCAGGCCTATTATGTTGTTATTTAGTCAGCTGTCCGAAGACAGATTTGAGCCTCATAAGTGACACCAATAAGACATAATTCATGAGGTAACTAAGCCAGGAGATAATGGGTAGGGTGGTCAGTTTCTTTCTCCTTCTGTTGCATACATTACTGAATAGTAACATATTACACTAATCAGACTTCAAATGTATTCAAACAATTGCTCTTCCTCTGACACATATCGTCAAGTGAAAAGTACTGCCTGATAATAATAGATGTATAGTTTCCCTAAAAAAGAATGAGACGATTGAATATTCCTGTGTCTCAGATGTAAGACACTGCGCATGATCGGAGGCCAGAGCACTGATACACAATATAACAAATATTGAATTACTTAAATTCAGGCTATTTGCTTTGTTACTAACATCGTTCCGAAATTCACTTCAAAAACTGCAAGAAATATGGTTATATGACGTAAATAATAGATAAATATATACATAAATCGTGTAGTTAAATCGTCATTGGATCTTCATGACTAGATCGACACTCTGCACAGAAAGGAAAGCTTTCATGTCGTTTCAATAGCTCAGACGCTAAGACTTCTGCGTGTTGTGTGGAAAAGTGCGAGTTCGATTCTTAGTCTACACAACGATTTTTTTTTTTTGTGTTGGAATAGAGTTTTACAAAGTCCTGAGATTCAGTGTTAATGATCCCAAACAATACAAAATTACAAATTATAATATTGTAAACGTTTATGTAATGAATGCATTTACACCACAATTAGAATGAAATAAAAAATATATTCCTAAGCCACACAAACAAACTTTTCCAAAGGTTTAGAATCCTTAGGCCTATGCCATTTGTTGAGTAATTATTACAATATTTTATTAGTAGCTTTCCCATATGTGTAAGAAATGCACTCGCACAAAACAATTTTTGTTAAAAGTGTGGCTTTGGACTATTTCATTCTCACCCTTTTAGTTGATTTTTAACTATTTTATCTACGTGTTTGCAATAGTGTTAAATTTAATGTGTATTCAATTTTATTCATGAAAAAGCACTGTTGCAGTTATTGATTAATTAAATACATTAATACCGATTGTTAAATAACGAATTGCAGTATCTTTTGTAAAATCTTGACTTTTTAAGTTGTCAATAATATTTATGTACTATATACTATAAGGCGTTAAAAAACACGAGACGTTTCGGTTATACAGTGGAAACGACATGCTACTGTACTCATATGAACTACCAAGACAAGACAGTGACATTAACAGCAGTCCAGAATTTAGATCCCACAGCAACTATGTGCCATTCGGTACAGAGAAGCAATGATATTTTGTGACCCGAGCTAGGTTGTCGTGGCCTTAAGGGCTGTTTTCTTCGTGATCCTTGTTGTGGTCCTTGTAACAATTCTTGTATTTGTCATGGTACTTATCGTGGTTTTGGTCCTTATTGTGGTTCTTTCGTATTTCTAGTCATGAATCATATTGTAGTCGTTATTGTAATCCTTGGCGTGGTGCTTTCCATTGTCCATGTCGTCATCATTATCGTAGTCCTTGTCGTTTTTCTCGTGATTCTTATCGTCATCTTGTTGTCTTCGTTGTAGTCCTAATCATGGTCCTTGTTGTCTTTGTCATGGTTCTAATCGTGGCATTGGTTTTTGTTGTAATGCTTGTCATGGTCCTTGTTGTGTCCATGTTGTAGTCCTGATTGTTATCCGTATCATGATGCATGTTCTGATCCTTACTGCGGTCACTGTTATTCTTGTCTTTGTGTTCGTCCGTTTCGTGGTCTTATAATGGTCGTTGTTTCTTTGTCGTAATACTTGTCGTGGTCTTATTGTTGTCCATGCTATGGTGTCTTATTGCGATCATTGTCGTGGTGCATGTCATGGTCCATATCATATCTATAGTGGTCCTTGTCCTTATCGAGGTCCTTATAGTGGTCCTTGATGTCTTTGCCATGGTCTTTATCGTGGTCATTGTTGTCTCTGTTGTGGTTATGCTCTGCTTTGCTGAGGTCCTTATCACAGTGCTTGTTTCCATTGTAATGGCCTTTTTCGATCTTGTTTTTGTCATGTTCCTTATCGTGATTCTTATAGTTGTCTCTGTCTTTGTCTATTTCGCGTCCTTATATTGGTCCTAGTTGTCTCTAGCATGGTCCTTACCGTGATAATTGTTGTCTTTGTCGTGATCTTTGTGGCCTCGTAACATTCGGTTTGTAAATATACTTTTGTTTCGATCATAGAGGAGGAAAGTGTGCAGTTTCAAACTTCATTTGTTAATATTTTGAAGCAACACCGCATATTATTCACTAAATCAGTTATAGGAAATGAGAAGTAGGAAGTCTTTTTCTGTCATTCAAGACTTGAAGACAAATGCAAAGGAATTTGCAACAAAGTCTTCACTGAAACAAAAAAAAAAATCTTATGAATGTGTAACAATATAATGTGATGAGAAACTTACTTATATGTGTATGGTGTATATTATTAGTACCGGTACTTCCTTTCTAATGATTCGTCTGAGTAATGCAACCTGTTAGCTAATTCTACTCTATCTTCCTCCATTTTGTCCTACAGTAATGGAATTTCATAATCTTCAAGGTGCTTAGTTACATTGTGCGATAAAACGCAGCATAATATGATCAAAGGCACTTTCCGTTGCAACTCTAATTTTGTTTCAGAGAATTGGAAATCATTGTTTCACTTGGCCGAAACATCTCTCTATAATCTCACATTCTTTTGTTACCAGTGTACATTTATTGTAGGCTCTTTGTTATGGAATGATGATAAAGTAATAAGCCAAGAAGCAATTCTGTGGTTCCTAGGCAAAATGTGGTAAGCCTCTATGTCATTTCTTTCACTTTTAAAGAGCGAGCATGTACAAATATAGTTTGAACAACTGTATAAAATCGTAGGAATCATGTTTCATAACAATGAATTAGACAAAAAAAAGTAATAATAGAGATATACATGTCATCTTTTGTCACAACAAAGATACCAGCAGGATGCACAACATACTGTACCATATCGTAAAATCTAATTTTCAATAAAAATTTAAATATCATCTTTTGCCTTGGAACCACAGAATTCCATAGCCCATATCGCCTAGAAGAAGTGCATTGGCATTATTGCCAATAATTACTCTACAAACAAGCGAATTTCTCCATATAGGCCTAATATAGAAATAATTATCCACACTTGTGAATTCTTCCTTGGCTTTGCAGGTAATTTGTACATTAAGACTGGCAACACTTTTTTTTTTTTTTGCTAAAATACTCATTGCCATGTTCATTTTATTTTTCTAATAAAAATACTGGTACAATCCACAGCTTCAATGGCGTCAGGAAATAAGTACTTCCATTTCCTTTATGCATCCTGTAACACTTGGACAGTTGTTGGAAATTGAATCCAATTAAATGCTTTTAGTTTCAAAGCATCTGCAACTTCCCAGCAGTTAGAATTTGTTTTATAAAAGAAAGCTATTAGGATAATGACTGGGGTACATGGAAGGACATCATGTAAAAAGATTTTCTAAAATTTAGAAATCTTTACTGTAAGTTATATTGTAAGTACACTCTTTCCCTGATAAATAATGTTTTAAATTAAAAAAAAAAACTAAGGAATATTCAAAACATTTACAATTTTAATACAAGACACAAATCAGATCTTCATCTATCCTCTGTTAGTCTAAGCTGTTATGAAAAAGTTCACTATTCATGTACCTATTACAGTCTTCAATGCACTCCCTAATTATCTTAAAGCTCTGAAGGGTCATAAGAAAATGTTGAGAACAGAATTAACCAAATTGCTACATATACATACCTTCTACATAACTGACGAATTGTTTACTTTATTATTATTATTATTATTATTATTATTATTATTATTATTCGTCCAACTGTCATGAAGAGTAGACATGTTTTGCTTAGCTGTGCTGTTAGCATTGTTTCAGTTTAGCAATACGTCAGTGTTTGTGTTGTGCAACGTGCTAAAGCATAGTCTACAATGCCTGCAAATAAGGACACTTGTCCTCCTTGTGGCGTAGTTTTCTATGGAAGGCAAAAATTTTTAAAGTGTGTTGGGCCCTGTGGTTCTCGTTTCCACCTGGATTGTATAAACATTGGTGATGCCGAGTACGACTTCTTTATGGTGGACGGAACATCGTCCTATTTGTGCAGTAGCTGCTTAATGACCTCGAAGATGGCCCAAAAGGAAGATACACCACTGAGGAGCAGGTATCATGCTACTCAAAAAAAGGTAATTTCACCAGAGCATGAGCTTCAATTGCCCAAGCATCCATCTCTGGACTCTTTATGAGTTCAGGTTGAGACTGTGAGACTTAATAGTGATACAATTTGTGATATGCTTTCTGATGTTCTGGAATATGTCAAAGACTTGAAAAAAGAGATGATTGAACTTAAAAGTGAAAACGCTGCTTTGAAAGCACAAATGGCTGAAATTTTATTAAGGGATCATTCTCTTACTAAATCAGTTGTTACTGAACCTAATGTAGGTCAGCATACTGCGGTAAGAGAAGTTAGGAAATCATGCAGTAAAGCATTGACTGAGTCAGGTGTTGCTGTTAAAGTTGCAAGGTCAGCGCAAGTGTCTGTTTCTCAAGTGTCTGCAAATCAGCATGTTGGTAGTAATAGTATTAATGAGGTCAGAGCTCCGACTGAGTGTGTCGACAATGAGGGTTTTCAAATTGTTTCGAGGAAGAGAAATAAAAACAGAAAACACGCGCTCGGAGTACTCAAATCGAGTTCACTTGAAGTTATACCCGAGAGAGTAAAGTCAAAAGCATTATTTGTGTCAAGATTTAGTCCAAATGTCAATTGTAAAAACATTGAGGATTCTCTTAAGAATCAGATCAACTTAAGGTCACTGGTGGTAACAAAGTTAAAAACTAAATACCAAACATATTCATCTTTTCACATCTCTGTAGATGAAAAAGATTTTGAATTAATTAATAACACTGGTGTGTGGCCTGCAGGTTGCCTAATAGCGCCATTCTATGGGAAATTGAAGCCAGATCAATAATTTGGTAATACCTCTAGTGAACCTGATGGACCTAAGGAGGATGCCTCTTAGTTTTACAAGTGACACATAATGTTCAATTCAAGTAATCATCTTGAAATCTATTATCAAAATGTCAGAGGATTAAATACTATATTGGAGGAATTTTTTGAAAATATTATAAGTGATAATTATAAAATTATCTGTCTTACTGAAACATGGCTACATGAGTTTGCAGAATACAATAATTTGTTTCCTAACTATTATAATATTTTTCGTGGGGATAGAAAACTTGACAATTCCAATAAAACTCGTGGTGGTGGTGGTGGTGGTGGTGGTGGTGGTGGTGGTGGTGGTGGTGGTGTATTAATAGCGGTCAACAACCAGATATCTGGAGTATATCGGAGACACGACCTCGAATTTAACAGTGAATGTGTATGGGTTCAAATCCCTATGGAGGATGGTTATAATATTTTAATAGGAAATCATTACTTTTCACCGGACACTGATCCTGAAATTTTAAAATCCTATCTTAATTTTCTTGAATTCAATCTTGACTCACATAATTATAGAGTATTAATGCTTGGTGACTTCAACGCTCCTGGTATGAACTGGACATCTGTTGTTGTCATAATGATATACATTATTATGCGAAAATCAAATCACAACAGTTATTTTCATCCTTACCTACTTGATTTAGTTTTTACAAATGTTTCTGAGAGTGATGTCAAACTGGCCACGCATTCTCTAGTCTTACAAGATAAATATCATCCACCCCTCTTAATATATCTTGAAGTTAAACTATCTTACTCTAATCATAGTCAACAAAGTTGTTTTCTTAATTATTCTCAAGATGATTACTTGAATCTTTACACTAGCCTATATAATTGTGACTGGAATTGCGTGTATCAAGCCAATGACGTAAATGTAGCAACTAATTCACTATGTTCGAATGTTAAAAATTCCATATCTCAGTCAATTCCGGTCAGAACGACTAAAAGGTCTATATATCGTGAATGGTTTTCAAACAGCTTACGTCAACTTATCAGAAAAAAGATAAGGCGCACAAAAAATATAAAAGATTCAATACTGATGTCTATTACCAAATTTTCTCTAATTATAGAAAACTAGTTAAATCTAAAATCAAAACTGATAAATTAATTTGGCTGAAAAAAATCGATGAAAATTTATAAAATTAACCCAAGAAATTTTGGAAATACGTTGAATCATTTCGCAAAACGTATTACCTCCCATATGAATTAATTATTCAAGATAAACACCTCACTCATGAAAAAGATATTGTCAATGCATTTGCTAACCATTTCAATTCAGTTCAGAAAAAGCTTAATCTTAAGCCACAAAACAATAATAACAATTGTACAGACTGTCTATCTATACCAATAGTAACACATGATGATGTAAGGAAATCAATTAAAAAATTAAAGCCAACGAAATCAATGGGCACTGATGGTATTCCAAATTTTATAATAAAAGAGTGTTCTGAAATTCTTGTACCCTTATTAGTTCACATATTTAACTTAAGCTTGAAAACTGGAATATTTCCATCTTACTGGAAACAAGCAGCAGTTATTCCTGTCTTTAAAAATGGCAGAAGGAGTGTAGTTGGTAACTACAGACCTATCTCTATTTTAAATAATTTCTCAAAAATTTTTGAAACTATAATTCACAAACATATTTATTTTTTTGTAAAAAACAAATTAAATTCTGCACAGCACGGATTTACTAAATCCAAATCTACTACAACTAACTTAGTCTCTTATTTGAATCAGATTGTACCAGTTCTTGAATCCCAGGGCCAAACTGATGCAATATACTTTGATTTCAGTAAGCCATTTGATGTATTTCCACATTCTATTCTTATGTCTAAATTAGATAATATAGGACTATCGGTAAGCTACATAAGCTGGTTTAAAATTATTTACACGATAGACAATTTAGTGTACGAATTTCGAATACTCTCTCTGATCCATTTAATATTATTTGTGGTGTGCCCCAGGGCTCAACTTTAGGACCTCTTCTATTTTTAATCTTCATTTACGACATTTGCAAAAGAATAAGTTCTGACTATCTATTATTCGCTGATGATCTTAAAATTTTTCGAAAAATCAATAGTGTTGCTGACTGTCAATTTCTTCAGGATGACATTAATTCAATTACCAATTGGTCAGTTGATAATGGGATGATGATTAATGAATCCAAAACTTACGTAATATCATTTTCAAGGAAAACCTCTTTACACTAAAATATAACTATCATCTAAAAAATGTATTAATTAACAGAAAAGATTGTATTAGAGACCTCGGTGTATTAATTGACAATAAATTATATTTTCACAACCACATTGATTATATTTATAACCATGCAATAAGAATGTTAGGAATAATTCGGTCAATTACTTATTCTTTTTCAACACCTGACTCTCTTTCAATACTATACTATACATTAGTGAGATCGAAACTCGAATATGCATCTGTAGTTTGGAAGTCTATTACTAGTTCTGATTCAGCAAAACTGGAAAATATTCAAAAGAAATTTATTTCATTACTAGCAGTACCCGTGCGCTCCGCTGCACCCATTAGAAATAAATATAAAGTAATTACATAATTAAAATAGGACATTTGATCCAGAGAACATTCGTGTTTGATAGAAGGATAAATCGTTTAATATGTTACTTAATTTAAATTGCATCCAAATAATTAAAATGCGATCATTTTGGTCCAGAGACCACTCATTGGTGCAATGACAATTCCTTTAACATGTTTCTAATTTTTATTACATGCAACCATAGTTTAATGAACATTGACATCATTTAGATTTAATGTGTATACTTTATTTTACTTGTTATAGGTTTCCATTGAATTATGGTAATAACTTAATTTTAACCCTTGTTTTATACGTATTCAGTAAATGGCGTTTGGCCCACTATGGTTCTGAACCCTTCAAATAACTTAAATTATATTATATAATATTACATTATATTATATTATATTATATTATATTATATTATATTATATTATATCACATTACATTATATTATATCAGAAGTTACTGTAATAACATTATAGCATTATGTCCATCTAGAGAAACTACACTTTCCAATGGTGAAATAATAATTAATTATACAAATCGGTTGATTTAGCTTCCGATATTACTTCATACAAACACAGAAACATACTCTGTAGGCTATCTTTCATAGCTTTCGATTGTTGCTGTCCAAGGCCCCTTATAGACGAAGTCATTTGTTTTTTATTTCATTATACGGCCTTAGATGGCAGTTATTTTAATTTTAAAACTCATTTATCTCATTAAATATCAGTCCTATCAAAATTTTTCAAGGAATAAAACTTATCGCAAATTATTTTTAAAGAAACGTTTGTTATGTAACATTTTTCACAAAAATCAATAATAAGCGAGATATTTCGATTTATTTAATTCAGGCTCCCTTATAACCCCCCTTTTAAATAATGTATTTTGAATGCCATATAGCCTAAAATCTAAGTTACAACGAACATAATTTATATTCCAATTTTCATCGAAATCCGTTCATCCATTATCGCGTGAAAAGGTAACAAACATACAGACAGACAGACAGACATACAAACAAAAATTTCAAAAAAGCTATTTTCGGTTTCAGAGTGGTTAATTATATATGTAAGGACCAATTATTTTTGGAAAATCGAAAATTACCAGAAAAATTTTGGCTACAGATTTATTATTAGTATAGATGTTCTTACCGATTCCTGCCTAATAACTCTGAGTATAACTATGATCAAACATGCGGGCACTTTAAATGTCGAAGCCTGTATGCCAGACGTCATGATCTCGATTACTTATTCTTATGTAAGGTCCTTAAAGGTGACATTAATTGTCAATCTTTCTTAAAAGTGTCAGCCTTCGTATTCCTATGAAGGACATGAGACATCACAAACTCTTCTATATTAGAAATTTTAAATCTTCCTCGCCGGTCTCCAGGTGTATTAAACATACTGACTCACATGTAGGCGATTCGATCCATTCAATGTATAGAAGTATTAGAACATGGCAATGTCTTTGCTAATATTAATTGCATTATCTTTCTACACATTTTGGTAATACTTTTGTATGAATCAACTCCTTTCCATAAAATATAATAGTATTAATTCTTGTAAACTAATCATTGTAATCTATGTTCTTTATTTTGTTGTTATCTCTATTATGTAATGTGTACCATAGTTGTTCATTTTATTGCATTATTTGTATCACTGTGCTGGACTTTTATTGGCCTATGGCTGTTGTCCAGCACATAAATATCAATAAATAAATAAAATAAATAAATTAATAATAATAATAATATTATTATTATTATTATTTATTTAATCTAACAGAATTTATGCTTGTAAATTGAATTAATCTGCTTTCTATGCATTGCATATTTTTGTATAAATCAACTGATGAAACTTCTTGCTATGCATTGTACTATAATTTTGTAGAGCCACCAGCATAACTTATGTTAGTCGGCAGACTCGCTAGCCTGCTGATCAGGAACTGCACTCGGGCTTGGATTAGATTTCTCCTTGGACTGATTACCTGGTTGGGTTTTTTTCCGAGGTTTCCCCAAACATAAGGCAAATGCCAAGTAATCTATAGCGAATCTCGGCCTCACTTCATCTCATCAAAAAATTATTTAACTCTTGTTTCGTATATTGAAGCTTTAATGCTAACATAAGATATATGGAAGACAATAAATGAAATGAAAAGTGACACAGTACCTTGGGAAATATCCATATCCTCTGGAACGCCAATTTGAAAACCTGGATCGCCTACATATGGTAAGAAAATTCTCATTTTCATTTCATTATCGAGAGCTCTTCCTCTTCTCCCATTTGAATCTTGCAAGAAATTCCTTACTAGTCACTGTATTGGTACGTTCTTCTTCTTAAATCTTTGTAACTATGTTTACAAGCTAGTCTGCGATGTCTATACCTTTTCTGCTGCGTTATACAACAATAATATACCTCGTCATTACGATTTTTTAACTTCACGCAACCTCTTTGAGTCACCTATTCATGTAACTCAGAAAGTTGGTAGTATAAACTTAATTATATGAGTGAGTAGTAACGGTTATTAATATCGAATAGTGACTTGTCACTCGTCTGTTGCGTCATCGAGAGTTGTTACTCAAGGATCAAAGGTCAGTGCCAGCCTGAGTGAGAGATAAGTATGTTTATTAATACACATGCGAGTTAGAACTCGGAATTGTCGAGTGATAAGTAACAACTCAACATTATTAATATCTCCCATTAACTTTAACATGTTCCGTAATTGTTATTACATGCAAATAATTAAAATATGATAATTTGGTTCAGAGAACATCCGTTTTTGGTGCAAGGATAATTCGTTTAACATTTTTTCAAAATTAGTCTTGACTGCATCCTTTAATAAATCACTCCAAATTAATGTCAATATAGAGTGGATTTTGTACGAAGACAATTTTTATGTTAACCTTACTGTGCATCTTTTTTTTTTTTCTTTGCTTTAACATATATGGTCATGTCGCATGTTTAGAATGTGTGGGTATACCAGTAGACCGTTTTACTCTTGTTGAGTTCCTGTTTCTTTAGGCCTAGTGTGTTGTAGATGGCTTGTGTTCACGTAACTGATTATAGATTTTGATTAATGTTTATCGTATCTGTAATTGAGGCAGTGATGAATCATGGCATGTAAATTTCCAATTTGATATTTGCCTTTATGATTAAGGGAAACCATGAAAAACTCCAGTCAGATTGGTCAGCCACAGAGTTTGAACTGGTGACCTCCCGAATGTGAGTGTCAAATTCTACCATCTGAGCCAACTCGCTCGGTTGTGCATCATTGTTTATCTAAATAAAGAAAATGAAAATTAATGTGGTACATAAATATTATTTTAAGAAACATAGGAAACGAATATGGGTAAATTATGAATGCAGGAACACCATTTCGTGACACCTTTTAAAATAACTCGGCTCCAGTGAGCTCTCTGGTAAAATGCTTGTTTATTATGTGCTGTATTTTTGGTCCAGTAAAAATACTCATCTTTACGACAAAACTCTTAAAAATACTATTATGTTCTGTGGACAAAAAGAAACAAGTGTATAAAATTTGAGTATTGTGACAGCGACGTGAGATTCGAACTCACGACCAGCGTCCCGCAAGAGAGAAGATCGCGCGGAGCACTTTGGAATGGCGCGCGGCTGAGAGGGGAGAGGGCCAACGCGGCGAGAGAGTGGAGAGAGTTTGCGCGCGCATCTTCTGCTTGCCTAGAGAGGCCGAGAAATCCGTCGAAATGGAAGACTCGCGAATTCGAACTTTCGAGGCTACGTCGCTGTGGTTATAAATTACGGTCGCGAAGGAACGACAGCAGTTTTAGAGTTTTCAGTTATTCAGTCAGTGAGAAAGCCAGAGCAAGCAAGCCAGCCGGAGTTCGACTCGAGTGTGCGTCCGCATCTGCGTCAGCATCCGAAGGCCTGAGTTAGAGTGCAGTGGACCGCAGTTGGAGGGACCTGAATTCGAGTGCAGTGGACCGCAGTTGGAGGGACCCGAGTTCGAGTACAGTGAACTGTCTCTGAAGGTCTGTGGTTCGAGATACTGTGAACTCGAGTGACTGAGATAGAAGAACTGTGAACTGAGAACTGGTAGTTCTGATTTGTAAATAGTGCTTTGCAAATATTAGTTAAGATTAACAGTTCATTGTTGTGCGTAATAGTCCAAGTAAATTGTCATTGTCGTCGGTGGAGTGCTATAACGAATACTGTGTTGAGTGAAGATCCAATTGTTGACGAGAGCGTTGAAGGTGAATTGTAGAAAGGAATTACTGTTGTGACGAATAAATTACATTGTTGTTACTAATAAAATTTACAGTATTTTATGTGGACCAAATAAAGTTGCAATAATCAAGTTGTACAATATTTCGACAGAATATCAAGGTTTCTGTGCGTAACTGTTCCTGTGACATATTTTTATCGATTTTCAGATTTTTGTTCTATTAAATAACTTACATAATGATACAGCAAATAATAAAATCTCCTCTTTCTTTCGAAAATGTAAGAATTCACGATCTCCTTCCTATGTACCACTGCCATAGAATGAATAAATGTGTTTTTTCTTCCTAGTGAAAAATTGTATATTTTGCACATAGGAGCAGGAACAACAATGCTATAATCTGAGGTGGCGGTGAAAATGTATTGTATTGTTATTTTAAAACTATTGTATATCCTAAAATATCAGTCCTATCAAAATTTTGCGTAGAATAAAACTTATCGAAAATCATTTTTAAAGGAACTTTTGTTATGTAATTTTTTTTCACAAAAATCAATAATAAGCGAGATATTTCGATTTATTTAATTCAGGTCCCCTTATAACCCCCCTTTTAAATAAAGTATTTTGAATGCCATATCCTAAAATCTAAGCTAAAACGAACTTAATTTATATTCCAATTTTCATCGAAATCCATTCAGCCATTATAGCGTGAAAAGGTAACAAACATCCAGACAGACAGACAGACAGACATATAAACAAAAATTTGAAAAAAGCGATTTTCGATCTCAGGATGATTAATTATACATGTTAACACCAATTATTTTTGGAAAAGCAAAAATTACCAGACAAATTTCGGTTACAGATTTATTATTAGTATAGATAAAGACAAACTTTTACAGTGCTGTACAAACGTGTCAAATAATGGCCTACCTACCTTTGCAATGAAAGGAGATAAAAGATTATTATTTGAACAAGATGAAAGTAGAGTTTTATTGTATAATTTAAATGTTTCCTTTTGTAATTTATCTTAATCTGCAAATATCACCTAATCATCTGTGAACAGTACAATTAATTATGTAGAAAGTAAATGAAACAAATTTAGGAAAAAGCAATCCTTAACGAACACTGTTTTAAAAGTACATCCTGAAACAATTTACAGTTTTATGAAGTTATGGTTATTCCATTGTTAACGTATGTGTGTGAAATGTGGACACTCATCATTAAACTAATTCAACAAATAGAAGCGGCAGAAATGAGATTACTCTGCATGGTTTAAAAGAATTTCCTAATGCACTGCACTGAACCACTGACCTCTGATTAGCACAATCTTTCAATCTTTCCAGTATTTAAGTGAGTGTTAACATCACCTCTCCCTTCATAAAAAATCAATATCACATTTGAAATATAGGGTGCGGCAGTGGGATATGACGGTTTTTATAGCCCTGTTGTGGAACACTCAGGATGAATGAAAAGGAAACACATATATTGGAAGTAATCTAGTACAATGCAATTTATTAATGTCTGATTACTTTTTAATAACTACATGTCTTAAGTAGCCTCCACGGCAACGAATACATTCCTGCAATCTGCTATGAAAGTTTTGCATAACTTGCTCCAACAAAACAGGTTCGATGACACTAATTTCTTTCCTTATATTTTGTTTCAGCTGGATGATGGAGCGAGGCTTGTTGCGATACACCCTACTTTTGAGGTAATCCCATAGGAAGTAATCAGCGCACTCTGCTTATGGTTTAATGAACTGTCTGCGAAACATGTTTCCAGAACGAATAATTTCACAATTTGTAGACATTGCCTGGCTGCCAAGATCTCCTGACCTGACTGCAGCTGATTACTTCCTATGGGGTTATCTCAAAAGTAGGGTGTATCGCAACAAGCCTTGCATCATCATCCAGCTGAAACAAAACATAAAGAACGAAATTAGTGCCATCGAACCTGTTTTGTTGGGGCGAGTTATGCAGAACTTTCATAGCAGATTGCAGGAATGCATTGTTGCTATGGAATCTACTTAAGAAATGTAGTTTTTAAAAAGTAATCATACATTAATAAATTGCATTGTACTAGATTACTTCCAGTATATGTGTTTTCTTTTAATTCCTCCTGAGTATTTCACAACAGGGCTATAAAAACTGTTATATCCACTGCCGCACTTTAAGTCATCTTTGACATATCTTTAAAAATGACATTTCAATTTCAACCTTGTTTTACACATAGTTGTAAGTTTGTCAGAATTCATAGTATTAAACTGATGCACAATAAGAACTCTTCAGCGTTCACTATACTTAATAGAAGTAAATTCTGATTATACTGGCTGTTAAATGATTTTTATATTCAAATTCTTTATTGCTGCGCGAAAATTCTCTATGATTGATCCATAAGAGATATTGATGATGTTTGTAGCACAGCATTTCCTGTAGAGTGGAAGAGAGAAACAGTATAGTGTTCGCGTAGGCTTCCACGGCTGGTGTACATGGTGTGTGGATAAGCTTCTGGGCTTCTACCGCGTTGTCTTGGTGTTATTGGCTGACGTTTCGACCGCTGTGTTGTGGCCATCTTCAGAGCAGTTGTTGGATAAGGAAATAGTCTGCCAGTACTTATATATATAGTAGTCTCGATGGAGGGGAGTACTTGCTGTGATAGGTCGTAGGTTTTCCTTCTGGCATCTGATTGGTCCTACGTGGTCCAATCCGGTTGAGGTCTGTATGAAGGGGAGTATTCATATTAAATACTGGCCCTCATAAGGTCCGAAAGAGTGACCTTGATACCGTGCCCGTTGTCCGGATGAAGGGGGGGGCGCAGCGTACAGTGGAGACCTGGTTTCTCTTTCCTAAATATAGGTTGTAGGTTCTTCTTCTGGCATCTCTGCTCTGCTCTGAAGATGGCCACAACACAGCGGTCGAAACATCAGCCAATAACACCAAGACAACGCGGTAGAAGCCCTGAAGCTTATCCACACACCAGAGAAACAGTATGTTTGTTTTGACATGACAAAGGTTGGCAGCAATAGCTACTGAGAAAATGTAACATTTCAAGTTAGTTTCTGAATTGGACTAGCAAATTATCATCAAATTGTATCGGTGAAGAAGATAAGAAAAAAAAAAAAAAAAGAATATCTACAATCTCACCATTCCCTATTACCTCCAAAGATGCATCTGTGGCTACAGTACGCTGGCCTTCCTCCACACGGCCTGGGTTCAATCCCTGGCCAGGTTTGATGGGCAAAGCAGATGTTGCAGAGAGTTTTTCTTGGGTTAATCCCGTTTCCCTCTATCATTTCACCAACACTCTCCACTTTCCTCTCATTTCATCTATCATCCGCAATAGTAAAAATAGGCTGGGGTGAAGTCTTCAGGAAGATGAAGAACGAAATGGAAATTAGTTCTTCACAACAATCTACATTTGGCAGTTCATTTGTATCCTGAGTAGAATTCCTTTATGTTTCATTTATAGTAATAAGAGTGGAGTTAGCTCAGTTCTGAGCAGTGATCTCGAATGTGAACTCTTTGTCATCACTAGCATAAGGTTACCAGATATTTTTCCCGGGGACAGATATCGACATATGAAAAAATTATTTTTAATATTTAAGTTAGTCTGCCACTCACTTGTATTGTTGTTACACACTTAAAGGAAAAAAAAAATACTCATTCTATTCACAGACTAAAAATATTCATTCTGCCTAGCTATTACATAAGCTACTAGTATTTTCAGAAGACTGAATTTTTTTAAGTAGGTCATCTCTGGATAACCAATTTTGCAGCGAGTTCCTGAAGGACCATGTTGAAATTGACCTTCAGACTATCAAGCAGGGTCAGAAGAAACCCCAAAGCTATTTTTTTTATTATTATTTTCATGTGAAAACGGTATCTGTGCACATTGATACTTCTTTTTATTGTCATATTCGTTTATCACATCATGTCTGTCGTGTTGGTTACATAAGTGTTCCATCCCTAAGATAATAATATTTATTTTATTCAGTGGGGTCTCTGTTGACCCCTCTTGGTAGTTTGTGTTGTACAAAACTTTTGTCACCAATTTATTTTCTTTGCCCATTGTTGTTGGTAAGCCTTTCAAGCATCTCAAATTGTTTGTCCATTTTGTTGGGAATTTGTCTTCACTCCAAGTTCAGTAAATTATTGGTTTAGATTGAGTTTCTTGATACATAAAAATGTCAGAAAGGAAAATATATGACATGCATAATCAGGAACATGTTGGTGAAGTGATTCATATGATACAGAGTGAGAGTGAGAGTGAAAGTGAGAGTGAAAATGAAGAAGTAGCTAATCTGTTATAATTAGAAGAATTAGAAGATGAAGAACAGACTAATAGAATAGGTTGAAAAGTAGCAGATGAAATAAAAAATAGTGATATACTGATGATGTTGATGAAGATGAAAATGATGATATGCAGATTGATGAAAATTATACGAGTAAAAATGGAATATCTTGGTCTAAAGTCCACCAAAAGTCACGCGACGAACAGTTCACAATTTTATTGGAGTGCCTTCGGGGCTTATATGTGCATCTCAGAGAATTCAGACATGGATGATGCTTTCAAGATATTTTTTGATAATAGTATTTTTAAAATTATCGTAGACTGTACTAATAAAACGCACAGGCTTTTCATGAAGAATGGAATACAAAGAATCCAGAAAAACAAAGACATTGGCTGCCAACAGATGTCAATGAAATGTAGGGGAGGTCAGGGCAAGTTCGGCACGTTAAGCTAAACACTCACATAAGCACAATAAAAATGCAATTTATGTTTCAAAATTTTAATGATATATACACTTGATATATTTATATTATGTATATGGACTAGAATTCACAAAAAAGTGAAGCATTGAATTAATCACAAAAAAAAATTAAAGATGCTACATTTGCCGAAGTTGCCCCACACTCTGGGGCAACTTCGTCAGTATTTGTATCCTCAACAAAAAAGATTATTTCCGAGTTCAGATTTGATTTACTACATAACAAACTCTCATGGGACGAAATTTAACATCTGAACATATAATAAACAAAGTGTCCAAATATATATTTTAATGTCTGTGCATGTTCATATGCCCATCATATGTGTGGCTAATCTTTGTTTAGACAATTTTCTAACTTCATGAAAGCCTCAAGTCAGGCAGAACCAGCCATCTTCTTGTTTGTGTTGAAAGGTGCTCTATATCATTGGATTCTGCGAAATCGAAGGCTAATCTTCGAAATTCCACTCTAGACTTTCTGAAAAAAATTTCTGCAGATTGATTGCATGCTGCTTCAAATTTTGAGCCATATCTGAAGCAAACACTCTTTTAAATCTGCCTTTATTTTATACACCTGGTGCTGAAAGATCTACTTTCAGCAAATACTGAAGTGTAGTTCATGGCACTCCAAATTTTTTTTCGGCAGATGACAGGCTTATCTTCTCTTATTTATGCCCACATAGAGCTTTCTTGAGTGCGTCCTGGTCATATTTGTTTTCTGTTTTCCACTTGTAATTTAGAACCATTTAACTGGTAATAAATAGACAACTAAAATGTACAAGGGTCACTCCAAAAAGTAATGCACAACATTTTTTAAACTTATGTTTTATTCTACACCTTCGCAATTTATGGAGATCATAGACACAACCTTCCCACTTGTATTCATATTTGCTTTAAGTCGTTCCCGTGAGTGGCGCCATGATAGCACTCCTTCAAGTTGGCTGCTGTACTTGACATTCGTCAGAAGCAACGTGCTGTTATCGAGTTGCTGTGCTGTAAAAATAAGACAGTGGTATACATTCACAAGAGGTTGAGAAAGGTATATGGAGATGCAGCTGTCGATCGCAGTATGCTTAGTCAGTGGTCAAGCAGATTATCTGGTGAAAGAGGACACGCCAATATTCAGGATACTCCTCGCAGCGGCAAACCCTTCACTGCACGAAGTCCTGACAATGTTCAGCTCGTTAACAACATGGTTGTGGCTGACAAACGCGTCACAGTGAAAGAATTGTCAAACCAAGATGGAACAGGAGAAGCAATTGTGTCTAGAATATTGAAAGGTTTGTGCCAGGTGGGTTCCGAGGATGTTGACAGAAGCCCACAAAGAAACCCGAAAAACAGTGTGCAGCGAACTTTTGGACCAGTACGAGAATGGTGGAGATGACTTTCTTGCAAGAATTATGACAGGAGATGAAATATGGCTCCACGATTTTGACCGGAGATAAGGCAGACAATGGAGTGGATCATACCAATTCACCAAAGAAAAAATAATTCAAAACTGCGCCTTTGGCAGAAAATGTTACGGCTACCATTAATTCTGACGCGTATGTGGCAACTCTCAAGAAACTTCAAGCTCGACTGAGTCATGTTCGACCACATCGGGAGACGCAGGATGTTCTGCTATTTCACAACAACGCATGGCCACATGTCAGTCACAAGACCACAGACCAGATCAGAAAACTTTGATGGACAGCATTGAAAAATCCGCCTTACAGTTCTGATCTGGCACCATGCGATTGCCATCTCTTTGATAAACTGAAGGAATGAGATTTGAAGATGACGACTCCCTCGTGCACGCTACTAAAAAGTGTTGGTCCAGACCTTTACCGTGCAGATAGACAGGCCCTTGTTCTAATGTGGAGTAAGGCAGTTGAAAGGGACAGGGATTATGTGGAAAAGTGCCATTTTGTTCATAAAGGATGTATCTACATTCTGTGAAAATAGCAAAGCTGTAGGATAAAAATTTAATTTTTAAATATTGTGCATTACTTTTGGAGTGACCCTTGAAAATTGCTTTAAATTACTTTAAATGTTATAATTACTTATTTTATATAGTTAAGGAATAATGCAGAAACCCTATCTTCCTCCTTTTTTCCATGGGGCAAGATCAGCAGCTTACTGCCGAAGTTGCCCCAATTGGCAAGAAAAAATTATTAATCAGTACCCTTACTAGGGGCTTGCAACCTGCCTGCCAAGCGCATAGTCTGATACAGATTTAGTCGTTCTAATTAATGATGCCACTCACTAATATCGTCAATGTTATAGTTACGGTTCTTTAAGACATTCAATATCGTAATTATAATAAGCCATGAGTTAAAAAATTATATTTACCTGTCAGAACTGCAAATATCTCTCCATACCACACAAGCGTTATTCACAGAAAGCGACCATGTTTTCCCAATAAACTACCCTCTAAACAAGCCCCTATTTGCTCAGGTCTTCGAAACAAATGCCATGACGAATTTGCCCCAAATGCCGAACTTGCCCCGACCTCCCCTATGCATTTTTAGGAGTTTTGATAACCATGGGTGTTTTGAAAGCTAAACGGGAATCCATAGAGTTCTTATGAACTACAGATTCCATGTACAAAAGAGACAGATCTTGCTGCGATGTCTCGAACTCAATTTCAGCAGTTATCGACATTCATCAGATTTGATGACACTAGTATTGTGGACCATCGGATCTGTGCCCCTGTAAGATATGCGAACTGAACTCTAATACCTTCTCAGCCTCGATAATTTATTTCTCTCCCTGCATTCCTATATCTGTCTTTTCTATCTCTCTCCCTTTCTCTTCCCCACTATTCACAATTTTGAGCCTTCTTGCGGGACAGTTTATTTGCACTTGCAGTCCAATGTTGTCAACTCAACATGAATACTGTAGCAGGGAGTGCTGAAAAAAATATTATTAAGCAAGTAATAGCATTTTTCGTTGAAGAGAAACAAACAGGTCAACATCTGTTTCCTATAAATCAGGCAACGAAAAGAGCAGCTGCGATCACAGGTGAGGCTTATTTTATTTCAATTGATTACGTACAGTATTAAAATTACTTACTTAACTAATACTGATATAACACAACATTTTTATGTAATTTATATAGGCAGATCAGAGCGCCTAATAAAATCAGGAGAGAGGGAGTCTGTGCCTGAGATGTAAAGCTAGAATCACCAGGGAAGAACAGACCAAGGGAACCTTTAATTCTTGTAGATGATATGGATCGATGTATTTTAAGAAGAAAGATACAAAAAAGAAAGAAGTTCCGACATTTAAAAATTATTGAAGGTTGCGAGAGAAGCAATAAATTTCCAATGTGGGAGAGAAACGGATTAATAGAAGAGGAAGTAGCTGGACTTGTTATCAATTTGGGTGAAGACAGCAGCAGCAATAGTAGTGACTCAGATGTATACAGTAGCGTGCAAATTAATCCGAACAACGTAATTCCTTATGCAAAAACACTCAAACGGGATAAAAAAAAGGATCTAAGACATACCTCAGTAATCTATGTGGCCTCCCTTGTTCCTAATAACAGCTCTGAGACGATTTGGCATGGATTCCACTAATTTCCCACAAATATTCTTCATTTCTTCATCGCGAAACCATACACCAATAAGGCCAGAAATCATCTTCTCCTTTGTAGAACAATCCATTTTTTGCATTCTTCTTTTGCAAATTGACCACAAGTTCTCAATGGGGTTGATGTCGGGTGAGTTGCCTGGCCAGGGGAGTACCTGAATATTCTTCTTGTTGAAGAATTCTGTAGTTTTTTGAGACGTATGGCATGGTGCCAGGTCTTGTTGGAACACACCTCTGCCATCCGGAAATGATTTTTGCAGCTGGGGTACGATTCTGGTTTCCAATAAGTGAATATATTTGTCAGAATTCATCATTTCTTTGATAGGTATTAATGCTCCAGGCCCTTCATGTGTAAAACAACCCCAAAACATTACTTTTGGGGGGTATTTGGGTGCTTGTTGGAGATGAGCTGCTGTTACTTTTTCGGATCCTTTCCGTACGTAAGAAACACGGTGGCCGTGGACCTCGAAATGAGACTCATCGGAAAAAAGTACATTCTTCCAGTCATTCACTGTCCAGTGTTGATGTAATTTTGCCCACATTAAGCGTTTTTTGCACACAACAGGGGTTAACAGTTGCTTCTTAACAGGCTTACGAGCCCTTCGTCCAGCTTCCAAAAGCCTACGCCGCACTGTTGTGACGTGAATATTCGCCCCAGTGGTAGCCATTAACTCGCAGGTTAAGTCGACAGCAGTTAGTCTAGGATTTAATTTACTTTTCCTGACAATTAAACGATCATCTGCAGGTGAAGTCTTCCTTTTCCGGCCACAGTTTCCTTTTTTCTGGGGTGTGATGGATCCAGTCTCCCTGTATCATTTTATGATCGAATTAACAGTAGCCAAACCGATGTGACATTCTGCAGCAATTTGCCTCTGTGTCATAGAAGAATGCTCTGCTAATGTTATAATTTTAGACTGTTTTCGTGGAGTTGTATCCATTTGTGAAGACGACAGAATGTACACAGGATTGCAGTATTAAGTCTTCAACACAACTGAAATGCTTATAAGTACAAAACGACAGGCAAAATGTCACATATTATAGGGCCATTCCATGTCAAACCAACACAAAAAAGTGGACTTTTCAACCCGACCAACTCAGATTTTCATTAAATTTGGTGGGATGGTAAAGAACCTTAAGTTAATTAATTATGTAAAATTTTAGCCCTCAATAATGCACGATATCCATACAGCAATTCTGTCAATATGAGAAAAAATGTAAAAATGTTGCATATTATGTCAACAAAAATAATTCATAACTTCTCTTCTAATTGAGGTAGAATCTTAAACTTGGGCTTATTTTAAAGCTAAGGGATCATATGTTTCAATAAAAATAGGTTTGCATCAAGGTAATGAATTCTTTATTGAATGGTCACGTGAAACACATTTTAACATTGAATATCTATAAATGCGGGACATAAATTATTTCGCGAAAAATGTATGTAATAGAGGTAAGAGTATTCTCCCCTTGGTGTAAGTTTCATTTTGGAAACGTTTCAGGAATATCTGTAAAAAAATATATCAATGTATTGGTTTGTAGCACTTAAACCCATCTTACACCAACACTGCATGCGCGCGAGTTCGTACTTGTCCGATTATCTGCATCATCGATCAGTCAGGCCGTCATGAGTGGCAGTTTATACAGTCTTCAATTTATACAAAACGTGCGATCTGTTTCAAGTGCAGTGTCGTTAGTTTTTGTAGTATGTGGTAGTTTTGTGCGATGTAATGGAGTCGGTTTTAAGTTATAGGCCTATGTTTGCTGCAATCCCTTCGAGAAATCAGGGCATTGTAATTAAAGGAAAACTTTAAGAAGTGTTATATCGTGGATGCTTAATGTATTTCCTGATCTAAAACAGGAACAAAAGGTGTGCGCTATGTGTCGCAAAGGAATAAAAATATAATATGATGCTATTACGCAGAATCCTCAGAATGACTCTAGTAATGAAGAATACATCGATTCTACAGCAAATGTAAGTTCATTAAATACAAGTCTTTTTGACCAAGGTGTGTGCCTTATTAAACAAAAAAGGCTACAACAAGAGAAATATAAGAGACAGAAATTTGAAAATATTGTAAAAGATAAAGTCTTCGATATTAAAGATGCCGAGGAACCAGGACCTTTCTGATTCTGAAATTATGTCTCAGTTGCAGGAAAATTTTCAAAATTCAGGTAAAAGTGAGAAAATCACCATTTTAACACTACTACCTAAAAGCTGGAGCGTAAATAATATAAAAAGATTTCGAATACATAATTCGGAAAGCCAAAGTCCTGGCAAAGGGAAAGGGAATTTTGTGTTCACCAAATCCGAAACCTGGAAAACCCTTGCTCGCGGCTGTTGCCGGTAACGTTAAAGAATTCTGTTGTTCTGACGAGATAAGCAGAATGATGCCTGGTAAGAAATATTTGTTGTGATTAAAGAATCAGGGAGTAAATCACATAAGCAGAAATGAATTATATGCAGTGTTTAAAAATTCTAACCCTGAAATGAAGGTAATATTCTCCAAATTTTCAGCTGGAGTTAGTGGAACTATACTGTCTGTGTTTGTGTCCTTATCAGAATGTAAAACATATGCCGGAAGCAATTTATTAAAGTTTCAGATCTACGTGGAAAATTTTTCTTTATACCTTCCAACTTATCAACATTTCTGAGCTACTATAGTGTGCAATCCTCCTCATATAAATTGCTTGTTCAGGAAATGTACAGAATGTCCTGAACCATTCAAAATAAGAGAGGGTTTAGATTTATATCATCTGAACAAAGTAAGTTTCTACGTGATATGAAATCATTTCTACAGCCATGCCAGCTTGTTGTGATATGCGACTTCGCTGAAAACTATTATTTCGTAATCCAATCTGAAAGCCAGTCATATCACAGGACTAATGTGCAGACAACCATTCATACTTTCGTAATATATTATAACGAATCGTCATCCGATACAGTCTCTATTAAAAATCTGGTAATAATTTCACACTGCCCGAAATATGACACTACAGCTGTACATCTGTTTCAAAAATATCTAATGGAGTCATTAAAACAAACATCTGTAATTCATCACAAATATTATGTATTTCTCCGAAGGATTCTCTGCTCATTATAAAAATAGGAAAAAATTTCCTGAACCTCACATTACATGAAGAAGATTTTGGATTTCCAACAGAATTGCATTATTTTTGCATATTGCATGGCAAAAGAGCATGCGATGTTGTAGGTGGGACACTTAAAAGGTTTGCGGCTTGTACTAGTTTGCAGAGACCATCCAATAAACAAATAACTCTAGGGAATTGTACGACTGGACAAGGCATCATCTCCCAAACATTAATACCGTTTATGTGACTGAAAAAGGCTATACTGAAGAGGAAAAAATGCTTGCTCTTCGATTTGCAAAATCCACCGCAGTGTCTGGAACACAAGTTTCATACAGTCCTGCTGTTTAGGATGGGTATTATACTTGCTAAGGAGTTTTAAAATGCAGCTGAAACAACGCAGCATCCTGTCTGGAAAGATGATCAGGCTATTTCATCTCAGCAACGACAGGTAAGCATTTCTTACAGAACTTCAGGTTTAACAAAATCCATGTGACAATAATTAATTTGAGGTAATAATTTAAAAAATTCGAATTATGTACTACAAGTTAAATTACATAGCGACATTCAAGAATATGATCAAATATAATTAAATACAACGAATGTGTGGGACATAATTATCGCGACTTATACGGTTAGCTTACGCTTGCAGTGACATAATAATTTTTATCTTTGTAACCTATGATGATTCCAAGTTGAAACTTATCATTTCATTATATGACTAACTGAGGCGTACTATATATTTTTTTCTTTAAAATAGAAGATCCGCATTTTTAAATATGAATATATGAAAATTGTTTCACCATGTTTTTTTTTAGTGTAATTGAATACATGCAGAAAACAATATAAGCAATAAAAACTATCACATATTAAGAATGTATCACCCAATTTTTGTAAATTTATCTGGAGACGTTGTTGAGATATATAATTTTAATTGAAGCGGAGTGCTTACAAAAATATGATTTTTCTTTATGTTTGAAACGCCACTGACAGAAAACGAAAAGCACAGGACATATGAAACTCGGCAGTTTTAGTTAGCTCGGCAGGTAAAACAAACCCTCAAATTTTGAAAGAAATCTGAGTCGGTCGGGTTGAGCGCCTTGTTGATTTGATATGGAATGACCCTATAAAAAAATAATAACAATGGAATTACACGTACTACAGATGTCAATTAAAGCGGTATGAGCAGCTGTGAGGCCAACAATGACAGAAAATGTAAAAAAGTGTCGTGTTCGGATTAATTTGCATGCTACTGTATATGTAATTTCATGCATAATACAAGTCTTGGTCTTTTGTAAATATAATATGTAAATTATTTTCATAAGCATGAAGTAGAACGTCTGCACATTATCAATATGTTATGATATATAGTATATAAATACGTAAATAAGATCGTAGCATGTAGTAACTTCGCCATAGTCGGTCCCTATCCCGAATGAGAAAGAAAGAGGGTACATGACTATGTGTTCTTTCATTCCTACAATTTTATTAGGACTTCAAGATCACGTTCCAAACCTGATAAAGTAAGATAGAGGTGAAGGAGAAGTATTTATGACGAAAACATTTCTCTTTAAAAACGAAATAGATTCCCTTCATGTAATTTCCATTTAACCAACAAATATCCACTGTGATCATATAATAATCTCCAAATAATCGTAAAAGTCAATCAGCGTCATTAGACCTACTTAAATTAAATTATGAATGAGTAATAATTAATCTCACATTATTAATAAACAATATTCAAGAGACATGACACTGACGGAAGTTTGGTAACATCTCTATTCGGCAAGGTTCGTGGCCTGCTGTTTGGCGTGATGGGAGGAAAACAGGTGGAATGGAGTGAGTAGAGGCGTTAACTTTTCCAAGAACGACGACAGTGCTGAAGATGCACAGATCTGATGGTCCGACAATACAAGAGATGAAAGGAGACGAAATGATAAACTAGCTGCTATCAGAGATGTCTTCAGTTTGTTTGTCGATCACTGTAAGTCCAGTTACAACCTTAATTCACATCTTACATTAGATGAACAACTTGTTTCTTTCCAAGGACTCTGCCCTTTCATTGTTTATGAAGTCAAAAGCTGCTAAGTATGAAATGAAAATTTGGACCCTGGTTGATGCGGAATCAAGTTACGCAACAAAAAGTTACAGGTGTACACTGGAAAAGAAGGGGCTGCTCTTGAAAAAATCAAGGTCAAAGAGTAGTGTTGGATCTAACCAGCTGTCTACAAGGAGGATACGACATTACGACAGATATTCTTTTTTACATCTATTCCACTTGCAAGTGAACTTTACAAGAAATATTTGATGCTTTGTGGAACAATGAGAAAGAATAGGCAAGGAATACCCAAGGTATTGTTGCCTAGCCCTAAAAGGGGGGTGACGATGACAAAATGGTAATTGAATATTCTGTGAAAAGAACCACAAGAAGATGGCCTTATGTCTTATTCCTGAACATTGTCGACATTGGGTGTCTCAATGCTTATATACTATGGAAGGTGAAGAATCCACATCTTCAGTCAAGTTCTACACATGGAAGAAAAATTTTCTGCTCCAACTTGGGAAGGAGTTGATCATTCCGCAAGTGAAACCACGACTTCAGCATTCCACAGGACTTCACGAACCAGCAATAACTACAATGAGATATCTTGTTTCTGAGTTAGAGCCTATGGGAAGAGAAGATGGTGAACCTCCAATCAAGCTATGAAAAAAAAAGCCAATGTCAGTTGTACCCTAGAAAAGCTGACAGGAAGGCTAGTGTGTTCTGTGAAATGTGTAAAAAAATCCATGTGCGGAAGGCAATTAAAGAAAATTACCAAAACAGTGCGTCTTCCATGCAGTGAAACTGTTTTAGACTTCAGATGGGAAATTTGTTACATAATTTTCTTCTGTTCAGCTGTACACCCTACTTATTTTTTGTGAATATTTTTGCTCTTATTGTCAAAAGTATATCTGCCCTAAAATAGTTTGAACTTTCAATTTGAACTCACGGAAGAAATTGTGGAAAACTTGAATACATGTATTCGAAATATGAAAAAGTGTATTAGAAAAGGAAATTTCAGTTAGGTTAGGGTAAAATTGGACTTGTATTGTTTCCGAACTCATTGATTAAATATGCTGTATTTTCAAAATGCACTATATTCATAATTTTCTTTAAGTATTTTGTTACATATTGTTTTCATTGTTATTTATAAAGCAATTTCTCCTCGGGGTCTTGGCTGACCCTGCTTGGTAGTAGGTATTGTCTTAGAACTTGGTAGTCTGATGGAATAGCAGTCATGGCTCAGACAGCTTCTAAACTCATTCTGGATTTTTGGGATGTCCACAGCATGTTCACTGAAGAAAAAAACTCTCTCCACTGAAGCATTACTTCCAGAAAGAGACAGAGATAGTTCAATCAATTTCTGGAATTGTGAACAGAAAATAATTTTCTGAGAGAAAAAGATCAGCACTTTAATTCACTTTACTTTACTATTTTCTCTGAAGTCACATGTTTCTTCAGGTAAAAAATTTCATCAAATAAATTATTTCATCCAGGTCAAGTCTGTATACATTTGAAGAAAAATCATGGACTGTCTCCTCAAATTTTTCTCTTTTTGGAGGAGATCTCATCAATATACATTCCACAGATATTTCAGGCACTAAGCTATTCAACAGCATTTTCGTAAAATGATGTAACACTGAAAATACGGAGGTATCTGAGGACAAATTATTAAATTCGAGGACTTCCCAGGGATGTACTTTGTTTGGGAACAAAAAGCAAAATTCGGGGACTGTCCCTGGGAAACCTGGATGTCTGGTAACTTCCTTTAGTGATAAGATTACGAACAAGCTGTAAAGGAATCACAGCCGGCTTCTTGATATCTATCTTCCAGTTCTGCATATTTTGAAAGCTTTAAAAGAAAACCATGATTTAAACACATCATCAAAATCTAGTGGATTGTTACCTATGTGCCATAGAAAAGAGTGAATTCATTGTTTTGCTGATTGTACTCGTATATATAAAGAAATAATTTCATTAACTTTGCCTATAACAAGCAAAGCACTGAAAGTCAATTGTGATCTCTCTCAGGCAACTGAGAACATTGAAAATATTTTTAAAGTCTTAACTGACATGTGTGAAAATTCAGAAGAGATGTTCAAGAAGCTTTTCGATTCAAAAATATCCCTTTTAACATGCGAAGTTGTGATGAAATTAACCATATTATTATGATAATGGAATTTAAATAGCTTTGTGGTACATAGCTGACCGGGATTTAAATGCCATAATATCCCATTTTAATGCATGCATACGACTAATAAAGTCGACTTTCAGTTTGTTCAATGACAAATATTGTCGACTAAAGCTGACATTAGGAGTCAAAAAGTTAACAGTTCCTCACATTACCTCACGTCAAACACACAGATCATATGTTGGAATTATATGTGAAGGCGACACTGCAGAAGACTATTTTAGAAGAAATATCTTTATTTCATTCCTGGATGATTTAAGAGAACAATTAAATGAAAGATTCATTAATCATAAATCAATGATTTCATCATTATCTTTGATATTGCCAAATGAAAGCAATTCGAAGAGTCTTAGAATGTAGGCTTTCACGGCTGGCATCATTAGGATCAGTATTATCTGGGCTAGAGGGCCATGGTGCAACCAAATGTTTTGTCCACTATTCCGGTGGACATCTTCAGTGGCATGGTACATGGGAGCGGAGAGATCTGGTGTGTGTGCCAAGGACGACTGGTGTTGGGACTGATAGCATGTCAATATTTAATGTGTGGGAGGGTTGTGGCTTGCTGATGTTAATCAGAACACTGAAGCCACCAGTGCGGACTGCGGCAACAATGACAAGCCGCAACCTTCCCACACCTTAAATACTGACATGCTACCAGTCCCAGTACCAGTCGTCCTTGGCACACACAGCAAATCTCTCTGCTCTCATGTACCACGCCACTGAAGCTGTCCACCAGAGTAGTGGACGAAACATTTAGTTTCTAGGCCGGATAATACTAATCCTAATGCGAAGAGTGTACAGGTAACTGCTATTACTGAAATGTTTTCTATGTTCCTCGACAATGATGGACTGAATCAGAATTTAAAATAGGTCTGTGGAAATGTAAATGGAAAAAAAATTTCAAAAATTGATTGGTCATAGTGTGCGCTTGCAGTGTTATCTCAATGCAAACATAAACTGTGTGTTATGTATCTTAGCTGTAACTCCTGTGTTTATAGTGACACGTGAAAGAATATTCTCTATACTAAGAAGGCCGAAGAATTATTTTCGCAATTACATGTGAGACGAAAGGCTGTTGCCTCGCTTTGATATCTGTTCATAGGAGCACTGCCATTGAAATCAAACCTGAAAAAGTCATAGAAAAATTTATCAGTGCTGCTCCTCATAAACTTATAACATGTATGAACTACGTTATGTCTCTTTTTATACCATATTGAAAAGTACATAACACTACATAACATCACTGTGTCATTCCCTCCCGAAAAATAATCCTGGCTATGGTGGTGACCTGTTTTCCTAAATAAGTCATAAATAACGTAAAAATTCCCGCTGTCTAGCAGGCACGAGCCTGTACTATTCTCTCCCCTTATGTCTCAGTTTATAACTTATGTGAGGGTGTTGTACTATTGTACTTCGTAGTACAGTAGTGAGAGTGGTTCATTGTTGTTATGTTTCTGGAAAATAGGCCTATAAACCGAATGAGATGCGAGCAAAAATTATGATATAATTAATTCATTGTTAGGAGTATCTTTTTCCGAGAAGAAATAATATTGAAAGAAAGAAAGTTTAAACATTTTCTTATTAGAAATTATTCTCATTAGAGAATTGCCATGGGAACAAAGTACAATCTAACAATTTGTATGATTTATATAAATGAAAATTAACATTATACATATAAGCCTTATCGAGAACTAATTAGAGCGTGATAAAGGCAGACTTATGCTTTTGAGAAAGATAATCTTATAACACAAGCTTTCAATGCATGGGCAACATAAATGGTAATTTGGTAATGTGGTGCGAATTAAACTTTTCTGTCGGCCGTGCTTGTTGCTGTAGAAAAAGTGAAAAAAGAACAGTCTGGTCTACTGAGGGCTTCAGCGACCTGAATATATTTCCAGGGGAACTTGAACACGTGCTTCTTCAGCTGAGCATAATGTGTGTTGCTTCCTCACATTGAAACAGTTACTGAAACAAACTCACAGCATAGCAACTTATCTTGTGAGTGCCATTTTATTATTTTTCATTAATAATAATAATAATAATAATAATAATAATAATAATAATAATAATAATAATAATAATAATAATAATAATAATAATAATGTCACCAGCCGGTACTGCTTCTAACATCCGAATTTTCTGAGTACAGTTTTGCCACACTGTTTGTTGTGAAAATTCAAATCTTGGAAAATTAATGGAGAAAGCATTTCCAACTAAGTGATAATTTATGAATAATTCAGCACCTACGCAAATATTATTTTTTGGTCCTACAGAATATATCTGTTATTGTAACTATAATTATCAGAGGAGAAAAATTCGTTCCTGCGCCGGTGATCGAACCCAGGTTTTTGGTTCCACATACCAAATGCTCTAACCACTGAGCTACGCCAAAGTTCAATCCACAGCACTGGATTGAATCCCTCTCCTCTAGTGTTTTTCCTTTTGTGGCCTGACTCCAAGTTCGACATATATGTTGACAAAGGGAAAAACACTAGAGGAGAGGGATTCGATCTGGTGCTGTGGATTGAACTTTGGCGTAGCTCAGTGGTTAGAGCACTTGGTATGCAGAACCAAGGACCCGGGTTTGATCCCCAACGCCAGAAAGAATTTTTCTCCTCTAATAATCATAATTACCATAACAGATATATTCTGTAGGACCAAAAATTAATATTTACGTAGATTCTTTGCCCAACAGTGCATATTACGTGGAATCCCGGCTATCAAGTCACTCAGTTATGTGCGCTCCTTGTATAATGGCAGTTGACTTAATACAATATATCAAC
Source organism: Periplaneta americana (assembly GCF_040183065.1). Classification (NCBI taxonomy): domain Eukaryota; kingdom Metazoa; phylum Arthropoda; class Insecta; order Blattodea; family Blattidae; genus Periplaneta; species Periplaneta americana. Next base: position 107,225,518 of record NC_091117.1, read on the forward strand.
ATATATGTCGAACTTGGAATCAGGCCACAAAGGGAAAAACCCTAGAGGAGAGGGATTCGATCCAGTGCTGTGGATTGATCTTCGGTATAGCTCAGTGGTTAGAGCACTTGGTAAGTAGAACCAAGGACCCGGATTGGATCCCCGGCGCCAGAGCGAATTTTTCTCCTCTAAATCATAATTCAGCACGTTTTATTGTACCTCTGTGTGTGCTTGTTTAAAGGAATAGGAACTGAGAAAACTTTTTGCAAAACTTTAAGAGAGCCGGTCGGTGACTTTCAACACATAAAAGAAGGAAGGTGTCCTTTTGTCAGATATTCCCAGCGAGCAAGAAGTGGCCAGTGATCTTGGTGTTGACTGTATGTGGCGAGTTAGGTGTATAGTGCGCTCATAAGTAATTTGGTACATTTTATGATACCTCTATGCGTGCTTATTTAAGAGAATAGAAACTCAGACAAATACTGCAAATCATTTAAGAAGGTCTTGCCTGCAGCACGTAATGCATTAAAGAAGGCTTCCATTCATATTACATTTCAATAAAGGTTTTGTTGAAAATAAGCTGCAAAAGGACAAAAAGCGAGATTTGTCTACTTTTTGGATTTTCAGAAGTAGATCAGTAGATTTTTAAAAAAGCAGGAGATCTACTGTAAAATCAATATACCTGGCAACACTTTGTTACAGGTATAGAGAACAGCTAGGGGTGTGAAGGGAGAGAGGGTCACGTGGTTCCATTCGACTCCAACAAAAATGTTCTACTAATGCGTATATCTGGTAACTGGTAGGCCTATAGATGTTTTTAAACCACAATTTTTGTCTAGTATTTTCCATTGGCGGCATTTCTATACTATTTCACATGCTACTTCATCTTACAGAAGAAAAATACTTAGGTAGAACACTTTTACAGTTGATTTAGAGTAAATAGTCATTGTGTTATTCTTTTAAATAAAAGCATAATTCTTTAGTAAAATTAATAATTTTTCATGTACATTACTTACTTACAAATGGCTTTTAAGGAACCCAAAGGTTCATTGCCGCCCTCAAATAAGCCTTCATGTACATTACTTACTTACAAATGGCTTTTAAGGAACCCGAAGGTTCATTGCCGCCCTCAAATAAGCCCACCATCGGTCCCTATCCTATGCAAGATTAATCCAGTCTCTATCATCATATCCCACCTCCCTCAAATCCATTTTAATATTATCCTTCCATCTACATCTCGGCCTCCCCAAAAGGTCTATTTCCCTCTGGTCTCCCAACTAACACTCTATATGCATTTCTGGATTCGCCCATATGTGCTACATGCCTTGCCCATGTCAAACATCTGGATTTAATGTATCTAATTATGTCAGGTGAAGAATACAATGCATGCAGTTCTGCTTTGTGTAACTTTGTCCATCCCTCTTAGCTACAAATATTTTCCTAAGAACCTTATTCTCAAATAGCCTTAATCTCTGTTCCTCTCTCAATGTGAGAGTCCAAGTTTCACAACCATACAGAACAACCAGTAATAGAACTGTTTTATAAATTCTAACTTTCATATTTTATGTACAGTACTCTCATGAATTGGTCGCAAATACTAAATATGAACATAGTACCGGGTATAAGAAAAATTGAAGGTTCTGGTGCAAGAGGGAGGTAACTCCATTTCATAAAATTTTTCAGAAAAGAGGACAGATTTTAAAATCCTTCAATTCACATGAGGTTTTCTAAAGTACATTTCTGGATTCCTTACTTCCAGGAAGTAATGTTTGGCTATAATTTTGATTTCCAGCACAATTAATACAATCGGTATTATTACTACAAAACATTAACATCTTTAAATATCTGAACATTTTGTTATTTAATATCAGGGCCATAACCAGGGGGTTACAAGGGTTGCTAAGCAATCCCTAGCTATGCTGCGAGCAACTCTTAAAATTTTTCTTAACCTCGTATCCGTATGTGTAATTTAATGCGCAAAACAATGCATCATACTGGATGATAATTTATTACAGTAACTAAAAAATTGTACTGTATGTATGTATTAACAAATAATTCATTCTTTGTTTGCAAGATGACAGCACAGTTTAGCATCACTGCAATCTAAGGCAAGAGGGCTATTTAGGCCTCTTGGTCTAAGGTGATCACAAGGATAGGAAACTGAATGACTAAGGTGACCAGACGTCCCACTTTCAGCAGGACAGTTCTGCTTTGGAGCAAATTGTCTCGACATCTCCTGAATTATGTTGAGGACATTTAAAAGTCCCGCTTTTCGAATTTGTAGCTCGTAGGCCTATTGTTTGAGTAGACAACGTCATCTAGATCATATGAAGACCACAGGGGAAAAATGATAAGTCCATTTTTGTTAATTTTAGGATTATGGTGCCATCTGGTGGCTGAATGTGAATCCTTTGGGTGGCATAATTTAACTGAGGAAAAAGATGACAAGGCAGAAAATATAGGGATTTGAAATATGACTGTACAGGGAATAACCTCACAAGTCCAGATGCAACAGGGTAAAAAATTGGTAAATCCTCGAAAAGTGCTTAACTTTCTTGTCAGATGTTGACTGCAGCTAGCATTATGTTTCAAATTTGGTGAGTTGGTGTTAAGATTATGTGGAATATTGCTGTATCCATGACTGTTAAGAATGATTACTTTGTTTTTGCTGTTAATGTTCAGCAGAACTCAAGTTAGTGTTATACATTTACAGCATTTTGTGTGATTGTGAATATCTGGACATTACAGTGAACAGTTAGAAGATATAAGCTTATAAGATGAATAAGTTCATGGCCTAGGCATACAAAGGTCTGCATCATCGAGGAAAAGAAAATATTTTGACAGAATTAAACACGTTTCAAAGAAAATCAGACTTAAATCTCATGACACTGGAGAACAGTGAACGTGTAGACGAGAAAAATTCGAAGAGGAAAACAAAAAACTGTCCCCTGTAAGTTAAAGGGAGAAACTTTGGCTATTAGTCTATGTGACCACATTGGTTATTTCAAAAGTAGGCACAGCCATTAAAATCTTAAGAAAACAGAGTTTACCTTCCTGAAGAGTAAAACATGCAAAATGTGTACTATCTATACAAGGACAAAATTTAAATCCTCAGCTCGATGTTACAGATGAGTTACAGATCTGTACCGTATTTAACGTAGATTTTAATATAAACTATGGTTATCCTAGGAGCGATACTTGTAGTCGTAACAAGTATTTAGCTGACAAAATGGAACTTGGTCATGACACTATTGCACTATAAGGGAAAGAGGCTACAAGTAAAGTTCTGAAGGAAACTGAGAAACTACAAGTAAAACAAGCACTTTAAAACGCAGCAGAAATTTTTATAACTGTAAGAGATGATGTACAAAAACTTCTTTGAAAGATGAGATACATGTAGATTTCTGTAAGAACTTCCCATGCCCAAACATCACAACGAATTATGCATACTACAAGCGTCACCTTTCGGTGTACATGTTCAATATAAGTGTATCAGTGTTTTGTCTATAGGGGCTAGTTACTTTTACACATATGATGAAATCAGCCAAAAAGAAAAGTGGTTAAGTATCTTCATTCACTCATTTTCTTGAATCAGAAGAGGAGGAATTTTCTATAATCTGAGACCTCGATGGTCAATCTAAAAGAGACAAGCATCTCATTTATTCATAGTGTTCTGCCCAAGGGAAGGTCTTTCACTGTAAACCCAGCATTATCCAGTCTTTCGTATTTTCTGCCTTCCTCTTAGTCTCTGCATATGATTCATATATCTTAATGTCCTCTATCATCTGATATCTTCTTCTGCCCCAAACTCTTCTCCCATTCACCATTCCTTCCAGTGCATCCTTCAGAAGGCAGTTTCATCTTAACCAGTGACCCAATCAATTCCTTTTCCTCTTCCTGATCAGTTTCAACATCATTGTTTCTTCACCCACTCTCTCCAATAGGCTTCGTTTCTTATTCTGTTTGTCCATTTCACACATTTTGTTTTGTCCATATTCACATTTCAAATGCTTCGAGTCGCTTGTCTTCACTTCGTCGTAATGTCCATGTTTCTGCCCCCATACAAAGCACTTCACTAGTCTCTTCCTTAGTGCTTTCTCCAGAGGTCCAGACCTTCGAAATCTAATTTTTTTTAGTATCAAAATTCTTTTTCTTTATATTCTGTATAATGAATGAGAGAATATGTGAGTCATTCGACAGCACAATTTGTGGCAAGAATGTCCATCACTGCAGGCACAAAATATGGTACAGGTATGTGTGAGATGTAAACCACACATCTGTGATCATAGAAAATACGTTTATTTTGCCAAGCATAGCTAAATAGACCTTTGCATACATAGAGTGACCTGCATTGGGAAATGCACAAACATATGTAATTTTTATCCAGCTCCCTCTGTACTTCTTCATGTGTGTGGGTGGCTCAGTTTATAGATGTGCTGTATGGGAAGGATGGAAGGGAAGTTGAGAAATTAACTAGCTGGTGTGTGTTACTGTTGTGTATGGCCTACTAGCAATGTATGACATTTGAATATTTTATGCATTTTTATCAGTTTCAGATCTGCAGATTTTTTACGAAATGTCAGGTTTTCGAATAATGTTTGCTAACATTCTGTTTTTCCTCATTTCTTTTGGTAATCTTCTTGCATTCATTCTTAGTACTGGTACATGTTCTTTCAAGTTTTATTTATTCTCATTGACTTTATTAATAATGAAATTATACATTCATTTTTTCCTTGTTTCTTAATTTTTTTTTTATTAATTTGGAGGATCCTTTCATTGATCTTGTGCTGCTTGAATCTTGCTAATATCTTTCTGCCCGTGTCAGGTGAACCATTACGTAAAACCAGTCATAACTTTATAAAATGTTATCAGGATATCTTCGTAAAGCAGACTATGTTAAATATTTAGGTATGCATTTAGTTTGGCGATTAACATGGTGTAAACTTATTGAAACTAAACACAAAGAATTAAATTTGAGAACATAAAAAATGAATGGGTTACTGGGACCTAAATCACAACTGTCATTAGAAAATAAACTTCTTGTTTAAAAAGCTATATTGAAACCAATCTGGGTGAACAGCATCCAACTGTGAGTAACCACTAGCAACTCAAATATTGAAATACTGCAACAGTACCGGTATCAATCTAAAACTTTCTGTTCCAGTGTAATTTCTATATGGTATGTCCGTAATGATGTCATTCATCATGACCGAAACATTTCAACTGTGAAAGAAGAAATCTCTAAGTTCAGTAAAAAATACCTGCACTAGTTAATTCAACATCTCAATCTTTGAGCATTAAATTTGCTGGACAATAGTAAAAAAAATAAGAACACTTAAGAGGATCAATGCTCTTGAACTTCCATTCAGTTTTAATACATCTCTTTGAAACATTGTTATTTTTCTTTCAGAGTGCTGTCATGGGATAACATCTCCGTTCATGTCATTTTCTTTTTATAATATTTACTTATTGTCTATTCTAAACAAAACCTTTCCTTTTCTTCCTGAATGTCCTTTGTATTGTTCCACATATGATTGAAATTAATTAAATGAATTATTTATATCTTGATTTTGATAGTAACAAATATCACACTCCAGATATTGAAAGTTTGATATTTATGGTTACTACCCTGTAAGAACAAAAACAGTATGCAGGCCTAATTGAAAACCAAGTCTATTACTTACCGGTATTTATTTAGTGTTGAGGCACTTGACATTTTACCATTCACCTTCTTTTCTTCCCAATACAGCATAAATAATTCCCATTTACCCAGTAGGAAGGAGGAATCTGGTTCAGCAATTAAAAAGGAAATTGAGGGAAGAGAAAGAGAGATAAGAAAACAGGATTCTCCAAGAAGTGGGGGGGGGGGACAAAAAGATAGTGCCAATGGATAAGGGTACATCAATGGAAACAAGTAAGGAACAAAAAAGTTATAACTTAAGAGGTTGTTGTTGTTTAAGTAGCAAAACACTGGCAAAGAAAAATGAAACATAGTAAGTAAAGTGATAAAGTGAAAATGGTGATTGTGTCTGGAAAGTGATAGTGAAAGTAGTAGGCCCTAACTGTAATAAGGTAAAATAATAAAAAAGACGGAAAGGCGAGGGAATACTAGTGGAAAAGATGAGAAAGATAGTAGCCAGGGAGTGATGAAAAGTAAGTAGCAAACCAAATTTAATAAGAAAAGTGAGAGTGAAAATGAAATGTAATTGTAGAAAATAGTGCAACAGTAAAATATACATTTAGATTACTTGGAATAAGTGAACTGTGGTCGTTAGTGATTTGAGTGACTGAATAAGATGGCAATTGAGGAAGAGTTGGACTTAAAGTGAACAATGGTGGGATCTAGCAAATAGTGAATCGAGAGGATTGAGTTAATAGATAAATGAGATTAGTAACAGTAAGATAGTTTAATGGAAATGGAGGGTATAAAGTAGAAGAAGAAAGGATGTTATATAAAGGAGAGAGAAGAGGTAGAAAAAAATTGGTCAGGGTCACATTATATGAGAAACCAGATGATTAAAAAGAACAAATGTAAATAAATAAAAATAAGAAAAATGTCAGTAGAATATGTAGGGCTATCCAATGTCACATAAAATTTCGCAATTCGTAGCTGTAATCTGATTCTGTATCATGTTATTTAACATTTTCAAAATGTGAAATGCTTAAACATTTTCTTTGGTGAGTTGACACGAAAAAAAATGGACCCATAAAAATAAATTGCTAGTAATTACCTATATATATTATGCCATTAGGAAAGTTCAGGATAACAGAGAGGATTTGGAATTGAAAGGTTACATCAGCTGCTTGTCTATGCTTGAATATGTTAGAAGAAAATCCACAAACTACTGTATTATCACAAGCTATAATAATGGGCCACCAACGAACATTAAACAAAAATTTAATAGATCTAGCCACTGCACTGTATCAAATACAAAAAATAAATAATACAACAATTACATATAGTAAGACAGTTAAAAATTTAGGGGTATATTTAGATTCAAATTTAAATTTTCAAAGTCAACTTTTTCCATAATTCATTCCCTCAGACACTTAATCAACGTTTTACCTCTCAGCCTTAAAAAGAACCTGATCCAAACTTTAGTGATGTCCCACTTCGATTATTGCGATTCTCTATTCACGAATCTAAATACTGATCTTGCCCATAGACTACAGCGTGTTCATAATATCTGCGTTCGTTTCGTTTGTAACATTAGAAAATTCGATCATGTAACACTATCACTAGAATTGTTGTCTTGGAGTCCACTTAAAGAAAGAAGATTCTTCAACTCTCTCTTATTACTATTTAAAATCATCCACACCTCCACACCCTCTTACCTAGCATCTCGTTTTGTTTACCTTTCACTATCTCGAACCCGGAACATGTACCTTCTCTCTATTCCTCTGCACAGAACATCCTTCTACTTATCATCTTTCAGCATATCTATTCCACGCCTCTGGAACTCTCTCCCTGACCATGTCAGAGACTGTCGGACAATATCAAAATTCAAATTTAAATTAAAAAATCACATTCTAGTTCATGGAATTGCTTGTTGAACACCTGTCAGGTTGCGCAACTTCGGCTTAACCCATGACATATAGTAAATATTGTAACTATGCTGTTGTAAAATTGACAATTAACATGTATTTATTATTATTATTATTATTATTATTATTATTATTATTATTATTATCATCATCATCATCATTATCAGTTATCACTATCATCATTGCTATCTCTGTTTTTCTTTCTTTTTTTTTTTCTTGTATTAGCTCGATGAGTGCTCTATAGTGTTCTTTTAACCCTGTTGACCCTCTATTAGGGCTTTAATTTAATTTGTATTATTTTCATCAGCGTCTGTATTTATATGTGTTATCTGGTGGGATGGAAGAGAAGGCCTTATGGCCTTAATCCTGTCAGATTAAATAAATAAATAATGTTAGGGAAAACACAAGATTTCTACTTGAAGCAAGTAATGAGATAGGTCTGGAAGTAAGTCCTGAAAAAACGAAGTATATGATTATATCTCGTGATCAATGGAAATGGAAATATAAAAATGGGAAATTTATCCTTTGAAGAGATGGAAAAATTGAAATATCTTGGAGCAACAGTAACCAATATAAATGACACTCAGGAGGAAATTAAACGCAGAATAAATATGGGAAATGCCTGTTATTATTCGGTTGAGAAACTTTTGTCACCCAGTCTGCTCTCAAAAAACCTGAAAGTTAGAATTTATAAAACAATTATATTACCTGTTGTTCTGTATGGTTGTGAAACTTGAACTCTCAGTTTGAGAAAAAGGTTCTTAGGAAAATATTTGGGGCTAAGAGGGATGAAGTTACAGGAGAATGGAGAAAGTTACACAACACAGAACTGCACACATTGTATTCTTCACCTGACATAATTAGGAACATTAAATTCAGACGTTTGAGATGGACAGAGCATGTAGCATGTATCGGCGAATCCAGAAATGCATATAGAGTGTTAGATGGGTGGCTCGAGGGAAAAAGACTTTTGGGGAGGCCGAGATGTAGCTGGAAGGATAATATTAAAATGGATTTGAGAGAGGTGGGAAATGATGAAAGGGACTGGATTAATCTTGCTCAGGATAGGGACCGGGCTTATGTGAGGGCAGCAATGAACCTCCAGGTTCCTTAAAAGCCGTTTATAAACTGTAAGTAAGTAAGTAATTACCTATAATACATATCTAATTATTGATATGTATGGTGAACAATACATTTACACAAAGAATAAAATATTGATGGTACTGGACTCTCTAGTGATTTCCATAAAGATAACTTTGTGAAATAAAATGAAATGGCAATGAACTTGACAGAGGAAGAGGAAATATACAGAGAGTTCCTATGCAGACTGGTACCAGGTAGTAATGTTCTGTCGGCTTAATGATGGTAGTGCAATACACTTGTCTTGACAAAGCTAAGTGACAAGGAGTGGAGTGGGACTAGTCTGCATAGGGAAGTGTGCAAGGACTTGTCCATATGCTGACATACGACTGTTCATTGACAGACAACAGATTTTGTTAGATAGAGCTTGGAGTGGGACTGGTCTGATAGGAACTCTCTGTACGTTATTTGTGAGTAAGTGAAAGTAAATACTTTTATTTTGACCAATACATCTACCTCTAGGGCCAAAACAACAACTCTTTTCAAAAATCGTGGTATTAAAATTACTTCATTCATTATAGTCCATATAAACTGATGATCATTAGTACAGAAATAGTGGAATATGAGATAAGAAACTGAAGTGATCAACAAAAATCTGCCCTTAAACACCATCTTTTTCACTACAAATCCCATTCAGACCCACTGGAATTTGAATCTTTACTTATTTTCAGTGCATGTCAACTAAAAACCAGTGCATACTGTAATTTCTGTAATGGGGTTTCCCTTGCCCTAAACAATTCGCTGACTATGGTCCGTCCCAGAAATCTGTGGAGTAACTTCGCGCATATGGGAGCGGAGTCTCTCTGTGCCAAAGTGTATTGCGGGCAGCATCAGCTCGAGTCCCCTAAGTGGTAAGATACTCGTAGTAGAAGGTAGGGTAGAGTTCACATAGAAATTATCCCCTCCTGCAAGTGACTGCTCGCTTTGTTCAAGCAATACCTCCCACCAGAGCAGTCATTGGCCCTATCCCTCCCACATACCACTTGCGCAGAGGTCTTGTTTCGTCTTTCTACTCCACAGATTCCTGGGACGGACCATAGATTCTCTGCTAATCACTGTGTTCCAGTGACATCTGTGCTACTGTTAAAAACTTCTGCTAAACAAGGTGAAAATAGACACCAAGTACGATACAGAAACCTTTTTTTGTTCCAAATACTGTCCATTTTAAAGAAAGGGCATTCAATGGCCATACACTCTGTGTATATATATATATATATATATATATTTTTTTTTTTTTTTTTTTTTCTGAAAGTTAAAAAGAAGGATAGGAATCAGGGATAGACAAAAATCCAAAATTTTCAGGCGCCAGCCCCTTTTTTTCGGTAGCCATCACATTTTACCTACACATCCAATGAGAAAACAATTCGAACTAAAAGATACAATTGCTAAAATATACTGTATTAAATAATATTATTATTAATTAATAAAACACATCAGACACTCGAACTTTCCTACGACTGCTTTTGTTAACATTATGTTATCAGTCTCAGCAAGATAAAAAAAGATGAAGTCTTAAAAAATTTTGAACTCAATAAACTCAGGAGCCACAAAAACTTTTAGGTGCTATGGTGAGGCAGGCCCAGGATTTGTCTACCCCTGATAGGAATAATGGTAAACAGTTATAAATATAAAATACAACTATATGTATGCTTACATCGTATGCTTTTCATTTTTTTAAAGATGTACATTATTTTGACTGTACACATAAATACATTTTTATTGTGTCTTTTAAAACACTGCAATATCAGACAGTTTATAATGGCAACTGTTATTTAGGCATGTCACACACTGAACAAGGGGACTATAAGGAGAACACTGAAGGTTCGAGGATCAGGATCAAGGTTAGTTTATATGGAATATTTGGCTCAACATGCACATGTAGGCTGCCAATAAAAAAAATAAATAAAGGAACGCTTAGAAGTTACTCTTGACTTCAATTTGCATACTAAATTTTTTGTTACATTTACTTTCTCTTTTTCTTTTCATTTCTTTTCTTCAAAAAATTTGCGTTTTACAAAATTAAAGAAATTATTTAATATTTATGTATAAAATGTAACATTGGAAAAACAACGTCTAAATTAACTCATACGTTGAAAACTGCAGTTTTGTTTTTTCTGAAAGAAAAAAAAGTAAAAATACGATATCAAATGTGGCCTTCACTATGTTAGAGGTCCGGTCAGTTGCATCAGGGGTGGTAAGTACACGTTCACAACTGTAGAGGACAGTTCAACAAGAAATTACACCTCAAAATGGAGGGGAAGAGAAACACATACAACATGACAGCACCTGTCCTTCATAAACTTTCCTACATATTACAATTACTGAGTTCACATATCGGAATGTCCATTGTGCTCTGTGATGTCAGCTTCAAAAATTAAACAAACTGTTTTGTAAAATAATATGCCACTGGTACTATATTATCATTCTGATTTTTCTCACTATATTGAAAATTATTGATCACAGTATAGTGTTACTGTAAACAGACAGTATTCACATCAGTATCCAGTCTGCCTTGAGTACAAAATATACTCAAAAGAAACTTGATTTGTTATCTTTGGTACAATTGTAACCCCCACCCAACTATAGCAATTACTTTTACAAGAAAATATAATTTCAAATTAAGAAACTGGAAGCCAAAATGATATACCTGCCCATTCGTACTGAATAGACTTGGCAGTGGTTCATTCAATCACAATTCTACTCGTCTGCTGTCTGAATGTTCACACCTTAGCATCATTAGGGGATGTGACAATGTCATCTCCACTACCGTATGTTAAATGTAGAAAATTCTGAAAATGAAACTCACATCTCTGTGTAGGAGAAGGGAGGGGGGATACTTAAATATTTCAACTTTCCTCAAATGGAAACAACAACAAACGAGTATTGTCCATGCACTAGAAATGAGGGACATGCAGCATTAGTCTACATTCCCCTCCAATGCTGTGTAAAAGACCATTTAAGTTTATACGATCAGCTTTCACGCATCTAATTGGCCCCCAAAGACAAAAAATCCTACGCCAGTTAATATTTTACTCATGTCTAAGGGAACCTTCAATGAAGGAAAGTTTCGAGGCAACCAGCACACAGTATTATGAGAAATGCCTAATGGCACCGATGACTAGTTTCCAGTTTTGACATGACTTGCAGCCATTATGAAACTGAAAGCATTTCCTCGACTTACACGACATGATGTGCTGGTCCCTCTAGCCCTTCATTCCTCACCTTTGTTTTTCCAAAGTTAAAGATGACTGAGGAACTATTCATTGTTCATGCACTCACTCGAGTCTCACTCATGCGAAAATCTATGAGTCTGCTCCAGGGAACACTAGCAGAGTGACCCACGCTCGTCTTCTGCTGTTCCGGTGTGTTCTTACTGGCAGCTGCAGAGGGTCGCACTTGAGCTACAGACTGGCTTCAGGATAACTGAACAGCGTGACGGGGAAGTGCTTGATGTGTGTCTGCCACTGTGCAGACAACTGGAAGAACTTGACTCCCGACCATTCTGTTCCATCAATGCTCACTGGAACATCCACACAAGGATAATCAGTCAGACAAAATAACTGTGGGGCAGGTTTGTTTCTTATTGTTTTATTAGGCTTTCATGGAAGAGTCTCCATAGTTTAATAGAATTGGCTGCCATACTTTCATGAAGAACGTGAATAATCAACATTACATAAAGCCAGTCTCAATACCCTCAAAGACATTACTCTAGTACTCGTTTATAAAAGCGCCATTCCATTGAGGCAACAGTAAACAACTTGTAGCATGTTACCATACACGTCTTCTATTGCCACCTGTTTTTGATGCGAGACTTCAAACATAGGTGGAGCTCCGGGGGGGGGGGGGAACCACCTAATGAACCTGTAGACTTCCTACAATGCTATATGTAAATTGTAAGAAATGTCTCGAATATATACAAAATTCAAAAATATTCAGTAAATAACCTTATTTCTCTTCTTACACGATATCTGGTTATGCATGAAGACTAATACTTGATCATAAGAGTATAACTCGGATATTTTGGGCAAATTCGGCTTTTCTCCTCTGCTAAGCAGACTACTTTCCATCCATCAGAGCTGATAAATTATTGATGTATTTAAGAACATGGTTCCTTTCTAGAGGCTCTATTGTTATAATGATTCTAAGTACTCTTACCAAATAAGTTTCAAAAAGTCAGCTGGTCTAGTTTTGTATATTTTTTCTTAATCTTAACTTTTAAACCTATGTTTATATCAAGGTGTCTATCCAAATAATTTAAAGAATACAATAGTAATTTCAATTTATATATCAGGAGATAAAAGCAACATGAATAATTACAGACCCATTTCACATATATCAAACTTGGCTAAAATTCTAGAAAAATTGATTAAACATAGACTAGTTAATTATTTATAAAATCATAATATTTTATGCAGTAATCAATACAATAATAAATGAACCAAATGTTTTTAGGTATATTTTCTGAGGCTGATAATGCTATTGTGTAGACCTACTGCAAATATAACAAATATAACATACAATATGTAGTTTCAGGTCACAAAATTTGCAGCATGGGGGACACCACTAATGAAATTCTCTAGCTCCACCTATGCTTCAAATCGTGTCATAAATTTAATGTGGCATGGAAACTTGTCACCCATTGTGGCATGCACCTTGTTGCATTTATTTTGAGCATGTGGCTAAAATAAAATCCACTAAATAAACACAGTAGTGTTTGTCATGCCTCTGGAAACTATAGTGATAGTTGCATATTTAGTCACAGCCTTTGATAGAAGAAAGCTGAAGTGGTGAAGATAAATATTATTGGAGGTCAAGAATTTCGGGATGAATTAAAAAAAAAATGGTTGCTAACAATAAAGCTTTATTAAAAATTTTACGCAAATAAACATTCGTTATCTCATGAAACCAAATCCATGTGTGTTCCATAGCTTACAGAAAGAACCATATGGTGGGAATAAGTTAGCTAACTACAAGTGGAAGTGTAGCTGGGGAGGGAAGCTTCTCAGTCCACTTTCTTCTTCCCCTAATGCGCAGGGGAGGTTTCATGAGATAACGAATGACCTATACTGTAAACAATATTTTGATTGTTCCACAATTCTGGAATTACATTCATCTTCAATAAACATATACAGGTAGTTGTTTCAATATTCCATTCCATTTTGTATGATACAAGTCACACTGATTCGAATGTCAGATAACTGATGATATCATTCAACAAACTTGTTGAATCTTAATATACACAATTTATTTTTCAGTCAAAAACTTATAATATGACTGCGTTCGTAGTGTAGAGTCAAAGAGTGTATGTGTTTTGAAATTGAGTTGTGTGTTGAGAATATCGTTGGGGTGTGTACGATATTCTCAACACACAACTCAATTTCAAAACACATACACTCTTTGACTCTACACTACGAACGCACCCTCACAGGAAACAAGAGGCGCCAAGACCAACAATGACCAGTTCTGAAGATGACCCAAAATAGGTCGAAACATGTTAACAAGGTACGTTAAAATTTAACACAAGAAAGTTCTTATCATACATATTCCGAAAGGAAGAGAATTTTATGTTCATACATTTAATAAGAGATGTGAAACTTTGAGAATTTCATCGTTTGTATGGAGAATTAAGGGCATTTCCAGATAGATATTTGGAGTATAATTGCATGCCTATTACAATTTTCGACTATTTTCTAAATAAAAATAAGGAGCGACTACAGAATCAAGCCATGAAATTCCAGAGAACTATCACTATTGCACAATGGCTAATCATTACATTAAGATAAAATGATTTTAAGTTAAAGACACAGGATCATGCATTCTTCGAGCAATGATACAGGTAGGCTATACTGCATATAAATTAAATTAAATAAGAATAGTCCTATGAATCCTTAAATTTTTGTGTTGATGGAATTAAGTCGCATTAAGGGTGCATCTTACATGGCAAAAAAAACACATGTTTATACTTACAAAAATTTAACATTAGAAATGAACAGTTTTCAATATTTTTCATTTTATTCATATTTGGTTTATATCATTTAAAACTTCTTACAATAGTGTGCTGTGCAATTTTAATTTTTCCATTGCACTTATAATTATTACTTTTCATATGCAGCAGAAGAAACATTAAAAATTGTACTCCGGACAACTGAAATGCTCTCTTGCCGTTACTTTATTAACAGGATATCGAACTACTCAAGTTTCAGCATCTTCTCTTCATCAATTCGTCTGATTTGCGTTTTCGAGCCCTTGGATTTGGTGTTGAGGCATTCGAAGACATATTCGTGTGAAGTGATACATTATCATCGCTGACAATTGTCGCCACTTTCCCCCAAATCAGGGCTGTTTGGAGTCGATGGGATCTCCTGGAAGGAAGGATTCCCTACAGTCCTACCAGAAAGGACGAAGTCCTTCATAAACATCGTCAGGTCGAAAAACGCCCATAACAATGTAGCGATTCAAGAGCTTCGGAACCGCTTCGTATCTTTGGGAGCTTCTGGAGTTCCTTCTGAAATTTATCTTTTAAGTTCTACCACTTATTTTTGCCATGTCTTCTGAAATACAATGCAATAATGAATATTTAATGAATTAGTGATTAAAATATTAATATATTCTAATATTAAGTCTACTACGTTAAAATGAAGAAGAATTTAAGGTAAATTTCTAACATTACTCTTTCTTGTAGGTTTATAACCACAGGGACATCATTGCGATCACTGGCATTTTCCTTCAGGATAGAGAAATCTACAGCAATTATAATGGCAAGAGAAACGCGTGAGGTAATCTAGAATGAACTGATTAAAGAATTTATACCACAACCAAATAAAGAAAAATTAAACAAAATAGTAAGTGAACACTATGAACGTTGTGGATCCCTAATTCCTTCGTAATAAACGACGAAATCATGGTCAGATAAAGGGTCTCGATAAATTCGGTTCAGCTATTTTAATTTACGTACTATTACTGCAGAGTATTGCTGGCGCAGACAAAAAATTTTAACCAATGATTTGGTGGAAAGAGAGAACCAGAGTGATGGAGGCATTTTCACAACTTTACACTTCTCAATTTGTTGGAGACCAACGATGTGCCTGAACTATCGAACTCACATGTAAAGGTATCACTTGTACTTATTGGAGATGAAACCTACCCTCCAAAACTTTATCTTATGAGGCAATATCTAGTGAGAGAACTAACGCCTAGAAGGGAAAATTTTAATTAACGTTTATCTAGTGTTCGAAAAATAATATGTGGATGTGCTTTCGCAATATTGCGTGCTATGTGGCGATTATGAATAGGAATATTGACACAAATATGAAAAGAGCCAGCACATATTATCTTCCATTTGAGAAAAAGAACCTTTGGGGAGACCGAGATGTAGATGGGAGGATAATATTAAATGGATTTGAGGGAGGTGAGATATGATGATAGAGACTGGATTAATCTTCCACAGGATAGGGACTGAAGGTGGGCTTATGTCAGGGCGGCAATGAACCTGCGGGTTCTGGTTCCTTAAAAGCCATTTGTAAGTAAGTATTTGAGAAAAAGATTGCGACAAACAATGATCTGCATTAACATGAAACGGCTTTACAAATTGACAGGAACTGATGATGTGCAAACTCATTAGAACTCAGATCACAGGAATAATAGTTGCAGTGAATTTGCTAAACAAATAAGGATAACTTCACTGATTATTTCAATCATTCGCAGATGTTAATATAACATTATAATTTGTACTTAATAGATTGTGCTTTTTCATAACAAGAGTGTCAATATTCTTGTATGAGATTGTATTGTTTTAATCGTACCGGTATTTCTTTGCATTAACGATGGTTAATTGTAACAATAGACACATTTAAATCATATAATTGTACCTTTATTTCGGAGTTGGAATATGTTTAATACTGTACGCAGTACTGAGTGTCTGTCCCGACAATATTCTATGAAGTACGATGATGATGATGATAATAATAATAATAATCACACGGCATATTATAAAAATATTATTCGCATTCAGTAAAATGTCTGTCTATATATTCCTCGTCATGGACAGGTTTTTGAAGTTCTTCTCCCTGTCATTCCACAGGAATTTTCGGGTTTTCACTTCTTAAATGAGAACTTCTTTCTCATTCCTTGACAATTCATAACTTGCAATTGTGAGCGGCGCCGCTAAAATCTCAAACAAGGGTGAGTGGCCAGCGGCGTGTAGCGTTGTCCTTGAACCAACTTCCCCTCCAAAATGCCGCTCCGCTCACACTATAGCCAGCTGCATTTGTTAACATGCGTTTGTAATTCATCCACGCCACCACTCAACGTGCCGCGCTGCTTGCACTGTAGCTGAAGCCTAAAAAACCGCAGTACAGGAGAACTTCTTTATTCACTACAAATGAGGCACCTAGTTCCATAAGGACCTAAAACACAGGATGGCAATTTTTGAGTTATTGCCATTTTTGCATGCTATTTCCAAATAATGTTCACTCTGTGAACCAACAGTACATGTTCTTTACTGCCTAGCTGAAATATAAAATAAATAAGAATCACCTTCCTCGAAACTTGTATGAAATTTAATTCCAGGAAGACACAAAGCACAATGTGTGTATTTTGAATTTCATTTGTCTCCAGCACTGCCAACATAACCATGAAATGATAAAATTTACTTCTTGTCATGAACCGCAATTCCACTTCAAAGTGGATTATGATCTTCAAGTTCCATGGGAAGTAGTTAGTTTGGTGGTGAACAATATGCGAGATCGTCCTATGGTGATAAAAGAAATATTCTCAAATGAGTTGGAAAACCTTCCTATAAAATATCCATATGCAAGGCAGATTTCAAAATCAAGCTGAGAGATCTTATGAAACTGTTGGAGTTCATGCCTGAGAAGGAAAAGATCTTTTTTCATAATCTGTAACCAGTTGTGAATGATCCTGATGTTGATGTTGTACAGGTAATAAGTAGGGCTATGAAAAAGGAGTAGTTAAAGCTAGTGATGGTACCGAGTATAGCTCCGGTGGGTGGAATGGGGTGAATTTCCCCTACAACTTGATGTAAGCAGCGACTATAGCTGTGGCGGGTGGAATGGGGTGAATTTCCCCTACAACTTGACGTAAGCAGCGACTGTATTGCTGCTTACGTCAAGTTGTAGGGGAAATTCACCCCATTCCACCTGCCGCAGCTATACTCGGTACCATCACTAGCTTTAACTGCTCCCTTTTCATAGCCCTAGTAATAAGACATGTTACTAAATTACCTGAGTTACTAAAACTATTGTAGCTTTCTTTTCCTAACACATTTCTACTTCATTAAAAAAATTCGTAACTCACACTGAAAATTCATATTTACATAAAACTGAAATTGAAATGACATACATTTTTCATAATGAAACATGTAAGTTACCATACTCACAATTTTTCTTTAAATATTAGGGTATTCTCTCAGCAACTTTTTTATCGAATTTCTACATTTTATGTCTGATAATTTGTAAATATATCAAGTTTCACAAAACTCAATTTTTCAACAAACTATTGTTTTGTGCCTTGAGCCCTTATGGAACTAGGCGCCTCAAATGCAATGAGTCTGCAGGGGATTTGAATCTCAAATTTCCCTGCAGAGGGCCTGTAATCTGACAACTGCCAGAGCTAAATAAGTAAACAAATAATATGTTCAAAATCTCACACTTTCCAAACACATAAAATTACAGAAGCATAGTGATTCCAGACATGTGCTGAGTTGAGCATGGATTGACTTACTCATGTTCTGTGCAAACAAACAATGCCGAGTAATGATAGTACCGGTAATTCTTTATTTATCTATTTATTCTTTTTTTTTTAACTTGGTTATTTAACAAGGCTGTATCAACTACGAGGTTATTTAACGTCAATGGAATTAGTGATAGTGAGATGATATTTGGCGAGATGAGGCCGAGGATTCGCCATAGATTACCTGACATTTGCCTTATGGTAGGGAAAACCTCGGAAAAAACCAACCAGATAATCAACCCAAGCGGGAATCGAACCTACGCCCGAATGCAACTCCAGATCGGCAGGAAAGTGCCTTAGCCGACAGAGCTACGCCGGTGGCTAATTCTTTATTTAACAATCCCTTAAAACTGAAGTATTTTTAGTTACCAAGATGTTGATAAGATGATAATGGTGTAATTATGGAAACCTATTGGTTAAATGAGATATAGTGGATCTCTCCCAAAATGTACGAGTATTCAACACACAAGAAGCAAGTCAGTAATTTACTAAAGCTATAATTATAAACGTAGAATAATGCATTAATGAATGAATGAATCAAATACAAGAGAAGATTAGCTTAGTGTTACCTTTGAGAGGAACGCTATGGGTTTTGGCTGAACAGATCAGTCTTGACACTCCTTCAACTAACTGACTTTTAGGCTCGCTTTCCTTCTCTTTTTCCTTCTTCTTTCCCAGGCGCATAACTGAAAACAAACAGAGACAATAGAACCAATAAAAATAAATTGCTAGCATTAAGCAATGGATTTCCATACCTACAGTTTTAAATATATTATTTTTCATGTGATACATTGTGTTGAATACGCAAGATGTCATTACATGATCTAAAGTTATACAAGAGTGTATCATGGAACAGCAGAACTGTTTCCAGAGATTTATTAAAAAACCTGTTTTAGTCATAATTTCCCTGATCTGCTACAAAAAATGTTTGTCACGATTTCCATGAATGTGTTATGGAACACATTTTAGTTACAATTTTCACGGATATGCTATAGATGAATGGTAGTCAACTGAGGTATATTGGTGCGCGGGCAGAGTTCTGGAGCAAGTGCATTGCAGAAGCAAGCAGCACAGCAGTACAAGTCAAGGTCTTCTGAGTGACTGTGGAGCATAGGCGGAGAGAGAACCATTTCCTTGGGGGGGGGGGGGGCAGAGCAAAACCATAGAATCCCGATATAACGAGGTTATGGGGGATATCAATTACTTACTCCTCTGTTATAGTTTAACCGTGGTACAGTATATCGGAATATGATCATTTAATAAAAGTATTTTTGGGGTGCATGTTTCTTATAGTGTTACATCCATATCCACGATGTTTCGGACTGAGTTGTATAGGGCTTCAACTGTAGGTCTACTACAAATTATAATAGGGCATAAACATAGACAGAGTTATGGGTGGGTATGTGGGAACACTGCCCCCCCCCTAAATTTGTCTGAACTCTTTTTTTTCTATTAACATTACAAAATGTTGAATTCAAAAGACTTTTCTTACTTTTGTTTATGAATGGGATATTATTTGTAAATGCTACCAACGTACCATCTGCCTGGAAAATGGCTGTTTTCACAAAAAATCTTTGGACTATAGTTGTTTTATGAAAACTACTGAAAATTTTCACTCCTTTTACATGGGACTATGGTGTTTTTTTCACTAACACTTAATTCAGTAGATGGCCGCTGCAGACTTCTAACACAGGAGTACACGCTGCTACGAAAGAAACATTACAGTGCTTCCATTCCTCAAACGAGGCATAGAAATTCTTAAAACATTCAGAAATTTAAAATAAATATTATAGTCTAGACACATGATCTGAAGACATTAATTCATCAATTTAAGCACAGAAACTTAATCATAAACAAAAGCAAGAAAAGTCTTTTGCATTCAATATTTTCTAATGTTAATAGAAAAAAAAAGAGAGTTCAGACAAGTTTGGAGGGCAGTGCCCCCCCCCCCCCCCAAAACTTCGCCTATGCTGTGGCAGTTCGACGGTTTCATAATCTGCAAACATATCAGGTGCAGAAACTAGATGTAATCGTAGGTCTTCTACACCTCCTATATTTATCCCAGTCTGGGAAGAAATGTATTTGTTTGTGAACTGTGATGAAATGACTAAATGTCTAGTTTGTGGAAAGGTTCTCCATAGCATAAAAAAGTTCAACTTGCAAAGACACTATTCGCATCATGCTAATGAATATGACAAGTTTGAAGGAGAAGAGCATGTGGCCATATTAAAGGCCTTGAAGTAGTGTCAGTCTACAGAAACAGATCAAAACCCCTAAAAACTGGCGGATCATAATTTTAGCAAATCAGCTGTGTGTCCAAGTAACAAGCTTTCACTTCTGATAGTAAGAAAGTTACGGCCTTTAAACTTATATTGTCACTTTGGGAATGTCAGTTAAAGGATAAGAACCTCGGATATTTCTCAAAACTAAGAACAGTTCACACTTCCGTAACGACCGTAAATATGCGCAAATACTAGAACAAAATCAGGAATTGCACTCAAGATTCCAGGATTTGGAAAGTCTTGAATGTATTTTTGAAATATTCGCGACTCCATATTCCATGGAGGTTCACCGTGCTTTAACTGAATTGCAGTTGGAACACTCGAATCTACAATGTGACAGGGAATTGAAGGAGAAATTTGCAACCAAGAGACGTTTGTGTCCCTTTTATAACAATCTTCCACAGGTCCGATTTCCACGATTGCACAGTCATGCACTCGAATCTTGTGCTTATTTAGGTCAACATACATTTGCGCAGGGGCGTATTTTGCGGACTACCGGGGCTACCGGTGGTAGCCCAAGGAAATTACAAAAGAAAAAGTTTATAATATAACATAATGTAACAATTTTTTATTATTAGTTTTACCACAGTAATTAAAATTAAAGTAATTGTTAGATTTATATGCGCTCTCTGCTCTCGAAAAGAAACAAGTTGTCAAGGCGGCATCGCTGGAGAAACCGCTTGCTACGTGAGGTAGCCTGTGACCATACCGCGCACGCTGTCCTTCGCACAACTGCCCATCCCCTGCTCTCTTCTGTTTCCATCGTGGAGTGTAGGTCGGGTGAGTTGCCGCTCTCGTGATCGGTTTCTTCGCAGGTGCGAAGCAACAATACGCTTAGCATGCTAGCTCATGAATGTAATTGTGTTCTTGCAGTGCAGTATTTTAAATTTGTGATTTGTTCGAGTGTCTAAGAGTTATATTAATTGTGAATTATTAAGTTTTTAATTTCCCAATTAAGTGATACTGTGAAAAATATGGCAGAACAAGTTTCTGGAGAGGTTTGTGTTGAAAATGACTGTGTAATAGAAGGTTTATTAAGTGCCTTATAACCGTCGTACATACAACGAGGCAGTTGAAATTGTGAAAATGGAAAGACCAACTCCTGAGTTAAATTTGTCCATGGACGTAAAAGAAAAACAGCGTGAGTACACACGCCATTTCACTTCAACATCATATGGTAAGTGGAATTGGTTGTGTGGTACTTCTAAACTGTCTAAACTATTTTGCTGGACATGTTTGTTATTTAGCCGCGAAACTAATGTGTGGTCAAAAGAGGGTTTTTTAATATCAACTCCCTTCGAACGGCAGTCCTAAAACACGACAAATCAAAAGCTCATATTTGTAGTAGCATGAACTTTGCAAACTTTGGGAAGACAAGAATTGATTTACAGCTAGATAAGCAAAAAGCTCTACATATCAACCAACACAATGCTCCTGTGGAAAAAAAATCGGGAGATTTTACTGTGTCTTATTAAAGCAGTCTGCTTTCTAGGAAAACAAGAATTGGCTTTTCGGGATCATAATGAGCGTGTGGAATCAGACAATAGAGGAAATTATATCGAATATTTAAGTTCCTTAAGTGAATTTGACCATTTACTGGCCAATCATCTTGAGAGTTCAACAGTATTTCGTGGTACTTCTCCCGCAATTCATAATGACAATATTTGCTATAAGTGGGGTTATGATAAAGAACATAAAATCTGAAATAGAAGAAGCACCTTTTGCGGCCATTATTGTTGATGAAACAAGTGACTGCTCTAATCAGAGTCAATTGTCCACTGTTTTAAGATACGTCGATAGTACTGCCAATGTTCAAGAACGGTTTATAGGATTCACAAATGTCAGTTTGGGCAAAACTGCTGCTGCTTGGTTTCAGCATGTGGAAGGTGTTATAGCAGAATACAATGTCGGCAATAAGTTAATTGCACAGACATACGATGGTGCTTCAGTTATGGCGGGAAATATTAATGGCTTAAAAACAAAAGTTCAAGGAAAGTATCCTCAAGCACTATTTGTCCATTGTTACAGCCATGTTCTCAATTTAGTTTTGCAACAAACTACTTCATCCATCCCAGAATGCCGCATTTTTTTTTCAAAACACTGTCGGGTTTAGCTGCATTTTTCTCATCATCTCCTAAAAGATCAGAAAAACTCAAGAATTTATGAAAAAGAAACTCCCAAAAGTAGCACCAACTAGATGCAATTTTACATCTCGGCTTGTAAATACAGTAAAGGAATACAGAGAACAACTGACTCCTTTCTTTGAAAATATCATTTGTAATGACTCTGAAGAAAACTGGGTTGATGATGTAATTGTGCAGGCTCAAGGATATTTGTATTTTTTTCACACAGTTTCAGAATATATTTCTTCTTGAAGTCTATGCTAGAGTGTTCGCACATACAGATGTGCTCTACAATATTCTTCAGACAAAAAGTCTAGACATAGCATACTGCTTGCAAGAGGTATCAAAGTTAAAAAATACTATATTCGAGTTCAGACGTAGTGGGTTTCCGTCCATATGGAGTAATATGGAAAATGAAAATTCTTCAGCCAATACAATGGAACCACCATTAAAGCGAAGAAAAGGAGATGATGAATTGAAATACAGGCAGCTGTACTACAGCATACTAGATCGTATGCACATGGAAATTACTGAAGATTTTCTGATTATGGAAAGCTTCAGTTCACATATCTTCTAGATTCTCAAAAATTTTCTGCTTATAGAGAAAACTTCCCGAATTAGGCACTAAACAAATTATTTCAGTCCTATAATAGTCACTTTGATCAAGTACGTTTGAAAAATGAATTAAGTGTAATATATTCATCAGAAGTCTTTGATTTTTCGAACAAACCTATCCATGAAATATTATCTGCCATATATGAAAACCAGCTGAACCAAGTTATTCCTGAAGTCCTTAAATTGGCAACATTAATTGTGACAATACCAGCTACGTCAGCATCAGTAGAAAGAACATTTTCTGCGTTGAAGAGAATAAAATCCTACTGTAGATCAACTCATACACAAGAACGTTTATCCGGCTTGGCACTGATGTCCATTGAAAAGTCATTTCTACAGAAACTTCGCAAGCGGCCCAACTGTAATTTCAATGACGAAGTCATCAAAGTATTTTCGTCCCAATCAAGACGTCTGGAATTCATATATAAATAGGTAAGGAATTTTATTATAGGGACTTTAAAATATATTTTGTGTAATAATAGGGTCAGTGGTAGCCCAAGCCCTTTAACCAGTATACGCCACTGCATTTGCGAACAGTTTCTTTCTTTGATGAAAATTAACAAACCTCGACATAGAAATCAATTGTCAGATTACAATTTAAAATGTGCACTGAGACTGTGCATCAATCAAACAGTGTTTCCAAACAGTGAGAAGTTGGTGAGTGAAAAGAGGATCCAAAAATCCCGAAAAATCGCTGCCATTGTTGAGTAAACTTCTATTCGTGTTTCACAAATAGTAGCAATATTTATGTTTACTCTATTTATTTATTTATTTATTTATGGGGGATTTCAGTGCTAAAGTAGGACAGGAGGATATTTTAAAACCGACTATTGGAAAGGAGAGCCTATACGTAACTAGTAATGATAATGGAGTTGGTTAGTCAACTTTGCGACATCAAAAAATTTAATTGTCAAAAGTACATTTCCTCATAAGGATATACATAAATATACTTGGACTTCTCCATATGGATTGACACACAACCAAATAGATCACATTTTGATACATAAACGAAGACATACTAGTATAGCAGACATTCGAACTTTCAGGAGGCAGACTGTAATTCTGACCATTATTTGGTAATTGAAGAATTATGAGAAACACTATCAGTAGCCAAGCGAGTAGAGCAACAAATTAATATTGCTAGATTCAATATCCTGAAATTAAAGAACGAGGATACTAAGCAACATTATCAGGTCGAAATTTCAAATAGGTTTGCCAATTTAGAAAGCTCCGACGAAGTTGAGAAAGAGTTAGATGTCAATACATGTGGGAAAATATCAGAGATAGTATCGAAATTGCAGCTGAACAGAGCATAGGTCATTATGAAACTAAAAAAAAGAAATCGTGGTTTGATGAAGATTGTTGCGCGGTAGTAGAAAAAGGAAACAGGCAAAATTGAAATTCTTACAGGATCCAGTTGAGGCGAATAGAGGTAATTATTTCAATGACAGACGGGAAGCAAATCCTACACTTAGGAATAAAAAGAGAGATTACTTGAAGGAAAAACTGAATGAGGTAGAAACATATAGTAAGAATAAAAACATTCGAGATTTATATAAGGGTATAAAGAAATTTAAGAACAGATATCAGGCAAGGGTAAATGTGATCAAGGATGAGAATGGTGACTTGCTTGCAGACTCTCATTCAATCCTGAACAGATGGAAGAACTATTTTGGGCAACTACTAAATGTACATGGGCCAAATAGAAATGTGGAATAACTCTTCTCGGGTTCATTCCATGAAGAAGATGGAGAGCTAGCCGTCGAAAGCTTGGAAGAAAATCTCCAACTCACCTGGATGAGAACCCGAGAAGAGTTATTCATTCCCTGAAGAAGATGGCAGAGCTAGCCGTCGAAAGCTTGGAAGCAGATCTCCAACTCACCTGGCTGAGAACCCGAGAAGAGTTATTCCACATCAAATGCCGGGAAAGCCTCAAGTCATACAAATAGAAATGATCGGGATGAAATTAAAATACAAACTGCTGACCCATTTATACCCGAACCCACACTTTCTGAAGTCGAAATTGCGATAGAAAATATGAAAAATTATAAATCTCCAGGTATCGATCAAATTCCAGCAGAATTAATACAAGAGGGTGGAAGCGCATCATCTAACGAAATTTATACGCTTGTACTTGCTATTTGGGAAAAGGAAATTTTGCCAGAACAATGGAAGACGTCCATAATCATACCTATCTTTACGAAGGGGGACAAGACTAACTGTGGACTTTGTAGTGCATGGACATTTTCCTTTTCGACATTCTGTTGTGGACATTTTCAAAATTGGATACTGTACTTTGGACATTTTAACCTGGAAGCTAAATAAACCATCTGCTGTACTATCAGCGCTAACATCTACAAAGCCCAAGAATCTTTCATAGACATAGCGGAGAACTGTAGATAGTTGAGATTTGTTCTCAATATCAGAAGTTTCATCAAATATTATAGCTACAAATGAAACCGAGTTAATTTCATTTTTTATTTCTTCTTTTTCTAAATCAGTAATAGCTTTTATGGTATCATTTTGAATCAATGGAGAAGTTCCTGGAAACACTGTGGAAGAATTCAGATGGTTTTCTAAAAGTAAACCATATTTTTTTAACACATTAAAAAATTCTAAAAAATTTTCTTTGTTCAAAGAACTATCTGATTCATCATGTCCCCTGCTTAGCTGGAAGACAAATAGCGTCAATGATTCGTAATAATATATCTCTATTTTTCTTTGCCCCTTCGTTGTATTTATTGGTATCAGTTCTTCGTTGATCATCAAGTAACGTATCAATTCATTTGAATAATTTCAAGGGAAAAATTGTTCCGGGGCCAGATATCGATCTCGGAACCCTTTGCTTACTGCATGAATGCTCTACTGACTCAACTACTCCAGGAACCATACACGACACCATCACAATTCTTCCCTTTATATCCACTCAACTCATCCCCATTTAAGTTGTGTGGATATAAAGGGAAGAATAATGACGGTGTCGTGTATGGTTCCTGGGGTAGCTCAGTCAATAGAGCATTTGTGCGCTAAGTGAAGAGTCCCAAGAACGATACCTGGCCCTGGAACAATTTTTCCCTTGAAATTATTCAAGCCTGCTTCACAGAAAGCTTCTACCTTAAAGTCAGATTTGCATATCAATTCACTGTTTGCCGAAAAATTTTGATTTCAGGAAACATTGTACGTGAGTTTGAGGTTTTGAATGTTTTTGCTGTGCACTGCACAAGTGATTTAAGTGAGCAAATCCATACTTACTCCAAACCTTATTTTTTTAGAAAACAATAAGCATGGCCAGTAAAATAACCTGTTTGAAATTTCACAATCTGCTAACCATTCTACATTTTCATATTGTGAAATAGAAAAATGTCTAGTGTATTGTCCGCTTTTTGTTTTATATTGTTGCACTAAATTCGGAAGTGGCGGGGCAGGTCTACCCTTATTCACTATATGTAATTATTTCTCTTCTAGTGTGCGAGAAGAGAATGATTTTTGCAAAAGATATTTTACGGTATACATTTCCAAGTGCTATTATCATTAAATAAGTTATTTAAATTGTTCACTTGCGCTGGCACACAACTATGAATCCTAATAAAACCTAAACACAGTAAATTCACTCACACAAAGAGTAAATACACACGTCAAACACAATATTTTATAAGGTTACAATTGTCAAGTTGAGCTGCCTGTATATAGGACGACCAGCAAGCTTGAGAGAAGTGAGTAGCCCCGCCATTCCACCATGCGTGCACAGAGAATTATAGCAGTAACTCTCAACCGAGGATGTTCTTTTGTATGAGCTGGACAACCAGACCAGACCTCATTCCACTTCATCAGGTACAGCGTGTGTTATAAAACGAAAGCTGTTCTGGGGATGGTGTGCACATTCAACCAGCAGGCATTTAAAATATTTAAATGGTAATAAATTAAAATTAGTCTTGAACTGTATATGTAAACTTCCAATGAGATTACAACGCATTTAAATTGTGATACATTAAAATTATTGTTACATTATATAAAACAACTTAAAATAAAAAAAAAATGAGATTACCGAATTTACAGGTGTCCAGTGCACACCTTGAACACCCACAAGGTGTCCTGCTCAAGATGTCCAGAAGTGCCCATTTGCACACTATTGTTGGAAAGTTTCCTGAGACCTTTCATCTGAGCAAAACTGACTTAGAAGTCATTTTGTCGGTTCCATAACATTGTCAAGTCATCAATTGATGTGTGTACGTTTGCACCACGAAAATGGTCAAGTGTCTCAAGCGACGCGGGACCCTGAAGCAGTTCAGTAGGTGAATCATTACTGATAGTATGTCATGAAGTCAATAAGAGGCTTTTTCCTCTCGCGAGGAAGAAACTTAGACTTTGCATCACTCAGCTTCATGGCACCAACCGAGAGTCCATCACAAAATGGTAACAGAAGACGTAGCATTCATTGTAAGTAATTCCATTATAATTCTTGTATTACAATATATCTTTCATGGATAATAAATTTTACTTAAATTACAATTGAAATGGTAGTGATGTTTGAACTTGAACTTATAATAACCTAAGTGATATTTCCAAGTAGGATCTTGTTTGTAAGTCCTTGCAGTTCTGTCGTAATACGACAGTGGTGTTAGATCCTGATAGAGTAACACAGTAGAATAATTGGGAGGCAGTGAACATAGTTGATCCTGGGCTCGACCCATCCATCGCCCTTGTTGAATTAAGGACAAGGTTGGTACGACACATGGAATGTAAATAAATACAATACAATACAATCTACTGTCCTTATTCTGTCTTCAAATCCACCTTGAACTTGCTAATGAATGGTTCGAGGATATTATCATTATACTATAATTATGAGCAGAGTTGGCTAGTTTAATCCAAATGGTTTAAAAAACACACTGTTTTTTTTTATTTTTTATTCTTGCTAT
The DNA here is from genome assembly GCF_040183065.1 of Periplaneta americana. NCBI lineage: Eukaryota > Metazoa > Arthropoda > Insecta > Blattodea > Blattidae > Periplaneta > Periplaneta americana. The sequence continues at coordinate 107,253,868 of NC_091117.1, forward strand.
TTTTACTACTTTTCAATTCTATTACTGGAATAATAATGCCTGTTTAAATTTAAACATTTTTAACAGTTTATTGAGTGACAATTGACCATTGTAGACCAGTATCCCGCCAATGTCAGTACAGTCAAAAGTTACCAATGCTTAAGAGGAATGTTGAAGATATAATTTCCATTTTGAAGCCCATCATTGAGACTTTTGATAAAGTACAAAAAGACTTAAGTTCCATTGCTCATGCTGTGTATCTCTGGAAACCAACTTAAAAAACTCATAAATGATGTGACACGAGATGAAAATATTAAGAAGAAATTTGTAAATAGATATAACATGGTTTTAACTCCAGCTCATTTTCTTACTTTCATACTTGATCCAAAGCAATCAATAATACTGAACTGCTGCAACTAAATGAAGATGAGAAGAAATTGGGACCTGATATTTCAAGCTCAAAATATAAGTAGTTTTTCTACTACCACTGATAGTGAAGTTCCAGACACAAGCCCCACCATTTAAAGAATCACTTTTTAATGAATCTGTGATGACAGAAATGTAAGCTTATGAATGGCAGAAGAGCCAAAAAAGTGCAATTGAAAAAGTTTGTCCTAATTATTCTTCAATACTGAACAATTTTTGACTGCTCAAGCTAGTGCAGAAAGAATTTTTTCTTCTTTTGGTTTAGTTTGTTCAAAACTTCGAAATAGGCTGAGAACTGAAAAGGCCTCTAAACTAGTGCTTTTATTAAAAAGGCTATAATGCCAGTGATGATGCTTAATTTCTTTTTGTTCTCAAAAAGTATTTTTCATTTTTTAATACTTTATTTAAGGTCGCTTAACTGCTTGGTCTTATTGCAACGACCTAACTATAAAATAAAATATATTCAAAACAAGTGACAAAATACACTCAGACATTAAATTATAACTGATTAATAATGTAATTATTCTTTGACTGAAAAATCTGTTTCGATTTGTTGAAGTCATTAAGTGCAGAATGAAGGTATTGACTTCTTGACTCCATGTAGTATGTAAAAGGCAAGACCAGCAGAATGTGTCGGACAGATCAGATTTAATATTTTAATATACATATATATATATATATATATATATATATATATATATATATATTTTTACCAATGGCAGATACTTGACTTACCATCATTCACCCATATGAAGTAGACCAATTTACCGACAGAGTCATTGCTCAGAGTATGCCATAGGAGGTTGATCTACACTACACCCATGATGAGATGATTATGGAGATTTGTTGGGATGCCACAGGGGTACCGGAGCTTCACAGAGAAAACTCCTGTGTTACCTGAACCACGGGCTTGCTCAACACAAGTTATAAATCAGGAGTACACTGAGGATAGAATCCGGGACCACAGGACTGTAAGTCCAGCGCTCTAGCTGCAAGACCACCGTGGTGGCTGATTTAATATTGTAAGTAATAAATATGATTAATGTTTAACATGATCATTAACATTCATATTTTCAATTTCATTCAAGCTATGTAATAGGCCTACATCAATATATTAATATGAAAAGCAGGACTCGATTTTTTTTTACCATATAATATCAATGCGAAAAAAAGGCGGTTCAAAAAAAAAAACGGGTTTAACCAAAAAAACCCTGTTTTTTCCCAACCCTGATTCTGAGTTCAAAAAATGGCCGATTACAGCAGTGTGTTGTTTCTTCAGTGTGTCCCTAAAGAATTCTTGGTAAAGGAGAACATTTTGGTGTCAAAGATTCATAATCTATTGTAGTGAGCATGCATGTTCTCTAACTGAGCACTGTTTAAATGTTACTAGGTGGCTGTGACATTTTAAAGGCAGAGAATACAATTGGCAATAAACTCTGCAGTGATCCAGACAGAGCAGGGTGCGAAATCCCGGGGGGGGGGGGGCGGTTTATTATAACGAGACAAACAGCGAAACACACACTACTAAAAATATTTTCATTTCAAGAATAATTTTTCATTAGATGACTAAAAATAATGCATTAAACTTTATGAATATCAATTAAAATATCGGCAACAATTGATTGGAAATATTGAATTCGCTTTGCTCTGGTTATGTTATATACTAGCCCCAGTCAATCGAACCCAGGCATTGTAATAATAATAATAATAATAATAATAATAATAATAATAATAATAATAATAATAGTTTTATTTTCCCTGGCAGAGTTAAGGTCATCAGGCCTTCTCTTCCACTCAACCAGGATCAAATCACATAGAAAAAAATACATACCAGTATACAAATATTAACTTAAAAATAATAATAAACATAATTAAGTAAAAAAGAGAGACTGAATACATATACATAATCAGTATTAACTTTAAAATAACAATAATAAAAAAATATATATAATAAAAAAAAGAGACTGAATACATAATCACAAACAGGAAAATACATCTAGTATACAGTATTAACTTAAAAAAAAAAGAATTAATACATATGAATATAATCTCACAACTAAAGGAATAGTAGAATTAGTATGATCAGCACAGCACGTGTTACATTGAGACAATGACAATTACCTAGATATAAGTGTTAATGGAAAAATAAAGTAATGACTGTGTGAAATAATAATAATAATAATAATAATAATAATAATAATAATAATAATAATAATAATAATAATAATAAATAAAAATTATACCTAAAAAACTAATTCTTTGCATTTAAAATATATCTAAACAACCTAATTTTAAACAACTGAGGACTAAGAGTACCCCTGATTTCGAGCGGCAGCGAATTCCATGAGTGGGCCATGGCTATTGAGAAAGAACTTGAGTACAGAGATGTCTGATGACGTGGTATTGATAGCAACAGATTGTGCTGTGAACGTGTATTTCAATTATGATGTGAAGCTAGGAGAGTAAACCGAGAGGCAAGGTAGTTGGTTGTGGAATCATGTATAATTCGATATAGCAGGCAAAGAGAATGTACTAAACGTCTATCTTGCAAGTGGAGCCAGGAGAGTCGTAGAAAATATTCCGATATATGATCATGTCGGCGGATATTGAAAATAAATCGGACACAGACATTATGTACATGTTGAAGTTTTTGAGAAAGTTCAGCACTTAGGTCGCTATATAAAATATCACAATAGTCAAAGTGAGGCATTATAAGAGTCTGTACTAGAATTTGTTTGAGTTTAGTAGGAAGGAAATTTTTCAGTCGTTTCAAAGAATGCATGATAGAGAAAACTTTTCTACAGATATATCTGATTTGCGTATTCCAGTTCCTATTAGAGTCGAAATAGATGCCGAGGTTTTTTACAGTTGTACTGAAAGGAATTATTTTGTTGTTGAGAGAGACAGGCTGAAGGATGTTCATATTAATGGCGGATAAAAGTCTTTGCTGCCCCAAGAGAATGGCTTGGGTTTTATCTGGATTGATATTTAGCCCAAATTTCCTTGCCCAATTAATAATTGACAAAAGATCGTCATTGAGGCTCGACAAATGTTCATTAACAGTATCAGACCGAGAGTGTATATATATTTGAAGGTCGTCCGGATACAAATGATATTGGCAGTGCTCCAGAACTGAAGAAATGTCATTAATATATAGAGTGAAAAACAGAGGACCTAGTACAGAACCCTGAGGAACATTGTCAAAGAAGCGGAAGGCTTTGAGATGACGACAATGTTAAACAGAAGGCTTTGAGTTATAATGAGCTGATGACAATGACACAATCTTGTGGCTATGGATTGTAAACATCTGCTAGGAAGGTGGTCAACAGTGAAAAGCATTTCACTGTTGCTTACAAAGGAAAGCACCTGGGCTGGAATGAGCAGTGAATGAAACTGTAAAGGATTGTTGTCAGTCTATCTATTGAAACAGACGAGCAAACACTGAAAACGAAAGCAATGAAACGTACAAAAAGTGGATTAATTACCCAGTTCTTTAAACGTGATAATTTTAATACCGTGGCACCTGATTGGAACGTTCTGGTCGCGTCTGGTTGCGCGCGCATCTAGCGAGAAGGAAGGCACAGGGAAGCGTATCTGGAGCTTTGGTAGACACTGTAGCGCAGCACGGAGCGAGGGGAAAGAAGACTATGGTGACGGCACAGAGCAGAGAAAGCAGGGGGGAACATCTAGAAGCGTATCATCTCGACGTTTCCGTAAGCCACGCGAATCGAAGATTCGAGATGTTATAGTTCAGTAAATAAAAGCGAGAAGCAGTCTTGCTGGAGTTAGTTAGTCTCCAGTCAGACTTCAAGTTAAGTCTTGGACAGCAGCGATCAAGGTGGATAAGAGTTCGACGTGCAGTGAACTTGCATGAGTTCGTAACTGTGGCAGGGGCCAGGCGAAGGCGGCGTATCTGGAGGATCTGGGTTCGATGTGCAGTGAACTTGAACAGTGAGCTAGAAGAACTAGCCACGGCGAACGAACTGTGAACTGAGAAATGACAGTTTTGTTCTGCACATAGTGCTTTGTGAGCATTAGTTGGAATTAGGAGTACATTGTTGTTCTTCTCAATAATACACGTGTATTGTCATTGTCGTCGTGTGGAGTGCAATAACGACTATTGTGTTGCTGTGTTGAGTGGAGTATCCATTTTTGTAGGGTGAATTATTAAGAATAAAAGTCACATTGTTGACAGGTGTGGTGGTTAAAAAGAGAAATAAAAGTTACAATACTAATATACCATCAGTAGATTCGGTGATATTACAAGATTCGGTAAGTGAAAATGTGCGGGAAAACAAAAGTAAAATGACTAGAAGTGATGAAGCAATCTCGGAGGTGGAGTATTTATCTTTTAACGAAGATAGAAATAAAGTTTTAAGCCATGACGAAGGTGAACCTACGTCATCAAAGAGTGACAGTGCGATAAACAATTAGAACTTCATCTAGTGATTTACCTTGGTCAGGAGACGGTATAGCAAAGAAGAATAAGAAGGAGAACCTTGACGGCATATATAAACATGAAAAAAGTGTTATTCATTCGGATTGTGTGCAGCATGAAAAAATATGCAAAAAGCTGATCCTAGAAACATGTACTGTAAATGCTCGTGAGCTATACTTAAAATATCAAAAGGAAAAATTAGATGCAACTGTTAAGGTGTTATGATCAGTTTATGTGGCCGAAAAAAGAGAGTGCAATTTTCGTAACCATCCAGAACTTATACAGCTACAAATTGCGAAGGGCGTAGATATGGGAACACATCTTCATACACATAATACCACAGCAACAATGACTAATTTTATTGCTGACTATTACTTTTAAAATTGGTTAATTTTTTTAAATCGTCTGACTTTTTTCCATTTCTGTGACAGGTTTTCTATAAAAACACTTGATTTCATATGTTACATATGTGAACGAACAAAATAACGCATGCTGCTGTTTCTATAAAGTAGTACCAGTGGAAAATGCTGATGCAAAGTCCCTTGAAGAAAAAATTATCCAAGCTTTCTCAGAAGACGGCATAGATGTGGAAATGCTTAAAGAAAAGCTTGTTGGATTTGGTTCAGCTGGAGCGGCAGTGTTTACTGGTAAAAAAGGTGTTGCAGCTAGAATTAGGAGAAACATATCTCCGCACCTGATTAGTGTACATTGTATGGGTCATAGGATTGACCTTGTTTCCGAACAAGTTTTTAGTGACGTCAATGCTGTTCATAACCTTGAATGTTTGCTAGATGAACTTTATAAAATTTTCATTAAACTACATACAGCTGCAAAACTTAACCCGTCAGTGGTGACCTGGGGTGTGAAACACCCTAAGACTTATTGTTCCCATTGTCTTGAACAGATGTCAGCATTTGGTGATCTGTTATTCTGTGTACCTTTTTAGAAAAGCCTATAGATGGCTATGAATAAATCAGAGTTTTTGCAGTTGCTTTGAGGCTTTCACAGTGAACGGAAGTACTGGTATACGAAAGGACATAATTGGGGTTTCTAAAACCCCCACACCACCACTCCTGTTATACAATAATTTTTCAAGGCAAGTTTTTGTAAAGTACGAAATATTAACACACTTAGTAGTATTATATACAAGATTTGCTTATACTAATGCTGTATCATTTTTCTGTAAAAGGAAAGGCAGAGACAGGCCTATAGCCTACACACACACACCAATACAATTCAATTGCTTTTCTTCTCTTCAAAACAATCCTACACATATGCTTGCAGAGAATACTGTTATGTTAATTTTAGGACTTATACATTATACACATTTCAGATGGATCCCTATGAAATGGAAGGAGTCAGAATTAGAGCTCTTGTTGATTCTGTTAACTCCGAAGAACCACTGGATTCAGAGGATGAGAATGAGAGAGATTTGTTTGAAGTAAGTGACCATGATACTGCATCCGAGCAGGATGCAGATGAAGCACTAGACAATGGAGATTCTGATGTGGTTGTTGGAGATGACATGCAGATATATTCAGATAAAGACAAAGTCACGCAATGGTCGAGACATGTTCCTCCAAGAAATACAAGATGTAGAGCTCAAATATCGTAACTCATCTGCCAGGAGTTAGAGGAGAAGCTAAATCTGCTAGCACCCCACAAGGCTGTTTCTCATTATTCATAACAGCGGATATGATCAATGAAATTGTATGCCATACCAACAAAAAGATTGCATCCCTAAAGAAAAATTATGCCCGAATAATATTAGTGAAACCTACCAATGCAACCGAAATTTCTGCTGTTCTGGGACTTCTGTACATGGCAGGATTACACAAAGTGAGTAGGCTAAATCTGGAGGAATTATGGGCGGCAGATGGCACAGGCAACAGTGACACTACCAAGATTCAGATTTGTACTACGTTGTTTGCGCTTTGATGACATAGATACTCGAACGGAGAGGAAAGAGCAGGATAATTTTGTCCCATTGAGAGATATTTTTGATTCGTTCGTCAGAAACTGTCAGAAATACTACTCAGTTGCAGATATGTAACTAATGACAAGAAGTTAGAGGCCTTCAGAGGGAGGTGTTCTTTCATGGTATATTTACCTTCTAAGCCTGCAAAATATGGAATTAGGGTGTACGACTTGTAGATACTAAGATGTTATACACTCTAAATTTGGAAGCTTATACAGGAAAGTAGCCAACTGGAAGTCCATATCTTGTAATCAATAGCCCATTGATGTCGTAGATCGATTAGTCACACCCATATGAAAAACTGGCAGAAACGTGACAACTGATAACTGGTTCACAAGTTACCCTCTGGCTGAAAAGTTGCTAAGTGAACATAGACTGACATTAGTAGGAACAATGAGAAAAAATAAACCTCAGATTCCCCCAGAATTTTTATCTTGCAAAGGCCGTCCTGTCCACTTCACTATGTTCACATTTCAAAAGGAAAAGTCTCTAGTATCACATATTCCAAGAAAGGGCAAGCTTCTCGTTTTACTGTCAACAATGCATCACGATGATTCCATTGATGAAGCAACAGGTGATCAACAAAAACCTGAAATTAACACTTTTTACAATGCAACGAAAGGAGGAGTAGATGTGGTGGACGAGCTTTCAGCAGCCTACAATATTTCCAGGAACAGCCGAAAATGGCCTCTTACTCTATTCTTTGCAGTCATGAATGTAACAGTTATAAATGCTCAAATCATTTATGATGCTAACACTAAAATATAACATGAACGCAGGGTTTTTTTGATATAATTGGATTTGTCACTAATCAAACAACAAATGGGCACCCGAAACTACGACAGACACCTCGACTGTTGGATTCAATAGTGAAGAGACAGAGAAATCCGGACACACCTAGTGAAGCACCTCCAGCTAAACTTCAAAACAACCAAGGTTGTTGTGTGAAGTGTCCCTGACAAAGAGACAGAAAAAGCAAAATTACATGCAAATCATGTACTGTACATATTTGTATGGAACATACTGTGACATTGTGTGAGAGCTGTGTAGCTAAAATTGAAAATGATGACCAGGAAATTTTGTAAATACTTGAAATCATGTGCGATAAAGTAACATTTTTATCTATTATTATTATTATTATTATTATTATTATTATTATTATTATTATTATTATAACATAGTAATAATGTGTTCAGTTAGGCCTATGCAAGGTATCCAGTCAGTATAATACCGGTACTTTGATTATTCTCTATGATTTTATAGGCTATAGGTATCTTCGTTTTTAACACATTCATTGTTTTGAAAAATGTGCAGTGGTGTAATTCATTTGTATTTAAAGATAATAATGTTTGTTGTCATAATTATTTCATAATATATCTAAACAGAAAGCTCAAGTTTTAAAATTCCAGCAGACTATCAAATGATGGAAAGGAAAAACAACTACCTGTAACAATGCAGTTAAATATTAAAGTACTGTATGTAGAAGAATGCAAAAGTTAATTGTTGAAGAGTGTGGACAAAATGTAATGAATGCAAATAAAACATATTACAACGAAAATAAGTATTGGTTGGTTTATTTACTTATGAAACAAACTTGGGGTTTTCAACACACCACATCACCACTTACGTTACAGTTTCTCATGTTACTAGCGTCTCCACATCTGATTAAGTGTACATTGTATGGCTCATAAGATGGACCTTGTTTCTGAACAAGTTTCTAGTGACGTCAATGCTGTTCATAACTTTGAATGCTTGCTAGTTGAACTTTATAAAATTTTCAGTAAATCACATACAGCTGCAAAACTTAAAAACACTGCGGCGGCTATAGGCATCACAGGTTATCTGAAAGTTAAAAAGCTGTTTCATATTCTATAACTTATATTATTTAATGTACCGAAGTACATATGATATTTCCATGCAGATATTCTGCATCATCATATGATGAAAGAGTAATGGAAAGGAGAAAAATTCTCTCCGGCGCCGGGATTTTAACCCGGGTTTTCAGCTCTATGTGCTGATGCTTTATCCACTAAGCCACACCGGATACCACCCCGGCGTCGGACAGAATCGTCTCAGTTTAAGTTCCAACTCTTGGGTTCCCTCTAGTGGCCGCCCTCTGCACTACGTCATAGATGTCTATGAACGTAGGACTGAAGTCCACACATGTGCTGAGGTGCACTCGTTATGAGTGACTAGTTGGCCGGGATCCGACGGAATAAGCGCCGTCTTAAATCACGAAGTGATTTACGCATATCATATAACTTATATTATTTAATGTACCGAAGTACATATGATATTTCCATGCAGATATTCTGCGTCATTATACAATGAAAGAGTAATGGAACGGAGAAAAATTCTCTCCGGCACTGGGATTTGAACCCGGGTTTTCAGCTCTACGTGCTGATGCTTTATCCACTAAGCCACACCGTTCCATTACTCAAACCCCGGCGCCGGAGAGAATTTTTCCATTACTCTTTCATCGTATGATGACGCAGAATATCTGCATGGAAATATCATATGTACTTCGGTACATTAAATAATATAAGTTATATGATATGCGTAAATCACTTCGTGATTTAAGACGGCGCTTATTCCGTCGGATCCCGGCCAACTAGTCACTCATAACGAGTGCACCTCAGCACATGTGTGGACTTCAGTCCTACGTTCATAGACATCTATGACGTAGTGCAGAGGGCGGCCACTAGAGGGAACCCAAGAGTTGGAACTTAAACTGAGACGATTCTGTCCGACGCCGGGGTGGTATCCGGTGTGGCTTAGTGGATAAAGCATCAGCACATAGAGCTGAAAACCCGGGTTCAAATCCCGGCGCCGGAGAGAATTTTTCTCTGTTCCATTACTCTTTCATCGTATGATGACGCAGAATATCTGCATGGAAATATCATATGTACTTCGGTACATTAAATAATATAAGTTAATGATATGCGTAAATCACTTCGTGATTTAAGACGGCGCTTATTCCGTCGGATCCGGGCCAACTAGTCACTCATAACGAGTGCACCTCAGCACATGTGTGGACTTCAGTCCTACGCTCATAGACATCTATGACGTAGTGCAGAGAGCGGCCACTAGAGGGAACCCAAGAGTTGGAACTTAAACTGAGACGATTCTGTCCGACGCTGGGGTGGTATCCGGTGTGGCTTAATGGATAAAGCATCAGCACATAGAGCTGAAAACCCGGGTTAAAATCCCGGCGCCGGAGAGAATTTTTCTCCGTTCCATTACTCTTTCATCGTATGTTTCATATTCGTTGGATATCTAGTGAGAAGGATGCTTTGTTGGCAGTGTTGTATCATGCAGTTTCTAAACTCAGAATCTGAAAGCCGTAAATTATTAAGTAGTGATCGTTGATAATTGGCAGGGCTTTATAAAAAACTTTCACTGAGAAAAATATTCTAGTGCTGAGTTTCTTATTAGATATATCATGTGTTCTGTCTCGTAATTAGTACAACAATGCAAAAAGAATCTGTTTCTTACAGTGAAATAGAAAATAAAATTAATTCCGCAACACAAACTCTTAAAGAAATGCATGTTAAGGATGATCTTTATTTTAGTCTTTGCAAAGAAAATTACTTAACATACTGTAAACTTCAACCTAAAGAGGAAGGTGAAAACAGAGAGTTGACAAAATAAGAGGACAAATAATTCAAGGTTTAATAAATGAACTTGAAAGAAGATTTCCTTCAAGTGAAGTGATAAAAGTGTTTCTCAGTTTTTGAAGCAAATAAAATTAGCAGTAAAGGCGGTTTGTACGATAATTCTGACGTATATAAAGCAGCTGAGTTGCTTGGTTTGGATGATGACATTGCTGTGTCACGATGGAGAGAGTATAAGTCAGGCTCTCTAACCTTAAAAGCTTTGCCTATTCTGGAAAAATTAATACGGAAAGTGCGTTCAGTGCCTCTGTCAACTGCTGTGTGTGAATGAAGTTTCAGCATTGCTCATAGAATCAAAACTGCCGAAAGAAATTGTTTGTTAGTGAAAACTTTACAGTCTGTAATGACAACTAAACTTAATGGGCAGCCATTGAATTTGTGGGATGCCTTTACCGTCGCAGATAGATGAGTCACCTCCGGACATCATTCGGCAAAGGAAAGGAGGAAGGAGCTGTACCACCTCAAAATTTTTCTTTAAGGTAAGCTTACTTTTATTTGACATATTTTAACATTTACTTTTCTTTTAAAATGGCAATGTTTTCATTTAAAAACCATATGTACTTGAAACTTCTCAAACCATTATACATAACGTAAAGGTAAAAATTCTTTTCTCCGCACCAACTTTTAACGATTTCGCACCCTGAGACAGAGATGTCCAACGAGGCCAGAATAGGTCGTAAGGCCTAATTCATGTAAGGAAGAAGAAGAAGAGAAGATAAATATGCGGTGACTGCTATTGGTGAATTATCAATCTATGACACATTTTCTGTTACAAGTCAACACTTTTCTTCAGTTTCTCTTTGGAATTGGAAGTTAAGATACCTCTTAGTCGAGAAGACATAGCAAGAGCTGTCACATTGCTTGAGGATGGTCGAAGCATTAGTTTTGTCAGTGCATTAGGAAGACCCAACATATCCTATGCCAATTCTGTAAACTCAGTACCTATCACAGACAACAAGAATCAAGCCGTAAGTGGTCTACATCTGCCAGGGATGACAGATTTCTGGTTCTCTATGTCCTACGAGATTGTCACACGATCATGGTTGAAGCCGGAAATCTTCTTGAAGAACGTTGTTTAAATGAGACAACTGTTAGATGAAGAAGCCGGAAAGTCAATTTAATCTCAAAAAGACCTGCAACTGCTCCACAGCACCAGGCAGAGTGATTAGAGTTCATGTGTCATAACTGGTATTGAACTGTGGATCAGTGGTCAATAGTGCTGTTCATGGAAGAGTCGTGATTTTGCTTTATTCATGGCAATGCAATCCCCCCCCTCCACCTGCTCAATGATGTTCGCTGTGTGAAGGACTACCTTCGTGATGTCGGATACCAACCCTGGACTGGCCAGCATGCTACCCAGACTTAAATTTTATTGAACACCTGTGGAGTATGCTCGGCCAAGATGTCCAACATCGCAACTTCGACACCCTGAATGAAATACGGACAGCATTGCAGGAGAAGTGGAGCCTAATCACTCTTGAAGATCATGAAGTCAAACGACTTGTTCAGCTTCGACATGTGAGGGGTACACGGGAAAACCGATTAAGGTCCATCAAAAATCGAAATTGAGTTAATAATGCCATCTTATAGTGGAAAGGAAGTACTATCATGTGATCTAGCTAGTTTTCTGTCAAAACGATCATGGTCCTCGAAAATGAGTGTTGAAGTTTTCATGTACTTCAGAAGAATGATCAAGCTCCAGTTGGTTCTGTAGAAGAACGATCAAGGTCCATTTTTCTACTCTGCTTTTCGTCTATGCTTTGCCGTATAATGCTGCAGCTTTGTGTTGCTGACTTTCCGGCAATTTATGTAAAATGACCTGAATGATGATTTCATTACATTTCTACTGTTGAGTAAGAATGCAATGATTTTTTTTCGTACTAAAGTAAACAAGGTCTTATTTGCAGCTTGTTTCATGGACATTCTTTCAGAACTTGTGTTAGTTGTTTCGGATGTTGCCTTAAAATTAAGTCATAAGTGAAATGGAGGTATCAGAATTAACAGAGAATATAGCTATGCAGGATGTGAGTACAAAGAAAATAATTTTTGACGTACTTTTAACTCATCGAAAAGAATACAGACCATGAGTAAAATTAAGGAGACACTTGTTTAAGTGTTCAGGAATGAGATGTTTTCAGAATATTGGATGTGCATGTGATGTCTAGAGATAGATGTGTATGTGTGTGTGTGTGTGTGTGTGTGTGCACGGTGCATATATAATAATGTATTAGTTTGGCCTACAGAGTATTTCACGGCTATATAATGTTAATAATAGAATGCAATGTAAACATTATTACTGGTGCAAATCAAGCTTTCAGGTATAACTCCCTGTAAAGTTGATTTGAATAGTTTCGAGGGAAAAATTGTTCCGGGGCCGGACCAATGCTCTACGTACGTTTAACCAAAGGTCCCGAGTTCGATGCCCGGCCCTGGAACAATTTTTCCCTCGAAATAGTTCAAATCAACTTTACAGGGAGTTATACCTGAAAGCTTGATTTGCATAATACACGTCACTGTTCGTTAACAGAAAACCACAATTTAAGTCACCCTCTTTACCCTTTCCTATCCAGTCCTCTGACTGAACTCTTACTTTCTTCGACCCCAACGGCATTAGAGCATTCGAGGCCTAGGGGTTCATTTCCCTTTCCTTCCTCCCCTTTCTACTTTTCTGTTCCTAGTGCTGACCTGCTATGGCACTAAAATCGTCCTCCAGTGGCTTAAGGAGGGAAAGCTGGTGATCAACAAGATCTCCCAGCTAGGTACAATGGACCCGTCGACCAACAGCAGGTGTGGTCCTCCAGACATTCTGGGGGTTGTGTGTGAATGAAGTAGCCACCAAAACGTTAAAATATGGTGTTCACTTAAATCGGCTACAACTTGCCATTTAACCACTCCAATATGAAATGAGTACCATTAAGGTAAAATTATCCGGAGGTAAAATAGTCCCCCAATCGGATCTCCGGGCGGGGACTACTTTAATGGTACACAATCAACTAAACATCTTACAATGGAATGCTGGCGGTATAACATTAGCCAAGAAGACTGAACTAGCCAATATACTCTCAGATAATAATATAGATATCTTCCTTATCCAAGAAGCAAATCTTAATGCTGACCAATTAAAATATTTTAATTTTAAAGGTTTTAATATGAAACTGTTACCCAAAGGTAGACGGATCAGTAGTGGAATTCTCGCAGGTACATCAAAGAAATTAATTACAAATTTTCAAATCATAAAAGAAATGGATAATCAAGACAAATTAGAACTAATAAAAATTGAAGTATGGAAAAATCAACAACATTTCAAAATCTACAGTGTCTATAACCCACCTAATAATCCCCTTGATCTAACTTTGTTTGATATACAACCTAAAACTATTATAATTGGTGACTTTAACGCCCACTCCCAACTTTGGGGCTACGATAATGTAAACCAACCTGGAAAAATGATCATGGACCTCCTAAATACTACAACGGCAGAACTTGTCTACAGAAAAGAAGATCCCCCTACTTTCATTCATTATTCTGGTTCTGGTACAAATCCAGACTTATTACTAGTAACATCAGATATCCATCACAAAACCAAGAAAAAAATAATTGAAGACCCTGGATCTGGCCATAGAGTCATCATTGCTTCTATCCATCTCCACCAAAACCGAAGACAGGCACCCTACAATAACAAAACAACATGGAACTTTAAGAAAGCGAATTGGAAACTATTTACAACAGAACTCGACGAACACCTCAAGGTCAACACACCACTAATGGAAAATACAAACTCAGATAGATTGAACAAATATTTCTGTGAATCTGTTCTTAAAATTGCAAAAAAGCACATTCCACGAGGCAAACCAAAAAAATACACCCCATTCTGGACAGAAAACCTGAATTTATTGAAACAAGATAGAGATAAAGCAAGAACCAAAGCAGAACATAGCAAAACACCAGAAGATACTCAAGATTGGAGGAAGAAGACTGCCATTCTTAAAAAAGCAATCATAACAGCAAAAAAGAACAGTTTCAATAAATTTATTGAAAATATTAATTACAGAACCGATAGCTCTAAAACATATAAATTTCTGAAGAATATTCCCAATACACAGGAAAATACTAGCCAACCTATTATTCATAATAACAAAACACTAACAGATAGTAGACATATAGCAAACGCATTTAATAAACACTTCTCAAACTCTCACAGATTACATCCCAATATCAAAAAAACTGACAAATTTATCAAAAGAGAATTACGTAAAAATAATAAAAACAATATTACTAGTACAAAACCTGAAATATTTCATAAAAATTTTACTTCCAAAGAATTAACTCTAGCTATACAAAATTTAAAAACCAAGAAATCTCCTGGCCCCGAGAACATTCATTCCGAATTTTTTAAACATCTGGGGGAAAAAGCCAAGTCTGTACTTTTATCCATTTTCAATTTATCATGGAACACCTCAATTCCTGCAGCTTGGAAAAAAGCAATCATTGTACCAATTCACAAAAAAGGGAAACCTGCTCATGATGTTAATAGTTATCGACCAATAGCACTATTAAGCATGATAGCAAAAACCATGGAGTCCATGATCTCCAACAGATTAACTTGGTATTTAGAATCCCAAAATCTTTTATCACCAAGACAAGCCGGTTTTCGACAACTACACTCTACCAATGAACAAGTCATACGCCTCAGCCAAGAAATAAAAGACAGTTTTAACAAGAAAGAAGATACCTTGGCAATATTTATTGACTTTCAGTTGGCATATGACTCTGTTTGGAGAAATAAATTATTACTAAAACTCCAGAAATTAGGTATCTCCAGCAATATGTTCAGATGGATATCAGAATTCCTTAGTCAAAGATTCATTGCCACTAAATTCAATAACTCACTTTCTAGTTACAGACAAACATATCGAGGTCTACCTCAGGGCGCTGTCCTCAGCACAACTTTATTCAATATTTATATAAGAGTCATTCCACGTCAAACCGGACAAATTTAAAGGAAATTTGACCTTGATGTTTTTTATTCTTGATGTTTTTTATTTCTGTCAAACTTTTTTATTGGATTGAAAGAACAAAAATAAAATATACGTATATTTTCATTTTCATAAAACTTGATTCTTGTGAAAAGGATTTAAATTTAAAACTTACGTAATAGCGCACACTGTTATATATAAACGGTAATATCTCCGTTACTAATTAACGCAAGTTATTCAAATTCGGTTCATATTAAAGCTCATGAGATATACTTTTAGCATATATGACCTTGGATTACATAAACATTTTTGTTCTATTTTTTTCTTTAAAATATATTTTTAAAATGTATTTTTTTTAAAGTTCGCAAACTTTTTTCGAAATATAAAAAATATCACTGCGTTTCTTAGTTTCTCAACTATATGCATACAAAATTTCAGAATGGGATATACGTAAATGAATTTGCAATAAATTAACTTATCCAGCCGGGCGCACGCTGTTCAGTAGGAGCATCACTGCAAGACCGCGTCGCTATGTATGGATACGTGGTACACACAGTGTCAGTATGTTATACACCACAAAGTCGACTTACGAAATATGTAGACACTTTTGAAGCACAATTATTAACATAAAATTCCACAAAACTAACTTAAAACACACACAAACAAGTCAACCGATTGGATAACTGAAACGTACTTTTAAGCAACTCAGATAAATACACGTTTACTTTCGTGGGACAAAGAATAATGTTTGACTAGTGCTTCAGATTTTGAGATCGGTATGAAAGCATGTAGTGTTCTCGTGCCACTTACGGCTTTTGCCCTCTCATATCGAGACTGCAGTAAGTCACATTCGTTTTTATGTTCATTATTGGTGAAAAATAGAAAATGAATTCCACTAATATTCTTTTCAGCCCACTCAAACAATTTTCTTGGTGTCGTAATGGGGTCCTGATGTGGCTGAAGACTTGCTGTTGTTGCTAGTCTTTTAGTGGTTCCGCCAATCCCATCACAAGGGCCCTTCCCATGTGAAGTTCCAAAAAAATGCCATTCAGCACTTACGCCGAAATCTTCTTCGTGAAAACACAGATTTACAACATTTTTTCTGTTTTTGAATTAGGCACTAGCCCCATCAGAAAAATAAATAACTCTTTTAACATTTCCTATTTCGTTCTTCAGAAACCGTATTAATTGTCTTTCGAAAAGGTGGACAGCATTTGTATCGTGCTTAAGACACTCTGAAATTGGTACAAAGTTTTTATGTTTTAATTCACTTCTGTCTTTAAAATAAATTACAAAGGGATGGAGTGTGACCTGATTTTTATTCCAATGAACACCCTGTACTGAGTCTTGAATCACGCATGCATAATTTTCGGAAAAGTCACAAATTACAAGGCATTCACCGTCCTGGAGAGCTTCTTTCTTTTCCGCCAGAAACGCAGCTTGCTGCTGAGCAATAAATGCGTGAGGAGCTAGGGCTTCTAACTTGGTCGAAAGTTTATCTAAAAATTCTTCTACTGTAGAGTGCAAAATTTCTAAATTAGTTCGGTCAACAGTTACCCATTGTTTGTAATTGACTACATCTATCATTTCTGTTTCAAATGCTTCCTGTAAATATTGAATTAAGTCTGCAGTTGATGAACAATTTTTACACTTTCTGAAATAACAATCAGGGGATGCAGGGTTACATACAATCTGTGAAATCAGATCTTTGTAATTTCGCAGTGGCCGTTCTAGATTGGCTGTCAATTTCGCAATGTTTCCACCATCAATTAACAACTTTACATTCTCATGATAAGCACACACATAGACTGAATGAGTACCACTGGCTCCAGGAAGCACACATTGTTTTGGTCTTAGTTCCGCAAATTTTGAAAAACTAATTTGTATATCTGGATATTTAACTTTAAAAACCCAAAATGTTTCTTTTAAATTTGATAGCAACAATCTTTTCTGTTTCTGTACTTTGTGGCTGTCTTCTTTTACAGAAACGAAGTTTTTCTTTCCTGCCATGACGTGGCTTACATCATCATTAGTGTAATGGTCAAATACTTTTTTCACTATGGATGTGTCTAAAGTTTTTCCACTTCTAGATTCTGGAGTCGAGAGAATTCCCCTCTCTGCAGCTAAGTTTTTTGCAACATTGATCATGTGATTAGATGCATCAAAGTGTTCCCTAATTTTACTGTATGGCCAGTCCTCAAATATAGTTAAAATCTGAGTTTTAAGTTTTCTGTCAGTAGTGTTCCTGAAACACTCTGCTAGCTTATTAATTATGTCACTGCTATTCTTCACATCTGGTGCTGTTTCTACTTCCTTTTTCTCAACGCGAAAAATCTTTTCCTTAAGCGTCTGTTTTATTTTCTGATATTTCCGTTGGGGATACTTCTTCTGTGATAATTTCTTCTTCTTAATTGATGTTTCCCCCATTGAGACCAAACTTTCATTCAACTTGTCAATGTCCGTCACTGACACTTCTGAATTACTTGAAGCACTACATTTATCAGTTTCCGAAGTGCCTGTTGTTTCTTGTTCAATGTTCTGAACACTAGAACCGGCTAAGATATCAACACTGCTAGTTTGAACGACACTTGATTCACCAACATCTGACATTAATGAAATTTTCTTACGACAATTTTCACAAATCCTAAGATTGTATGACAACTTAATGTGTTGCATGTTCAATTTTTTAAGCATGTTAGAAGTCACGCGCCTTAATTTCCCTTTCTTAAACCTACGGCTGTGGTTGCTTATTTTGAAAAGATTAAAACACTGATAATGTCTAGGTTGTGTTACATTACTCATTGTGATTAGGCTACACACTAATAATTGCACCAACTAAAAACAATAACAGAAACTATGCTATACACACTCACTCACTATAGTACTGTGTTATTAATGCCCGAACGTTTGAAAATCTCGGAACAAACTGAAGAGAATTCATTCTGCCTTGGACCTGGTTTAAGTATTATATATCCCAGCTAAGCTTCTCCAGACGTAAACAAAGATTACTGGCAGTCGCCAGTGTGGTGATAACAGACAAAGGCAGCAATTGAGGTTTCAGCCAGCAGTTTAACGGTGTGGCGTTGCAAGGGATGAAGATTAGCGCAACAGACTCTGCGCGTGTATTTATTTATTATTTTTTTACTCTGTAATTTATTGCTTTCCCACTATGAAATTTGGCACACTTACGGATAATTAAATGGAGAACACGGTGATAACTTAAAAATGGTATTCTAAGTGTCCGAACATTATGAATATCAAGATTTATATAATGATTATGGCATAAAGTACTGTGAATACATAAAAATGGAAAGTGAATATACACAGGCTAAAAGATATATATTTAACATTCCAAATGACACTAACCTCGATTTCATACGATATACGTAACGGGAGAAACAAATATTTATATATGTCAATGTATGCAATTTTTTAATAATTTTGATGCTGTATAAATCTCAAAATAATCAGAATTGGGGCCAATAAAAAAATACGGGTCTCTTATTTTAACCCTTAGAAAGCATAAAAAAAATTTCAAACAATTCTAAAAATATGAGGTCAAAAATGTGTCCGGTCTGACGTGGAATGACTCATAAATGACTTACCCTCCCTATTAGAGGAATCAAACATAAAAACAGCACTATTTGCAGATGATATAGTTTTGTGGACTTCCGGATCTTACAGACATAGAGACAAAATTCAAAATTCTGCTCTTAAAGCTCTAAATCAACTACATGAATGGAATACATCAAATTTGATGACACTCAATTTAAGCAAAAGTAACTACCAAATATTTTCACTTGGTAAAAAAGAAAGAGAATTCAATATCCAATACAATGGCCAACACCTTCCTAGGACTTATGAATCCAAATATCTTGGAGTTATTTTCGATAGTAAGTTAACATGGAGCAACCATTTGAAATACATTTCTGAAAAAGCTCGTAAAAGATTCTCCCTTCTAAAAAGATTAGCAGGAAAGAAATGGGGATGCTCTAGGAATACTCTGAACACTACATACAAAATGTTTATACAGCCAGTGCTGACATACTGCGGAGAAATTTTAATTACTTCACCTTTCATAAATGACATAGAATATGTTCAAAACCAAGCTCTCAGACTCATTATTGGTGGAATCAAAACAACGCCAATAGATTCTATGAGATTCCTCACTAATATTAACAGCATCAAAATGACAATAGAAGAAAAAGCACTGATTCAATTTGAAAAACTTATCAGATTACCAGGTAACAATTGGCATTCATACAGTCCTCTTTGTAGATCGAAAACTCAAAAAAGTTTCATATCCATTGTTCAAGAATTAAAACAGAAAATCAATATCCCGAATTTAAAAGAAAACTTACAAATTAAATCAAACCCTTTAACTCTATTAAATACAGAATATAATCTAAATTTAACAGAAGAAATACTGAAATCAGAAGTAAACACTGAAATGCTGAAACAATTGTCTTTAGAAACAATTAATATTAGGTACCCTCCACAAAACTGGCTTCATTTATACACTGACGGATCCTTGATCTCCAGAGAACAAGGTGCCGGTGCAGGTATTACGTGCTGTCTCTTCTCACTTTATAGATCTCTTGGATATGGAACAACAAGTTTTGATGGTGAAATCATTGCAATAAATGAATGTCTCAAGAATCTTCTATGCCACATCAATAAATTTAGGAATGCAGTTATATTGTCAGATTCCAAAGCAGCTATTCTATCAATCGTCTCTAAACACACACCTTCATCTCAAACAGCAGAAATAACTAAAATGCTCTCTCAATTATTATCACTCAATAAAAGAATTGTATTCCAATGGATACCATCCCATTGTGGAATCCTAGGAAACGAGAATGCGGATGCTTTAGCAAAGAAGGGCAGCACTGCTACTTACGGACCTGTTGCTAAATCTACGTATTACTCTGTGAAGAGATTTATTAAATCTACATACTTAGACTTCAACAAACAAAATTTGATAACTCAATCCCAAGGGAAAAAATGGAACTCTCTGCATCAAAATCCACAGTTAATTCCCGATTTACCACGAAAATCGTCTGTAGCTGCATTTAGATTGGCAACATGCCATGATTGTTTGGCCAAACACCTGCATAGAATTGGAATATATCAGTCCCCTAACTGCCCATTGTGCAACTCAAACCAAGAAATGGATTCGGAACACCTCAAAATATGTGCTTCAGTGGCTAGTCATGATAATATCTTTGAAAAATATTGGAGTGCAAGAGGTCAAATGACTTTATTGTCAAACGCCTGGCATTAGAAAACAACAACAACATATTTTGCTTATAGAAAGGAGTAGATTAATAAGGGAATTAAATCAAATGGCTTCCTATGTTACATAGAATGCTCACCTGACAGGGCTTATCATTGTAAATACTATGAAGTCATTTAAGAAATATCCATTGATTTTTGTGAATTAGTAGCTACAATATAAGTTTTGGGTATTACTGAAGTGACGCATGTATTTGCGATAAATTTAGAACTAATAGCCTATATCTCAACTTGAATTAGAAATAAACAACGATAAAGATGCAACTCAGATACACAATTAGAATAGACAAAAACCATATCTCACAACGACTCAAAATGAACTACATAAGAGGAAAGGAGATACTTTTTTGAGGTAAAGTTGTTCTAAATGTTTGGATACATTTGAAATCCAGAAGGTATATGATTAATTACCAGAAGAATCTTCCGATTCCTACGGTATATTACCGCAGAAAACTATAGTTTTTTCGTGCTAAGTCCATACACTTTCTACTGGGAGATCAGTATTTTGTATCTATGATGAAACAGTTTCGAACAAAGTATAAACCAGAAGATAAGATGTGAGTTTCCTGATGACTAGTGACATGAGATTGCTAATTCTAGGAAGAAAGCTGAACCATTCTTCATAGTTGACTGCAAGATAGAAGTTGTTTATGGATGGGGAGAATTTCAGAATAACTACTGCAAAAAGAAAGCCCTTTCGCCTAGAGGTCCTTTGCAATCTACAATGTAAAATAAGATACTAAACAGGTGTTCCTGATAATCATCAAGCAGACGATATGAAAGCTATATAGTGAGTTTCTATTTTATTTGTCAAAATTATTTTATCTTCAATTTTATTTATTGCATTTTAATTTCAAATGCTATTAAACATCTGGGCCACCTGTAGTAACATGTTATAGTAGCACTCCCCGTTTACTATAACAGTCTGTCTTATTCCATTATTGGCCACACCTGTGGAGTAATGGTTAATGCGTCTCGCCGGGAAACCAGGTGGCCCGGGTTCGAATCCCAGTTGGGGCAAGTTACCTGATTGAGGTTTTTCCGGCGTTTCCCCCTCAACCCAGTATGAGCAAATGCTGGGTAACTTTCGGTGCTGGACCCCGGACTCATTTCACCGGCATTATCACCATCTCATTCAGATGCTAAATAACCTAAGATGTTGATAAAGCATTGTAAAATAACTTACTGAAAAATTATTGAGTTAACACGCGTAATTGAGGTTCGTTTTCCTACCAAAGTCATCAGTAGGCACTTTACAACAATGTGGCCTCCGCAATCTCCAGATTTCAATCCGGCCGACTTTTGGTTGTGGGGTTACCTTAAAGAACGAGTTTTCCTGATACATCCAATAACCCTACTGCAACTGAAAGATGCCATCTCGCAAGAAATTGCCAATATTTCAAGATATTGTCTGCAAAATGCTGTGCATGGTGTCGCAGACAGAATGCTATAAGTTGAACAAGAGAATGGCAGACATCTTCCCAATGTTTTGTAAACCCCGTTGTTTGTCCAACACTGTGATGTTTTTGTTTCTTCCCTATCTCAAATATTATAATATTTATAGCGGTTTAATGTTTGAACTGACTTTTGAAATACCCTATATTTTAAAATTATACATAAAACGGCCGAAAACAAATTAAATGTTTGAGTTAAATGTGGTGTTTCACTATAATATACGCTGTATTCCATGTATCTCAGAGTTTCCTATTTGGACCTTGATCGTTTTTACTCTGGAAATTTACACATTGTTTGTTTATATTGCATTTTCCATTTTTGCCATCCAAATTTAGAATAAATTGTCATTGTATAATTAATAAGAAATCATCGTTCTTTACATTCCACTATGTCAATTTCTATTAAATACACACATAACTAGGTATTAAAATTCGTTTTTCTCGAAACTTTCTAAAATGGACCTTGATCATTATTCCCATGTACCCTTCATGTATCTGATGACAACTCAACATTGATTTCGCCCATATAAACACAGTTATTCCTAAAAGTGCATGAAGTGCATCATGAGCTGCTGCTTGTATGTAGAAATAAGTGCGTCCACTACAGAGTTAATAGCACTTGGACACTTATTTTCGTAGCTAAGAAACAAATTTCTTTTACTTAAGAATTAATATTTGTCTTCTATAGGAAAAAATTGATGTTACAAATGGAAGATGATACCTTTGCACTTGTCTCTGGTTAAAGTATAAATTAAATTCTGTCAAACATTAATGACCACACATATTTGTAATGCAGCAACAGTACTTTCAATTTGTTATGAAAAAATAATTATATATGAGTAGTTTAATATCAAAGACGGACATATGTCGTCTCCATAGTTTTGATCTACATGCACTTTTTGGTTGCACAATGTTCTTTGTAATATTTTAACACAATTTATTTTGTAAATGTAGTGATAAAGTTTGCTAGAGTTTGCATATGGTTTCACCATAACTGAAAAGAGCATGAAAAATTGTATAAGAACCACATCTATCTAAATTTCGATTTGAGGGTCAGATGTCCGGCTCTGATATTAAGCTACCCATATATATATATATATATGTATTGTGACGGCAGGCCAAATAATCTTGGCGCTTCAGGGAACTTCGTGAGCGTCCGGCAGAAGCGAGCTCCGTGGAGCGTTGAGGGTGTGGTGCGGAGGGGAGACGAAATGCTGGTCGCTACGGTGTGGCAAGACGTAAGGGGAACGGCGGCATGCTGGGCCGCGGCAGAGAGGGGGAAGTAAGCAGCTGCAACTGAGAAATCTAGAAAGGCGCCATCTTCTCAGCATCTGCAGAAATCGTACTTTCTGGAAACTATGGTTTAGTTATAAATAAGAGACGCAAGTGAGTCGTTGCAGTTTTTGGAGCAAGCCAGTCAGTCAGTGTAGCAGTGAAGCTAGCTTCGAGACCGGAGTTCGACTTGTGTGTGTCTGCAACTGGGGGACCTGAGTTCGAAGTTCAGTGGACTGTCTCTGGAAGACTTGAACTGTGAACTTGAGTGAATGAGCTAGACGAACTAGCCAAGGCAACGAACTGTGAACTGAGAACTGACAGTTTTGTTTTGTAAATAGTGCTTTGTGAACATTAGTTGAGATTAGCAGTACATTGTTGTTTTCAATAATCCAAGTGAATTGTCATTGTCTCTGTGGAGTGCAATAACGAATACTGAGTTGCTGTGTGGAGTGGAAATCCATTGTTGACAGGAGCGTTTAAAGTAAATTATAGAAAGTGATTATTGTTGAAACAATAAAGTTACATTATTGTTTTGTATAAAAGTTACAACTGGTATCAGAAGTGGGATATTATCGACATAATGGAGAACCTACAGCAGATCCTGCAACCTATCGCGGAACTGAAAAAGGACATAAGCGACGTAAAAGCAGAAATGAAGAACGATATTAGTGGAGTAAAGTCAGACATGAAAGACGACTTGAACAAGCACATCAGTGAGATGAAAAGTGACATAAGTGAAGTGAAAATGGAGATTAAAAGTGACGTCGCTATGCAAATCGGTAACGTTTCGGCCCAAGTAGATCGAATAGTTACCATCGTGAGAGACGAACTTAAAGCCGTTTTTGACAAACTAAACGAGAATTTTGCAACTATAAACGAGACGGTGGCCGAACTAAGACAGAACATAGACCATTTCGACGGCAAAATTCGCGCTCTCGAACGTCGTCAAGAGGAAACGAGTGTGCTGATGGACCAACATGCTGAAGAAAACAAGCACATACTCGCGTTAGTGGATCCCCAGGCGAGAGAACAGAAAAGGATAATCACCGAGGAAGTTCAATGGGCCATCCAACAATCGGCGACAGAATTGAGGACCTCACATAGTGGCCCTGTGGAACCATCGCCTTCAGCCAGACATTGCAACGTCAAGACGCCGAAGTTCGACGGTACGACGTCTTGGGCGATATTCCATCGCCAGTTCGAGGCTACCGCAGAGCACAATGGGTGGACGCCGGCAGAGAAAACTACTCAGCTGCTGGCCGCACTTCAGGGACAGGCGTCGGATATTCTTCACAGTGTTCCAGAAGATGGGAGAGCCGCTGAGATAATGGCAGCCTTGGAGGGACGTTTGGTGACCATCAACTTGCGGCAGCATTTAGGACCCAACTAAAAACGAGGGTCCAACAATCAGGCGAGTCCCTACAAAAATTTGCAATGGCGGTGGAACAACTGGCCCATAAGGCCTCAGGGGCCTACCACCTAGCTTCGTCGCTGGAGAGGCGGCCTACACCTTTGGCAGCGGAGTTCGATACCTCGAGATCAGACAACAGCTACTCTTGGCCGAGCATCGCACCATCAACGAAGCTCTGGCGGTGGCCCTCAGGATGGAGGCGGCCAAGTCGGCGGTGGAAGTCTCAACACCACACCGGATCAGGAGCGTCACAGCGGCCGATGGTGGGGGACGCCAACCGAAGCCACCCGAGCGGCAGAGACGAGGAGCGCCCACCTGCTGGTCCTGTGGCAGACCAGGACACTTGAGAAGGGACTGCGACCAATCTAGCGACCGACGGGAGAGGGAGGCGGCCGACGTCGAGGGGAGCCAACAGTCACCGGAGCGGCAGAGACGACGGGCGCCCACCTGCTGGTCCTGCGGCAGACCGGGACACTTAAGGAGGGACTGCGACCGATCTAGCGACCGACGGGAGAGAGAGGTGGCTGACACCGAGAGGAGCCAACAGTCACCTGAGCAACGGGGACGATGGGTGCCCACCTGCTGGTCCTGCGGCGAACTTGGGCACTTGCGGAGGAATTGCGACTGACCTGGATACAGTCAGAAGGTAGACGGGGCCGATGCTAGGAGGAGCACGTCGGCGCCATCATCACCGTCCCCTCGGCTTGTCCTGAAACCGGTCAACAGAAGATGCGACGATGGGCTGATTGCTGAAGGACGGATAAAAGGCCGTCCATGCAGAGTACTGGTGGACACCAGGGCGATGCTCACTATCGCCAGACCAGACATCGTGCGTGGCCTACCTGGGAGGACGCCGCTGCTCCGATACGAGCTACATACTGCTTCAGGCGAGAGCTTGCCCATCCAGAGAGAGGTCTTCCTGAATCTGACCTTGCGGAAGAGGAAACTGGAGATGTGGGTGTTCGTCGCCAACATTACCGAAGACGTCGTCCTGGGACTCGACGCCATGCGGTTACTCGATGCGACGGAGGACGTCCGGCGCCATATACTCCGCCTTGGTCGGGATGAAGTGTTCCTGATGGACGCTGAAGATCAACCCGTGGCCAGCGAGCTCTCCTTGGAGGGCCAAGTGGAAGAGCAAGATGGCGCCCACGCAGTACGAGTAATCGCTGCCCAGCCAATCCAGGATGGAGTGACACAACCATAAGGAGGGAGCAGCCGGAGAACCCCAAACATTGGACTGTCTAGCGGTCTACCAAGGGACTGCCCGGGACGAGCAGTCCTAAGAAGGGAGCAATGTGACGGCAGGCCGAATAATCTCGGCGCTTCGGGGAACTTCGTGCGCGTCCGGCAGAAGCGAGCTCCGTGGAATGCTGAGGGCGCGGCATGGAGGGGAGACGAAACGCTGGTCGCTACGGTGTGGCAAGACGTAAGGGGAACGGCGGCATGCTGGGCCGCAGCAGGGAGGGGGAAGTAAGCAGCTGCAACTGAGGGGCGAAATCCAGAGAAATCTAGAAAGGCGCCATCTTCTCAGCATCTGCAGAAATCGTACTTTCTGGAAACTATGGTTTAGTTATAAATAAGAGACGCAAGTGAGTCGTTGCAGTTTTTGGAGCAAGCCAGTCAGTGTAGCAGTGAAGCCAGCTTCGAGACCGGAGTTCGACTTGTGTGTGTCCGCAACTGGGGGAGCGTCCTGGAGAGTGCGGCGAATCCGGAGTCTTCGGTTCGTTGTGCAGTGGACTGCAGTTGGGGGACCTGAATTCGAAGTTCAGTGGACTGTCTCTGGAAGACTTGAACTGTGAACTTGAGTGAATGAGCTAGACGAACTAGCCAAGGCAACGAACTGTGAACTGAGAACTGACAGTTTTGTTTTGTAAATAGTGCTTTGTGAACATTAGTTGAGATTAGCAGTACCTTGTTGTTTTCAATAATCCAAGTGAATTGTCATTGTCGTCTGTGGAGTGCAATAACGAATACTGAGTTGCTGTGTGGAGTGGAAATCCCATTGTTGACGGGAGCGTTTAAAGTAAATTATAGAAAGTGATTATTGTTGAAACAATAAAGTTACATTATTGTTTTGTATAAAAGTTACAATTATGTATATATATATATATATATATATACGAGGGGGAGACCCAAAAATAACCGGAATGCTTTTTTTTTTAATTGAACTCTACATTCACAGTACTTTAGTCCCCTTCAAATTGTCCATGTGCTTTAATGCACTTGTCCCAACGTTTTTGCCACTGCTGAAAACAGTGCTGGAACTCATGAGGCAGGATACTGTTCAAAGCTGTTAACGTGTTTTCTTTGACATCATCCACATCACTGAATCACTTTCCTTTCAGACATTTCTTCATCCGTGGAAACAAAAGAAAGTCCGACAGTCGGGTGAGTAGGGTGGATGAGGCACAAGCACCATGTTGTTGTTTGTCAAAATCTGTCGGACCGTCAGAGCTGTGTGGGCTAGAGCATTGTCGTGGTGAAGCAACCATTTCCCATTTCTCCACATTTTGGACCGTTTTGTCGCACAATCTCTCGTAATCTTCGTCACACATCCAATAGAAATGCTGGTTCACTGTTTGTCCTGGCGGAATGAACTCTTTGTGGACAATGCCATTCACATCAAAAAAACAAATCAACATTGTTTTCACATTGGATCGCACTTGACGTCCTTTCTTGGGTTGTGATGAATTTGGAGTTTTCCACTGCTCGATGCTTGCTTTGATTCTGGATCGTACCCATGGCACCAAGACTCATCCCCAGTCACAAATCTTTTAAGAAACTTTGGATCGTTCTGCACTTCACTCTTCAAGTTGCAGCAAACATTCATATGGTCATATGTGAGCAAGCGAGGTACAAATTTTGCAGATACCCATCTCATGTGCAAATCTTCAGTTAAAATTCGCTGGACCATGGTCCATGACAGGTTTGCTTGCTCAGAAACTTCGTCAATGGTCTTTCGACGATCATCATCAACTGCACGTTTCATTTTGGCAATATTTTCGTAATTTCTTCCTGTCGAAGAACACCCGGGGCGTGGCATGTCTTCAGTTGACAAGTTGCCAGATTTGAAACAGGAAAACCACTCGTAGACCTGTGATTTCCCCAAAGCATCATCATTAAAGGCTTGCCGAAGCATCCCAATGGTCTCGGCTGTAGTTTTCCCTAACAGAAAACAAAATTTCACAACACACTCTTTGTTCCTTGTGGTCGACTATCTCACTAATTGCCAAACGGCTGAAACAGGAACACAAACAAAACAACACCACAAACAAACCACTTAACTCAGACTGACGCCAGCTCACTAACGGTCGCAGGAGATCCCAAACTAACACCACCTAACAGCACAACTCGTAACTACAAAGCATGCGTGCACAACAGTTCGGTTCCGGTTACTTTTGGGTCCACCCTTGTGTATATGTGTATATATATATATATATATATATATATATATATATATATATATATATATTTGCAGACAGTTACAATAAATGACAATGCAGTCTGAAGTCTGCACATCAAGAACCAGCAACTGTTTTTAGTTTTCACAACTACTGTATTTACCCAAATATAAGACGATTCCTAGTTTTCCAATAGTTTTTGTAGAATTAAATTTTTTTAAGGTATTTTTTTTATGAATTCACAGTCTATTATTAACTAATTTTGGGCATGATCTCTCATATCGTCGGTCCAATGCCAAAACCACGAATGTGCAAAATCTTACTTTCGAGATAAATGCATTTTAATATTCAAAGTGCGTGGAAAAATCAGGCTTTATATTTACGTTTATGTTTTCACTGCCAAAATGTGTAACTATTTATGCTATATATTAGGGCATACAAATTACCTTCTTTGTTTCATACTTTAAGGAAATTTTAAATAATTGTTCACATTAGTTTTTTCTTGACATGGCAGGATTGAAGAATGTTTGGAGTTCCGTTTGCAGACTTTGTAAACTAATTGTGAAATTAACGGTTTTCAAATATTTTAAAGAATAATGGGAGGACATATTTAATATTATGAAATGAATTTTCAGACATTTTTGTCTTCATCCTTACTTTCTAAAGAATTCTTTTATTTGTACATACACTGGAACAAATATTATTTTGTTCAAGAAAATATAAATTTTTATTAAACAAGATAATATTCTTCATGTAAGTTAAAGAAAAAAATTCATAGTATGGAAAATACTGAGAACTATGAAAGAACACAGTCATTATTCATTCTTAGAGTCCTCACTAGCGTAAGGCTCAGGCAAATCATCACGAATGTTTCTATCGTATTTCAATGGCTTATAAGATCTATGGTACTCCCCTGGTGTGGGCAAGATCCTCACACATTACTTTGAGATCCTGGAACTTGACTTCAGCAATGGACAGCAATGGCTGTATGTAGACTTTTGGGAGTGGACCCTTACTTGGTCTGCCTCTTAGTCTCTTCAGATTGACTTGATGGAAATCAGATTTGGAATTAGCTTTAAAAAATATTTGTCTTGGTTCTGTTCTTAGACATTGCAACCAACAAATACTTCTTCATGGAAGGTATTTTTTTAAGTCTTTCTTACGAAAATGACTTGAAGCCGTCAAAGTCATCATGAAGCATAGTTTTCACAAGAAATGGCGAAGGTTTGTTTCGGATAGTACAAATTAGTTTTTCCCATCCTTTAGCACTAAATTGAAACATGTTTTTATTTCGTCTCTATTTTGGAATGTATAGAATCACATTCAATTTCGATATATCCAGCTGAAAAAAAAAAAAATCCGTAATTTTTGGTTTGTAAAGAAGGGTGCTAGTTCAGGAAAAAAAATGCACATACCAATGAAGATAGCGTTATTTTGTTGTCTCCCATAACTGTCCGACATCATGAAGACTGCAGTCATGTTAAGATAAGACGTCACATAGGCCTACCGGTAGTTATGAACATGGAGATAAATGTCTACTGTCCCGCTTTTACGTTGAGTCTCATCCCAGATACAGAGTGTTAAAAAAAAGTATCCAATATTTTAGGCAGTGCTAGTATGCATCAAAACAAGAAAAAAATGTCTAATAAACATGGGTCCTACAACACATACTTTCTGAGATCTGAACACTTGTTCATAGGAGGTGCTCAACGTGATGTCCATTCATGGCAATGCATTCCTCTGCCCTTCGGCGTAAGGAATCACGCACTCTTTGAAATTGACCTCGTTGTTCTTGATAACCGAAAGTCTAGGGGATTTAGATTTGAGGAACGAGCAGGCCAAGGTGTGGGGCCTCCCCAATCAATCCAGCGGTCCTGAAATGTCAGTGTCAGGTGTTCACGTTCATTGCGGAAAAATGTGTTGGTGTGCCATCATGCATGAACCACATCTGTAGTCTTTACTAACATGGCACATACTCCAGCAAGGCAGTAGCGGCCAGTGATCAAAATCCTCGGTGAAGCCAGATGCAACTAGTTTAAGTGCCTCCGATAGGAAATGTTTGTTTATGATATTAATTATTATTGTTATTATATTATTAATATCATTATTACTGTATTATTATTATTGTTATTATTATTATTATTATTATCATTATTATTATTATTATTATTATTACTATTATTAGTCTATTCTTATTACTATCAATGAAAAATAATAATTTCACTCACCAAATAAGCTGTTATGCTGTGGGTTTCAGTGATTGTTTCAGTGTGATGAAGCATCCCATATTATGTTGAAATTCCCCTTTCTTTCTTTTCTTTTTATTTTTTTCCTTTGACAGCAACAAACAAGGCCTAGAGAAGTTTATTTTGCATCACATTACCACATAACCATTTATGTTGCCCATACCAGGGTGCAATAGAAACTCGCGTTTTAAGATTATGTGTCAGAAAAATTATCAGCGATGTCGTAGGTATCTCGGTAGTCTTTCTCTTTATTTAAAACTTCCTTTCTTTTAGTATTATTTCTTCTCGAAAAAGGATACTCTAACAATGAATTAACTGCACCAGCATTATTTCTCTCATTTGTTTCTGTTTATATTTTCCAAAAATACATAACAACTTTGCCTCAGATTCACTACTGTACTACGAAGTACAATAGTAGAACACCCTCGCTTATGTCCTAACTGAGACATAAGGGGAGAGAATCGAGTGGGTTTCTGCCTGCCAAAGAGCTGGAATTTTGTTATTTATGGCCTAGTTAGGAAGACAAGTCACCACTGCTATTCCCACCCCACTCTACCCTTGAGGCCGGCCCATGGATGGGACGAGTGAAACCTGACCAGGCCAGACGAATTGTGCCTCAGCTACAACATTTTAAGCGTAAACTCAAAGCCCGCGAAAGGACATGAAATGCATTAAGCCAGACCCGGCACGAACGATTCTGGCCTCAGGAACAAATTTTACTGCAAAACAGGTCTATATACATCACAAGCCAGACCCGGCACGAGCGATCCCGGCCTCAGGAACAAATTTTACTGCAAAACAGGTCTATATACATCAAAGTTTTCAAATGCTTCTACAGCGATATATGCTTCATTCAAATAACTAATACATTATATAAAAACACAAAATTTGATTTTAGTTAAGCCAAGTGACTGAGGCCCGGCCTCACTTGCCTCAGTCAATCAGCCACCACTGCAGCAAGATAGGCAATACGTTAATAAGAAAGTCCTGATAACGAGCCCCAGTTAATCTCTGTGGTAGCACGTATGGCCCTTAATCTATCGCCAATAACGCCTGCCCATAAGTTGATTGAGAATCGGTGCTGATGCTTTATTTCTTCAAGTGCATGGGAATTTTCATCAGCCCACACATGCTGATTACGAAAATTCACAACACTATTTCTGCTGAATCTTGCTCACATCCGCAACCAAAGTTTTCTTTCAGTATTCCTTGTGATGTATCAGTATTCCATGCCAGGGGTGTCAACTATGGTATGATTATCTGGTAGCCTGTTGTATTCTAGCGCAGAAAAATACATTGCCATAAATGGACGTGACATTGAGTACCTCCTATGAACAAGTGTTCAAATCTCAGAAAGTATATTTTGTTTATTAGACTTTTTTTCTTGTTCTGATGCATACTATCACCTCCTAAATATTGGATACTTTTTAACAGCCTGTATAATACTTGCGCATCCTGATTTCCAAATTATATGTCCCCAGATTACAAACAGCCTATTTGTGGAGGTAAAATATTGGACCCGCCTGCCCCTTTGGTGTATTTAAGACTGACTGTAGTTCAAAATTGAAGAACAATATTTCAGATGTTGACAAGATAATTTGTCTTCATCCCTAGTCTCTCGTGCAGATTTCCTTTTTCCATGTGAAGATTATAATCGGCATGCATGTATTTTTTTAAGACAATACGAAATATTATAGTCATTGATCTAACCGAGGAAGGTCTAAATCAAACATTTTGCACCTCTATTTCAGTCCATCTTGAGCCTTAATGGCCAAACGACTTGTACTAATATGTAAAAAAATAATGGAATATTTGTTGAAAATACATGAAACAATTCTAATGACATAATTATGGGAGTCGCCCTCGGTAGCGTAGTTGACATAGCGCTTGTCTTCTATGCACGAGGTTGCGGGTTCGATCCCGGCCGAGGTTGATGGCATTTAAGTGTGTTTAAATGCGACAGGCTCATGTCATTAGATTTACTGGCATGTAAAAGAACTCCTGTGGGACAAAATTCCGGCACACCGGCGACGCTGATATAACCTCAGCAGTTGCTAGCGTCGTTAAATAAACCATAATTTAAAGTTAATTACGGGACCAACGTAGCATCACACACACATTGCTTCTGATGTTAATAAAATGTAAAAATACATGACTGAATGTGCTCCAATGTTACAAGTCCAACGCCAAAATCACGAATGTAGCACATTGAATTGAATGATCTTTCACTTATGTGACTTTGGCATAAGAATCTACACACCACACAGACTCAGAAAGTGCACTTAGGTGAAAATGCGAAATTTTGCACATTCGTGGTTTTAGCATTGGACCGACGATATATAATGGGATGCTACATTCCAAATGGGCTAGAAGATCCCAACTGGAAGGAGGAGGAGGAGGAGGAGGAGGAGGAGGAGGAGGAGGAGACTATGACTATGGCTCTAGAACAAATTAGATTTCAAGTTTACTTACTTCTGCAAAATAGACAGATCCTCTTGCTGAAATGAAATTTGTATGCTTGTAGCGCCTAACAATCTAAATATTCCATTTACAAAAAACTATGTACACGAAGTAACTAAATGGCTTTATGTGTTTGAGGCTGGAGTACAGTAAATATTTGGAACAGGTTTTTTCTTGTCATAAATGATACAAAACGATACCATTGTGATAGTGTACTGTACAATATAAAAAATTGATGCAACTTGTGTATTTTTCTTAATACGCGAATTTAAGACGATTCCCTAATTTTAAACGCAAAAATTGGAAGAAACCTCGTCTTATATTTAGGTAAATATGGTATCCACCTGGTATGTTCCACACCTCAAAACTGCAATACATTTTACATTAATGTACAGTAGATTGGAAATCAAAAGAATACTCACTTTTCTGTTTTTTCTCCTTTGTAGAGTAGCTCATAACAAAGTGTTGCGTTGGTTGCTCGCCTGCCAGGGGCAATCGTTGGATCTGCAGGGAACGGAATGTTGTCTTCAGAGTAGACTTTGTTGTATCACCCTTACCGCTTTTGCCCATAGCAGGAGCATCATTTATTTTGCCTGGGATCAACCAGTAATCCAGCTGCAGTTCCATGGGCTCTGAGAGAGATTGGTCCCTGCAACATTTTATTCTCAGGCATTAGAAACTATAAACTTAAAATATTTAACAAAGTCTGGAAGTATATATATATATATATATATATATATATATATATATATATATATATAATAATTATTTGAAATCTCTAGGTATACTGCAGCATGATATTGAAAGCATTAGTCTACAAATTCTTAAGGACTCTATACTTATACTAAATACTCATTTGTATTCTACATATTAATGTGATTGTATCAAAATGTTATAGCAATTTTTATTGTTAGTAATATTAGTTTCCAAATTAATACAGTTTTCTTGTTAATTAAATTAAATTCTTGCATGTTTGTAATCTGAATCTGAATGGTCACCTGGTCTGTCAAGCAGATGTCTCCCTTTCTTTGCGAGAAATTATTATTATATATGAGAGAGAGGGGAGAGGGGGCGAGAGGGAGGGAAGGAGGGGGAGGGAGATGGGGAGAGAGGGAGACGGGGAGAGGGAGAGAGAGAGAGAGAAACATTTATTGAGATCCAAGGTAGCGGCTTTTGCCTAGCTGAGGAGCACCTAGCACTAGTGCGAGGAGTGAGCGCACACACACACACACTGGCACATTACATCAATCATATCCTTGCTATCTACAGGTCTCTTGTTACCAACAATCAACATTTTCAATATAAACAACTGTTTCACAACGTCTCAAATTGTGACATAACGGTACTGCTGGTTATGCTTATTACAGAATTTACTGGGTTAGTGCTAGGTTTATTAATGCTTTGGCATCTGAACAAAGTCATGGATGGAAAAATGAGGATCTTTGTGAAAGTGAACAACAATTCCATAAAAATATACGAATGTGTTGTAGCAAATGGAGGACATTTTGAGCAAGTACAAATTCCACACCACTTATTGTAAGTGTTGTATCAGTGCTAGGTACACAGGCGCGCTCCTCATGGAAACTAAGCCATAGCTTGACGGGAACTATCTCTGGATCATAAATGCTCTTCCTCATTGTACATGCATAGTTTTCTCTCAGACAATGAAGAATGGATAGGAGCAGAAAGAATATGTTAGTTCTCCATCTATAAAAGTGTGAGAAGAAATATCATAGACTTTGATGGAACTATCAAAACTATCTACATAGTTTTACAAAATTAATTTCCTTGGTTACAGAAATGTAAAAAAATTATTAATACCTTACGAAAAAAATATAACACTGCAATGGACCTCACTTCAATGTGGAAAACATGGTAATAAGGAGTCTAATACTGGTATGTTAGCAAAAACCTCAAATGAAATAGAAAACTACTGAACAATTTTCATAATCAAACAAATCATAGAAATAAAGATACGTAAATAAAAATCATATTTATAATATAACACCAGAAATCGAGTATTCTAAACGGATAAACATCATACACAATCCTAAAACAATTCCAGAACGACCACGAAAAGCAGTTGTTGCTACCTTTCATCTTAGTACCAGTCACAATAAAATTGTTCGAGTGTCACCAAATACTGGAAAGCAGAGAGGAAAAAAAAAAAACACATAAAAGAAACACACAAAAAACACACACGCACGCACATACATACACACACAAGAATGAAGAATTGATAGTGGTAATGACAACAGTAGTGATGACAGTAATGGTGGTGAGCGATAGTAAATTGTAACAGTATTGGTGGATGTTATGGTAGTGATAGTGGTAGTAACAGTGATGGTAGCAGCAGATATGTACTTAAGGAAAGCTTGTCGATGAGCTTTACCCTGCCATCCTCTGCTCGAAATTTTGAACACCAAATAAAAAAATACAGTATATACACGCATCAAAAAAAGTTTTGCATCACCTGTAGAAGTGGCATTTACACTCCACTTCAAGCATGTTCATAAAAATATTTGAAAGCTATCCTTTTAACTGTCTGAAAAATGTAAACAATGTTGAGAAACAGTAAAAGTTTACCCTAGAAACCAGTGAAAAAAGTAAACAGATGTAAACAGAAGTGCAAGAAGTCTCATCTCTCAGCAAATAGCTCAGGGTAAAACAATTTATTTCATTCTAAGAAGGTTGAACAATGGCAAGATGGTCAATTACGAATTTCAACCGGTGAGAATTGCTTTTCTATGTCAGGAAGGACTGTCTTCAAGGCAAGTGCGAGGCGCTTAGGATTGAACCAGAGTGTTGTGGTATGAACCTGGAATCGCTTTCGAAACACAGGTAATGTTGACGACATGCCTCGTAGTGGTCGTCCATGGGCAACAACAGAATGTGATGATCGATATCTGTGAATTATTGCGAAGAGAAATGCTGAGAATAATGCTTGCATGATTAACAATGACTTTCAAACTGCGACAGTGAGACACGTATCCAATCAGACTGTACGAAACCGATTACATGATAGCAGACTGGACTCCAGACGTTCATGGTGAGGCCCAACTCTTACACTTAGGCACCATGGGCAATGTTACACCTGGGCAAGAAATCATCACCAACTGACTTTACAAAATTGGCACAAAGTTCTATTCACGGACGAATGCCGAATGTCTTGTGCCAGATAATCATCGACAACATGGGTGGAGAGAATCAAGTAATGCTGCACGACTCAGACATCCCTACAATCGAATGCAGAAAGGTGGCGAATCAGTGATGTTTTGGGATGGCATTATGTGGGGTCGCCGGACACAATTGATGTCGATCCAAGGAATGCTGAGGGCTCCACAGTATAGGAACAACATTCTTCAAGCCATAGTAGCACCGTTTAATCAGCACTTCGGAGAAGGATTCATGTTATGGACAATAACTCCAGAGTTTATCGTGCGGCTGTCATCAATGACTTCCATAATCCTGAAGGAATTGCCAGCCTTGAATGACTTGCATATTCTACAGACATGAATCCAATTGTTGAACATGTCTGGGATCAACTGAAGAGAGCCATTCGTGCGTGCCCTGACCCCCCACACAATCTCGAAGACCTATGCAGAGTTGCTGTTGAGGAATGGGACAGAATGGATCATCAGTTGATAAATGTGCTGGTAGACAGTATGCCACGAACAGTCCAAGCATTAATCAATGCAAGATGAAACACTACACTCTATTGAAGTTGCTAGGATAGAGATTTGGTACTCCAGCCAATACTCAATTTTCACTTCGCCATCCACACCATTGTTATAATTTTGTCAACAACTGTTAAAAATAAATACATTTTCGTCCCTTACCTTTTCTTGGTCTTGTCTTTTATTGAAGGTCTGGCTGACAGTTGATGCAAAACTTTTTTTGGTGTGTGTACTTAGATCTACACTCATACTAATACCTAAACAAGATAAATATTCATCTAATAACCTGTATACTGAGCATATTACACGTGCAAATGAATTCTACAGCAGTTATCAAAATGTATTAATGTATTAAAAAATATCTGATATCAGGCGTGTACAAGAGATGGGGAAGTGGTTAAATATATATAAACTCAGGGGCGTATTTTGCGGACTACCGGGGCTACCGGCGGTAGCCCATGGAAATTACAAAAGAAAAAGTTTATAATATAACATAATGTAATAAATTTGTATCATTAGTTTTACCACAGTAATTAAAATTAAAGTAATTGTTAGATTTACATGCGCGCTCTGCTCTCGAAAAGAAACAAGTTGTCAAGGCGGCATCGCTGGAGAAACCGCTTGCTACGTGAGGTAGCCTGTGACTGTTTTGCTCACGCTGTCCTTCGCACAACTGCCCGTCCCCCCCCCACTCCCTTCTGTTTCCATTGTGCACTGTAGGCGGGCGAGTTGCCACTCTCGTGATCGGTTTCTTCAAAGGCGCGAAGCAGCAATACGCTTAGTACGCTAGCAATTGAATGTGATTGTGTTCTTGCAGTGCATTATTTTAAATCTGTGATTTGTTCGAGTGTCTAAGAGTTATATTAATTGTGAATTATTAAGTTTTTAATTTCCCAATTAAGTGATATTGTGAAAAATATGGCAGAACAAGTTTCTGGAGAGGTTTGTGTTGAAAATGACTGTGTAATAGAAGGTTTATTAAAAGTGCCTTTTAACCGTCGTACATAACAACGAGAAAGTTGAAATTGTGAAAATGGAAAGACCAACTCCTGAGTTAAATTTGTCCATGGACGTAAAAGAAAAACAGCGTGAGTACACACGCCATTTCACTTCAACATCATATGGTAAGTGGAATTGGTTGTGTGGTACTTCTAAACTGTCTAAACTATTTTGCTGGACATGTTTGTTATTTAGCCGCGAAACTAATGTGTGATCAAAAGAGGGGTTTTCTAATATGAACTCCCTTCGAACGGCAGTCCTAGAATACGACAAATCAAAAGCTCATATTTGTAGTAGCATGAACTTTGCAAACTTTGGGAAGACAAGAATTGATTTACAGCTAGATAAGCAAAAAGCTCTACACATCAACCAACACAATGCTCTTGTGAAAAAAAAATCGGGAGATTTTACTGTGTCTTATTAACGCAGTCTGCTTTCTAGGAAAACAAGAATTGGCTTTTCAGGGTCATAACGAGAGTGTGGAATCAGACAATAGAGGAAATTATATTGAATATTTAAGTTCCTTAAGTGAATTTGACCATTTACTGGCCAATCATCTTGAGAGTTCAACAGTATTTCGTGGTAATTCTCCTGCAATTCAGAATGACTTAATATTTGCTATAAGTGGGGTTATGATAAAGAACATAAAACCTTTTGTGGCCATTGTTGTTGATGAAACAAGTTACTGCTCTAATCAGAGTCAATTGTCCACTGATTTAAGATACGTCGACAATACTGCCAATGTTCAAGAACGGTTTATAGGATTCACAAATGTCAGTTCGGACAAAACTGCTGCTACTTTGTTTCAGCATGTGGAAGGTGTTACAGCAGAATATAATGTCGGCAATAAGTTAATTGCACAGACATACGATGGTGCTTCAGTTATGGCGGGAAATATTAATGGCTTAAAAACAAAAGTTCAAGAAAAGTATCCTCAAGCACTATTTGTCCATTGTTACAGCCATGTTCTCAATTTAGTTTTGCAACAAACTACTTCATCCATTCCAGAATGCCGCATTTTTTCAAAACACTGTCGGGTTTAGCTGCATTTTTCTCATCATCTCCTAAAAGATCAGAAAACTCAAGAAATTTATGAACAAGAAACTCCCAAAAGTAGCACCAACTAGATTGAATTTTACATCTTGGCTTGTAAATACAGTAAACGAATACAGAGAAAAACGGACTGCTTTCTTTAAAAATATCATTTGTAATGACTCTGAAGAAAACTGGGATGATTCTGTAATTGTGCAGGCTCAAGGATATTTGAATTTTTTCGCACAGTTTCAGAATATATTTCTTCTTGAAGTCTATGCTAGAGTGTTCGCACATACAGATGTGCTCTACAATATTCTACTTGCAAGAGGTATCAAAGTTAAAAAAATACTATATCCGAGTTCAGACGTAGTGGGTTTCCGTCCATATGGAGTAATATGGAAAATGAAAATTCTTCAGCCAATACAATGGAACCACCATTAAAGCGAAGAAAAGGAGATGATGAAATCAAATACAGGCAGCTGTACTACAGCATACTAGATCGTATGCACATGGAAATTACTGACAGATTTTCTGATTATGGAAAGCTTCAGTTCACACAACTTCTAAATTCTCAAAAATTTTCTGCTTATAGAGAAAACTTCCCGAATGAGGCACTAAACAAATTATTTCAGACCTATAACAGTCACTTTGATCAAGTACGTTTGAAAAATGAATTAAGTGTAATATATTCAGCAGAAGTCTTTGATTTTTCGAACAAACCTATCTATGAAATATTATCTGCCATATATGAAAACCAGCTGAACCAAGTTATTCCTGAAGTCCTTAAATTGGCAACATTAATTGTGACAATACCAGCTACGTCAGCATCGGTAGAAAGAACATTTTCTGCGTTAAAGAGAATAAAATCCTACTGTAGATCAACTCATACACAAGAACGTTTATCCGGCTTGGCACTAATATCCATTGAAAAGTCATTTCTACAGAAACTTTGCAAGTGGCCCAACTGTAATTTCAATGACGAAGTCATCAACGTATTTTCGTCCCAATCAAGACGTCTGAAATTCACAAAAATATGTAAGGAATTTTATCATAAGGATTTTAAAATATATTTTGTGTAATAATAGGGTCAGTGGTAGCCCAAACCCTTTAACCAGTATATGCCACTGTATAAACTAGCAGTACTACTTTATAGTGCATATAAATCCTATCTGTAGAAATAATAATAATAATAATAATAATAATAATAATAATAATAATAACAACAACAATAATAATAACAATAATAACAACAACAATAATAATAATAATAATAATAATAATAACAACAACAGAGTGGGTAGAAGAGAAAGTGACGTTACTTTCTCTAGTTCAGTGGTTCGTCACCGAGTGGCGCTAGCTCTGTGTTCCGACCCACAGTTTCAGGATTGCTATTCGAGCGAATGCAAAAGGTTTTTAAAAATAACCCATTAGATAAGAATATATTGTAGAGTATTTTGTTACAATATTTTACTTGTTTAAAAATGTAATATTACTACATTAACAAATTGTGAGTTTTATAACACAACCCTGAATAGTAAATAACGACCCAACATCTTTTCTCAGTATTTTGTGAGTGCAAGTTGTGACAAGTTGTTATTGTGCATTTTGTGAGTGTTAAAAATGAGCTGCCTGATACAAAATTCCGCTGACTGTAAGGTGAGCAGTGTCATTCGATTCTTGAATGCTCAGAAGTTGAAATCAGCATACATGTCTCATATGACCCAACAGAGCAATCCCATCACTTCAGTTGCATTATTGCTCATCAGCCATAAGCAGCGAAAATTCAAACAGACTCTGTCAACGCAAAAAGTCATGGCAACAGTTTCTTGGGGTGATAAGAATGTTTTCTTGATGATTTCATGCCAAAGGGCACTATGATCACTGCAGATCGGTATTGTGAGATACTAAGAAAACTAGGTCGAGCTATAAAAAACAGGCTGTGTGGAATGCTTTCTCAAGGTACTATGCTTCTCCATGACAATGCCTGCTCTCACACTGCAAAGAGTTTCTGGGCGGAAAATGTTCTGAAAGTGACGAGTTGAAGAATGCAGTGAACAACTGGCTTAATGGATTGGAAGCAGCCGAGTGCAATAAGGGGATTCTAAAGATGATGGATAAATATGGCTTAAATGAAGGAGATTATTATGTGGAAGAGTAAAATAAGCTTCACTTATGTAAAGGAAATCAATATTTTTAATAAACATTTCTACATTGACATTTATTTATTAACTTGTCCTTAAAAATATATAACTCACCTGTTCTGTCCTATGTACAAGCTATTAATATTGGGCGAGCTGGGTGGGGTGATGCGATCCTTCTTATCTGGGAGAGACACCAGGGAAGGGGGTGAGCCTGACAACTGGGGAACACTCAACTGGGCCTCATCCAAATCTACGGATGCTGATGCTGAGGTCTCAGGTGATCCAAGACGAACATCCTGCAAAAATGAAGAAAACCAAAAGCATTGAGCAAACAATGTTTGTAAGTTTTAGTTGTCAGCCATTTTCACACGCTCTCAATATACCATCTGCCCTCAAAACAGCATATTTCACCAAAGATATTGTTCTTGCAGCTTCTTCTGGACTTGACTTAAAAGCATATTATGTGATAAAATGCTGTATAAAACTGACTGACAAGCTTGACACCTCTACATACAGTGTTGTAAAAGTTTGTTTTCGATGTCACCGAGTGAATAACGAGTCCACTGCAAAAGATCTTATTGTAATAGCTCGAGATTTTAATACCAATACTAAAGTAAGTAATCAATCATGGAAAGGTATGACTGGGAAAAATGGAAAATAAAGATTGGGTAGTAATGGAAAGAAAAGTATTAAACGATTTTACTTGCTACAACGAGATGAGAATTACTAATTCCTTCTTCAAACAAATACATCATAAAATGACTTGGTATACAATAGGAGAAACAGAATATTATAGCCTACTTTCTAGCAAGAGAAAAAAATAGGAAAATTAGTAACAGACACTTGGGCATAGAAGATATATTGAAGATATATATAGTGACTACTACCTAATTGTAGCAACAGTAAAGTTACATAATCGATTGTGTAAGCCCAAACAAAAGGAGAAAAATCAAAGGCAAGAAAAATATTGGAAAGTAATTTTGTGGCATTATATGCTGATCTCTGCTTGCTGTGAAACTTCGTGAGGGATTGATATTATTCAACTTTTCCTCTGTCCAATACTGATCCCGTAGTTTTGAATTTATTCACTATTTTATAAATTATAGTACTTTCAGGTGGTTCAATTCCAGAAAAACGTTCTTGAAATTTTCAACAATGAGAGGTGATGTTTATTTTTAAGTTATGGCAAAAGCAAATTATTTGCTCTGTATTAAATCTCCAAACCGTGATTCAAGCAACAGATACAAACAGAGAAATGAAAGGCAACTCTGCACATAACAACAGATGTACTGCTCTGAAATTTAACTCAATACTGCAACACAATGACAGACAACTGTCTTATTATCGACCATGCATATCCTTAACAGCAGTGCGAGCAGCTACTTACTGCCAACTCTGGTTTCATACACAATTAAAATTGTAAAAAACTGTCCCTTCTACAGTTTATCTAGCATGTTATAGACTCCTAGCCGAGTGCTCAGCAGGCCAAGTGTGGGCATCTGCATTGTGCACTCTTGTTTCCACTCTACTTCCGCTACTGTGGAATGATAAACTGTATATTAATTTCACTAGTCAACAGCCATTACATAACATACAGACTCAGTTTTTAGTTACAAACTACATATGAATGGGGGAGGGGAAGGGGGAAGAAGAGAGGAAAATGGTAATTTATAGTGTAAGAGAGTAAAATCTGTTTACTCTCGTGTGTTGTACATTATTGTATCCATTACTGCTATCTAAATTTAATTTTAAATTGTAAGCCTTTTGTTTATAATACTGTTTGTGAAGACGTTATAAATGAACGAATGTATGGATTTTATTGTTGCTAATGTGTAGGTCAGCCATTTTCAACCAGTGTAGTGTGCCGCAAATGATCTGCTGGTGTGCTGCAAGAAAATGAAAATAGTGAAGGTTGCCATAGTAAAATGGAAGAATAAAAGTGAAAAGAGTAATAAAAAAGTGAGTCCACATGGTTCAACTTTCAGTAAACATATTCCCTCTTAA
This sequence comes from Periplaneta americana, assembly GCF_040183065.1. Lineage (NCBI taxonomy): Eukaryota > Metazoa > Arthropoda > Insecta > Blattodea > Blattidae > Periplaneta > Periplaneta americana. The sequence continues at coordinate 107,296,740 of NC_091117.1, forward strand.
AACCTTAAAAAATTCCCCACTTGTTGGGAACACCTGGTTTAGATTATATAAGTGTCCTGTGGGATTTTAAATTACACCTTTAGTGTGCCACATGTTCAAAAATGTTGAAAAACGCTGGTGTAGGTTGTTTTGGAGAGAATGATTTAAAAAATTTTAATTCATTAATGTAAATAAAGCCATTGTTTAGGTTGCTAAGGTTGGCGAAATAAAGACCAGTTTAGATACCAGTTATGAATCAAAGTACGTATATATTTTCGTGTATGTCACTGAGCAAGAAGAACAACCACTGATCACTGAAGAAATTATTCTGTTTGTCGGTAAATACTTGTACTTTATTGTATGAACAAGTATCTAGATCAAAATCTCCGAAATATCAGAAGAAAAACATTATATCCACAATTACTAAAATCTTCTCTTTAGAACTGAAACGTTCCAAAAAGCAGTTATTCTTTCAGATTCCAAAGCAGTCATTCAGATCCTAGCCAAACATGCATATTCAACCTTAATGAAGAATATATAAGTTTGTAATTCAGCTCCAGAAACAAAACAAACAAATAGTTTTCCAATGGATACCTTCTCATTGCGGAATTCCAGGGAACGAAACTGCTGATCTTTTAGCAAAAAAAGGTTCTAATATATAGCTAAAATTCACACCCAAGTATACATTCAAATCTGTTGTAGAAAGGCGAATAAGTTTCATTTTAACCAACATTTACAAGCACAAAACAAAAATACTTCATAATAGAAAATTCATACCATAACATCCACAGAAATCTGCAATGGCCACTTTCAGACTGCTACGGGACATGATTTCAGGGCAAAACATTTACACTGACTGCATATTATCAACTATCCAAACTGCCTGTTTTGTCACGAATGTCATGATGATCAACACCTCGTATCCCGTAGAGCCCTTACAACAGAAGAAAATTCATATGCAGATATTGAAAAGATAATGACTTCATTGCTAGACATGACTCCACATTAGAAACCAACCAACAATTACTAAAGCTTATAAACTCTATTTTATTCACTGGGTGACCAGAACAAGCCTTGGGCTCTTCAAATTTGTTGTTGCTCTAGTTTTGTAATTTTATCCCAGTGACAGAAAGGAAAAATTATAGCTATGCCTTTTGCAGTTCTGATTTGGCAAGAACATAGAAATCAAGTGACCGATTGTTACTTTTGCCTTACGAATAGTTCTCAGAATTTACTGCGGAAACCAAACATTTAATTGTTTATCCTGAAGTGGTATCAGTTTTAAAGCCTGTACCACACAAAGACAGTGTACCTATGCTGAGTCATATAAAAGAGACGACATTCCAAGTTTTGAAATATCCTCCCTTTCAGCTGAAGAAGAATACTATTCTAATGACAGTAGTTCACCACATCTTATTCAACAATATGAATTAAATGATTTAGTGTGCGAGCTCATCATTATAGTGGAATTCTGCGTATCCGGCACCCAAATAACCAGCAATTTCAAAACAACAGCACTCTTTAAATTTTATTTTAGTTGGTTATTAACGACGCTGTATCGACTACTAGGTTATTTAGCGTCTATGAGATTGGTGATAGCGAGATGATATTTGGTGAGATGAGGCCAAGGATTCGCCATAGATTACCTTGCATTCACAGCACAACAGCACTTTTGAATAAGAAAAAAAAATGAAAATAAGAGAAAGCGTCAGTAAATAAATTACAAATTGAAGTACCAATCTACATTTTATTTTGAATATGGCACCGTTAGATGGCAGTATTATCGATGTGCGCATAAATGAAACAAAGAAACAGCAATCTAGATCGCTAATATTGCACCTGGAAGTGAGGCCAGAAGCCAACATTTTTAAAGCAGTAAAGAACATGTGTTCGCTTTATAGATTTCTGTTATACATTATATAAATGTTCAATATACATCCTCATTGTGACGTTATTACAAAATGCCGATGTTATATGCCGCTTTTGGGTGCACTAACAACAATTACGTGAGTAATACGTACTTTTCTTTACAAATGGCAGACGGCCTTAGTCCCTGAAGCTTCCAAGATATAAAGTTAGCGATCTAGATAGATTTTGAAAAGAGCATTTGCACTTCGTCAATATATTTGAAATAATCCATTAAATTATTTTCCAATTAACCAGAAAATTCGGTTATCTGGCACTGGTTTTGTTCCACAGTTTCCGGATACGAGGAATTCTACTGTACTTGCTTCATGATTACAACAGTGGAACTTATTATCTCCCTGGTTCAAGTGTTGCTGTGTACAAAGATCGTAATAAACAAATTCCTTTTTATAGGATACAAAATGGATTGTGTGGTATTTGCAAAGATGTAAGAGGTTAATGGGAACACTTGGCTAGCACAAATAAACATCAGGAATGGCTCCTTCTCATAGATGTAGGCTATCAAAATGTTGTATAAAAGCAGTGCTTCTACATAATAGTAATAAAATGCCATCTATTTTTGTTGCACACGTAGAGATGAACGAAACCTATCAAAATATGGCCATCATTTTGAATGCTATTAAATATGCAAAATATCAGTGGGATTTTTGTTGCATCTTGAAAGTAGTTGCCTAACTTCTTGGTTTGCAAGAAGTACCATATTAACTAAATATTGTTTATTGTGTCTATGAGATAGCCAAGATACAAAAAATCACTATGAAATGAGGGACTAACCTGAAAGAGACATTTCCAAGATTGATGAAAGAAATGTGAAAAATGTTCCACTGGCTAAGAGACAGGGGCGTGCGGTGCAATTTTTGTGTGGGTAAGCTCTGAAGTTTACTTAATGACATTTTTTTATACATATTAATCATGACTTATGAAACTTTCAGCGTTTCTCAAAACATATATATAGGATGATTCACGAGGATTTACCGCCCCTTACGGAGCTTATTTTTTGCTTCACAAAAATAGCCAATTAAAGAAATGGCAGTTCTGAATAGTTCATTCTCTATTTGTAATATTTTTTACCCGTAAAACTAAAGAAAAAAGGTATTTTACTAACAACTTCAAATGAATGTAACTCTGAAAATATTGCGAATAGAACAAACGTTTATATGACTTTTTTTCTCAGAATGTCTTCGGAAATATGCTCCGTCATATTTTTCAAGGTAATTGAGCGCACCTAAATATACTCCTTTGTTAACTGCCTCTTCTGACTCACAATGACCACGAAATGTCAATTAATGCATGGCTAGAAAACAGACTGTATCAATTAACCTCTTCAATATTTCCCTGTTCTTTCGCACCATTTCATTGTGTTGCTCGACACTGACACGAAATTGTGAATCTAACTGTACGTCTATTCGAGATGATCCAAATTACTTAAATTGTAAAACACTAAAAATATGAGCCTGTGACTTTTCATGTTTATTAATGGCATTGTGCAGATTGTTCAGCTTATCATAACCATTTTTAGACCAAACTGTTTCTTCTTTAGAAAACATAAGACAGGGCCAGCAAAAGAGTTTATTTAATTTTGCACTTCTTGCAACCTACTGAGTTTTCTGATATTGGGACGCTTGAAAATGTCGAGTATATTCTTTTCCTTTGTCTTTAAGAGCTGCAAAAAGCGTTGGCATTTCAGGACAAGGTCGATCACTTTATATTATATATATTATTTTAATGTACCGAAGTACATATGATATTTCCATGCAGATATTCTGCGTCATCATACGATGAAAGAGTAATGGAAAGGAGAAAAATTCTCTCCGGCGCCGGGATTTGAACCCGGGTTTTCAGCTCAGTATCCGGTGTGGCTTAGTGGATAAAGCATCAGCACGTAGAGCTGAAAACCCGGGTTCAAATCCCGGCGCCGGAGAGAATTTTTCTCCGTTCCATTACTCTTTCATCGTACTTTGTATTATGTTTAATTTTTTTCTTGTAAAGAATGTAGTCGAAATGTGTGTTTCAATAATTGTTAGATAGGACATAACGAATCGCCCATTCTTAATCAATACCGTATTTAGTTTATACACAGAAAACTACGACATAAATTGAGGGGTTTGCCGGAAAAAGGGCGGATACGTCAATATGGCGAATTGTGATACCTGCAATCTAAGATTTTAAAACGCACCTGAATAAAAGGTTATACACGTACGCAGCCCTGTCCTGCAGGTATACAGTACAATCAAAACAAAATTTCGCTACTATAATTAGCGAATTATTCACTACATTTTAAACCGTTTTCCCGAAGAAGGGCGTATAGGTCTATCCGCCTTTCTTCCGGCAAAGCCTTCAATTGTCACTCACAAAGAAACAAAATCTTCAAATAACTGAGAGATCCTTAACACTATCTCAATTGACAAACAAATCGCATGTTTCATACACACTGCCAAATTCAACAATCAACACTGGTATTCTTCTGCAGGAACTTAACAAGCCAGGACAAGCGATAATCCTAGCGCTTATTCTTGCTGTGTACGCGCGTATAGGCAATACAGTGATATACTAGGAAATTTTCCCTCCTTGTCTACTGTCCGCGCATGCGCCAGCACTGTAAAATGAGGCTTCAGGCAAGCTGTGAACGAAGAGCTGCCTTACTGCAGAAATGTAGTTAATGCAGAACATTTATATATGAAGTGCAGAATACACTTCATTAAAAATGTTCATCTATAAGTTGAATGAGATAAAATTGATACATTAATTTGAAGTGTGTCTACTAGGGTATGCGGCGCTTACCCCGCTTGCCCTAAATGCACGCCCCTGCTAAGAGAGCTATAATAGGAGAGAGGGGCTCATAAGCCGGATTAAGTGTAATCTGTCAAGAAGCTTCTTGTAGCCACGAGTGGAGCGCCACCATGTATAAAAAATGACGGCAATTTCAAATTACTTCCCTGCACAAAAATAACAGGAATTTCAAAAAATTTCTCTATACCTCCCCGTTATGTTTATATTTACATCACTGTTTGAAATGTAACCATCTCTATTACAATTTTTACTTTTTTCTCCCTTTTTAGTAAAAAAAACCTTAAGCCGATACAATCAGCATTTTCAGAACGTGATATCCCAGGAAGTAGAGGTAGGAAATGGACTGTGAAATTTAAAATGATTTAGACATGGCCAACCAAATCTGTTGTGTTAGAATGCATCAGATTTATTTAGTAACAATATTTTATTTTGTACATAAACCCACAAAGATCTTTATTGTAATTATCTGTTTGCTGTTTCTGGTAACATATGATTTATAATGATGTACGTGGCTAGGAAAATCTACCAATATATCAAATTAGTTTTACGTGATAACACTGTTATATATTGTAAACGAAAACTCACTTGTCACTACTTCCTGGTATTTTTAAGAAACATTTTGTGGAGTGACTACTCCCCTTATTTCCGCAATTGGATACTCGCATTTAATACTTGCAGCCATTGCAATGTAACAAACATTCTGTGACTATAATTCAAAATGTCTTTTAAAATGTATTTCCATGACTAACAACTTATCAGAGCATGCATGTTAATTCTCCATTTCCAGAAGTTTAAATTCAGTGGCGGAATGTTGGTAAGAGACAATGTTAGCACTTTCAGTAGAGGTTGCGTAGAGTTAAGAGTGTTTATCAGAAAAAGGATTGAATTGAACCCCTCTCTCCTATTATAGCCCTCTTGATTCGACTAAGGCAATGTTATTGTCATTAAATGAAGTTCCTTTAAAAAACCTATGAAGGTAGGTGTTAAATAAAAATGGGTATGGATTTCTACATCTAAGAGAAATATTTCCAGCCATCAGTGATGCCAAGTTAAAGAAGGGCGTTTTTGTTAGTCCATAAATCGGGAAGCTGTTAAAGAATCGGGTTTTTGACACAAAACTGAATGTAACAGAACTGGCTTCCTGGGAATATTTCAAAGCACTAAATATTGGATTATCTGGAACCACGAAAACCTCAAATTACTTTGTGAATAATTTCTTAGGGACTACATGAACTTAGGCTGTCACAAATTCTTAAAGTTTAATTTTCAACAATCACATCTCTTCTCCCTTCAAATGTGGGGTCTGTCTGTGACAAACAAGGAGAATGCCTCTATTAAGACATTACTATAATGGAAAACGTTACCAAGGACCCATGAATGGTGGGGGATTACTTCTGGTTTCTCTACCAAGAAACATCTGATTCGATGAATAAGAGACACTCCACAAAACACTCTGATGCAAGAAACACACAAGCTTTATGTTTATAGGCAGCTCCTTGTATGTCTTATAAATGTGTGTGTATCCAATGCCCATCCACTCTACTTGCATGATTCGAGTTATCTCATAAAATGTAGAACCATATTTCTTTTGTAGTTTTAATTAATATACTGAATAATAATAATAATAATAATAATAATAATAATAATAATAATAATAATAATAATAATAATAATAATAATAATAATAATAATACATTTTTGGTAAATAAATTACTTACAGATATGGGTTTTATAATTTTTTATGCAAATTGAAATGTATGACAGAGTATTGATAATTCAGAAATGTGATACAATATTGCATTTTGGATGTTTTTTCCGAATGAGAGGTCCAAAGTGTTCTTTAATCACATATTTGGTCAAGGTTATCGAAAAAAAAAAGTTAAAATTTGTTGACTGGCATTATTAAGAAAATTAGATTGGAATATAAAAATATACTTACATTTACAAAAGGAACAAATATCTGGGAAGATTCTTCATCAGAACTATGGAAAAAGAAGAAGAAGAAAAAAGAAAACATTAGTGCTTAATGTTAGAGACAATATAATGTAGAATATTGCAATACAGCACAATAAAATCTAAGAAAAAGGTTTTATGCATTAATTTGAGCCAAAGTATTTTCTAGCTTCTTAAATTAGGTTGGTGCAAAACTTCGTAGCGTATTTTCGCTGTGACAAAATTATGAATAGAAAACAGAAATGAATCAGTAGGCTAATATATTCTTCTACATTATCTATGACTCTATGCCAACACTGAGGTAGTTTTTTGATCCCGCATCTGAAGAAATTTCTGCTGGTTTGGAGTTAAAGAAGTCATCAAGCGAAGTTTGTAGAGCATCTTCATTACGAAAGGAGTTCCCTTGAAGATTGTTGGACAGAGAACGGAAAAGGTGGAAATCTGAGGGTGCAAGATCGGGTGAATATGGGGGATGTGGAATCAACTCCCAACTAATCTCCTGGATAGCTATTTCATCATGTTAGCAGAGTGCAGGGGTGTATTATCATGTTGCAGCAGCACTTGATGCAACCTTCCTGGTAGTTTTTCTTCAATTGTGGCCCCAAGGCATCTGAGTTGTTGGCAATAAATGTCAGCAATTATAATTACATTTCTGGGAAGCAATGTGTAGTACATGACGCCTTCTTTATCTCACCAGACACATATCATCTTCTGTGGATGGAGTGTTGTGTGTTGAAATGACAGAACCATTTTCTTACAGTGCTTTCTCTAATGGCATTCTCTCCATTCACGGCACAAATCTTTTAGGCCACCTCAACTGTCTTTGCTCCTCTAACAAACAGAAGAATATATCCACCTGACACGTCATCTTCTTTAGCCCACAAATATCACAAGTTTTCTTGAAATCAGCAAAATTCAAGGCGTATTTACAGACATGGCACTCCAAATAACAAATTACAAATGATAAACAATCTCCTAACAATCCAATGTTGTGATGACGGAGAGAAACTTTATGAACTTTTGCATCAACCTACTGTTAATAGGATATGTAATGAATATGTTAGAGAAAATTTTGTAAAAAATATTCGGACTGAACAAGGCCAATATTGACTTAAAAACTGCTAACAATATGACATAAAAATCGGAGTTCCGAATGCAATCAGTGAATACAGAATAATTAGCCCAGATATCTTTATGACACACTGACTTCTCACTACTTTTAAGGAAGAGAAAACTTAACAGGTATTTGATGGAGAACAATGCAACTACACACACTTCTAATTTCTCAGAGAACATAACTTTTGTATGACTTGAGGCTTTCCCGGTGTATGATGTAAAATAACTTTTCTCAGGTTCTCAGCCAGGTGAGTTGGAGATTTGCTTCCAAGCTTTCGACGGCTAGCTCTGCCATCTTCTTCAGGGAATGGCAGGTGAGTTGGAGATTTGCTTCCAAGCTTTTGACGGCTAGCTCTGCCATCTTCTTCAGGGAATGAAGAAGATGGCAGAGCTAGCCGTCGAAAGCTTGGAAGCAAATCTTCAACTCACCTGGCTGAGAACCTGAGAAGAGTTATTCAACATAACTTTTATTTATGACAGAAATTGAAAGATAGAATGTATGTGACAGATGAATGGAAGGGCAATAATAGTGTTGACATTTTCATCATCATGAGACAAGAAGAGAATCGTCATTTAGAGATTGTGATATAAGTTATAGTAAGTTAGACTATGTGTTCAGAAAATTGTCTCATTTAATGACACAAGCTCAGTGCTTTACTGTCTTAAGACCACTGCTCATTTGGGAGAACACATGCTAAATTTTACTACTCGTATGCACTTCATCTACACAATGTGTGATTAGTATTAAATATATAGCTACTCTGTACACAATCCTTATACTTATGGCTTTTAAGGAACCCGGAGGTTCATTGCTGCCCTTACATAAGCCTGCCATCAATACCTATCTTGAGCAAGATCATATCCCACCTCCCTGAAATTCATTTTAATATTATCCTCCCATCTATGACTCGGCCTCCCCAAAGGTCTTATTCCCTCCGGCCTCCCAGCTAACACTCTATATGCATTTCTGGATTCGCCCATATGTGCCACATGCCCTGCCCATCTCAAAGGTCTGAATTTAATGTTCCTAATTATGTTAGGTGAAGAATAAAATGCATGCAGTTCTGCATTATGTAACTTTCTCCATTCTCCTGTAACTTCATCCCTCTTAGCCCCAAATATTTTCCTAAGCACCTTATTTTCAAACACCCTTAACCTCTGTTCCTCTCTCAAAGTGAGAGTTTCACAACCATACAGAAGAACTGGTAATATAATTGTTTTATAAATTCTAAATTTGAGACTTTTTTGACAGCAGATGATAAAAGCTTCTCAACCGAATAATAACACGCACTTCCCATATTTATTCTGCGTTTAATTTCCTCCCGAGTATCATTTATATTTTTTACTGTTGCTCCAAGATATTTGCATTTTTCCACCTCTTCAAAGGATAAATTTCCAATTTTTATATTTCCATTTCGTATAATATTCTGGTCACGAGACATGATCATATACTTTGTCTTTTCGGAATTTACTTCCAAACCTATCTCTTTACTTGCTTCAAGTAAAATTCCCGTGTTTTCCCTAATAGTTTGTGGATTTTCTCCTAACACAGTCACGTCATCCACATAAACAAGAAGCTGATGTAACCTGTTCAATTCCAAACTCTCTCTTTATCCGGACTTTCCTAATGACATATTCTAGAGTAAAGTTAAAAAATAATGGTGATAGTGCATCTCCTTGCTTTAGCCTGCAGTGAATTGGAAAAGCATCCGACAGAAACTGGCCTATATGGACATGAATAAATCAAGAGAAAATCTATAGACAATAGTCATGAATCTTGAGATAATCCATGTACTGATTATCAATAATCAGCAACGAAATGCAACAATGTGTGAAACACAATTCAAACTGTTTTTTTTTAACCTTGAGTCCAATAATAATGATAATGAAGAGTAATGCCGGGAAATGTCTGATTATACAAACTTCTGGCAGATTAATTTTTCAAGAATTTTAACAAGAAAAAAAGAACTAAGAATGATCATTACCGGTATCCAATTTGCATACCTCAAACATAACCAAAATATAAAGCTGAAACTTGAGATAACTGTTATAATTCAGTTAGGAGAGAGTCCCAGTATAAGGGACAATGTACACTAATGAGGGGAGGAAAAAAAAACTTAGTCATCATCATCATAAATTTGTTTTCAGTCTCTGAAATGAATAAACCGAAATCGACTTTTTGTCTGTCAGTCAAAGCTACTGAGTAGCATGAGATTTAGAGTTTGTTCAGAGCTTAAGTTTATCACCAATACATTTAAATTACGGATACATATTACAGAAGAAGTATTGGCTGCAATTTAACAGTAATAATGGTAGAGATTTTATAGAAAACTGGTGGCTAGTGCTCAAAGCAATATATGAGTATAACTCATCCAGTCTGACAAGGGAAGACATGTAGCACATGTCCCTGACCATGTTGCCAATTTATCACTAGCACACGACATTTTGCATGAGAATTCCGATTGAATCATTGTTCCACTCCTCTGCAATATGTTAGTTTTATACTTACTATCCCTCCCCTATCACCCTTAAAACTACTTCCTGTTTTGTTAGCTCAAAACTTGAAAATCAGTCACGTTAGGGGGTGAAACCATTCCGGAAGTTAACAAATGTAAATACCTCGGAATAACATTTAGCAGCGATCTCGGATGGGGGGAACATGTAACAGACACAGCGGGAAAAGCATGGAGAGCGTTACACTTTGTGATGAGGGTACTAAATCCAAAGAGATTGCATATAAATCACTAGTATGTCCAGTAATGGAATATGGTGCTGCATGTTGGAATCCTTATAGACTAGAACATATTAAGACACTGGAAAAGATTAAAAAATGGGCTCTCAAGTATTGTTGGAAAAATTCACCATTAAAATGGGACACACTCACGGACAGGAGAACGCGAATTCGATTATGCGCACAGTTTAAAACATACAGAGGTGAGCCTGCCTGGAGAGAAATAAAAAATAGGTTGCAGCCGCCAAATTACTCTTCAAGGAACGACCACTCTTATAAATTGAGGGAAAGAAGACAGAGGACGGACACTGGAAAGTTTTCTTTTCTCAATCATACTATCAGGGACTGGAATGCTTTACCTGCAGACTTACTAAAGGCTTTACCAACAACCAAAAATGTATTTAAAAATAGGCTTAAGGACTTTACTAATAGACGATAATTATACACAGTATTTAAAGGGCGTAATTTATATTTTATTATTGAAGTGTTCTATCAGTGAAGAATTATATTGTGTCAGTGAAGTGTGTTGTGTCAGTGAAGTGTATGAGTAAGTGAAACGTGTTCCTGTCAGTGAAGCTTTATAGTTTATAGTAGCAGTGCAAAGTATTTGAACAGTGAAATGTTTTTGAAGTGTTAGTGAAATCAGGATAGAATCAGTGAAATGTGTCGTAGTTCCAGTGCAGTGAGTGAGTTGACAGCGAAATGAGTGTAGTGTTGAAAGGTACTTGTTTACATATGAACATATCATACTCGTGGGTTTTAGTTCGAACATAGGTTTAAGGTACAAATTAGATTTACTTTAAATGTTATTTTAACTGATCGTACTTCATTTAATTTAGGATGTTCCCTGTTATTATTATTATTATTATTATTATTATTATTATTATTATTATTATTATTATTATTATCATCATTATTATTATTATTATTATCATTATTATTATTATTATTATTATTATTATTATTATTAATTATTGTTAGTATTAATTATTATTATTATTATTATTATTAATTGTATTTTTTATTAATTGTGTTTATTATTGTCTTTATTGAGTGTAATTAGTTACCACTGCCACCGGGTATATACCCATTGCAGTGTGAATAAATACATACACATACATACATAGCAAGACTAAGATGTTTCAACCTTCAATCTTAGTTTTGTTGTTGCTATTATTATAATTGTAATAATTATTGTTGCTGTTGTTATTATTATTATTATTATTATTATTATTATTATTATTATTATTATTATTATACACAGTGGTTACAAATTATTGGACGATTACAGAAGGGTATATTTTCACCAATATTGAACATAAATACATGATCTTACCGCCATTTGAAAGAGGGAAGTTTGAAGTTTTATACTGACCTTAGATACATTCGATGTAAGCCCCACGTGTAATATGGCAGACGTCCAGGCAGTGATCCATTCTTGCCAAACCCTCTCAAGCATGTCTTGTGTGACATTTCTAATAGCTGTGTTAATGTGCCTTCTCAATTCGGCCAACGTGGAGAAGTGGAGAAATGTAAACATTGTCCTTGACAAAACTTCACAGAAATAAATCACACACTGTGAAATCCAGTGAATGGAGTGGCCATGTGCAGAAGGTACTGTCTGTGTCTGCTGCACGATCAATCCATTGACCTGGTAGGTATTGATTTAGGAAAAATGGCTGATGCCACAACTCATGGATGAGGAGGAACAGGAGTTCATTTTCCAATAAGACAGAGCTGCTACACATTGGCGTCCGGAGGTACCTAAATCAACACCTACCAAGTCGATGGATTGGTCGTGCAACAGAAGCAGACAGCACCTTCTGCACATGGTCACCTCGTTCACCAGATTTCACAGTATGTGATTCCTTTCTGTTGGGATTCGTCAAGGACAATGTTTACATATCTCCACTTCCAGTGACGTTGACCGAATTGAGAAGGTGCATTAACACAGCAATCAGGAATGTCACACAAGACATGCTTGAGAGGGTTTGGCAAGAATGGAATCACTGGCTGTATTATATGTGGGCTCACATTGAGTGTATCTAAGATCAGTATAAAACTTCAAACTTCCCTCTTTCAAATAGTGGTAAGATCATGTATTTATCTTCAATATTGATGAAAATATAGCCTTCTGAATAATTTGTAACCACGGTGTATTTTAATCACTTAACTTTCATATTCTTTACATTCTGTTCTGTCATTATGACATCAATAACAATAATTTTTGGGGTTGCTCATCTGTCTCTTTGTTCTCTTTCGACACATGACTGCTAATGTTTTTTACTTTGTTCCAAAAGTTGATAATCAATAATGTTCTAATGCAGTAGTTCCCTATCTTTTGAGTGTCACGGACCCCCAAAATGTTTTGTATAATTTAAGCCAGTAATCATGTTCTCCTCATTGAACATTGGCATAATGTAGTAAATTAAACATCCTTAATAAATTGACAGCGATATGAAATTTCAGTTTTAGCTTTTAGATATATAATCTGAAAATATAAAGTTATTTTACGTTATATCATGTCTCTGCTGTGAAAAATGAAACCAGTTTCTTAGACTTACAGTAAGGTTATCAGTGGGATGGTTGATGTTTGTTTGCAAAGTCTGGCTCAAATTGTAGATACTTTTGACACACAAGTCTACCTCAACATTAAGTTTACTTCTACATTTATTCTTCAAGAAGACCAGAGGAGAAAATGTACCCTCACATTTATGTATGCTGATGCAAAAGGCATTAAGTGTTGTACTGCAATTCAGAGGAAACATCGAAATACATGGGTGGTAAGAATGCAAAAGGGACGTTGTAGGAAACACAATTGTTAAGCTCGAATCAGAAGATAATTCTAATAATTCTTATAGCCTCTCTTATTTTTTGAAGGCCAAACTATTATTTGTCATCAAGAAGAGATTTTTCATATAATTCCGTTGTTCTTTTCCATTGCAGGAAGGATAATATTCTTTTAATTTTAATGTCAATAAATGATTTTTTTTACACTTCCAAAGATAACAGAAGAGTGTTCTTCATGTGTTGCTAGAAAGTCACTGAGGGTGGGAAATGAATCGAATTCTCGAGTGAAAACTCAACAAGGCCACAATTTAAATTTCTTTATCATTGCTTCAGTCTTATCCTGGATAGTGAATAAAGTTAAATTTGTACCCAGGAGATTAGAATTTGAAAAACTAGAAATATCGAATAGGCATGCAAGACTTGCAAGGCAAGATAATTCCTTCAGACGAGCTGAATCCTATTCAACCCTGTGTCTCGAAAGTTTGAGAAAAACAAAAAAAAAAAAAAAAATATTCCAGTAAGATGATAAAAAATCAGAGAACATGATACAGTTAAGCTTAGTTAAAATACTGTTTGAAAATATATCCTAGTTCCGTGGAACTGCTGATCTAGTGCAAACAATCAGTCAGAAAAGCTAACTAGCGACAATTTTAAGGCACGTATTGATTCATACAGTTCAATTACTCAATTAAGTGACTTAGTTGTTGTACTGCTTAAATATCTCCAGCTAGCGACTCAAAATTTTTTTGCAATGTATCTGCTTGAAGTTGCAGAATATGTGGGTTGACTGGAGGAATGCACGCTCAGCTAGCAAGTTCAAATCAAATAATGTTAGTGGACAGCCTGTTCTTTATGGTGTCAGACAGATGCTGGCTGTCATCAACAAGTTGCCATGCTGATTGGTGCTACTCTTTATCCAGCACCTGAGGCACCTGCCTTTCGTCTTTAGTGTAGCTATAATTTTTGTCTTCTTGAATTGCAACAACTACCCATAATAAGTTAGGATTAAATGGGTCCGTCTAATGCTTATAAGCTTATAAGCATTAGACGGACCCATTTAATCCTAACTTATTGTACTTTGCTTATCGGTCAAAACTTCAACAAAATGAAAAATGAAATTAACTACCCATAAGTTCTCGTCCACAACCTCCTATGTCTCTAAATAACCTTACAAGGGGTAAATATATAACTTTAATGACAACAAGGTAGCAACTGTAAACTCTTCCCAACAAAAACGTGATTAAAAATTAACGTCAATAATAACAGAACTAATATTAATTAAATTGTAAACTGTGAACAATTAGAATGGAAGAGGTTCTTATGAATCATAAAAGTCAAAAGATGTTGTTTTATACAAATAAAAACGTGTTACAGTAGTATTAAATTAATAACTGTTAATTGACAGAAAAATGAAATATATTAGTCTAGAAAGGGCAAAAGCAAGATAAACATGAATTACCTTTTTTCCTTGTACGTTATCATGGCCTCAGCTATGGGGAGCTGAATGGTGGCACTTGCGCTGTGCAGGTATCGATGAACTCTGTTTAACATCTCTTGACAATCTGTCTTCTGCAGCTCTGCCCGTTCTAGGAGTTCCTTCCATGTCTCGGCGGAGAAAGCCGATGCGTACACGCCATCTAGACTGCTGAGGTAGCGAGCCAATGAGTTGTTTCCTGTATGCAACATTACATCTCTCATCTTTAAACACTTTCAAAAGTGAGATCTATTTAGATGTTCACTAACCAGTCTATAAAAATTTCCATTTCATTAAGTGGCAGTTGAAAGAAATTTAAAAAAAATGGTGTTTAAGTCACAAAATCACTGAATTTTAACATATAAGCTAACTAGCTTTTCACACTTCCAGAATGGTGCACACAAAAACACAAAACATAGCCCACAATGCATATACCCGTACAATACAGCAAGCTCTCAAAATACTCTTTTATTCCTAAATAAGTTCTCTACTGCAGTTTAAATGATAGTACTATAGCTACCCGGTACAAATTAGTGAACTTGATTTCGGACAGGGGAGTAGATAAAAGGATTGCGTGTTTATCCCTTGTTTTTTGTTGTTTCCCTAAGAGAGGGACAAGACTGTGTTATTTCGATCAAATACGTTTGACGAAATATAAAGAAATATTCTTCAGAATTATTCACTGTTGAATTAGTTCTCAACACTATACTGTATCAAGAATTAAAACCTGTACCACTATATCAGCCAGAGTCAACTGTTGGTTCTATGTTGTCATGTTTCTGCTTCTGTTCTCACTAGCCTCTAGAGAAGGAGAAGTATTGGTAACACAACAAAATAGAGAGGAGAGGTAGAGGAAGAAAGAGACGCAGGTTGGCACATGGTGGATTTAAGAACTGCTATTCCTGAAAAACTTGAATTATCAGAATGGATTTATCTTCTAAAGGGATATGCTGATTTTAAAATAAAAAATGTTAACATTAACAATTCTGCTTATTTATGTGATAAATTTCACGTTGCACCTTACAACCATTTAATACTTTGCAAGTTATCAATTACAGTTTTAAATTGTTCAATTATAAATAAAAATAAAACACCGAAGTTATATAAAAAAGATAATATGTGCTATTTATTACATTGTATAATAATATAGTACTGAAAGAAACTTGACCACAGCAAAGAAACTACTTTGATGCTTATTATTTCTAATAGCTTTACATTTAAATAACTGAAGAATAGGCTAATATATTAATAGGTGAGACCTTTGTGTGCATTTTACTTTCACCAGTTTTGCTATATTAGGAACCACTGCGTGAGCAACACTACGTAGAAGAGCACACTATAAATTATAATTCGACAGTTGATTTCCTTGCCGAGGTATGTTGATTTTTCTTAAAGAAAATTGCTACCATACAGTAAAGTTACCAGATTTTTTTTTTCAAAATTTCCGGAGACAGATATTGACATATAAAAAACTATTTTTAACAATTCCTGTTAGTTTTCCATTTAACTGTATTGTTTTTACATAATTTAAAGAATTAAAATAGTTACTCATTCTATTTACACACTAGAATTATTCATTCTACTTACTGGTACCTAGTACTTAAACTACTAGTATTTTTCAGAAAACTGAATTTTTAAGCTGATCTTTAGATCCCAATTTTGCAGCAAGTACCTGACAGGTTATGTTGGAATTAGTTAAAATAACAAGCATGCCTCGGACAGTTTCTGAACTTATTCTAGATTCCAATGAAGCATTACTTCCAGGAAGACACATATAGTTCAACAAACTTCTAGAGTTTAGCACAAGAAGTCATTTTCTCAGAAAAAATTTGAAAAATTTCACTTCATTTTGAGCAAAGAGCGATATTTTCTTTATTCCACATTCATATTTTCGTTCAAGACTCATAAAATTCACAAGAAACACTGCGAATTCTATTGTGGAATAAGAACCACTCCTTTTAAAAATGCCAGAAGTTGCTTAATTGATGATGGAATCATGTTCTGTTCTTTCCAGTAGGTAGTTCAGTTTTTTCTATTAGCCTTGATAACGCAATGGAAGACTCGACTACAGTTGCATCCTCATCTTCATTTTTATTATGGCATCATGAAAAAGAAACGAAGTTGTATTACCAAAATTCATCCACATCAATGCACAAGAATCATTAAGCCATATAATTGACACTGAAAATCTGGGGATCTCTGGGTACAAATTATTAAATCTGGGGACATTCTGGGGACGGATTTTGACCAGGGACAAAAATAAAAATTTGGGAACTATTCTCGGTAAAAGGGGACATCTGGTAACCTTGTGTTAGCAAATGTATATGGAGCCAAATATACTCAACATCTTTAATGTGAGAATGGGAAAATAAAACTCACACAAGCTGGTTCTATTTGTATATTACTGGTAGTCCTTCAGTTCCCTATCACTCTTAGATCAATAAGCTCTAAATTGCAGTTCTGAAGCAATGTTGTCTATATTATGATATGGTGTGGGAAATAGCTCGAAATTGGATTTACGAAGGTTTAAACTGTTAAACTTTGTTTCAAATTTCAATTGAAGAACTTCTAATATCTGTACATACTATTACATTTTTCAGATGATGCAGAAGACTCAAGCACTGATGTTAACTTAGAGAAAAATGTGAGGTATTTCTGTCAGTCAGCTTTTTCCACATGTACAATATTAGCTTAAATGCTCTAATTTTATCATACATCTCGATAATTATCATACCTTTACTCTAAAGGAATGTATTCAAATCTTTTAAATAACCTGACAACTCTACACACCCGCATAGTATCTTGCAATTATCCACTGGAATGTTTTAAGCATTCATTCATAACGTGGCTATCTCCTACTTTAGTTCAAAAACCCTGTTCAGGACTTCCTATCGGCGCAACACCATACCTCACAATGATATGGCAAGTCACTGTGAGCACTTGACATTATGGTATTTGTTGTCTTAATAACTACCTGTATTACATTAATAAGGCCGATAGATTTGGCACACAGCACATGGTGTCCTTCACAGAGATAAAATCTAGCAGCTCCTTTGTAATTTCAAGGTTTTCAATTACTTCTCTAATAAAAATAGCTAGCTGAACAGTATAAGAAATGTCTGTGCTTTCGTTATCACAAACAAATACGCAACACAAATATATATATATATATATATATATATATATATATATATATATATATATATTCATTCATTCATAGTGGCAGGTCTTTCCTGTTTCCTGTCTTCCTCTTAGTCTCCGCATATGCTTTATATATCTTAATGTTGTCTATCATCTGATATTTCTTCTGCCCCAAACTATTCTCCTGTTCATCATTCCTTTCATTGCAACCTTCAGAAGGTAGTTTCTTCTCAACCAGTGACCCAGCCAATTTCTTTTCCCCTTCCTGATAAGTTTTTTTGTTACTTGGTTATTTAACGACGCTGTATCAACTACGAGGTTATTTAGCGTCGATGAGATTGGTGATAGTAAGATGATATTTGGCGAGATGAGGCCGAGGATTCGCCATAGATTACCTGACATTTGCCTTATAGTTGGGGAAAACCTCGGAAAAACCCAACCAGTTAATCAGCCCAAGCGGGAATTGAACCCGCGCCCGAGTGCAACTCCGGTTCAGTAGCAGGCGTCTTGGCAAACAGAGCTACACCGATGGTTTTCTGATAGTTTCAGCATTATTCATTCTTCACCCACTCTTTCCAACACATTGTCAGAACAGGTCATATTGTCACACAATTGTACCTACACCGATTTCACCTTTCTGATAATCCTACTTGTCTGTGGTATAATAATCAAGATGAAGATATGGAACACATTCTTCTATACTGTCCATCCATAAACCACAAAAGAAGTAAATTAAAATCATCAGTACCAGTTGCAGAAGACACAGCTCTGCAGTATAATATATTGACTACACCCCAACTCTGGCTATTAGCAACAGACATCTATAATGAACACCGATCAAAATATCCCTCATTTCTCATGAAAAACAAAAATAGAATAGACTACAGTGGACTTTATGCTGTCAGCAAATAGCTGGATACATCAAGAAGATTGATTGATTGATTTCCAACACAGTTTCGTTTCTTATTCTGTCTGTCCATTTCATACGCTCCATCCGTCTCCATATCCATATTTCAAATGCTTTTAGTCACTTCTCTTCACATCTTCGTAATGTCCATGTTTCTGCCCTATACAATGCTACACTCCACAGAAAGCACTTCACTAGTCTCTTTCTTCAGAGGTCTGCAGAAGATGCTCCTTTTTCTATTAAAAACTCCTCTGTCATTGCTATTCTCCTTTTGATTTCTTATATATCATTCAATCATTCATTCATAGTGTTCTGCCCAAGGGCAGGTCTTTCACTGCAAATCCAGCATTCTCCAGTCTTTCCTATTTTCTGCCTTCCTCTTAGTCTCCACATATGATCCATACATCTTAATGTCGTCTATCATCTGATATCGTCTTCTGCTCCAACAAGTTGAACCTGGACATCTTCAGTGGGATTCTGACTATACGATATTACAGTCTTTGGAGATAAACTTGTTGCTAAAATTCTTGAATAAAATTGGATCAAAATTTCTCACATGCTAACAGTGCTGACTATCCTTAAATGGCTTAAGATTTTTTTGCTATAAGCAAAGAAATTCTCATGTTTAGCAATATGGCTGATTTCAGAGGCGGGTCGTGAGTTATTAAATTGAGAGTTCACAATGGTATATGAATAATAAAAAAAGACTACTGTTTAAACATTGTCCTTTTCTTACATACCTTAAACATCCAATAATTTAAGACAAATATTTCCAAAATACTGGAAATGAAACTCATTTCGAAAAGAGTCTGACATTAAATTTAAATAATAAATATGAAGACAACTACAGAGAAAAATCAAATTATTGTAGTAACAATGAGTAAAAGCTTGTAAGTCTCTGAAAATATATTTTGTAAGTTGTTTTCTATGAGTAACTGCAAAAGACCGATTGCACCACTCATATTCCTATAATCTGGAATATTCCTAGCACTGGTAATGTGGTCCTAGCCACTGGTGTAGCTCAGATGGCAAAGACGCCTGTCTTCTGATCCAGAGCTGTGCTTGGGCGTGAGTTAGATTTCCGCTTGGGCCTATTAACTGATTGGGATTTTTTACGAGGTTTTCCCCAAACATAAGGCGAATGCCAGGTAATCTATAGCGAATCCTCGGCCTAATCTCACTATCACCAATTTCATCGACACCAAATAACCCAGTAGTTGATACAGCATTGTTAAATAATCAACTTAAAAATGGTCCCTTAAAGAAGCATCTAACTCTGTCGAGAAGTTGAGAAGGACTTTAAAAACACGTGAATTGCTCGAATCTGCACTTTCATCGTGGTCCCAAAGTGTTAGTTCGAATGCACCACAAAAATTAATGCAGTTGACAATTTTAGAAAGCACATAACGATTTTCCGAGATTTGTTCATTACGTACCTTTATGTTCAGGCCATAAGCACTAGTAAGCTGTTGATGAATGTCCACTTTCCCTAAAATATTGAACTCTAGGAGAAAATAAAGGTATGACGGCACTTTCATGTTTATTTATTTTATGACTTACGTACACCAAATCACTGACACCAAGCTTTATCCAACTACGTTTGCTACCTTCTTTCTCAATAACAAGCATGAAAAACAATACAAATGATTGGTCATCTCACAGCCGCAAATCCATGCATTTCTTTCATGAACATCACATTAAAATTCCCTTTTAAAATCTTTGTTTTTGGATTTTATTACCTGCACAATATTGAGCTGAGATGTTACTCTACCACTTTGTTTTAATTCTAACTGCTTATCCAACGATAAATTAGAAAACAGCAGTTTCTTTAACTCACTAACTATGCTAGCCATCCTCGCAGGGTGCCTGTGCACGAATTGCATGTGCACATGTGATAGCTTATAGGAAAACTACCCCCCACCATCTCGCTTCTAAGAGTCAACCAGTCTTTCTCCCAGTGATGTGTCACAGCACGTGCTCTTAAAAAAAGATGACAAATGCAATCTTTCTGCCGCAGTGCAAGAATATTTATCCTTTCTTTTAGAGCACTCGGAAGCAAATAATTCTATGACGTTCTTTTTCTATTGTTATATATATATATATATATATATATATATATATATATATATATATATATACTAACACACACATACATACATATAGAATGTTATTTTACTACATTTCTACTGGGGGTTCACGTGCTCAAGTGCTCTAATAGAGTAACTGCGCTGGGTGATTTATTGTACTTGTTCACAATTTGTCTTCTTCATCATCATCATCCTGAATGTGTTAGGTTTAGAAGCCTTACTGTCCTGTCCTGGGAAACTCAGCAATGAAAGTGTTCCTGATCTATCCATCTTGACTTTGGATGCCCCAGTCCTGTTTTCCTTTACCTTTGTATAATAATGCAAGTTTTGGAAGTGTGTTGTTAGCTATTCCCTTGATGTGTAGCAGCCAATGTTGTTAGTATTTTTTTATTTCCCCAACGATGTTCTTGGTTTTTAAATTATGGTCAATATCCTCATTTTCTTTTCTATGTAAATGATGCCATTCTTCAGTATTTGCCATTAGTACTGTCAACAGCCTTCAATCCTCCTGACTGCCACAGCACGTGGTTTACAAGCTGCAGTGTCTAGTTCTTGTGATTAAGTTCTCTATTATTATATTTCGGAGTCTTGTGAATCACGCTTAAAAATCCTCCCAACAGATAATACATTTATTCAACTACACTCTGTATTATTCTAGTCCTGGTATTCGCTATCTCGTTTTCATTCCTGGAATGTTGGAGAACTTGCATTCACCTTCTTGCTTCTCGTTATAGGTCAATGAAATAGGTAAACACCATGTCGATCTATTTATAATCATCTATTCAGGGACAAGGACAGCATGCAATTTACAAGGACAAGTCATTAAATAACATGAATTTTATTATAACTATTTTACAAGAATATATACAGAAAAAGTGTTTGCCTTATTTTTCGACATAGTTACCCTGCTTTGCAACACACTTGCTCCACTTGTCCACAAACTTTTAGGATGCCTCAAGAAAAAAGCTTTTGTGCAAACTTCTGATCCCCCAAATGTTCTTCCAAAGGGCCAAACAAATGAAAGTCCAATGGCGCCAAGTCCGGACTGTATGGTGGATGTTTCAACACCCCAAATATAAAATCACTTATTGTATCCATTGTATGCACAACTGTATGGGGGAGGTGTTGTCGTAAAGCACCAATACTCCTTTTGAGAGAACTCCCCAGTGTTTTGATCATAGGTGGACTTCAACTTGCTTACCAACATGTCACTATATCGAGCACCATTCACAGTTTGACCCTTTTCCTGGAAGTGTACCAATATAGGGCCATTGACACCCCAAAAGATTATCAGCATGATTTTCCAAGTGGATGCCTGTGTCTTGAATTTTTTCTTAACTGGAGACGACATGTGTTTCTATCTCTTCAATTGTCTCTTACTCTCTGGTTCACAATAGTGTACCCAGAACTCGTTTCACTTCCTCTGACCACAAAAAACGAATAATGCTTCATTGTTTTTCTGTTGTTCAAGTCAACATTGGAGTGGTCATGTTGGTACAGGCCATTGAACAGGCACATACTGCTCGATCGTCACGACATCTATTTGGCGTGTTTAAGTGAGGGGTTTGGACTTTTTCCATTGCTGGTTGTCACAATCAAAAATTAAGACACAACGTTTCGAAGGGTGGTTCTCCCTTCGTCTTCAGGTGGAAGGAACGAGAGAAAGGAAAAAAACCTACTGTTGGGATCGTTACGTACAGCTATTCTGTATGACTGATCAGTCATACAACGTTTCGAAGGGTGGTTCTCCCTTCGTCTTCAGGTGGAAGGAAAGGGAGAACCACCCTTCGAAAAGTTGTGTCTTAATTTTTGATTGTGACAACCAGCAATGGAAAAAATCCAAACCCCTCACTTAAACATTAATGATCTACCATTGCTTTCCAACCCCTCATTTAGATCAACATCTATTTGGCGCATTACTAAGAAACCATTTTGTGTCCGAAAATAGAAATTTTCGTTGTGCATAAATCTCCATGAAATTTAGAATACAATTCCTGTTATTTAATATCTTGCCCTGTATTAAATATTCTGAGGAAAAAGTCGAAGGTTACAACACATTTTGCAGCTGTATAGGGTAAAGCCACAGTATTTCTGTGTTACATATGGGACTTTTGCAATACATTTTCTTGAACTGGAATATAATTGACAGTTTTTAAAAATACAGACTCACATATAATTCAACAGAATGCTTTTCCTTACATTATACCAAAGTCAGGAAACCAAAATCCCATTTCAATGCAAAACAAAAAAAAAAAAATTAATAAAATTAATAACTGTATGTACGGGAAAATCACCTTTTATTAACTGGTTTATTTTCACTTCATTTTTTCTAAAATTACTTATAGTTAAAAATTTTTTTTGGTGCTCAGCATTACTTTATAATATTTTATTTTATTTATTTTATTTATTTATTTCATCAATCATTGTTCACGTCATGGCGAATTAGATGTATTCCAGTTCTTAATTCGCCATCACTCTCAATACAAATATAACACAAACTAATACATAATGAACCTATAAGCATCCTCTGTTTACAATAATAATAATAATAATAATAATAATAATAATAATAATAATAATAATAATAGTAATAATAATGGTACACAACTAATAATAAGTATAGCTCTTGTATTTAAAACTCCTACCTTAGCTTTTTCATTTTATGCCGAATCTCTTAAGAATTATTCTGTTAACTTAATTGACTACTCTTCGTAGTTTCTTATCTTGTGACTACTCAACATTTATAATTCCATCTCCGTTAGAGCTTTGACTTTCTCTTCTCATCTAATTTTAGCTCTAAAAAGAAATTTTCCTAATTTATGCAAATTGCTGATGTTTAGGTGACCATTCATTTTTTTATAACCTACTATAGTATTTATTTGTAGAAATTTTTATCTACCCAACTGTGTCTCAAATCATTCGTTGCCTGGCACTTTAGCGCAATATGCATTGTGTCTTCAGCTAGTCCACACAAAGGACATTTATCCTTCTCTACGTTCCCTCTCCTATTCTTGAGTCTCCAGATACCTAATCTCCACCATGCCATTCCTGTTCTCTCTTCCCTTGAATTTAGTCTAACATATTCTTCCTGTTCCCAAACTGCTTAACCTCCCTATAATATTTTAGTGATCCTAGGTCTTTAATATTACTAAAAATATCTTGTCTCGAACTTTCGTTTGCCCTCTCTTTTACTATTCTTCCAATAGTTTTCGTGTTTATAGACCCTAGTTCTCTCCATAGCCAATTTAGACCTAATCTGCTTATTTCTCGTTCCAGCTCCTTCAGCCAATTCGATTTCCAATTAGCGGCTTTCATACAAAAGATACATGTTTTCATAACTGCCGAATCATTCCTACACAGAATATTACCTAAATATTTGATTTTCCTTTCTAGAATGATTCCCAGACTCGAATCGATTCCCATCTCTAGTAATGCTGCCAGATTATAAGCATTCTCCGGTATTCCTAGAAAATTTTTTACACATTTTAGCTCTTACTTAATCGATGTTTCTGCTGGATAACCTACTACCTGAGATCTCAATATTATATATAATATCTTTGATTCTACTAGTGCATTATAGATGTTGACCAAATTCTTCACCCCAATATTCGGCCATTTATTTAGGCTTCTGTCTACTGCTTGGAGTGCATTTTTACCTTTATTCAGTGCCAATTCATTTTGCAACTTCCAATTTCCCCTACTGTCTATTATCACTCCTAGGTATTTGAATCTGGAAACACAATCAATTGGAACTTTATTCACGTACCATTTCTCTTTCTTACTATGCACGTTGCCCTTTTTGCAGATTAGGACTTTTGATTTCTTTTCGTTTATTTTTAGATCCCAAGTTTTACAGAAGCTATTAATTTCGTTAATCGCCTTTTGAAGCCTGTTGACCGAAAATGTTCCAATAGCGCAGTCATCTGCAAAAAGTAGTCCCGAAATAGGTATGTTATCTAACACTGGGCAATGAGAATTCACATTTGCTACATTATCTAAAATATCATTAATAAATATGTTAAATAAATAAGGGCTCAGGTTACAACCTTGTCTCACTCCTCTCGTTTGCTCGATCAATTTGGACAGATTTCCATCTGCTAGCCTAATCCTAAAACCCACATCTCTATACACTGATTTTATATTTTCTAAAAATAAGGAACTGATACCAATTTTTTCCATCTTGTACCACAATTTCTCTCTGTTAATTGAATCAAAAGCCTTTTCTAAATCAATAAAGCACCAGTACATACAACCTCTTTTAGAATTTAGATATTTATCAATTATGGTTTTAATGATTAAAATGTTATCACTTGTTCTTCTCATTTCCCTGAATCCGCTCTGAAAGTCAGAGATGATATCATACCTCTCCATCCATGATCTTAACCTTCTTGTTAGCAGACCTGTATAAATTTTTCCTAAGCACGATAAGAGTGATATGGCCCTATAGTTATTCGTATCTTTCTCGTCCCCTTTCCCTTTGTAAATTGGCACAAGTATTGCTGAAGCCCACGAGTCCGGGATCCTGAACCTTTTTCTCATTCCGTTAAACATTTTCACTAATATTTTTAACCAACTCTCCTTCCTACTAACTTTTTTCCAGCACTGAATGGGAATTCCATCTACTCCCGCAGATTTCTTATTTTTTAATTTAAATATAAAGTCTCTAAGTTCCTCTAATTTAAAATCCTCATCGAGTATTTCATTATATCTCTCATTTATGCCCGCACCACAGGTATATGGACTCTCAGCACCCATACATTTTCTCATTAATTTATTGAAATGTCTCAGCCAATCATCTTCCCCAATTTCATTTGTCTTTTTCTCCCACTTCGCCACCCGTTTAATTTCCTTCCATGCTGCTGATATGTTATTATTGCTAATTAATACATTCAGCTTGTTAAGCTCATTCTTTGCGAAAGTTTTCTTTCTTACTAAGAGTAGGTCTTTATATTCTTTTTTCAGATATAGAAAAGCTTCTTTATCATCTCTACTGTTACTCCCTCTCCACTTCCTGTATGCCTTCTTATATCGCTTTTTGCTTTCTATACATTCCAAATCGTACCAACTCCTATTTTCTATCTTCCTTTGCCCATTTAAGCTGTGCATCATACTTCTACTAGCTCTTTCGATACTGTGGTAGAGTAGTTTGACTGCTTTATCAAAGTTATTATCAATTGCTTCCTGTATTCCTATTTGTAGTAATATGCTCATTTTGTCCTCTAACAAATTATTAAAGTTAACTTTTTCCTCTTCTCTCCACACGATTCTTTTGTTCCCTTTCATTCCCCGTCCATGTTTGATCTCTTTACCCTCTTCTCTTGAGTCTGTAATAGGTGTTTCAACTTTTAGTTCGATACTTAAAGCCATATGATTGCTTCATGATCGGTCTTCGATTTTAATACTTTACAATATATACTTAACATGTGCTATCAGATCAAAGATTTTCCTTTACATGTTCCAATCACAAAAATATAATTTCTGAGAAGTGTAAGTTACGTATGTTTGGTTACATATGGGACACACTAGTATTAAGTTATCCTACTCAACTTAACTTAACAATAATAACTAAAAGATTGTTTCAGAGTGTGCCTTACATACCCAAATTTTGAATTTTGGATTCAATCATCTTAATTTCATCAGCTGGAAGTGCAAATATTGGCATTTATTTTATTCAGCCCTTCCACAAGCATTTCTATGTTTTCATATGAGCACATGCATACATTATTAACTTTGTATGATGTTGGAAATGCTTCTGAGGGTCTCAGTGTTTTAAACATGGATAATCCTATTTTAAAATTATGATCTTTTTTTAACAAACCGTATCCATCTTGAATTTTCACGATCAAAATATGCTTTTGTATTTGTTTCCACTTTCGAGATTCAAGATTTTTCACAGAAACATATTCCTTCTTTCCTGGTCTTATTCTACTTATGTCATTCCTTCCGTAGAACTGTATCACTTCACACTTTTATTCTTCACTTAGAGCATCACTCCGTTTCTTTCTTTCCTTTAGCTCACTTATCAAATAGAGTTCAAGGTTTTCAGAAATTATTTTTTACCTTTGAAGGTGACAGATTTTGAATGGTGTTGGAAAGAACATGAACTTGTTTTGTTGGAGATGTTGGAAGAAAATTTAAATCATAGTTTATTTAACAACGCTTGCAACTGTAGAGGTTATATCAGCGTCGCCAGTGTGTCGGAATTTTGTCCCGCAGGAGTTCTTTTACATGCCAGTAAATCTACTAACATGAGCCTGTCGCATTTAAACACACTTAAATGCCATCGACCTGGGCCGGGATCGAACCCGCAATCTCAGGCATAGAAGACCAGCGCTATATCAACTACGCTACCGAGGCCGACATGTTGGAAGATTGTGCTCAACCCACTTGAATGCCTTGCCTATTACTTATGGTGAAATCTTTGATGTTGATGCCTCTGTTATCTGAGATTGAGCAGCTTGTAACTTTTTTCTCTCTCTTTGAACTCTCTTCCTCTCTCTTCTCCAAATTCTTCCTCGATCAATCTCTCTCTTATTCATTTTATATCTCTTAAGTATTTTTATATACTCTCAATCTCTCTCCTTTCTTTTTTTCACTTTTCCGAAGCTCTGGATTTTATTTATTTTATTATTTTTTTGTCTATGTTTTCTCACTCTTTTGCAACTGTCATAGGAGCCATACCTTACAAGTGGATAATAATGGCACACCATGAAGAGTATTACATCATATTGTATGCCTATACAACATTTACAATAAATTTTGTACCTAAATATTTTTGCTTCTTAACCTCAAAATTATGTAACCAATATTTATGAATAAAAAAATAACTAATCAAACAAGTGAAACAAAAACTTCCTTCACAAGTTAAATTATTACAATGATCAAAATCACATTAGTTCAAGCAGCCCTACTAAAATCGTATAAGTAATGAAATTTATCTTTTTAATTATCAAGTTTTTTATGTATGGGCCACTAATTATATGTTGCTATCATGTATATCAAAGCCATAATAGGGGGTTGACTTTTCCTCCATAATGTTGGCAACCTGACTATCTGATAAATTCTTAAATTTTACAGAACATATATCTCCCTAAAATGAAATTTCCTTAATATCTAAGGAAATAGTCTCATTAGTAACAGATTTTAAAATAAAATTTAATGCCTATTTCATACCCCACAATTTTTGTGTTAATGTATTTTCAGTTACAATTTAACACCATACTTAAAAAAAATAAATACTAAAAATTTTTCTGCATTGATAACAAGGCACAAAGTTTAAAAATGTCGATTAATTTGTTACGTATGGGTCACCATCTTCATTTTTAACAGAGTACCACTAACTTTTAATCTGAATAAATCTTTTAAATATATGGTATGAAAGACTTTTAAGTACATATCTTTGAAAACATATGTAGAAATATTTCAAATAAATTATTTCAAATTTAAGTCTTTTTAAACTTTGTCCCATACACAACACAAAATTACACCACTGGAAACATTTTCAAGCTCCCTTTCAAAATTCTGTACATTTTTGCAAAATTATCTATGGATCTAAGTAATAGAGATTTCAAGCTTTAAAATGATGTATTACATAATTGTCTTTCACTCATTTTACGTCTGGTCCCTTCTGAACAGATATATTGTGGCTTCACCCTATATTATGAAGGGGATCCAGGAAATAACGACCGTTCGCGCATACCCACCGCGCAGCTGACTCCCCTTCTTTGTTTGAAGGTCAACTGGCTTCCTTAACATGTGTTCTCATAACGTTGTGAGTACTGGTTGCAACAAGTCGCCATTGTGCATTTTGTGTTACTTCAAAATGAACGACATGATTGATAATCCCGCCGACTGTGAGGTGAGGAGTGTGATTCGATTTTTGAATGCCCGACATTTGAAACCTGCAGAAATTTATCGGCAATTGAAAGAAGTGTATGGTGATACTGTAATGAATGAAAGAAATGTGAGAAAATGGTGCGAAATGTTTAACAATGGGCGAACAAATGTCCACGATGAAACTCGCACCATTTTCTCACATTTCTTTCATTCATTACAGTATCACCATACACTTCTTTCAATTGCCGGTAAATTTCTGCAGGTTTCAAATGTCGGGCATTCAAAAAACGAATCACACTCCTCACCTCACAGTCAGCGGGATTATCAATCACGTCGTTCATTTTGAAGTAACACAAAATGCACAATGGCGACTTGTTGCAACCAGTACTCACAACATTATGAGAACACATGTTAAGGAAGCCAGTTGACCTTCAAACAAGGAAGGGGAGTCAGCTGCGCGGTGGGTATGCGCGAACGGTCGTTATTTCCTGGATCCCCCTCGCAGAATCATGTGTGACCATGTTTTCTAATTAAGTGCAAATTACGAGAAGAATCACTGACTCACCCAGAGGAACGATGAGGAACTTGATGTAATTCTGCCAGTCGGGAGGCTTGAACGACAGCTGGTCCACATAGTTCCGGAGCACCGAGTTGACAAAGCTGTCCGACCCTGCTAACAGCACCTTGATTGGAGGTGGGGGCTTCGCGTTGCTGTTGCAGCTGAAACATGGCCCGACTTACCCCATATTGGAATAGTGTTGCACTGTAGTGTCAGCATTTCCCAACAGTAGGCCTACAGTACATGTTGTGAAATGCCAGGAAGAATGTGCGCAGCTTATTCTATGATATGCCTAATTTAACATAGTAACAAATCTGTTATAAAGACTGATTTATAATTATATATATATATATATATACATATATATGCTGCAGGATGATAGTGATAAATGATAAATTTATTGCTGAAACAAAGATACATACTGGTTTTTTGTTATAAAAAAACACTCTTAACAGACTCAGAAAGAGTACACTTCCCGCCTGGGATTTGCAAGCATGAGTGACGTCACGCAGTAGGTAGAAGCAGTACTTTAGCATATGCTCACGCATGCTCACTCTCTGTTTTACAGACGAAGCTAACGGCCACTATGCTTTTAGATTCCAGATGACTAGTATACATACTCGTGCTCAGGGGGCATTCCACAAAATTTTAGAATAAGTTAAGTATGAACAGAGTTATTTCTTTACCTGGAACGCAGTTCTATAGACTTTCTATTTACACAGTATTACTCGCGTAAGATGCCATTGCATAATGTACACACCCCAATTTCTGACAATAATTTGTAAAGAGGGGGGGGGGTTGGATCCCTGCATAATGCATGCATTACATTTTCAATTGCTACTTGTGATAATAAACAATCGTAATGTTGCGGTGCATTTCTCATGTTTAAATTTTTAAAAGCAAGAGTTAATTTATTACAATTGGTTCTTTATAAAATGCAAAAATAGATTCTTTTTAATACGATGAAAGAGTAATGGAACGGAGAAAAATTCTCTCCGGTTCCGGGATTTGAACCTGGGTTTTCAGCTCTACGTGCTGATGCTTTATCCACTAAGCCACACCGGATACAACTCCGACGCCGGTTAGAATCGTCTCAGATTAAGCTCCAACTCTTGGGTTCCCTCTAGTGGCCGCCCTCTGCACTACGTCATAGATGTCTATGAACGCAGGACCGAAGTCCACACATGTGCTGAGGTGCACTCGATATGAGTGACTAGTTGGCCGGGATCCGACGGAATAAGCAAGTAAAGATACAGGTTTGGAAGTAAATCCCGAAAAGACAAAGTATATGATTATGCCTTGTAATCAGAATATAGTACGAAATGAAAATATAAAAATTGGGAATTATCGTTTGAAAATGTGGAAAAATTCAAATATCTTCGGAATATGTACTATAATAGTATATATGTCAAATATCTTGTAGCAACAATAACGAATATAAAAGAAATTCGGAAGGAAACTAAACGCAGAATAAATATGAGAAATGCCTGTTATTATTCGGTTGAGAAGTTTTTATCTTCTAGTTTGCTCTCAAAAAAACTGAAAGTTAGAATTTATAAAGCAGTTCTATTACGGTACCAGTTGTTTTGTTTGGCTGTGAAACATGGTCTCTCATTTTGAGAGAGGAACAGAGGCTAAGGGTGTTTGAGAATAAGGTGCTTAGAAAAATATTTGGGGCTAAGTGGGATGAAGTTACAGGAGAATTGAGAAAGTTACACAATACAGAACTGCACGCATTGTATTCATCTGACATAATTAGGTACATTAAATCCAGATGTTTGAGATGGGCAGGGCATGTAGCACGTATAGGCAAATCCAGAAATGCGAATAGAGTATTAATTGCAAGGCTGGAGGGAAAAAGATCTTTGGGGAGGCCGAAACATAGATGAGGGTATAATATTAAAATGGGTTTGAGGGAGGTGGGATATGATGATAGGGACAGGATTAATTTTGCTCAGGACAGTGACTGATGGGGGGGCTTATGTGTGGGTGGCAATGAACCTCCGGGTTTTCTAAAAGCCATTTATAAGTAGGCTATATAATAAGCACCCTGAATTTTTAATAAAAAGATTTTGGAAAAAAGAGCATCATTACACGAGTTAATATGGTAATCCATAAAAGTTTCTCGAAACTTATTATCGAGATCTTAACAAATGTAAGCAAGACAGATCAATGTTATTCTGAAGTTCTATTTTAAAGAATAGTCCTGTTTTTAAGAATTAAAAAAAAAAAAATTCATACCAGTTAAAAGCTAAGCGAAAGTTAAGAGAAATCTTTCAAGTGAATGAATTACTTAGATAAATAAAATATTTTTTTCCATGTATGTGCAATCCTGTGCTCATGCTGTGTGTTGTGTACCAGTAACTAGGTGTGAGAGGTAAGGAGGAATAAAAAATTACTAACTTGCACATATGTAAGTGAATGCTCTAGTTTTTATTACAATTAAACTATATATAGTAGAATATCGTTAATCTGGACTAATTGGGAGGATAAGTTGTCCGAATTAACGAAAGTCTGGATTAAATTAAATTACCTAAAAGAACAGTAGAAAGTGCATCGAAACTTCATTTGCAATAACTTACGTTTGAAGAGCATGGGCATATAGAATTAATTAAAGAATGAGATGTGTTTGATAGAACAGCTTATTAGAACTGCCTGAACTCCATATTTGGTGAGTCATGGATTAGATTCGTATAAACAATTCGCATGATAGACAGGCAGGCACTCCTAGAAAATGTCAATATAATACTTTGAATGGTCCAAGATCACTTCCTTCCAAATGCCTTCCTAACTGTCATTTCATATATATTCTATCATTACAAGATCCCTGATAGCTGCAGTTGGAATCATATAAACATAAATAAATAATATGTTGGTTTAAAGTTACCAGAATCTCATTCATTCATTCATTCATTCATTCATTCATTCATTCATTTATTTTATTCCATAGATCTTACATGAGCAATGAAGCTTTAAGATGTGGAACATGTCAACATTTTACAATATTACAATTACAATTTTTACTAATTTTTATAGTTTTACAATTTAGTAATTTTCTACAATTTTTACAATTTTGTACAATTTTTTTTACATTTTGGCATTACATTACATTACATTATTCTGAAACAATGCCAAGTAATGAAAGATGTTCGCATACATTAAAGCCAAAAGAAGGGTACAGGGAAAAAATGTCTTTTGTTCACTTTTCTTTTAAAAAACGAATTATGCATGTTGTGTGGAGTAGAATTCCAAATAGTTTAATCCTATGAATGAAACTCTATGATAATGTGAATAGTCTAAATGCTATGATAGATTTTAGAGTTCGCATACTTGGAAAGAATTACGCTAAAGACAGATTTTTAAATTGCTCTCCTAAACAATTTGCTGAACTGGACAAAGCTCGTTTTTTTCCTATAACCTTCAAATATGAATTTTTTATTCTGATTTAAAGTTAAAATCATTCTACTACTTTCCACCCATTATCTGATTACTACAGATGAGATGATCCAATATTCTTATACGGAATAACATGGCAAGAAGTTGACAACAGTGTAAGTGAAGATGATGAAATGTACCATGATTAAAACATGCCATGCAGTGCAATGAAATGTCGAAGTTTGTAGCATAATAAAATTATAATGAAAGAAGTTATTAGCAGCTCATGTGCATATCTGTTAGTGACTTATATATTTTTTTAACAAAAAAAAAGCCGCCCTAAATAAGGGTTCGAATAGATCGGCCTACTAATCAATTCATAAAGAATAATTATTAAAAATAATTGTGTGACAATTTGAAAGGAAAAAAGAAAAACATTAACAAATTTTAAATATATTGAATTAATTCGACTAAATTTGTCACATATTCCAATGACTGGCTCCTACTTGGACGAATTTTGAATGAAGCTATCTTTCAGTTATCTTACGAGAATAGATAGAATTAAAAAATGAAGTGGGTTTATGACTTCATGATGAAAACTGAGTAGTTTCCTTCAGTAGTAAATAACGGGTAGTGATGCAACAAGTTAGTATTAACTGCACAATGTGTTCAGCTCACACACTTGTAAGTCATGGGCACCACTCCTGACTACACTAATGTTGAACTGAGAGCAGCTGTCAGTGGCGTAGCATGAAATTTTGAGCAGGGGGAAGCTAACTCAAGTTGTCTTTCATGTACGAGGAAACATATTGCAAAAATACAGTCTTAAAACAAATAGTAGCCGATGTCAAGTCAGCAGTCTGATGATTGGTTAGAACCTCATAAGCAACACCAATAAGGCATCACCTCAAGTGGTAGTAAAATATGATTTCATGGTTTACACATATCTCTAAGAAATTGACACATACAGTACGTATAATTTAACATTAGCTCACTCCCTGTCATATTTAGAAAAACCACAATATTAACGGTCAATAGATAGAGTGTTAGTAAAATTACATCAATCAACGTTAAAAGCCACCGGCGTAGCTCTGTCGGCTAAGGCGCTTGCCTGCCAATCTGGAGCTGCGTTCGGGCGCAGGTTCGATTCCAGCTTGGGCTGATTACCTGGTTGGGTTTCTTCCGAGGTTTTTCCCAAACGTAAGGCAAATGTCAGGTAATCTATGGCGAATCCTCAGCCTCATCTCGCCAAATACCATCTTGCTATCACCAATCCCATTGACGCTAAATAACCTCGTAGTTGATACAGCGTCGTTAAATAACCAAGTAAAAAAAATCAACATTAAAATTTTTATCAGAAGATTATTTTTGACTACATAAATTAGTGTCAGGAACTGTTATTTCAGTCATTATTTATTATATCAGCTACAGTGCAGACTAACACTTCAACTGAACACAACTCACGAAAAGGGATAACTCGGAAGCTAATTTTTTCCAATGCTAAAGCTAGCTTCTTGCGAGCCTTGCGACCAGTGTAGTTTAATTAGAGAGGGATGGAAAATCTGCGGGGTGCGTTAAACAGAAGAATGTGTGAAAGAAACGAGTCTGTGGAGGGGATTGGAAGCTGGTGTGTGCAGGCTTCATGTTTACTGCTGCATCACAAATCATCCTGAGCTGCCGCATCACAAAATTTAAGGCATACATATAAATTGTATTAAAATTAATAAATAATTTTGTTCCTAAATTGCAGTTTATTATGGAGTTATTAACTGAGGAAGCTGAGCTTTTTAGCTTACATTGATGCTACGCCACTGGCAGCCATATTGCTTTTTGCTATCAGAAGACATCAAAACTTCTGAAATCTATAGGTATAGTATATGAAAACTGTATGGTACATAAAAATGTCATGTGAGTGGATAGATTGAAGGGTACAAGTATCACTGATTAATTTTTTTTTTATTTTAACAAGAATGATGTACCATTAGCTGAATGGCTAGAGCATTGACTTCCCAAGTTGGTAATCTGGGTTCGAATCCTGGCATATCCAAATGTAATTTATGATGGACAAAGGCAATGCTTTGGTGATTGGTTTTCATGGGGTAGTCCAATTCCGCTACTGGCATTCCACCAATGATGATTATGATGATGATGATGATGATGATGATAATAATAATAATAATAATAATAATAATAATAATAATAATAATAATACAGTAATAACATAGTGAAGTACAAAGCATATAACAAACACAATTTTTATTAGGTAGGCCTACACACAAAGGAAAATTATGATAAGTACTTCGAATTCTCACATGATAGACATAGAGGAAAATTATGAAACAAAA
Organism: Periplaneta americana; assembly: GCF_040183065.1. Lineage (NCBI taxonomy): Eukaryota > Metazoa > Arthropoda > Insecta > Blattodea > Blattidae > Periplaneta > Periplaneta americana. The sequence continues at coordinate 107,331,749 of NC_091117.1, forward strand.
AACAGATAAAAGAAAATAAATATCACTGGAATATCAAAATGTAGAGAATATGTGGAAACGTGCAATACAACACTTGTCATAGCAGTAAGTTAGTTTGACAACTCGTCATAAAATAGTTTTCTAACTTGGATTTAAAGGATTTCAAGGTTTGGTAGTCCTTGACTTCAGGTATTACCGCGTTTGATCGAGTATTAATGTTATGATAGCGAGAGTATAGAAACAGGCAAATAAATAAGAGGGGGATGAAGTATGCATAATTCAATATACGAGAGAAAGCGAGTGTAAATTTCTCCTCTCATGTAACCTAAGCCTTGATAACTTCTCGAAAGAAGGTGAGATATGATCATAATATACGTACAATACACATAGTTATAGATTTGCTAGAGTCATTAAAACTACAAATATTGTAGTATCATATGCATATTATGAACTGGCTTCTCACAAACTTAGGTCTACAATTCATGCTTATCTGAAAACAACATTAGTGTGGTAGTGGAGAAAGATGCAACTTCTAACGTCTCTAGTAAAGCATTTGGAATATGCAGAATCAAAGCACGACTTTGTAACTAAACAACATTCCCCCTTCCCTTACCCCAAAGGCACACAGACATCTGGACGACAGGTGAGTGGACGGGCAGGTAGATAAATGCGGAAGGAAAGTTAGAGAATAATTTATGTAACAACGTCGTGTCCACTTTGTGTGTGGCACGAGAAAGGTGAGTGACATATTCAGTTTTCGCTGACTGAGAGATTCGAGGAACAGATAAAAGTTAAAAAATAAACATTACGAGCTGTCAAAAGTTGTATCTTTTGTTGCGGGAGTTTTAACATGAGTTTCTTAGGTAGTGACATTTATTCTGGATTCTGAATATTAAAAAAATTAAAAATGACTACTTTTACTGCAACATCTAATAACCTCTACACAACAGCTAATGATTATCACTTTGACTAACTAGCAGGGATGGCCAAAACATTTACTAGCATTGTTTTCAAAGAGAGATATCCAATGCAACTTACACAACCAGATCTAATTTGGAAGGGATAATAAATCTTCAATATTGGAGATTTATCCTTCGAAGAGGTGGAAAAATTCAAATATCTTGGAGCAACAGTAACAAATATAAATGACACTCGGGAGGAAATTAAACGCAGAATAAATATGGGAAATGCGTGTTATTATTCGGTTGAGAAGCTCTTATCATCCAGTCTGCTGTCCAAAAATCTGAAAGTTAGAATTTATAAAACAGTTATATTACCGGTTCTTCTATATGGCTGTGAAACTTGGACTCTCACTCTGAGAGAGGAACATAGGTTAAGGGTGTTTGAGAATAAGGTGCTTAGGAAAATATTTGGGGCTAAGCGGGATAAGTTACAGGAGAATGGAGAAAGTTACACAACACAGAACTGCACGCATTGTATTCTTCACCTGACATAATTAGGAACTTGAAATCCAGACGTTTGAGATGGGCAGGGCATGTAGCACGTATGGGCGAATCCAGAAATGCATATAGAGTTTTAGTTGGGAGACCGGAGGGAAAAAGACCTTTAGGGAGGCCGAGACGTAGATGGGAGGATAATATTAAAATGGATTTGAGGGAGGTGGGGTATGATGATAGAGACTGGCTTAATCTTGCACAGGATAGGGACCGATGGCGGGCTTATGTGAGGGCGGCAATGAACCTTCGGGTTCCTTAAAAGCCATTTGTAAGTAAGTAAGTAATAAATCTTCAAAGTAGGAAACATAATCACCATCCTCGAAGGGCAGAAGCTGAAGTCAGGGAGCTTGTTGCGAACATCAAGAAACGAGCACTAGATTTGCTAAACCAACCACATCATCAATAGTACAAGAATAAATGAGCCTGTGACAAATGATGAAACAATCCTTTTAGTGCCAGAAATGTAGGCATTACTTCGGATAGTTAACAATACCAAAATCGCACTAGACCACCACTGCAAGGAACATTGCATAATCTTGAGATATTGTCTCCTTACTAGTGCAATGTTAACTCTAAATAATGATCCTTTCTTAAGGTATAATTCTTGTATTGAATAATAATATTTGTTACGGACGAAGCTTCAAAACATCTACTCAAAGCCCAATGCTACTATGAGATGGTACTTTTAAAAGCATACCATGTTTTATCACCAATATATACCATTCACGGAAACATAAAGAATACTGTACACTCTGTAGTTCATGGCCTGTGCACTCACAAAAGTGAGGAAACATATTCAACAATTTTCCAAGACTTAAAGAAATGATACAGAATGGCTGGGTGTGATCCTCACCCACAAATGACCATGACTGATTTTGAAGTTGCTGCACTGAATGCTATGCAAACTTCTTTTCCAAACACCAGTATAAAAGGTCGTATATTTCACTTTACTCAGTCCATCTGGAAGAGTCATGAATGAAGGTCTAAAAGAAGTATAGTTTAACATTGACGAAAATTTAACCATAAGAAATGAGGTGCGACAATTGATTGCGCTGCCATTTGTACACTCACATGATTTCGAAGAAGTGCGAGTATTCGACACATTATATGAAAATATCAGTCATACAGTTGAACTTATAGCAAGCTACATGGAAATAACTTACGTGAGAGGTGTCCTAAAATAGGAAAAAGAGTGTATGTCCCTTTGTGTTTCCCATTGAATATATGGAATGTTTATAAATCTGTTTTAAATAATTTTCAGAGAACTATTACTACAACTGAGGGATGGAACTGCAAGTTTCAATGTACGATAGTTACACATCATGCCAGCATTTGTAAATTTGTTAATAATATTAAGAACGACCACAGACAATCAATTACTCACTGACCAGCTTTGTCGTTATCCAAGGAAAAAATCTACAACTTAAATTTATGACAGGTGGAGCATAAGGTATTAGATTATAGACAATACAAAGATGGAGGACAAATTCCTACGATATTTAAGAGCAGTAAGTTGCAGATTAAAATTACAGGTTGAAGAACTGGAAGAGGAAGTTCTTGCTAAATTCCTATTTTTTTCTCTCTCTATTTTGATCAAATGGGAAGTCCAGAGTGGTTTGTATTTTGTTTGCTTTCTTCTGGGAACGTGTTTTTATTTTTCATGATTTTTTTATTAAGATGCAAATTTCTTTTATTGTTGTGTTTGGTTTATCTTGTATGTATATTTGTTGATACAGTAAAACCTCGCTAATATGTTTTTGCGGGATATCAGCCGAGTTAACATTTTTGGAATGTTCCAAGCTTTCAACTGCTATCTCTGCAGCCATCTTCAGGGAAGTTATGTCTAGACAGAAAGTGGAAGGTTATATAGATGTTAGGCTGTCTCAGGTGATACGGGATTGGTTGGCAGATCGGCCAATCCGGGGCCGGGAATCATCATTCCTCGTAAGCTCCGCCCCTCCCGGGATTCTTGTGTGAAGTTTGGCGGGCAGCGAGTCCTGTTCCGCCGGTTGGAATCGGTTGCTGTCCTCGGTCCGTGATCTTCGTGACCTTGGCTTTAACAAATCAAGCCACTACTGGGAACATACAATCAAGGAGGCCATAGAGATTAAGCTGGAGAAAAAACAACTTTAACAGGGATGGTGGACTACAGCTCAGTCAGGCAAGGACACCGGCCTTGGACCAGCTTAGGCCCTCTTACAATCAAGGTCACGAAGATCACGGACTGAGGACAGCAACCGATTCCAACCGGCAGAACAGGACTCGCCGCCCGCCAAACTTCACACAGGAATCCCAGGAGGGGCGGAGCTTACGAGGAATGATGATTCCCGGCCCCGGATTGGCCGATTCGCCAACCAATCCCATATCACCTGAGACAGCCTAACATCTATATAACCTTCGACTTTCTGTCTAGACATAACTTCCCTGAAGATGGCTGCAGAGATAGCAGTTGAAAGCTTGGAACATTCCAAAATTTTAACTCGGCTGATATCCCGCAAAAACATATTAGCGAACCAATGCCGAGAAAGCCTCAAGTCATAAATACAGTAAAATCTGTTCAAGATGGAAGTGACATGGTCTTAATTTTTTTCCGTTGTAGGCAGGTTTCCATATTATTCATATGTGAAGTTAAAATGGAATATTTTATCATTTGTATAAATGAAAAACAAAATGGCATGCTGCAAGCTGCAAGAAGTACAAAATATTCTGTTTAACACTACTTACATTAAATCAACTTTCTGTTGCTTATTCTGTGGATGAATCATCTTGAAAGAAAATCTCATTTTCTGTATAAATGTTATCATAACTCACTCATTAAACAAAAGTTTACTAACCACACAAAATTTAATACTGTATCTAACACTACTATAATACCGTACTGTATATCACTGCACATTATTTTATTGGACTAGGTAGAGGGATGAAGTTACAGGAGAATGGAGAAAGTTACACAACGCAGAACTGCACACATTGCATTCTTCACCTGACATAATTAGGAATATTAAATCCAGACGTTTGAAATGGGCAGGGCATGTAGCATGTATGGGCGAATCCAGAAATGCATATATTATAGAGGGTTAATTGGAAGACCGGAGGGAAAGACCTTTGGGAAGGCCGAGACATAGATGGGAGGATAATATTAAAATGGATTTGAGGGAAGTGTGATATGATGGTAGAGACTGATTAATCTTGCTCAGGATAGGGGCCAATGGCGGGCTTATGTGAGGGCGGCAAGGAACCTTCAGGTTCCTTAAAAGCTGTAAGTAAGTAAGCAAGGAGCCATCCATTAGAAGCCTTGAATTCTGGCTTATCTAATTTCTTTGTCAGTTCAAGGGTTTGCTTTGCAGAATAGGTCTAGAAACTGACATGGTCTTTGAAAGGGCATGAAGAACCCACTTCCACAACAGTTAATTTATTTCCATATAACCAATTGTTTTCTGTTTCACTTTTTCCTTTTTATGTCACCATTATTGCAAGCCACTCACTCAACATACAGTCCTTATTTTTCAAAGTGTCACACCTGAGTTTTCCATAACTTAACTTCATCATTATTTTCCATTTTTTTTTTTTCACTGTATGTAATTCTACGTAATTCCTGAATTTCTCCCAGTTTGCTTTGTGTAATTTCCAAAATATTTTTTTCTCTGATTTATACATCTGTTCATGGTTCACTGTCAATACTACTGCTCAGTGGCCACAGCCTGGATCTTATATTACAGATCTCATATTATATCTCTGCTGGTGAGTGATCAGTAAATTTCAAGTGGCTTATCTTGGTAGTGGGCATCAGAACATTAAAAAGCATTTCAAACTTGTCATCTCCCTTCCCCCTCACCGCAAACTGTGACGCTGCACACACAGGCAGAGATATAATAGAAGATCTGTATCATTCTGCTGTCTTGTGTGTTAATTATGAAGAGAGGATAGCAAAATCTGCATTTGTTGTTGTTCTGGTATGGTGTAGGAAAGTTGACTATCTTTTGGTTGGTAGACTAGTTAATGTTTTTAGTGCATATAAATTTTTATACCACTTTGCCTAATTAATTATTAAAGTTGTAATCCCATGCTGAGGATGCTGCATTGATGTTTTCAATTGAAATTGTCTGTGTGTTATTTCCATAACCTCTACATTGGCATTCCCCTAACAATGCAATGGAAAAACAATGATTAATTTAAATTGATTAAATAGATCAATTATTTTATCAGTAGGCTGAGGATTTTATCATAAATACCTATTTTGTTCATCAGTCAATAAGTAATGGAGGCTCCTTAGTTTCAAATTCGTTTTTGGGTAAGTACAGCATTGAATTAAAAGTAGAGTTTGGGAAGGTATATTAAATAAAATACATTTAATACGTGAACCACAAAGAGATTTAGTAATATTATTATTTTTGTATTTGGTACAACTTCAGAATATTTACAGGTTTTTATTATTACTTTCACAAGCAATTTAAAACTTGGAGGAAGATGCAGTTTGCGTTTCAGATGTCAAAGCTGCTCTGATGCATTCTGGAATTGTCACCAGTCTTTCATTTATAAGATGTAGCTATTACAAGCTTCTATCAATAAATGAGAGGCTGATGGCTCGAAATATTCAATCTCTCAAGGCAGTGGGGTTGGTCCACCAGATATAGCGTAGTCTAAAGCAGGTTCTTGAAGAAGTGGGCAAGGCAGTCGTTGCCAAGTTTCATAGGATTATGAAGAAGAATCCTGGCTGAGAAGAAGCTGATTAAATTATGTTGGTCCTGTAAGGCAAATGCACCTCACCTCCGACAGTGCGAAGTCCTATGGACTTGGCATATTTCAAATATGACCCGCTCATATCCTGTGAGGCGAAGAAGAGTTTCAATTATGAAATATTTTTTATAGACAACACACACAAATTTACAGAAGAAAATTAAAAAAAATATGTTGTTGTCAACTGTAACTCAGGAGAATGAGCTTATTTTAATGTAATATATATTTGTAAATACAGTATGTGGCAAAACAAACGTCACTGAAATTACTGCTCATCTGATATCCACTTTTCCCTAGCAAAGAAGTATTTATTTATTGTATATTAATAGTCTGACATATTGTGAATTCAGTGTTCTGTTGATTTCTGCAATTATGGTTCTCACAACAGAAGAGAAGGTGTTTATTGTGAAACATTATTTCCGGTCATATGGAGTAGAACATCAGAATGGGCCGAGTTTGCTTCACGTTAAAGAACAGTATGAGGAGCAATTTAATAAGGATGCACCAAATAATAGAACAATGTTAGCTGTTGTTGACAAGTTCTATCATAGAGGATCAGTCTTATGTCAACGAAAGGGGACAATGAATCATGGACGATTTCTCCAAGAGGTGGAGCAGTCCTCAAACATAGTCTACGACAAACATTGCTGAAATTTGGTTTGAGTGATAGGACTGTTTGGCGGATGTTTAAAGTGCTGGGTGGATTTGCATACCGCATTCAAGTTGCTCAGCATCTAACAGAAAGGGATGAGACAGCCCGATTCAGTAATGCAGCCGAGTATTGTCCATGACATCAGGATCTAGATTTCTTCTGGAACATAATATGGTTTTCAGATGAAAGCCATATTCACCTTGATGGCTACGTCAACCGACAAACAACTCGTTTTTTCGGGTCTATATGGCCTGATCTCACTATACAAAAACCGCTGCACAGTGTGTGGGTTATGATTTGGTGTGTCGTGTCCGGTTATGGAATATTGGGATCTTATTTCGTCGAGGATGCTGCAGAGAATCCAAAAACAGTAAACCAGGTACTCTACAGACTTCATTATTACCCCATCCATGCAGGATTTGCGCCGTTTTTGTCACGCCAGAAGCTTACCCCTTCAATGATAATGGATGCAGCAAGATAGAGTTACAGCCCACACCGTGGCAGAGTCACTAGCCCTTCTGCAACGACACTTTGGAGATCACCTAATTTCTCGTGGAACTCTATTCCCGTACCTTTCCTGCTCCCCAGATCTCACGACCCCAGATGCTCATATGGAGCATGTTGAAAGAATCAGTTATCAAGACAGATGACTTTCCTACAAATATTCTCGAATTACGGAAGAAGATAAAATCAAATTTTTGTGTCCTTACAGTAACCTTTGTTCATCAACATGTTCAATAATATTCAGTAATGTTATGAGCAATTTATGGCACATGATGGTACACATTTGAACACATACTGTACCAACACAATTAAATAACAGTTCAGTATTGTTTGTTTTGCCGCATATTGTATTAACAGTAACTGTTTTGAAGAGATTATAGAGGTTTCTTTTAACACCTTGCTATAATACATTCTCTATTTTAATTAAGAGCATTAAAGACAATGCATTTCAATATTATTATGATTTTAAATATATTTTGTTAGTGTTTATTTCGTGCGTTTTTATTAATTTTAAGTGCCTTTTTGCTGCCTATTTTTAGCACTGTTAATGCCTATCAATCCTCAACCTACTGCCACTATTTTTTGCATAATGTAAAAATCTTTATTTCGAACATATAATTTTGCCGTAAATTAGAATGATTTATATGATGAAATTCCAGAGATAATTATTTAGGTAAAATGTGCAGTCTCTGTAGAAGGTAATGCTTGTCACAAATGGGTTTCAGTGCTCACCAGTTTAATATCAAATACCTAATGTTAATGTTACAAATTTGGAAAAACTGATGAGTTTTGTTCTACATCAGGTAATAACGCTAATATAGAGTCTTTTCGCTCATGAACAAGAGAATAAATGTTTGCAACAGGAGCGCACAACATTTAATAAAATCAGAACTGCAAATTACAGTCAACTTCAACTACTCATGTAGAGAATTTTACAATTTGTTAAAAATTAACGAAAAACTAAATTATGCATGGTAAAATCTGTCTCAAAATACTCTTAAGTTAAGCCTAACTGCCAAAGTGTAGAATAAAATATTAGTAACTGAATTGAATAATTTGTTCATTATGTGAAATTCTGTCGATTTCTTAGTCTCCTGTATTTCCTTAAAAAAAATTGGCAACTCTGGTAGAGCGCCATATTTTCATGATCTTGATGCTAGAACGAGATAGTGTGGTCGGCACCACACTCTGATTACCTTTTCATCTCTGGGAATGACCCAGTAATCAATCTGACCGGAGGATGAATGGATCCCAGGGCTATTCTGGAAGTTTTGGCAACAGGAAAACTCCTGCCACACCTGGGATTGAACGCAGGACCTTCCAGTCAGCAGCCAGTTGCTCTATCAACTCAGAACTAACTTCCAAAGAATAAACTTATTTTCAGAATCATCACTTTCGTCATGTCCTCTCAATACCAGTACTAGAGCACCAAAAAACTGATTTATGCAATTGACTATTTGCCAACCTATTCATTGTGTTTTGCAATATGTTTCCTTTTCATTATGCTGTTTATTTAGTTGAGTTTTCATCTTCACTTTTCCTAGTACGGAAAAACTTGTAATATTGCTCACATGTTTTTTTAGATATTTTCGTGAGTTTTGATTTCCTCTCATATCCGAACCATTATCATAATATCGCCTTTTGTTCTGTTGTATTATTTGTAAAAAGTAGACATGGAAAACTTTTTTTTTTGCAGCTACAAGAACCATTTGTTCTCCAGGTAGAATATCCTATGTCTCTCAACTTCAACACTTTTTAAAATGTAATTTTATATTTAAATTAGGTACCTAGGTTATATAACCACCATAACATAAAAATGATGCCTATATTAAAATAGTTAGACTTTTTGCTACATCACTCTCTAATATTGGAGAGCAAGAGTGTTCATGGCTTTCTTTGCCAAGAATTCAGACTTAGTTAACAACAACAATATTTAAATTAGGAACGTGTGTTTTCACTTTCATTTCCTCATTATATGATAACAACGAAAAGAATCTACTCAATAATGCACTAACTCTATTCATTATTTTAAAGTGCAAACAACAAAGGGCAAAACTGTGTCTTACCACCACTAGGTATACAGTACTACCTACTACCAGAAAGAAAAAATTGCGGAATACCGGTACTTCCTACAAGCAGGTGGACTTATGAGTGAAAATATGACAATACACATGCTAACAACATATACAGATTTCCTGGCAACTACCAGAAGACAGACAGATGTCATGTTAAAATAATGCCAGGCAAACATAGAGGCGGATTTACCTATAGGCCCACTAAGCATGGTCTAGAGGTGGGAGCTTTAGGAGTGGCATATTCAGAGCCTGATTTAGGCAGGAGGCTACGGTGTCTCTGCTCAGGGCCACAAAATTCTAGAGGCCTCAAAATTCAGGAACAAGCTTTCTTTTTTCAAATGATTTATGATAACTAAAATATATAATAATTTTGTCAACATAAAATCATAATTGAGGAAACAAGTAATTATTAAGGTAACTGCGTAATTAATTATTATGTTAGAAACAGCATCAAAAATCACTTTACTGTTTTAAGTTTAGTGTGATGAGTTGATTACAGAGTTTAAATGTGTCCTACTGTTACATTTACAAACCCTTCAGTCATAATGGTGTAGCCTTAAGTAAAAATGGCTTTTCAGAATGGAACATGCTATTCTCAGACTAAAATAGCATGAAGTTCCTTTTTTTCATACACAGGTTATTTTCTCTGCTGTTGCTATATCAGGAAAAAAACCATTTGTATTGGCTGTACAATGACAGCAGAATATGATAAAGAATGTAAATATTAGAGGGATGCTTTAAAGTGTTGTGGCTATGATTAAGTTTATTTCAGAGCGAGATTTATGTTTTTTTTTTTTTTTTTTCTTTTTTGGACAACATTGATTTAAGAATCGGTCATAATGGCAACTTTTTAGATATTATCGAAATTATCAGTTCATTTGACCCATACTTAACCGAACATATTTCTGGAAGATATTCCAATCTAGGTAGTGGTCACACTAGTTATTTGTCTTCCTTCATTGTTCGTGAATTAATTGATCTCATGGGGAAGAAAGTCTTGCATGTTATAACTGAGGAAGTCAAAAAGTCAAAATATTTTAGCTTTATAGTCAATTCCACACCAGACACATTCCACATTGATAAACTATTAATAATAAATTTAAATACTATTATAGTCACAATCATGCCATGGTATGAAAGAAAAATTTCACAACTTCGAGCGGGAATCGAACCTGCGACTTCCTGTTCTCCGGTCAGGTGCTCTACCACTGAGCTATCGAGTTCGTCTCACGCCAAAGGCTTGGAATTATCCTTTCATACTGACGACTCTGTTATGGAGTACTGTCCATAGCGTCTGATCTAGTCAGCACTGCTTATGGGTTGAAAGAAACTTTACAAATGTAATCTTCATCTTACGATGTTTGGTGACATATACACGTCCGTTGATGTGACATATTAATGAATTTAAATACTATTATAGTCACAATCATGCCATGGTATGAAAGAAAAATTTCACAACCTCCAGCGGGAATCGAACCTGCGACTTCCTGTTCTCCGGTCAGATGCTCTACCACTGAGCTATCGAGTTCGTCTCACGCCAAAGGCTTGGAATTATCCCTTCATACTGGCGACTCTGTTATAGAGTACTGTCCATAGCGTCTGATCTAGTCAGCATTGCTTATAGGTTTTACATTTGTAAAGTTTCTTTCAACCCATAAGCAGTGCTGACTAGATCAGATGCTGTAGACAGTACTTTATAACAGAGTCGCCAGTATGAAAGGATAATTCCAAGCCTTTGGCATGAGACGAACTCGATAGCTCAGTGGTAGAGCACCTGACTGGAGAACAGGAAGTCGCAGGTTCGATTCCCACTGGAGGTTGTGAAATTTTTCTTTCATACCATGGCATGATTGTGACTATAATAGTATTTAAATTCATTAATATGTTACATCAACGGACGTGTATACGTCACCAAACATCGTAAGATGAAGATTACATTTGTAAAGTTTCTTTCAACCCATAAGGATACGGCCACACAAGCTACATTTGTAGCAAGTTTTCTGTGACAAATGTAGCTGGAATTATAGGCAGCATTGAGTTGAATGGAAGCGGTCACACGGAGCAGTAAATGTAGCAAGTCTGGCACATCCCAAAGTCGTGTCGCAACTCGAATGGGTCCGGGTCCATTTTTTCTGCGACATTTACTGCTGTTGGGTGGCCACATGTAGCGACATGGGTGGCTACACGTGCAGCTACATTTGTAGCAAATTTCTGCGACAAATGTAGCTGGAATTATAGACCGCATTGAGTTAAATGGAAGCAGCCACACGGAGCAGTAAGTGTAGCAAGTTTGGCGCCGTCTGACATGTTAGGTCTATTCGTGACCAATAATTTTCCACCTTAAACGAATTAACATTGTTGTTAGTTACTGGGAATTTATTATGAAATCCATATTTTTAAGCTTTAAATTTATATTAATATTTATTTCCGCTTTACTAATTTCCAGAGGAGACTCAGTGAGTCAAAGAATATACATGTCAAAAGACTTTTATCTACTAATTGACAATAAATAAAGAATAAATATCATGCAAAAGAAAACAAAAAAAAAAATTGTAGTAAAAGTACAAACAACCATGTAAAATGAATGGTTATGCTTTAATTTTTTAGGAATGAGATAGAAAGCGAAAATCAAATGTCATGTAAAGGACACACAGATTAAGATTTTAAAAAGAGTGAAATAACAAATGAAAGTTATCCATTTTACAGTAGCGAATTACAATAATTTAGGGCAATGTAAATTTACAAATGCGTATGGATACACGCGTAAGCTAATTTTAAATACTATTTTCTTAATCTTACTCCTGTTTTTTGTTACTTCACCAGAAGGAAAAGTAAATATCGCCACTAAGTTCCTTTCTGATAATTGAATTTGCAGCCAGGCATACAACACCTTGGCATTTTATTCAGCCCTAATGTATTTAAAAATAAAACAAGTGACATTGATGAGTGCAGTGAAATTTGTCTCTCGAATTAGCTATAAGATATTGCAATTTGTACCACCCCGCTTATCTTTTAGCGTTAAAATTTTCTTTTGTTAGTAAAAAAAACTTTATGAGACATAAAACTGTAACATACCCTAAGATTCACCTTTCAGTCCCCCTCCCCCGAAATTTAATAATCTCAGAAACGTGATCTATTATGTTTAAGAGAACGTAAACTCTGTTTTCTATTGGATAAGATGTAGGCCTACAATGGGAGAAAGGCATTCTGAAATTTGAAGGAAAACCCGTTTTTTTTAATGGTTGAAATTCTCAGTATGTATATGTAATCATAACAACAGAATTAACTTGTGTTTATGAGGGAGATTGACTTTTAGATGGGAAATTATTATCATGACAGATTTATAACAATACGATGCACTCCTATCTCACTGGCTGCCAGCAGTGTGCTGTCTTTAATAATCGGTTCTCCTCCTGGCAGACAGTAGAGTCAGGATTTCCCCAGGGTTCGGTATTGGGTCCATTGCTTTTCTGTCTCTATATTAACGATATCGCCAAGTCATTTAAATATTGCAGATATCACATTTATGCAGATTACGTTCAATTATACATTTCCGCCAGTCCTGATAGACTAAGTGACTGTATTAATAGACTCAATAAAGATCTCGAATCCGTTTCATCTTGGTCTCAACAATTCGGACTTAACTTAAATACAGATAAATCACAGGGTATCTTATTTTCGAATAAAAGATTAATCCCAGATATTAATAAGCTGAACCTTCCTCCTGTGACTCTGAATAAAGCGATCATTCCATTCAGTTCAACTGTAAAAAACCTGGGAGTTCATTTTGAATCTAACCTTACCTGGGACACGCATATCAGACACACATGCAAGAAAGTATTTTCCACTCTTCACTCATTAAAACGATTGTACCACTATCCAGCTAAATTAAAGCAGACGCTTGTACAGACTCTTATTATGCCTCATTTCGATTATTGTGATGCTTTATTCAGTGATCTCAGGGTGGATTTATCCCAGAAACTGCAACGTGTTCATAATGCGTGTGTTCGTTTCATTTGTAATGTCCGCTACTATGATCACATTTCGCCTTCTTTCGATAAATTATTGTGGCTCAGGTTAAATGAGAGGAGAAAGTACATTCCCTTTCTCTCTTATACCGAATTTTGCACACCTCTACTCCCTCTTACTTATTTGTCCGATTCCACAGTCTTTCTCGGTATCATAACGTAAATACTCTGTCACAATATGATAACACGCTAGAAATACCACTGCACACATCATCTCTTTATTCTTCATCTTTCACTGTTGCTACTTCTCGTCACTGGAATTCTCTGCCACCTGAAGTCAAGGGCTGCCGAACTTTAATTTCCTTTAAATGTAAATTAGAAAAATATCTTATGTTGAGTTGCCAGACTTAACGCGTTGCAAATATTTAATGGAATGTGTTCCACTGTATTTATTTTTATTTATTTATTTCTTTTTTGTTTCTTATTTTTATTATCGAAATCGTGTTTATTTATCACTTAACGCCAATATGTATCCCACTATGTTGTCGTTTTTTATTATTAATCTATTTTTTGTGTACATTTTATTCAGTTGTCGGTTTCTGGTTTAATTATGTAAATCCTACTTAATTGTAATCTAATACTAATACGTATACTATTTTTATTTTTACTGTGTACATTTTTTTTATCGAATTATAGGTTTCTGTTTTTTATGTGATTCGTATTTGATTCTAACAACATTAATATGTATTCCACTATGTTTATTTTTATTTTATGAGGTAAATTTTATGTACCTACCTCTTTTGACCTCATTATGCACCTAAATTGTATCAGTATGTAATTACTTAATTCCGATCCAGTTTTATGTTCAACTGTGTAAGCAAGTTTTAATCCTGGTTGAGTGTAAGAGAAGGCCTTACGGCCTTAACTCTGCCAGGTTAAATAAAGCCATTATTATTATTATTATTATTATTATTATTATTATTATTATTATTATTATTATTATTATTATATATGACATATTTTGTTACTAACAATACGGTGCCAATAAATATTGCTTCGCTTATGTAAATAGTCCAGCTGAGTTGCCCTATTTTTTAACTCTCTTCAAAATATCTTTCTTTAAAAAGTACATACATTTTTCTTCTTTCAATTTCGACCTAAAGAATTCTTCAATAATAAAATGTATACAAAAGCGTTCCAGTAAACCCTTCACAGCGACTTCATTTGTTAAAAAAATACAATTCTTTTACAAGACAGATCTCTCAAATATGTTACAAACAGATTGCCTCTTTGAGTTGTGTTTTGGGTCATGTTTAAAACTCCTTTTTACTTGGAGATGCTTCAGAAATTCATGTATTGAAAAGGGAAGAGCATGTCTAACCTGTCGTACAATCCCAATGACCCTTCTACAGAACCACGAGAAATTAGGTCTTCATACAGTCTTTCAGCAAACCCTTCACCCACACCGTACTTCTGATTGTTACTGACGAACAATATTGCCTGTTGTAAAATCGACACAGGAATAAAAGTTAACTTTATGGCACTGCTATAAATTTTCTTCTCATGCACATTACAATTGTGTGTGACCATAATAATGTACACTAACATCACACACAAAGCGACTTTGGCTTCATAATCCATCTCGGAAGAAAGCTTTCTACTACACTACGGATGAGTGCTGCAAAACGCAAAAAACTAGCTACAAATGTCGCTACGTGTGGCATGTCATGTGGCCACACGTAGCGACATTTAACGCAGAAACTGGCAGTAATTGTAGCGCCCGCGTGGCCACCCATTTTGCGACAATTACGGCAGCTTCATTTGTAGCAGAAAACTTGCTACAAATGTAGCTCGTGTGGCCATACCCTAAGCAGTGCTGACTAGATCAGATGCTATGGACAGTACTCTATAACAGAGTTGCCAGTATGAAAGGATAATTCCAAGCCTTTGGCATGAGACGAACTCGATAGCTCAGTGGTAGAGCGCCTGACCGGAGAACAGGAAGTCGCAGGTTCGATTCCCACTGGAGGTTGTGAAATTTTTCTTTCATACCATGGCATGATTGTGACTATAATAGTATTTAAATTCATTAATATGTCACATCAACGGACGTGTATACGTCACCAAACATCGTAAGATGAAGATTACATTTGTAAAGTTTCTTTCAACCCATAAGCAGTGCTGACTAGATCAGACGCTATGGACAGTACTCTATAACAGAGTCGCCAGTATGAAAGGATAATTCCAAGCCTTTGGCATGAGACGAACTCGATAGCTCAGTGGTAGAGCGCCTGACCGGAGAACAGGAAGTCGCAGGTTCGATTCCCACTCGAGGTTGTGAAATTTTTCTTTCATACCATGGCATGATTGTGATTATAATAGTATTTAAATTCATTAATATGTCACATCAACAGACGTGTATACGTCACCAAACATCGTAAGATGAATTATTAATAAGTATTTAATGAATTTCAATCTTAAGACATATCAACTTGCAAATGTTTATTTGCTATTTAATAACAATATATGAACGTTTTCGCCGTTTAGGGCATCTTCAGATATAACAAAACATATAATCTGGACCTAATTAAAATTCATACCTAACTCATGATTTATCTATTACGAAATTTATCGTACATTCCACTACATTCATAATCAACGAGCATTTATTCAATAACTTAACTAATTACACCTAACAGTAATTCTTTAACATAAACAACATTAGTTCATTATTGAACGTTTTCAGTAAGTAATCTTATAATAATAATTATCTGCGTCTCTATATAATAACTTGTCTATATTTTTGCATTTATTATTATTTCTCAATCTCTATTTTCAGGTGAAACAATTACAAAACACACGAACATCAACTACGCAAACTATCTTGTAACTTACGACAATTTTCAGCCATGATTACTCTAAATATTTTATTATCTTCATTATAAATTTTAAATTTTAACATTGACAAATTTTAATCACTGTATATTAATTGTAAAGTAGTTATCAACGTCAAACAACATCCATTTCAAATGCCAACGGCCTCTCTAAGTGAAATAATTACAAAACACACGAACATCAATTACGCAAACTATCTTGTAACTTACGACAACTTTCAGCCATGATTACTCTAAATATTTTATTATCATCATTGTAAATTTTAAATTTAACATCATTGACAAATTTTAATCATTGTATATTAATTGTAACATGAGCTACATGTATAAAATAAAATATTCGTCCAGTCTAAGTTCAAAATTCAAAGATTATCTCAATATTCATCCTGTATTATGTCATATTTTACATAAAGCTCATGAATTTCATGTATCACATATATTGTTCTCTATTCCTTGTTATTTGCATAATTTATTATTATAGGTCCAGATTATATGTTTTGTTATATCTGAAGATGCCCTAAACGGCGAAAACGTTCATATATTGTTATTAAATAGCAAATAAACATTTGCAAGTTGATATGTCTTAAGATTGAAATTCATTAAATACTTATTAATAATTTACCAGGCATATTGATATATAAAATGAATTGTAAAAAAAAATCGTAAGATGAAGATTATATATATATTAATAATAATTCGATACATTAATGAATGGATGTAAATCTGAAGAATGATTCGCTGGTTTTGTACCAATTCATGACCATCCTGAACATTTGAGAGACAATGATTAAACATCTTGATGGATTTTTGGTTACAAGTAAACTGTGTTTGGGAAGTTATATGATAATGCCAGCAACATGACTGGGAAATACACTGAACAACAAGCCAAAATAAAAGAATTAAGTCCTATAGCACAGTTTGTACTTTGTTCTGCTCATAGTTTACACTTTGTGGGAGTGAATGTAGTAGAAAATAATTTATAAGCTATTAACTACTTAGGAATAGATCACAGTCTTTATGAATTTCTTTCATCTTCAACCCATAGATGCGAACTAGTAACAAATGAAGTAGAATCAAAGAATATAAAGATTATTCCAAAATCTTTATCACGAACAAGATGGTTGCATAAAGTAAAGCGACAATAGCACGAAGAGGATATGGGGAAATTTGTAATGTTCTTCGTAGTATTTCTGACGATTCTGATAAAAATACTTAGGGGTAACCAAAATCACTTCTTACAAAGCTTGGGGAAGACAGGAAGCAGCTGTCATAACAGTTATGTGGGATTGCAAACGTCAACGAATTCACAAGGTTAGCCAGCCATTACAGGCAAGTTCAAGAAATCTTACCTAATACTCTATCATTCGTGGATAGCATCTCTGATTTATTCAGTCTTCAAGAGAAAATATTTATATATACTATATTTGGGACAGAAGCTTCCTCATCATTACCAAAACGATGCCTAATCGAAAAAGCTTTTGACCATGTAAATAGAAAATATTCATGGGAAATTATGATAAAACGAGGGTATCCCAATCAACTAATAAATTGTATAAAAAGTCTCTATAATGGTACAGCTTTTATTTTTAATGCAATTAAAAATACCAAGAAGATTTTAATCAATCAAGGAGTAAGACAAGAATGTGTATTATCACACAAATTATTGTATGTATGTATATACACACACAGGGTGATTCACGAGGAAAGGTAAAAAATTTAGGATACGATATCTTAGGCCATTTTGAGTGAAAAAATTTATATGAACATAGGTCTATTTTCGAACACTGGAGGAGCTAGATGCATTTTTTTTGCTAAACGTCTCGCCCCAATGTGAATCAGATGTTACTATATGCTGCTGACGTGAGACAAGGTCACCGATTGCAATGAATTACGTAACATTGGAATCTGCATTGTGAGCGATGTGGATAAGAAAAGTTCATTCACCTCACAAATCGGATGGTGGGGCATTACAAATGTCCAATTGCCTGCCCTTGTCTGATGTAATGACACAGAACCCGCACATAACACAAATACACTATCACTTATCAGTTCACAACAGTTCAGTCAGCTACCTACAGTACAGTAGTTAGACAGGTACAGTTATCGAAAGTGTTAAGTTGTGTTTTTCAAGATGCCTTATAAATTTTCGACTGCAGAATATGTCGATATTGTATATGTTTATGATTTGTGTGATGGAAGTTCCTTGCATGCCACAGCTGTAAATGAACGACGCTTTCCAAACTAAAGGGTACCATATCAAAGAGTATTTACTGTCTATGGAGTTGGACTTGATATACCAAAGGAAGGTGGAAACAAGAGAGGCGCTAATGGACAATATTTTGGATGCTGCACACTGCATTGAAGCAGAAGGAGGTACCTTTGAAAATGTGCGAAAACATCGACCCTGACGTCTAGAATATTAGGTATGTATGCATACGTGAATATAAACTTTAAATTTGTCCGTTATCTGTCTCTAAAAGCCACCAGCGTAGCTCAGTCGGTTAAGGCGCTTGCCTTCCGATCTGAAGTTGCGTTCGGGCGCGGTTTCGATCCCTGCTTGGGCTGATTACCTGGTTGGGTTTTTTCCGAGGTTTTCCTCAACCATAAGATGAATTCCAGGTAATCTACGGCGAATCCTCGGCCTCATGTCGCCAAAATACCATCTCGCCATCACCAATCTCATCAACGCTAAATAACCTCGTAGTTGATAAAGCGTCGTTAAATAACCAACAAAAAAAAGAATCTGTCTCTACGGCGAATCCTCGGCCTCATCTCGCCAAAATACCATCTCGCTATCACCAATCTCATCAACGCTAAATAACCTCATAGTTGATAAAGCGTCGTTAAATAACCAACTAAAAAAAAATCTGTCTCTAAATGCGAGTTAGTACAATGGAATCCCAAAAGTTTTTGTGAAATCAAAGAGCCATATTACCTTAACCGTTCGAAAATGGACCCATATTCATATGAACTTTTTGACTCAGAATGACTTCAGAATTCACATCCTGAATTTTTTACCTTTCCTCGTGAATTACACTGTATAGATGATGTCTTATGAAGCTGGTAAGAAACTGTTACTAAAGGGATAAATATTGGCAGAGATGATTTTATTAATATTTTATTGTACTGTGTGTGTCTCAGTTCCAGAGCCGAGAACTCCCTAGTGCTTATAGCCACGCTTATGTCTGCTCGGACTGTCACGGTAGCTACAGCATGCAGCACGGTAACATATTACATGTGCTGAAAACATTATCCCATGCTGTTTCAAGGGTAATACTAGTGACAGACTGGAGACTAATCGCGATTACCACTATCACAATTATCTCTGATGGCAATTTCCGAAAATATGTATACATTCTGTGTCATGCTTGATCTCGTCTAGTCAGCAGCTGAATTACCATAGAGCAGCATCTCAAAGTATGTTTCTGTGGTCCTACGAGTCCTGTATGATTTTTAAATTTTATTTTATACTTCGTGGATAGGCTACTATAAAAGTATATAAAAATTATGGAAATATGAATGAACATGAAACTTCATAAATAATAATAATAATAATAATAATAATAATAATAATAATAATAATAATAATAATAATAATGTGAATAATGATAATAATATGAATAATAATAATATGTTGTGTAATTTGAAGGAATGTATGAAATACAACGATATATCAGTACTATAATGACTGAAAATGGAATCTACTTATACTTGATTGGAAAAAAACACATTCAACGTAAGGGGCTCTTCAAATGTCAAAATTAATTTTGCCAAATAAGGGGTGAGGCTCTATTGGACTAGAATATCAGTTGAAAGATGGTATAATACTTGAGAGATTCACTTACATCCATTAAGCGCACAAAATAAAGAAGGGAATGAGAAGAAATGAAAGAGGCACTGCTGTACAGAAGCATGCAAGGATACTTCGTTTAATATTACTCACAATTTTTGGATCTTGCTGACTAGACAGGTGACAGCTGCACGAATATCTGCTGGGCCCAAGGTGCTGATGACCTTCTGCTGGCGCTCCTGTAACCTTGTAGCTAGCAGGGAGCCCTGAGGATCGCCTACATTCACCAGCGTAATGTGATCCGGAATTGAAGAATCATCTGCTGGTAGTACTCGTGACAACTGCTCTGTGAGCTGTTTTCGTGGCACCTGTCACAAACACAGTATAACTGCTACATCAGAATTACATTTAAAGAAAACGTCAAGCAAACCTTTTGCTGGTTCCCAGTAACTTAGTATATATTAGAATTTAAAAACACATCTGGTATTGTTAAGATGACACTACTGACTTTTCGTTGAAAATCCTGCAATTGAAAATTCTGACAACAAATGTATAGTCTTAAAAACAACTGATGGCATACAAATATCTTAAAAGTTCCAGAAAGGAAGCACTGTATATAATCAGAGGATAAGTGACCAAGTTCACAAGCAAACCACTAGTTGAGGTAATAACATTCGTTCTGTTTCGTTGTATGTCGTCCCTAAGTAGCTGAACAAGTGCCAGGAAAAACAATTTTGCGTAAATAAGCAGTGCTGTAAAGATTGAAAATGAAACCAAACAAAAGAAAGAAGGAAAGAAAGGAGAGAAAAACAATTTCAAGAAATGCATGACAGGAGGATCGAACATGCCACTGATTGCATGGAAAGCAGGAACTCTCTCCATTAGACTAAAAACGTCCGTGATAAAAAATGGTCTATATAAAACGATGCAAAACTCCAGGACTTACTAAATCTTGAAAATGGACATTAACTTTAGTTTAAATTAATGAGACGCATTTTGTATTAGCTGTCAAAGTAAACTATCTTGTTATGACTTTCGATTTATAAATGAAGTAATGGGGTGTGAAAATCGTTATTCATTTGCTATATATGACCTCCTCCTTTTTATTAATATATTATGTTTAATCATCACACTGTTGACTAGGGATGTAGGCTTTAATAATTCATTCTGTAGCAGCAAGTTTAGAGATGTAGTTCCACATAAAAAAAATGAATGCAGACAGGTAATGACATTATTTAAAAACTGAATTAAAATTCCCGCCTGACCAGGAATTGAACCTGGGCCCCAACGTTGCAAGCCAGCATGTTACTGACTGCTCCACCAAGGAGAACGATACAGAGAGACTCACATCTGCCACATGAACTCAAAGGAGGAAGCACACATACAAATTTACTGATGTGAATCACTCTTCAATAGTTAAAACTTTTTCATCACCAAGAGTCACGCCGACAATTTGTTTCTAAGACTGTACATTTCGAGTTAGTCCTTAATCGGTATTCACGCTTATTAATCTCTAATCTGCAGGAAGTTGCAATAATTTTTAAAGTTTCTAAAGAGGCAATGACTAGTTCTTGTGAGCAGGTCATATAAATTTCGTTATGCCACTGTGCTGAGATTGAAAAGTCTTCCCCAAAAGAAATGGAAGATCTTCCTCTCAAATAGGGATTTTCGTCTCTTCTTTTCTTACATTTTATTTCGATAATGAAATTAAATTCAATTATGATGCTCTGCAAAAAAAGGTGTCTTTGCTTGTAAACCTAACATTGTCAATGAGGTCACTGAAGCCATGCACCATTTGTAAAGTGTATGACAATATCAGTGAAAATTGCGTATTTGCTGTCGCCTATTGCAGCAGCAATCGTTAATAGTAAGCCATGAGAATGAATTTTCACATACCACACGCTGCACTATGCAAATCTTCGTTTATACTCTCATTGTTCTTGGGAGTCCGGACTATGACTATCTTCTGCAAATCATCTGTTGACGCATATTCAGATTTTCATTAACTGTTTTACCTAATTTTTGACAACTGATATTTGTATGCTGTTTAATGGTGAATTTATGGACTTTGCCACTACCAGTATCCTACGAATAAAAATGTTTGAACATGTCTGGGCAAGTTTTTGTACATTTTCAGGTCATTTGGTTTCTTTTGTACAGACTGTAAAATTTTTCCTTTGTCAGAAGAGAGCCAATTGTTGATCCATAGGTTTGTAAAATGAGACTTTACTGAAGCAAAAGCACTGGATAGAGATATCACTTGAAGAGGTCTTGGTTGCAAATATGTTGCCTGTTTTGCAATATTATCGATTTTCTCGTTTCCAGGTATACCCCAATGACTAGGTATCCAGTGAAATGTTATTTCCTTTTGGAGTTCCTTTAGTTTACATAGTTGTTTCTGAAGTGGAATAATTCTATGTGCATATAGGTTTGGTACATATTTAATTACATTAAATATAGTGCCCTTGGAGTCGGTGAGTATGCAAATAGATTTTTCAGAAATTTGAGAAACACACTGAAGAGCAGCATCAATAGCTAGTAATTCAGTGTCAAGACTGGAAGAGGATGAACATGGTATGAAATAACTTTCTTGATATTTTGGAATATAATACCCTGCTCCTGATGTCCCATTATTAGGATTTAGAGATCCATCTGTATAAATTTGAAGGTGATCCTTATATGTGCTGCAGAGTAGTTGCAATGATCACGAATATGTAACACTGTGTTGATAAAGTAGATTCGAATGTTGAATTTTTTTAGTTTTCAGAAGTTCCTGAAACTGTTTCTAAAACTATTATCACCAGTGGATTTCCAGTATGCATTGAGACATTTCATGCATGTTTAATTTTATTTAAATTCTAATGTTCCCATCCCATTTGGGAAACAGTCCTAATAAATGCTACGCAAAGATATGACCTTCCTAGATATAGTAATTTCAGATCCTCTCGTGGTATTACCTATGATGATCTCCCCAGTCATTATAGCTGCCTTTCGAAACTGGATTTCACTACTGACTATTGGTCCTCATATAGCTGGATGGGCACTGGCTGAAATTTCATGAGAAAAATATCTTCCCTCATGGGGACTTTTCAAGACATAGAAATCATTTAACATTCACCCAAATAAAATCAACTTTCGCTGTCTGCATTGCACATAAAAGACTTTCTTTATAATTTCAAAAGTGTCTACAACTTATGACAAAGTTAAGACTGTTTCTCCTTCATTAATACGATGTCCTTGCAGCTCTTCAGGGCTAACAGTCATCATTATTAGATTTAAAACTCGAGAAAGACTGAAGAAGATGCCTAAATGCCTCAACAGACAACAGGTATGAAAGTTCCCGTAAGCAGTGAAACTTGTGAATGATCTCTGTGATAAAAAAAAAAGTAAAAACTTTCCAAATGTGTTAATTAAAATTACATAATGTCGTTATAATATTACTGTGGTACGAATTCAAGTTTTGTGGGTATATATGTTATCAAAAGCATGCATTTATACTGTCTTAAAACTCGCAGGAGTTTCGTTTTTCCTCCGGTCTGTGTACTGTATGTGGAATGGTAGGGACTGTTGGAGTAATACTAGGACTCACAAGCTATACAGGAATAGACATATTATAAAACTGAAACAACCTTTATTAGGAAGGTCAGTGGTAAGTTGGAATGAATATCTCCTTGCTGCACTGTCACAAACATTTGATGTGAGCTCTTAGCAGTTTCGTATCGGTAGAAGTGCTGAGATGAGGGTCTGACTTACTTCATTGAGACTATCTCCTCCAACAGGATTCGGGTGCACAATGGGAGGTTTCTGCTCCAAACTCAAAGTCTTCTCTGCTTGTTTTTTGGTTTTTCCTGCTGAGGAATTCCGGTCCCTGGCAAACAACCGACTCTTGCGCTCCCTCTCTCCACCATCCTGCAATGATAAAGTAACACATGATGTCTGGTGAAGTGTACAGTTTTCACGCAAGTTCATTAGAATACCTTTGCGATGTTCCCTCGAATTCAATTATAGCTGTAATAATTACATCCTTTTATTAACTTAATGAATATTTGTGGAATTTCATCACAATAATACTGCTCTCAATGATGATGGATCATATTCAACATTATTCAATATTTTGGATAGGTTTTTCAATAAGCAATAGAAGAGAAGAGCAAGAAGATTTTAATTTGTATTACAGTTAATTTTAAACTTTAATGGCTGTTGTAGTGTCCCTTACTCCAGTTCTCTCCAGGAGCTCAGAAAATCATATCTCTCACAGACTTTGTTATGCATAAATGCCTTATTCTAAATTGTTTTCCTACTTTATTTATAAGAATTAAGTTTTGATCTTAAACACTTACAATGAAAATTCTACATTTATTTCATATAAGACATCATTTGGGAGAAAGAGGAAAGAGAAATGTTACTCCTCAAATAAATTTATATGATAGTGAAAAAATTGTATTAGTACCTACTATGTTGTGATTTATATAACTAATTTAAATAAATTAATCTTCGTATGGGGAAAGATTGTGATTGGCAGTTTGATGAACTAGTTCTTTCTTCTCGACTACTTACTCATTCACGTCACAATCATATGATGTGAAGATTTCAACAGTTTCATATTGATAGAAGTGCTGAAATGAGGATCTGACTTACTTGACTTCGAAGTATTTTATTACCATTTTACGATGTTCCTATTTACTGTATAAGCAAAAATATCAATTGAATAACTAACATTACACAACAAAGATTTTTTTTTTTTAATTCTTGTATACGGTATATTTTTGTAATCGGATATCAATGTCTGCTTGGAACACTTAACCATGATAACCTAGCACACACAAAGCTAAATGGTATATCAATAGAATATTCTGAAACCATTAAGAATCATGGCTCCTTAATGGACAGTGACCTAAATTGGAATAGTCATGTAACATATATATATATGTAAGAAAATATTATTCTCGTTGCTCCATTCTTTAAACCACATGAGAAAATTTCTACCATTTATCCTAAAAAAGATTCTTACTCAGAAGCTTGTGATGCCCTATTTTGATTATTGTGATTCCCTGCTGACAAATAACCCATAACCTAGCTGAAAGATTATATTGTGCTTATAATATGCGTATAAGATTCATCTGCAATATGCGCAAATTTGAGTATGTAACATCACCCCTCGAGTTTCTATCATGGGTTCGTCTGAAGGAACGAAGAATCATGCATTCACTGACACCTCTAATTAAATTCTTCCATACCTCTACTCCTACTTATGTAGCAGCACGCTTTCAGTTTCTCACAACAGTACGGAATCAGAATCAAGCATTTCTTTCTAACTCTCATCACAGAACGCCATTATATTCATCCTCCTATACAGTATCATTACCTCGACTTTGGAATTCTCTACCCAGTGACATCAGGAATTGCCGGACGCTATCGAAATTCAAAATTAAGTTAGAAACGCACTTTTTGTATAACGAAATTTATTATTAATAAGTTACTAGATGTGTCGATTACAACCTTTGTATAATATTTATTATTGTATTTCTTGTTTACACTATTAATTGCCCTTTCTCGTTTAGTTATTTAGATTAATATCTAATATTAATGTAGATCTTAAGCTTTGTTTAATGGTATAGAAATTTAAAATTTTTTATGTTTTTGCATTATCTTTTTGTTTTGTGTTACTGTCATTGCAAATGTTCTTGTTTTGTTTGACTGAACATTATTAATTTGTTTTTTCGCTGTATGTATACATATTTCTGGTGGCGTGGAAGAGAAGGCCTTTACATCACCAGAATAATTAAACACTGAAATAATGAAACAATTGTCTTTAGAGACAATTAATATTAGGTACCCTCCACAAAACTGGCTTCATTTATACACCAACCGATCCTTGATCTCCAGAGAACAAGGTGCCAGTGCAGGTGTTACATGCTGTCTCTTCTCACTTTATAGATAGGTCTCTTGGATATAGAACAACAAGTTTTGATGGAGAAATCATTGCAATAAGTGGAAGTCTCAGGAATCTTTTATGCCATATCAATAAATTTAAGAATGCAGTTATATTGTCAGACTCCAAAGCAGCTATTCTATCAATAGTCTCTAAACACACACCTTCATCTCAAACAGCAGAAATAATTAAAATGCTCTTTCAATTAATATCACTCAATAAAAGAATTGTATTCCAATGGACACCATCCCATTGTGGAATCCTGGGAAACGAGAATGCAGATGCTTTAGCAAAGAAGGGAGCACTGCTACTTACAGACCTGTTACTAAATCTATGTATTACTCTGTGAAAAGATTTATTAAATCTACGTACTTAGACTTCAACAAACAAAATTTGATAACACAATCCCAAGGGAAAAAATGGAACTCTCTGCATCATAATCCACAGTTAATTCCCGATTTACCCGAAAATCGTCTGTAGCTGCATTTAGATTGGCAACAGGCCATGATTGTTTGGCCAAACACCTGCATAGAATTGGAATATATCAGTCCCCTAACTGCCCATTGTGCAACTCAAACCAAGAAATGGATTCGGAACACCTCAAAATCTGTGCTTCGGTGGCTGACCATTATAATATCTTTGAAAAATATTGGAGTGCAAGAGGTCAAATGACTTTATTGTCAAATGCCTGGCATTAGAAAACAACAAAAACAACATAATTAAATGTATTATTATTATTATTATTATTATTATTATTATTATTATTATTATTATTATTATTATTATATAATTTTGAAGATTTTAAAGATATAATGGGACAGATTTGAAATCCAATTATGGAATTAAATAATGTTGTACAGTAACAGTTAAAAGCATTTTAATGTATCTTTTAGTGATTATTAAAGAAATAAGGGTAAGAGTAATGACAATAGGAAAGAAATGCTCAGATTTATATCAAATACCTCCATGTAAATCGCCCAGTTGTAGAAATAAAATTTGAGGTAAGTTACATTAAGAAGGCACTATCCAAATTGGAACTAAATCTCTCAAACTTTCGATTTTGGATACCATGTGTTACAATATATGTAATTAAGAAGTTTTGTTCACTTATACTGCGAATTATCAATATATGAAAAACAGGACCGAGTTGTTCCAGGGCAGGTAGTCTGGCAACACAGTCCTAAAGAGTAGGTCATTCTCCATGCAAAGCACAGTCGAAATGTTTAGCCTATTCGTAAAGTTCAGTGACATTGCCTTGTTCTTCTCTTCAGAACTCTTTGGAGGCGAAGACGCAGCTGGCTGCTGAGGGTCGCTGTGCTCGTGATCGGTCCAGTTTTCAGGATGAGAATCTGAGTCAGCTTTCTTGGAGCTTTCGTCACTCAGACGATCTGCACCTTTTTCTGTAATTTGGACACAATTAATACTTGTATGAAGTTGTCAACTACTTGATAAACAGTGGTTACAAAATTGCAAGATTTGTGATTCTGTTTGTAACCAAGAACTTGTGCATGATATGACGCCTCTGAGGTTCACTATCTCTGTCAATCAAATAAAGCTTTCATTATCTATCAAAAAGTTTCTAAAGTTGACAAAAAATTATAGGAACTGATTGTCACTTCATATATGAGCTGCTGTAGATATATAAGTTTTAGTAGCCCTATATTAACATATGAATAATGATTTAATATGATAAAACACAATAGCTAAGTATAAGATGAAATACTCACAAAGGACTTCTAACATATTTTGCAATATTAAAAAGTATTGTCAAAATGGACACTTCACGAAGAATGACGTAGAAATACTTTGAATTTTGGTACATTTCAAACGTAAACATGTAATGAAATGAATTATATTTGTTGGCTCTCCTTGTAGTTAGATATCTATGCCATTTTCAAGAGTAACTTCTATCAGTTTAAGAATACAAAAGAGATCTCTATCCTTATAAAAATATGCCGATGTGAAAAATAAAATATAATAATTAAAGGACAAATAAAATGAGTGCATTATAAATGCAGTGAAATTTAAACAGTGCATGTTCAGTGCATAAATAATGTATAAACGAGATAATCAGAATTTTGGACAAAATCTGTAAGAATATTACCAATTCTTAACCACAATGTTCATAATACGTTCTTAATACAAGAAGGACTTTTCAACCAGTGCAATAACATAAGCCTCTCGAACAAAATAGAACTGATCAAATCATATTATGTAACTGCAGTATTTACAATTTAGAAATGAATACTAAGAAAGATCTAGAGATGTCTGGCATTCTGATTGAAGTTTCGTTGTGATTTTCCTCAGTTTCTCCAGGCTACAGCAGCATTCTTCCAAATCCATCTGTAGAAATAGACAATAATAATTCATAATCATCCCACAATACTGGTATTAATGTAGACCTATTAAATGCATCTGACAATACAGTGAGTATACTAACTGACTCCGCAGGAGAAATGGCAAGCAGAACATGGGGAGTTGTGTTGGTACGAGTATCATGCAGGTAGAGTCAATGATCTTGGCCGTATTAAATGGTGGAGGGTGGGAGGGAGCGAGAGAGGAGATGTAATATTCCTACGTGTTCAAACCAGGCACTACAAACACCACACACTACCAACTTTACATCGCTGCTGGGACAAATACTGCCGCTTGCTTCACTGCGGAGCCAGTTAGTAAAATACCATACCGGTACTTATAGTGTCCTCCTTGGGATTTCATCTGCCGATGTACAGTTTTGTCTTACGCTATCGAATTCATTTTTATATCCAGTGTTTTGCAATTGATTTATATTGACAAGAGATGCCAATTGAAAAATAACAGTACCTATTTCATTTGTATCTTTTAATAAAAATAACTCTTATTCAAAACTGACTTAGTGAGTTTCTTCCTTATACATACTGACAGGTGGGAAAAGGTCATTTGGATAATTATGCAACTTTAAGTGTCAATTTGAACAAACTAATATAGATTTGTGTCACTGGTAAAATATGGATGTGTTTTACTGATACAATAACAAGTCCCCCCCCCCCCCCGGCTATAGGTCTGTTCCTAAAACGGGGGAGTAATTTCAGATTCTGCATGGCATATATGAGTCAGTCAAGCAAGCAAAATTTAAAATTGTCTTCCTATTATTAGTTAATACATTTTATTGATTAGTTAACATTAGTGAAATTATGAGGTGACTGTGATTAAATAGTACATTATGCAATGAGCCTATAATGATAGTAATTAAGATGCGAGTATGTTTATGAAACGAGTGCAAGCGAGTTTCATAATTTTCATACGAGCGTCTTAATTACCATTATAGGGAAGTTTCATACGACTTTTTATTCTCGACCATATTTCTAACTTGAAATTATTCATAAGTACAGATGCCTCAAACTAGCTAGCTAGCTGTCTCGTGCATAGAGCACATCTCCCCTACCACCGTCCGCCTACTGCTGTGCACTGTGGACTAGAACAGTACAGTTCAGTTGTAATAACAGTTGAGAAGGCTGTATTCTGTGTAAGAAAGTTTCTATGTGTGACTGTCGTTTGTGATAGAAGTATTTCTTCTATTATGATGAATAGTACATTATCGGGCAAAGTTCTCCGTAGTCAAAAGCTATAATCCATGATTTGGGCACATACAACTAGAATAATGATGGAACATTTAGGTCAGTCATATATTATACTAATGAATATATCTTTGCAATTAGAAAATAAATCATTAACACCAATAACATTAAACGAATTATTATGTATTACAACACTTCTCAATATATTATAGGAAGGATGCAACTTGAATACATTGCCAGGAAGTCAACTTTTCAGATAATATGACTATACAGGGTATCGGCCCATAGGTGGGCCCCCTTCTTTAACTATACTACCTCCCCTCTCCAGGCAGCTTCCTAGCTTGAGTTATCTGTATTCATGTTATTCTTATGTGACTGGGGAGCGGAACTGAACTTGTGCAATATCTCGTAAATTGTGAGATGTGCGCAGACGCGAAAGTATTGATTTTTTCCGAGGAACAAATGTCATTGACCTTGATATAATCTAGAGAGTAAAATGAGCATTAATCTTGATATAACCTTGAAATTGATTTAGACATTGACAAACGAGATGACAAATTGAATTTATTTGAATATTATTTACAATTGGATACTTTAAATAACAAAGGTGGTAAGTGCCAAAATTGAAAATAATGAGATATTATATTAGAATGGTGCTATGTACCAAGCTTTATCACCTATGAAAAGTGCTATGTTCTAAGGCCTCTGCCAGTTGTTGAAAACTGTCACAAGATGGCACGAATGTGAAGTTCCGAAGATGTTTCGCAAGAAAGGTGTCGCCAGACTGTATACATTAGCTGTGGAGCTTGTGACTGTTTTTAGTTGTTTAAAACAAAAAAATTATTTCTGGTGATTGTTAAACATTGTGGTAAGTAGGATGTTATATTGTAATGTACTGCTATATAATACAAATGTGTGGAATATTTTCAAGAACAATCTTAGCAACCCTCTTATCTTACTGTCTTGGTGATTTTTGCAGGTTATAGCTGATAATACGCAAGTTCTGTGCAGCTTATGGCTGTTTTTCTTGGTTGTTTGAACCAACAAAATATAATTTGTGTGATTGGTGTAATTTCTGGTAAGTATAATGTTGTGTAACATGCTACTATATAACAGAAAAGTACAGAATGTTTTCAAAACCAGTATTGGCTGCCCTCTTATACTGCCTTGACGATCATTTTAGGTTATGAATGATAATACACCAGTGAATAACAAGCACCGCAAGAAAGGCAGTGGTTCATAAAAAAGTGAACAAAAATACTGAAGACCAAGGGCTTATCGTATAGAACTGGAAAACATGTTGAAATTCCTCCAAAGAAAGCTCCTACATCAGAGGTTAGAATTTTATATATGTTTAACTTGTAATTACGTATATTATTACAATATTCTAATGATGTATGTTATTAGTTTTTTTTTTTTTTAATTCTTGATGCTTCAAAATAAAATTAATTTTTAAGAAGTGATTTAAGTTAAATAAATAATTATGGACGTTATTTTAGTTTCATTATATTTGTAATAAACATTTGCATTTTCATATCTGACTAGGTGACATGCAAGTGCAAGTACAAATGCAAAGACCTTAGACCTGACCAAAAGCGTGTGCTATTTACGAAGTTCTATGACCAGGATCATTTTTGATGGTCCTTATTCATGTTGGGTCAGTAATTCGTCGCTGGCATGGAACATATGAGGATCCTGCTTCAAGTCGTCGTCAAGGATCAGTTTTCTACTCCCTCCCAAATGGCACAGGTGACATGTTACGTGTTTGCAAATGCACATTCATGGATGTATTTGCGCTTAGTCGGAAACGACTTCATGTCATAATTAAAAAAAAAAAGAAATTTGGTGAAACCACATTCAAGGATATGCGTACCCAACATGCAGAAAATAAGTATGAAGAAGACAGGAAGCAAGTAAAGGAACATATAAACTCATTTCCCCGTGAAGTCAGTCATTATACCACAGTTAGGTCCAATAAGAAGTATTTGAGTCCAGATTTAAATATAAGCAGGCTTCATTCGCATTTTAAGAAAATAGTTCCTGAGACAAGAGTTACCTATGTGTTTTCTCGCAGCATATTCTTGAAAGAATTTCCACACCTCTCTGTTCAGAGACCCAGAAAAGACACATGTAAGATATGTGATGTCTTGAATATTGAAACCAAAAGAGGAACTTCAGACTCTAGGAATGGAAAGATAAGATTAGAGTTACATCATCGGAAAGCACAGAAAGCACAGGACCTTCTAAAGGCTGATATCAGTGCATCTCAGCTTCCCGACTGCAGAACGTGCTGCATTTCAATGGATTTGCAGCAAGTGATGTTTGTGCCAACTTTTACACACTCCGAAATGTTTTATCAACGTCAGCTGTCATGCTACAACTTTGGCATCTCCGTTGGTGATACCCTTCAATCTTAGATATGCATGTGGGACGAGCATATAGGAGGCAGGGGAGGAAATGAAATTGCATCTTGCCTCTTGAAGGTATTGAATATTAGAATCACTGAGAAGAAAAGACTGATAATATGGCGTGACAACTGCGCTGGGCAAAATAAGAATCGCATGTTGGTATTTATGTGACTCTTCTTGGTGGCAGTTGGATTGTTTGAATACATAGAGCAGCGGTTCCTTGTGAGTGGGCACAGTTTCCTCCCATGCAATTCAGATTTTGCATTGATAGAGAGAAGGAAAAAAGTTACAAAAGCGTATATCCCTAGTGAACTTCAACAAATAGTGCAAGAAGCTAAGATGGTGAAGCCAATCCAAGTTGTTTCCATGCAAAGTATGGATTTCCTCAACATTCAAACTGTGGCAGACAACATAATTTGTACCAAGGCTCTTAATATTTTCAAAGCAGTGAGCAAAAGCATTGATTGTAGCGATTTAAATTCAATTACTGTTAAAGAAACTCACAGTGATATTGATATTGGAAAAAAAGGACGAAGTTTTGAAGAAAGCGAAGAGGATGAAAGATATAACTTCAGCTCTCTTTGAGGCTATTCCTCCAGAGCACTCAATTTCGGAAGAGAAATTAAAAGATTTGAGAGCTATGATTCTATGTCTACCTAAGCAAGAACATCAGGGTTTCTACAGCAATCTTTGTAGTAAATAACAAATCCAACAGATACAAAGACGAGGCACATACCACTATTAATATGAGAATGGTACATATCACTTTTCATAATTTTATTAAGAAAATATTATTTTCAAGTTCTATTAATGTTTTTTTGAAGTAGTCACTTCCAGCATATTGATTCACGGACACACCATTATCTTTAGAGAAATTGTCTTGTATGTACCGTGCAAACTTTATCAAATAAACAGTTTTTTTTAATATATATCAGAATTATTAATTTGGCACTTAGCACCTTTGTTATTTAAAGTATCCAATTAATGCTAATTATTATAGTAACAGAACATAATCTTCTGCGACAGTATTGGATTTCCAGCCTCCGTGACATTTCGCTAGTTGTCTTTCGATTGCATATCCGAGAATAATCAATACTTGTGCTTTCATATTGCTACAATGGTGTTTTCTGATTGATGGAAGACCTGAACTTTAATGAATAGGTGTACTTTAATGAGGCCCATTAAAGGGCTGCTACCAGGTGTATAATTACTACATTTCGGCATGGTCGAGCATAAAATTAATTTTGACACAATTATATTAAATATATTTTCATTAATTACATTCTGCAATATTTAATAAGTATGCTTCATATCACTTTGCTCTCTTTATCTTAAAACAAAGATATCAATGTTATTAGTGTTATTACCAACATAGAACACTTCAACTTCTTAGATGTTTGTAGTCAAGTTGTTAATGAATTTGATAACTAGTGATGAGAAATATATGCAAATGCATATTTGTAACGAGCTGCATATCTTGATGAAAGTAATTACAGGTTTCATGTTTAATTAAGATGATTGACGCATGGTTGTTCACGCATATATGTACATATTTTGGGCGACTGTGAATATTTCGGCATTAAGAGCATATTTCATGTATATATGTACATATATATATATATTTTTTTTTTTTTTGTAGAGAAAACTATTTTCTACTTTTCTGAACTTCGGTAAAACATGTAGTAATTATTTACTTTAGCTGACGGAGCATTTTCTAAACAAAATTTGTTCAGAACTCCTTGATTTGACTTGGAGAATATAGAAACTACTAAAATCGAGCAGAAAGCAATAACTTTTATTTTATACAGTTAGTTGGTACTTACGACTTTAAAGTGTGTATTTTCGGTAGACCTCAATGTACAGTGTAAGATAGTTGACAAGGGGCGACTGTAGTTGATGTGCTTGTTTTGATGTTCCTTATATTGGGGACGTTGTAATGTATTAATGTGTCTGTGTGCCATTTTGCGTGGTACAAATTTAAGAACAGCGTTTTCCATTCAATTTCACTAGTTTGTACATATTTCGCAAGTCAAATCATGGAGTTCTGAATAAATGTTGTCGAGAAAACGCGTCGACAGCTAGAGTAAAGAATGATGGTCTGAAGAAGATGAGGAAAATTAGCAAAGTGCTTCAAGAATATGATAGTGATATGGACGTTAATCCTATTGTGTTACCAGATTATGAAAAAATACTGGTAACCTTTTCTATAGACAAGTTTATTTTTACTGACAGGAGAAACAAGTTGGAACCTGAAAAAAGATTATTGCATCACAAAGTTTCATACAGTCATGAAAAAAGTTAATTGTTAATCAAATCGCTTGTAATTACATTAGCAATATCAAATAAGACAATAACTAAGAAATTAAATTGACTGTGTTTATCTTTATGCCCAATCATTTGAATATTTCCCATTATATGACTAGCATTATGTTTTTCGTGGGATCCTATGTTAAATTTGCCAGCTCTTCAGTTTTGGCACATACCATTCTCAACACTATAGTCTATACAAAACTAGAAAGGTATTGACAGTTCTCTCTCTCTCTCACATGCGGGAAGGAAGCAATGTTGTGAAGTTGTGCGGTAGTGTAGTGCAGCTAATTACGGTGCTTGCTGATGTCGGAACTGAGCAGATGACACGAACTCGTAAATTTGTATTATACAGACTCTTTGACTAGGCAAACATAATAATAATAATAATAATAATAATAATAATAATAATAATAATAATAATAATAATAATATTATTATTATTATTATTATTATTATTATTATTATAAAAGTAATACAAGAGTGAATGTGAATATGGCATAAATTTGAAGTTATAAAGGAAAGATAGTGTTTAGCTCCACAGACTACCTTACATCAGCTAATGTCTCGTGGAAAAATGTCAGGCCTACATAAATCTGAGTGTCATAATATGGTGAACAGTACAGAAAATAGTTGAGCGTGTGGTTTATCTGAGCCAGGCGGTACCGGTAGTATAATAACAATGCTGCAGTTCAGTTAGGCCTATTTTATTTTATCCCAGTGCCTTAAATAGGGCGAAAGATGAGAGTGATCCTATTTCTAATGATCCTACAAGGTGGATAATAAATTAATCCTTTCGCAATCATATCGCTAAACAAAGTTACATTAGGTACCGGTACTCAAAAATTTACGCAGGCAATATATTGACTTTCTAAGGCAGGGCTATACTTAAAAGTTTGTTTTACAGAACCATGAGGAATGATGAGAAACAACAAAGATAGTGTCAATTATCTCCATTAATAAGTTATGTTGCAACCATTGATTTTTTTTTATATTTAAAACCTAAATTCTTTACGATAGTGTGCAGATGTGACACAACTGCATCTCGTAATGAAAATCGCATTTTCTTTAACGTGGTCGGTAATATAAATACACATGCCAACAGAATAACTACGAAAACGACAGCCATGATAGAACACACCAATACTTTCTATGACACAGTAACGAAGATTAAACTCTTCCGAACAAAACAGCTGGCTACCACATGCTCACTATGAAACGGTCGGTAATGTCGACCTTTCAGCATGGGCTCTGATTGGCTGGTTTCAGCAGTTACCATGGTGATACCTTGAAGCCTCTGAACTATCAATATCTTTCTAGTTTTGTACAGATTGTACTAATGACAATCACCAGAGCCTTCTTTAGTTACAAGCCGGGGCTATACGTCGGCAACACTGTAATTAACTGTCACCCGGAGGCTGACCGTACAGTACACGTGTTTGTGCTAATGCCGATTTCCAATGTAAATTAATGTTACAATATAAGTGTGTGTCGATGGAATTATGTTTGCGGTCGTACCAAACGTTAATTGTTGATGTATTATAAACTAAATGCGTGTTGGTGATAAAAAACAAGACAATAAATGAAAATAAAATGGTTGCAGTCTTTGGGAATTTTTACGGTTATGGATGACAAAGTAATTGACTATTCTATTAAATATTGTATAACCACATTTTTATATTCTTATTTGTGGTTTGTGTGTATCAGAATTCTAGTCAAATTGTTGGGTCTCGCCTGCTATATCAATAAAGTTACGCCGTTGGTTTTCAAAGTCATTGTAAACAGCTGTTTTGTGATCCCATAAATGTTGCAGTGGTCAATGTTACTTATGTCCCGCCCACTATAGAGACATAGGCCAATTTTACACATATTTAGTATAACTTGTTGCTTCTTTGACAGGTTAGGTTTGGTTAGTTTAGGTTTTTGTTATAGCCTACCTTGCATATACGATTATAGCGCAACATTGGCAGTGATAAAAGTGAAATATTCGTTCAGAGGGCGTTGGATACTCTACATTCACCCACTTGGTATTTACAGGATTTAAAGTCCACTGAGTTTACGCTAATTGATACATACATATATATACTTCATAATTAATGTTGCGTTTTGTTACGTATTATGTTGAAGGGATGTGTTTTCATTTTTTCATAGATTGTTTTACTTGGCTTAACTGTATTTACATCCTCATACTTTTATTATAATAGGAATGTCAATAGTTTCTTCTGTTTACATTTTATTTTAGGCCTATTTGCATAATTCACATTCTTAGCTTGTTTTCTGTAGTTATATTTATTTAAAATTATATTTTAAAAAGTTTATAACAAATAATTTAGGATAACAGTATTGTTATGGTGACTGGCCAGGTTCAAACTAAAACTGGCTTCCTGGACATCTGAAATATTTATAGAAAAGCACGACATAATCACATGAAATTAAAATGCATATGATATCCTACACCTTTCATGTCAGAGGTGAAACGATATTAAGAGGCAAAACATTGTCAATTTACTAGCCACATAATGGTTAATTGATTGGAATAGGGTATTGAGAAAGTACGTCATATTTTTGGTACAAGTATTCTTTAAGTATTTATTTATTTTCCCTTGTACCATCAATAAAAAAACAAGTATGTTTTTATTTTTTTTTAAATTATAAGTGTAGTTGCTACGACACATAGGCACACAGCACTTTCTAGGCATCTGAAATATTTGTAGAAAAACATGATAGATAATCGCAGAAGATAATATTAAAATATATCCTAAACCTTTCACAGATGAAACACCATTAAGTCGCAAAACATTGTCAATTTGCTAGCCACAAATTTGTTAACTGAATGGAACTTAAGAATACTGCGTAGGAACTTACGTCTTTATTGCATTATTGATTTTATTATTTTCGGTGCAAGGAATATCTTTTTTATTTATTTATTTATTTACATTCGGAATATCAATAAAAACATTGTTTTTTTGTAATTATTTTAAGTGGCAGCCTTTGTATGTAAGTAGCCTACTTACGCCGTATTCTGAAGTATAGCTAATTGATTGCAATAAAACACTATTTTCGAACCCCTAATAATTTACATCACTACTCTGAATCTTGATCTTACCTTTGTGCATGAAGTAATATTAAAAAAATACGCGTTACGTATAACGAAAGCAATGAGCAAACACAATATCACTCTAAAATCTCCCGCCTCCACTCTGCGTTGCCAAACCTACCCATGCCCCGGCTTGTAACTAAAGAAGGCTCTGCAATCACCAATGTGTTTATGCATATTTTATTGCACTTATTTTATTGCAGATACAAAGTAATTTATAAGGAAATGAGTAACAAACTAAATTAAAATAATATACTAATTACAG
The DNA here is from genome assembly GCF_040183065.1 of Periplaneta americana. Taxonomy (NCBI): domain Eukaryota; kingdom Metazoa; phylum Arthropoda; class Insecta; order Blattodea; family Blattidae; genus Periplaneta; species Periplaneta americana. The sequence continues at coordinate 107,369,371 of NC_091117.1, forward strand.
AAATAGCAATATTGGTAGTGTTAACAAATTTAATACACAGTATGTACACATAATATGTTTTATTTATCTTTATGCTCGACCATGCCGAAATGTTTTTTTCTTTTTTAATGTTTTTTCTTTTTCTTTCCAAGTGTCACAAAATTGTTTTGTTTACTTATTATTCTTTATGAACTGATTAGTAGGCCGATCTATCGAACCCTTATTTAGGGCGGCTTTTGTTTAAACAAATTTTACTTACACCTAGTAGCAGTCCTTTAATGCATGTCATTAAAGTACAGGTCTTCAGCCAATGATAACTCAGCTTACATATGTTCAGCCAATGAGAAGTCAACTTTGTACCGTTATAAAACCGCAAGTATCGATTATTCTCGGATATGCAATCGAAAGAGAATTAGCGAAGAGTCACGGAGGTTGAAATCCAATACTGTCGCAGAAGGTTATGTTCTGTTACTATAATAATTAGCAGGGAAAGGATTTATATGTAAATACATATTTACTTATAAAGCTAATATAATTTATATTTTGCATTATCTTTATGTTTCACAATGTGTAGGGTTGAAAAATCCTACTTTTATTTTCCATATTTTTCCATATTTTAGAGTTTAGTACATATTTTCGTTAATTTCCATATATTTTCCATATTTCATATAAAACAGTCCATATTATATTAGGTTTAACAATAAAACAAAACAAAATTCCATTAACTTTTAAAAATACATTTCAACAATAGAGATTTAAACACATGTTCAGTAATCCCTTTAACATCAGAGTTATTTGAAAATTAGCAGTCCTATCAACAATGGGAAAGTAAGTTACAAAACTGTATTAATTTAATTTAAAATTTTTAACAGACTTCAGTTGTGCAGCTCAACAGTTAAATGCCAGTCAGAGTACACATAGGTTCAGTTTTGTAAATCATACTATAAAGACGGTAAATATGCCAAAAGTACGTCATTCAGTCAATTTAAAATCAAAACTAACAAGTTACATTTCAGAATTTAAAGAAGATGGTTTATCAACTGACAATAAAATATTATTTTGTAATTTGTGTCAGTGTGCAGTATCATCTACACAAAAGTTCCTGGTGCAACAACACATTACAACTAGTAAACATCAGGCCAACAAACAACTAAATTCCAAGCAGAGACAATTGTTTTTAACACAACCAACAACATCGAATGTAAGATCTGAGTTTAACATCGACCTGTGCCGTTCTCTCATCTCTGCTGATATTCCTCTCTACAAACTAAAGAATAAGGTCTTCAGGGAATTCCTTGAAAAATATACTCAACATACAATCCCGGATGAGTCAACACTTAGGAAGACGTATGCTCCATCCATCTACGATGAGACAATACAGAAGATAAGAGATGAAATTAAAGATAGTTCAATTTGGGTTTCCATTGATGAGACTCCCGACAAAGAAGGTAGACTTGTTGGTAATGTAGTTATCGGTTTGTTAAGTGAACAATATTCTGAACGAATTCTTTTACATTGTGATGTTCTAGAAAAGTGCAATAACAAAACTATAGTTAAACTGTTCAACGAAGCTATGGGTATCCTGTGGCCAAAGGGTATTATGTACGATAATGTGTTATTCTTTATTAGCGATGCTGCCCCTTATATGGTCCAAGCTGGACAAGCATTATCTGTTGTATATCCTAAATTGACTCATTTTACTTGTGTGGCGCATGCATTTCATCGTGTGGCAGAAGTGGTCAGAGACAATTTCCCTAAAGTAGATTTGTTGATTTCATCAGTGAAAAAAGTATTTCTCAAAGCTCCCAGTAGAGTTAACATGTTGAAAGAAATGTACCCTGAAATTCCATTGCCACCAAAGCCAATTTTAACTAGATGGGGTACATGGCTAGAAGCAGTTGAATATTATGCCGAACATATAGACTCTATTAACAATGTTCTCCTTGCATTGGACTCTGAAGATGCAGTCTCAATTGATACTGCGAAAACAGTTACCTGTGACATAAGTGTGAAGAATGACTTAGCTCACATTCAGCATACATTTTCATGCATCATAAAAACGCTCAAAAGTCTCCAAAATAGGCACCTTTCACTATCTGAAAGTTTTGAAATTATAAATAGTACTGTGGAACAACTGAATCGTGGTAGAGGTAAAGTTGCAGATGCAGTAAGAGCTAAGGTGGACACTGTACTTTCAAAAAACCCTGGATATGAAGAACTACAAAAGGTTGTTGCTGTGATGAGTGGTGAATCAACAGTGAAGATTAACTTGGACTTATCCCCAGCAGACATTGTGAAATTGAATTATGTACCAGTTACTTCTTGTGATGTCGAACGCTCTTTTAGTCAGTATAAATCTATCCTCAGAGACAATAGAAGAAGATTCACTTTTCAGCACTTGAAAGAAATGTTTGTAACCTATTGTTATGGTAACAGACAATAAAAATTGTGTTTTGTTGAAACTACATTGGAAGATAAGGTACGTCCATTATATTTTTTGTTTAGTTTGATTAAAATGTACCAATATTTAACGTACATAGTCATTTTTTTATAATTTAAGTCCATATTTAATTCCATATTTTGGTAAAAATCCATATTTAATTCCATATTTTGGTAAAAATAACTACATATATATTTACATATTTCATATATTTTTAGTCCATATAAATCCGTTCCCTGATAATTAGCGTTAATTGTAAATAATATTCAAATAAATTCAATTTGTCATCTCGTTTTTCAATGTCGAATTCAATAATCAAGGTTATAATATTATAATATTATATTATTATATTATAATATTATAATATCATGCTTTCAAAGGGGAGTACGTTACATGGCGATAAAATTGTTCAATAGTCTTCCTGAAGACATTAAGAATCATAGCCAAAACCCTGCATTATTTAAGACAAAACTAAAAAATTACTTAATATCTCACACTTTCTATTCTGTATATGAATTCTTGACATTTCACAGTACTGTGTAAATATTATAATAATATTAAATGGTAAACATATTACATTGTATAAAATATTATTGTTATTAAGGTATTAATTCTGTACATATTTCATATTTGCATTTTATGTGTATTGCATTTTATTGTTAAACGTAAGAATTGGACATGTTCTTTAGTCTATGCTGTAAAGCAAATGTAAGAATATTATGGAACAAATAAATCTGTCTGTCTGTCTGTCTATCTATCTATCTATCTATAATATTATCAAGTTTAACGGGATTATACATCAAGGTCAATGACACTATTGTTCCTCGGAAAAAATCAATACTTTCGCATCTGCGCACATCTCACAATTCACGACCTAGAACAAGGTCACTTCCGATCTTGTCAGATACAAATAAAATGTATACATCTGAATACCGGTAATTTCAAGTTAGAAATATGGTCGAGCATAAAAAGTCGTATGAAACTCGCCTATAATGGTAATTAAGAAGCTCGTATGAAAATTATGAAACTCGCTTGCGCTCGTTTCATAAACATCCATACTTGCTTTCTTAATTACTATCATTATAGGCTCGTTGCATAATGTATTATTATGTTTATATTCTACTACACAACAAATGTCACGAGTACTATATAGAGAAAAACACCGTTCGCGCATGTTAGAAGTCCCTTGACACATTAAAGATATCTTTGCACTTAATACTTCTACCAGCATGCAATCTGGCAAATCAATGAAAAGCGATTGTCTAACCTGTGCAGTAAGGTTGTTGTGCGTGCTGGCTACCAGGGGGCAGGCAGACACGTGCGTAACCTTGTGGGCCGCCTGTATGTAACAATAACTAAGTCAGCAAGTCACTAACAAACACATACACAGCACAACAACAGGCAAAAACATATACATTTACAGGACTCTTGCAAACAAATTTCCAAACGAAGATGTGGGAGGAAAAGAAAGAAAGAAAAGGAGGAACAGAAGATACTGGTAACCTGAGGTTAAGGAGCAAAGTATATTCTCACATCAATCTTTCGAGATGCATAAACACACTGCTCTGTTTCCTAATTTTGGCAATGTTATGTTATAAAAGACAAATACTGTATATTCCCATTTTTTAACAATTTTCTCACAGTTGGATCATACTATATAAAAACAATTAATGCCGGTAATGCATAAATTAACATCATAAGAATTGGGCAAAAAAATTCGTGCACATGAGTGTATCTAGCAAGCTAGCAATGCAGAGTACAATGTCTGCACTTTTCACAGAATATTCTCTAATCAGGTCCGGCCAGGTTTCAGAATTGGCTTGAAAGACAGAACACTATATCAGTGTTATAATTTTAAAAGAACAAACAACAGTATAGGTTTCACCGCTATTAGAAAAGAAATTATCACATTTTCTTTGAAACGAAAATCCACAACAATAAATTAACGACTGTAAATGAAACATACTCAGGGAAGTAAAGAGTTTACCTTAGTTTTATTTTTAAATCTGAAAATAGACTTTCTTACAATTATCATCAGACTTCCATGTACCATGTGAGACTATACTATGAGCAAGAGGATATTGAATTATTCTATGATTTTATATACAATTACACTTACATAGAATTTTACAATGTATTTTATCATATGCTTTCAAAAGTGCATTATCAAACACGACTATGAAATAGGACATATCATCAAGTTAAAAAAATACATTGCGCGACATACTTGGCTTTTGAAACCAGATTTTACTACTCACAGTAGCTTCCCAAATTCATTACGATGCTACGGGGCACCTGTCCCATACACTGCTCGAAATTTCATGAGAAAATTTCTTTCTTCATGAGGACTCAAATCAGTATTTGGCTTGGCTTTTCGAGAGTCTGGCCTGGAACAGATCCTTGCATTTAGGCTTTCTTTGACCCATTGTGCGCTCTATATTGTGCAAGACCGACAGGTGGCCCATGAACATTCATAAATCCGATGCTGACAGATGGGCCAACCTATCTCAGCCCTGACAGAGCCAGGTCCCATTCTCAGACGAGTACCTGATAAGCCTCAGGGCTGGGAGACTGAAGCCCTTTCTATATCAGCATTGGGAACTCGTACTAGCCCCATGACTTTACCCCAGCCTATTTTTAACTACTGCAAATGATACACGAAATGAGGGGAGGTGAAGTTTAGTGGTAGAATAATAATAGAGGGAAACGGGACTACCTCCCGAAAAATTCTCTGTAATATCTGCTTCGACCACAAATTCCACCACGACCTGGTCGGGATCGAACCCAGGCTGCAAGACCAGCATGCTAGTGTCTGAGCCATAGACGTGGTCAAATCAGTGCTTGTTCCACGTAATGCTAGTCTAAGGCATGATGCTTTAGATCACACGGGTATGGTTCAGAACATATTATCAGTTACAAATTCATATTAAATTTTAGATTTAAAATTAAATTTTAAAAAAGTTCCAAGAGCACGGGATATCAAAATTATTATACCTTTATGTACTTAAAAATATTCGTATGATATATATTATAACAGATACTTCATAATTGCACGACCCCAATTATCACTGAAATTCATAACTAGGTCACGCCCTCCCCCATCTTATAATAACAATAATAATAATAATAATAATAATAATAATAATAATAATTATTATTATTATTATTATTATTATTATTATTATTCATCCATACATCTTGATTACATTATTATTATTATTATTATTATTATTATTATTATTAAGTACAACATTCCCCCATAAGGATATACATAAATATACTTGGACTTCTCCAGATGGATTGACACACACCCAAATAGATCACATCTTGATAGATAAACGGAGACATACTAGTATAGTAGATATTCGAACTTTCAGGGGTGCAGACTGTAATTCTGACCATTATTTGGTGATTGGAGAATTAAGAGAAAGATTATCAGTAGCCAAGCGAGTAGAGCAACAAGTTAATATTACTAAATTCAATATTTTGAAATTAAAGGACGAGGAAGCTAAGCAAAATTATCAGGTCGAAATTTCGAATAGGTTTGCCACTTTAGAAAGTTCCGACGAAGTTGAGAAAGAATTAGATGTTAATAGCGTGTGGGAAAATATCAGAGATAGTATCAAAATTGCAGCTGAGCAGAGCATAGTTTATTATGAAACTAAGAAAAAGAAACCGTGGTTTGATGAAGATTGTTGCATGGTAGTAGAAAGAAGGAAACAGGCAAAATTGAAATTCTTACAGGATCCAGTTGAGGAGAAGAGAGATAATTATTTCAATGAAAGACGGGAAGCAAGTCGTACACTTAGGAATAAAAAGAGAGGTTACTTGAAGGAAAAACTGAATGAGGTAGAAACAAATAGTAAAAATAAAAACATTAGAGATTTATATAAGGGTATAAAGGAATTTAAGAATGGATATCAGCCAAGGTTAAACGTGATCAAGGATGAGAATGGTGACTTGCTTGCAGACTCTCCATCAATCCTAAACAGATGGAAAAACTATTTTGCGCAACTACTAAATGTACATAGGCCAAATAGAAATGATCGGGACGAAATTGAAATACAAACTGCTGAGCCATTTATACCCGAACCCACGCCTTCAGAAGTCGAAATTGCGATAGAAAATCTGAAAAAGTACAAGTCTCCAGGTATCGATCAAATTCCGGCAGAATTAATACAAGAGGGAGGATGTGCATTATATAGCGAAATGTATAAACTTGTACTTGCTATTTGGGAAAAGGAAGTTGTACCAGAACAATGGAAGGAGTCCATAATTGTACCTATTTTTAAAAAGGGGGACAAAACCAACTGTGGTAACTTTCGAGGAATATCACTTTTGTTGACGTCGTACAAAATTTTGTCCAATATTCTTTTGAGGAGATTAACTCTGTACGTAGATGAAATTATTGGGGATCATCAGTGCGGTTTTCGGCGTAATAGATCGACTATTGATCAGATTTTTTGTATTCGACAGATAATGGAGAAAAAATGGGAGTATAAGGGTACAGTGCATCAGTTATTCATAGATTTCAAAAAGGCATATGACTCGGTTAAGAGGGAAGTATTATATGATATTCTTATTGAATTTGGTATTCCCAAGAAACTAGTTCGATTAATTAAAATGTGTCTCAGTGAAACATACAGCAGAGTCCGTATAGGTCAGTTTCTATCTGATGCTTTTCCAATTCACTGCGGGCTAAAGCAGGGAGATGCACTATCACCTTTACTTTTTAACTTCGCTCTAGAATATGCCATTAGGAAAGTTCAGGATAACAGGCAGGGTTTGGAATTGAACGGGTTACATCAGCTTCTTGTCTATGCGGATGACGTGAATATGTTAGGAGAAAATACACAAACGATTAGGGAAAACACGGAAATTTTACTTGAAGCAAGTAAAGCAATTGGTTTGGAAGTAAATCCCGAAAAGACAAAGTATATGATTATGTCTCGTGACCAGAATATTGTACGAAATGGAAATATAAAAATTGGAGATTTATCGTTCGAAGAGGTGGAAAAATTCAAATATCTTGGAGCAACAGTAACAAATATAAATGATACTCGGGAGAAAATTAAACGCAGAATAAATATGGGACATGCATGTTATTATTCGGTTGAGAAGCTCTTATCATCCAGTCTGCTGTCCAAAAATCTGAAAGTTAGAATTTATAAAACAGTTATATTACTGGTTGTTCTGTATGGTTGTGAAACTTGGACTCTCACTCTGAGAGAGGAACATAGGTTAAGGGTGTTTGAGAATAAGGTGCTTAGGAAAATATTTGGGGCTAAGCGGGATGAAGTTACAGGAGAATGGATAAAGTTACACAACACAGAACTGCATGTATTGTATTCTTCACCTGACATAATTAGGAACATTAAATCCAGACGTTTGAGATGGGCAGGGCATGTAGCATGTATGGGCGAATCCAGAAATGCATATAGAGTGTTAGTTGGGAGACCGGAGGGAAAAAGACCTTTACGGATGCCGAGACGTAGATGGGAGGATAATATTAAAATGGATTTGAGGGAGGTGGGGTATGATGATAGAGACTGGATTAATCTTGCACAGGATAGGGACTGCTGGCGGGCTTATGTGAGGGTGGCAATGAACCTTCGGGTTCCTTAAAAGCCATTTGTAAGTAAGTATTATTATTATTATTATTATTATTATTATTATTATTATTATTGGTCCAATATGCTATTCTTGTGGTCACTTTCTTTCACAAACGTAGCCTCAATAACATTAAGTGTTCACAGAAAAGAGTAAAAATGTACTCGTATAGTGTACATCCTTCTGCAATGAAATTATTCTTTCTATTCAGCAATCTAGTTGTTATTTAGTACTAAATTTCTGTTCACTGTAATTTGTAACCCCACAAAACAAATATGGAACATGTAACATGTAGAACATAGGCTTATTATTTCCACTGAACACAACTCTGCTGCAGTAATTGTGTATTAAAAAGAACGTGTGGGAACAGAGTCAAGCAGGTCATGTTACAAGGAAGTGCAACATATAAAATTATTTTAAGAGACAGTTTAAATTGTTAAGTTACTTTGAACATACAGAGTTAGCAATTAATAACATCATAATTTAGATTTCACTTTTGGTTGATCCGAAATGCCGTAAACTTAATAAACATTAAAAGAAACAGACATTTAAAATCCAAATTTGAAATATGTTTTCACACTGTCCCTATCACAACAGAATAGAATCAGTTTCGGTATTTTATTCAAAGTCTGGAATTAGAGCTTCTGTAATAATTGATAGTGACTCAATAACATTCTTTTATAATACAGGGGGGGGGGGGGTGCATAAGCTGGTATACAGCAATACAATATAGTTTTATTAAGTACATACCACTTGTAGTTACATGATGACAATCGACATCAATTTAACTGCCTGATCGATCTATTATCGATTGTAATCCTCATTTGTACTTAATAAAACTATAATGTATCACCTTGTATAATAGTACAAAACATAACTTAGAGAATTATAACTTTCCAAAAATATTCATTATCGGTACAGTACTCTGTTTGTGTGATGGAGTAGTGATTTACGGCCTGCAGAAAATAAATATGATAAGGAATAATGCACCTGTCTAATATATATACACTTGTCTAAGAAACAGTTAATACACAAACAAATTTTCAATAAAAGGAAACTTGTGTAATTACAGAAGTTAAGACATTCCTTCAGAGCACATTGACTCTCTAAGTACTGAAGCATAAGGAGTTTCAGTAGTAATTTGTGCAATGCATGAAATTTATAGTTCTCAATGCAGAAAAATAATGCAATTATTCCTGATTTCGGACATGAGAATATTTTATTTTCAACTAAACATGTCCAATTAAAATATCATAATAAAAAATGTTCACAGAACCTTAAAGGGAAGACAAGAATATTACGTGACAGAGAGAATGGTTAAACAGGGCTGTATTAAGGTGCTCATTAATCGAAAAAAATACAGAAAAACATTTAAGCAGTCACAAGAGTTCGATTAAAGGAACATGCACGCAACTGGAAAATACGTATCATTCAAGGTCTGCAGCCATCAATAACAACTGAATACAAACACATGTATAAAATCATAAAAACTCCCATACTGAAACAAATAATGGGAGGAAGCAGTGCGGGAACATTGTGTTCCGTGTAAGTTCGGAATTATGCAACAACACTCAAGCAAACACAACTGTCAGGTATATGTCACTTTCATATTTATGAAATACAATGTGAAGAATTATCCTCTGATTGAGGTTCTGGCTGATATATACATCTATTATCAGGCAGTACATCTCACTTGACTATATGTGTCAGAGGAAGAACAATTGTTTGTATGCATCTGAAGTCTGATTAGTGTAATATGTAGCTAGTCGGCAATGTATGCAATGGAGGGGGAAAGTAACTGGCCACCCTATCCCATTATCTCCTGGCCTACTTGCCTCATAGGTGGTGGCTACTTGGTATCACTTGTGAGGTTCAGACCTGTCTTCGGACAGTTGACTAAACAAAAACAACAACAATGTGAAGAATAATAATGCTTTCAATTGGTTAGTTAAAGGTGCTGCATCAATTGCGAAGTTATCTAGCGTCAGTGCAGTTGGTGACAGCGAGATTGTATTTGGTGAGATGAGTCCGAGAATATGCCAGAGAATTACCTGACATTTGGAGAAAACCTCGGAAGATACATGAGTAAGTTTGTGTGTACATGGTGTTTCAAACATATGAGGGGGAGACAAATGAAAACCTTCATTTAATTTACCAATATTGAACAAAAGTGAAATACAAATCTATAATTTTTTTATATAGTTTCCTTGACGTTCAATACAGGTCCTCCAACGCATAGGAAGTGCATGGATTCCTCTGAAAAAAAAAATTGTGGTCGTGTGTGCAGCCACTCATGCACCGCCTGGTGCACCTTTTCATCAGAACAAAATGTCTTTCCACTCATCACCTCTTTGAGTGGTCCAAACATATGGTAATCACTCTGGGCAAGGTCTGGTTCGTATGACGGATGTGGAAGAGTATCAAAGTGAAGGTCATTGATGGTTGCAACTGTTGCACAGGTGGTATGAGGCCGAGCATTGTCATATTGCAAAATGACACCTGTCAGACATCCACGTCACTTTGATTTGATTGCAGCCTAAAGATGATTTTTTAACAAATCTGAATATGACGCACTTGTGATGGTGTTTCCCCTAGGCATGTAGTGCTCCAATATAATGCCTCGCTCGTCCCAAAAGAGAATCAACATTTGTTTCGGGTTGGTGGTAGTGTACCCAGGTTTCATCTCCAGTAATGATTCTCGCAAGGATGCCATCACACAAAGAGAGCAAGAAAGGAATGGCACCATTCCTCATCACCAAAACCCAAGAAGTTCTGGACGCAGCCATCTGCAGGGAAGGTTATGCTTATTCTTTTTTGGGATGAACGAGGCATTATATTGGAGCACTACATGCCTAGGGGAAACACCATCACCAGTGCGTCATATTCAGATTTGTTAAAAAATCATCTTTAGCCTGCAATCAAATCAAAGTGACGTGGATGTCTGACCACAGGTGTCATTTTGCAACATGACAATGCTCGGCCTCATACCGCCTGTGCAACAGTTGCAACCATCAATGACCTTCACTTTGATACTCTTCCACATCTGTCATACGTACCAGACCTTGCCCAGAGTGATTACCACATGTTTGGACCACTCAAAGAGGTGATGAATGGAAAGACATTTCGTTCTGATGAAAAGGTGCACCAGGTGGTGCATGAGTGGCTGCGCACATGACCACAACATTTTTTTTCAAAGGAATCTTTGCACTTCCTATGTGCTGGAGGACCTGTGTTGAACGTCAAGGAAAAATTATATACTTGTGTTTCACTTTTGTTCAATAAATGAAATGAAAAAAAGAAATACGGTTTTCATTTAACTCCTCCTCGTAAATGGAAAATTATTATCTTTTAAGTAGGTATTGTTCTGTTGGGATTTTGAAGGTGTAGGAGGATTTTCAGTGGTAACATTGCTTGGTCTTGTCTTCTCGCTAACTTTCAGAATAAGCATAACGACCATGATTTCTTTTTAATGAGAAATGTTTATGTGCTTGGATTCGAGAAATCTGGTCACACTTTCTATTACTATGGTGACATTGTTAAATTACAGCAGGCCTTGGATGACTAAAATTGTGTGCTTAAAGCAAAGTAGTTTCGACTAGTAGTAGTTCAAATATCTTAGAGCAACAGTAACAAGACCACACCTGTGGAGTAACGGTCATCACGTCTGGCAGCGAAACCAGGTGGCCAGGTTCGATTCCTGGTCGGGGCAAGTTACCTGGTTGAGGTTTTTTCCGGGGTTTTTCCTCAACCCAATTGAGCAAATGCTGGGTAACTTTCGGTGCTGGACCCCGGATTCATTTCACCGGCATTATCACCTTCATCTCATTCAGACGCTAAATAACCAAAGATGTTGATAAGGCGTCGTAAAATAACCTACTAAAAAAACAGTAACAAATATAAATTATACTTGGGAGGAAATTAAACGCAGAATAAATATAGGAAATGCCTGTTATTAATCGGTTGAGAAGCTTTTGTCATCTAGTCTGCTGTCAAAAAATCTGAAAGTTAGAATTCATAAAAAAGTTATATTACCGGTTGTTTTGTATGGTTGTGACAGGGGCGGTTATTCAGGTGAAGTAGGTGAAGTGTCACTTCACGTATTTACGTACAAAACAAATTGTTATCTCATATTATGATGATGTATTAGTGATGAACAACAAGGATTCAGACCGAATAGAAGCACAACAGATGCAATATTTATAATAAGGCAAACAGTAGAAAAGGCAATTGAATATACAACACCTGCTTTTCTATGTCTTATAGATTTGACAAAAGCCTTTGATAGAGCTAAATTAGAAGATATAGTAGAAATCTTGCAAGAGAAAGAAATACCAAGAACAGTAATAAATTTGATAACGGATATAAATACAAATACTGAAACCAAGATTTCTATAAATGGGAAATTTACGGAAGGAATTAAGTGTGCAAAAGGAATAAAACAAGGAGATTCTCTAAGTCCTTTATTGTTTAATCTGATAATGGATAAAATTATACAAAATGTAAAGTGTCTCCCAGGTTACCAGATGGGAAATAAAAATTTTAACATAGTATGTTATGCTAATGACGCAGTTCTGATTGCCAGAACAGAGGATGAACTTCAACGATTACTTCATCGATTCGCGACAACAGCAGAAAAATTTAATATGGAAATATCTACAAATAAAACTAAATGTATGTGTATATCTAAGAACCCAATAAGATGTAAACTGGAAGTTAATGGGAAAATTATACAACAAGTTATGGATTTTAAATATCTTGGAATACACATTTCTAGTTCTCGTAGATTGATTGATGAAGTAAGAACTCAGGTTTTTAAAGCATCGAGAATATCAGGATACTTACGAGATGTCATCTGGAAAAACAAATATCTAAACACAGAAAGTAAAGTAAAAATTTATAAAACATGTGTACGACCAATAATGACATACGGAGCGGATACAAGAGCAGATACTAGCCAAACGAAACGACTCATGAGAACAGCAGAAATGAATACTTTAAGAACCATAGTAAGCAAAACAAGATTTGACAGAGTTAGGAACCAGGATGTTAGGAAGGAATGTAATATTATAGATGTTGAGACTTTCATCACAACGAGGAGAAGGGAATGGAGCTCCCATGTGGATAGAACTGACAACACGAGACTTATTAAGGCAGCAAAGAACCTACGCCCTAGAGGAAAAAGAGAAGTAGGCAGACCTCTCAAGAGATGGAATGAGACGTAATCATCATTGACGTAGTGTGTGTAAACAAACAGGCTTGTGCCTATAGAAAAGAAGAAGAAGAAGAAGAAGAAGAAGAAATATTAAGAATTAATTCCAGTTATTACCGATACCGTATTTCTAAAATAAAAAAAAAAGTTTTCTTTTCAGTCGTTATAAACAGTGTTTAGTTGTATAAATACTACCTGTAACCATCTGCTGAATAGAATAATGTCAACTGTTATGAGCGCCGAGCGGTGACTATTGGAACTTACAATACTGTAAAGGTGAAATTATTTGGGCTCCCATTCTCATACAGCACTTGGTTTCCATGGTAACGTGACATCACGCACTAAAGAAAGATTGTATGAGTGAAGTGCGTTTCTGAATCTTTCAGTTACGGAGAACAGTCAGACTTCTTGCAGGCGGAGTAACCAGTTTGCAGATCTAACGGTACTAATAATAGAGAAGGGGTGAAGCTAGTCTCCAAGGCTGGGGGCTATTGTTTAAGGGCTGTGAAATTTTACAGTATGTACTACCTGACTCGAGAAAAGTATCTTCATTTCTTGCTTCCAAGCATCCACCCCTGCAGTGATAAATTAGCTGGCTCTATGTTATTTTATCAGGAATACACCCCACATACATTCGCAAAGTTTAAAAGTTGTTTTCCGCCGCGTGTACTATTTTTTCTCATGAGCTCATGATCTTGCCAGTTTTATTCCAACGCTTGTATTTGAAAGTTTAAAGCGCGCGTAATGTACGCATGTAGTTTAATACTGTGTACGTATATATTAACTTATTATTTAATGTATTTAGAATATATTAGTGATAAGTGTACATAGTGTATTAACCCTACATCATAGTGTATATTATATGTTTAATCACTACAGTACTATTATACAAATACTTAGGCACCAGTACATTGAAAATGTTGATACATGAGTGTGAAATATGTATCCCGAAAATGACACGGTTTGTAATTTATTAGAAATGTCGTTTTGTAGACTTAAATATGAGGATAAAAAAGATGTTTTAAATTCTGGATGATCTACAGTTCCATTTGTTATTTGTTTTAAAAAGTGCTAAGAAAATACAGAAGTTGTATAAAATAACTTTAAAAAATTCTTCCGATGAAAGAAGCTTTTCTGTTTGAAAAGATTGAAAATTTCACTCGGAATGCTATATCACAGGAGAGATTTCATTATTAGCCCTTAGCTTTGCATAGAGATATACTGAGACATTTTATGAAGACATCGACAGGTTTGCTGCTTTAAAATGTAGGAGGATTGACTTGGTATGCAAGAAATTGGGTGAGTCCTGAAATAAATTAATTTTCCTGTTTGCATGTGTTCTAGAACTATTAAAACTGTACGTAGTTTACGAATTGTAGGCCTACCCATTATATTGGTAAAACTGTTCATGCATTTGTGTATATGAACAGCACTTAACCTATTTTTTTTACGGCGAGCCGCTACTGGGTTGTGAAACTTGGACTCTCACTGTGAGAGAGGAACAGAGATTAAGTGTTTGAGAATAAAGTTCTTAGGAAAATATTTGGGGCTAAGATGGATGAAGATGCAGGAGAATGGAGAAAGTTACACAACGCAGAACTACACACATTGTATTCTTCACCTGACATAATTAGGAACATTAAATCCAGACATTTGAGATGGGTAGGGCATGGTATGTAGCACATATGGGCGAATCCAGAAATGCATATAATGTTAGTTGGTAGCCGGAGGGAAAAATACCTTTGGGGAGGCCGAGACGTAGATGGGAGGATAATATTAAAATGTATTTGAGGGAGGTGGCATATGATGACAGACAATGGATTAATCTTGCATAGGATAGGGACCAATGGCAGGCTTATGTGAGGGTGGCAATGAACCTCCGGGTTCCTTAAAAGCCATAAGTAAGTTATATTATAGATTTATTAATTTATCCTACAGAATAATTTCTGTAATATTGACAATTAATATTTGAGGAGAAAAACTCGCTCCGGCGCCGGGAATCGAACCTGGACCGAATCTGGTCAGGCCACAAAGGGAAAACATAGCTCAGTGGTCAGAGCACTTGGTATATAGAACCAAGGACCTGGGTTCGATCCCCGGCACCGGAGCGAGTTTTTCTCCTCAAATATTAATTGTAAATATTAAATATTAATCATAAGCAAGTTAGTTTCGAATCCAGCCAGCCGTGATAAAGCATAAAGGGGGAAAGAATTAATGTGACATAATGAATTCAATATTATTCATACATAAGTGAGGTTGATTAATAAATGTGAGAAATGTAAAGACAGAAATAGTTAATTTAACATAAACAATCATAGACAAATAACAATGAAAGACCTCTAACTAAATGTATACTTTCGAAAGACTATTAATAAAGAGGAAATGCGCACAAAAGTGCATAACGACACTATGAGTCTTATCTATTGTATGCAGTTACTGTTCTTTTTACACAGAATTCCAGGTGGTATTGTTCACAATTTCTGCCGCACAGTACACAGATGCAATAGTCTGCTGCTTGAGGAAGCATGTAAGTTTTATGGTGAAAGCCTTGGATGGCATATCTTGTCAGCACATGTTGTTGGGATTGATTGGGTTTTGTCCAGCTTCGATTTAACATTGTTTCTGTGACGTAAAATTCGATTTGAATTTCGTTCCTTTTTCTATTCTTTCTGCCAGAACCATTGGCTGTCAGTAGATGGACGTCAGTGTCAGTTCTTCTATTAGGAAGGATTCTTGTGCAAGCTCGTACACTAATCTGGAGGATGTTGACTTCGATAGGAAGGTGGATTTTACTTTTTCCAATTGTTCTAGGTTCTTCTTCTTGAAATGAGTTCATATAATTTGAAGCAGGAATTAGGAGAGGGAGAGACCGATTTATTAGCGAAGTGATATCTCCATATTTTTATTACATGTATTCGCGGGGATGTTCTGGCGACTTCGTTAGAATTAGCTTCCCACACAGGTGTTTCGTCACTTGTCAGTATCGGACAGATTTAGGGCCACCTTGTGCGTGATTGTATATAGACACTCGGCGATGCGTAAAAGCCGAAGTTAGACTGGACCCGTGGGAAAGATACTGCCAAGCTTGGGATTTTCCAAAGAACGGGGTTCTCCAAAATCGACAAACTAATTTGATGTTGTGGGAAGTCCAAAAGTTTAAATTTAGAGATGACGTATTTCGCGCCCAATAAGGAGAGATCTTGGTTTAGCTTATGAGGTCACTTTGGACCAATAGAGAATAGATTTTAGGCCGGTTGAGTGACGTAGTTTTTAACCAATAGGATAGTTAGTTTTAGCGTAGGGTAGGTTTTTATAAATAAGGGTGACGGGGAGCGGAGATAATCACAACATCTCATCATGTCGGCGGCCCTACATACAGGGCACAATCACTACTCCTTTTCGTGTCGACGGCCCTACATACAGGGCAGAATAACTACTTCGTTTCGTGTCGACAGGATAACTACTTTTCTTCGTGTAGACGGCGCGACATCTTTTTTTTGTGTCGGCGGCCCAACTTAATAGTCTTTCTTCCGGCGAAGACTCGATAGATAGAACTTTGTCATCGGCGAGACCACTCGTCAACGTTTAGGAGCTTCGATCATAGTGTACTGGACAGAGTATTGAATTTATAGTATCGGACAGAGCTTATTCAGAGCCGCCATAGAGTCGATACAGAAGTGCGACCAACGATTGAATTATAAGTCAGCCGGAAATACATACTCTAGGGTTTACCAAGTGAATACGACAATAAACTTATAGTTTTGGAGTTTACACTGCCTTTTATATAAGTAGCCAGCTTGGTATTATTCCCGACATCATCCTACACCACAACCGTACCTCGGCTACCCTGAGCGAATCTCACGCAACACCGAGACGCACCCACCCTCAAATGATCTCCAACGTGGGGCCTCAATAACGACCACTTCACCCTCAAATGGCGCTTCCCAACGTGGGGCTCGAAGGAAGACAGCTGTTCCAGTGACCAGCCCCGGGTGCGAACACAGCACCAAACAACGCGGAGGACCGGACGGAGCAGTTCAGCCCTGCATAGCCGAGGAACGACGCTGGAAGGCGGGAATAGAACTAAGCCATCACGACAACACCAGAGAAGGCAACACGGAGACCACCAGAGAAGGCAACTCGGAGAGGCGGTGGCAAGTATGAATGGAGGATGTATAAATGTGTGTATATATGTACAGTATATGATATTTTGGGGGAATAATTATAAAGTGTATATGTTTCAATTTCTGGTGTGATATTTTGGGTATATATATATATATATATATATATATATATATATATATATATATATATATGTATTTTTTTGTGTGTGATATTTTGGGGGAAAGAGTGAAACAAGTGTATTGCGAAATTTGTTGGAAGTGAGCAGAGTGCAAATACAGGCCTAGTTAGACTATTATTGGGAAAGCTCATGTCGGATAGATGACAGAATAGCATATAGATGATACTACGTAGCCATAGGAGTAAGGTAGTTAGGAAAATACGAGAAAGACGAGGAAATAGAAACAAGGGAACCATGGAGCAAAGGAAGGACGAGGAAATTACGGAAATTAGGGAGGAGGTCGAGAATAACGCAGGACAGGAAATAGAGGGAGAGCGAACGGTGGAAAAGCAACAGAGTAGAGACAGTGGCAAAGGGGAAATGACGCTAGAACAGTTATGGGAGCAGATGAGACAATTCATGGAAAATAAATTAGACAATAATTCAAGGGAAAGTAGAGAACAAATGAAACAGATGGAAACTAAATTAGAAAATAACTCTAGGGAAAGTAGAGAACAAATAAAACAAATGGAAACTAAATTAGACAACAACTCAAGAGAAAGTAGAGAACAAATAAAACAAATGGAAACTAAATTAGAGAATAACTCAAGGGAAAGTAGAGAGCAGATTCTGAGGGAAAGTAGAGAACAAATAAAACAAATGGAAAGTAAATTAGAAAATAACTCAAGGGAAAGTAGAGAGCAGATAAAACAAATGGAAAATAGATTGGGGGAAAGTTCGAGAGAGATTAGAGATCATATTGCAAAATTAGCGGAAAGAGGAAACAAGATGGAAGACAAAATAGAGAAGCTAGAGGGGAAATTATCCGAGAATGGGATCGGAATGGAGAACCAACTGAAGATAGCTATGGATAGGATGTCAGAAAATATGAAGGATTTAGAAGTCAGAGTTAGAGATAACGCTGTGAGAGAGAATAGCGACCTAAAACAGCTGTTGAGGAAACGATAGTGGAGAAGGTTCGAGAAATTCAGAATTCGGTGGAAGAGAAAATAGGTGAGATGGATCAGGAAGTGGACGGTCTCAAGCGAGCCATGAAGAATAAAGAAAGGGCGGATAACGAATGTTTGGAAGAATTAAGAAGTAAACTAAACACAATAAACGACGTACTAAATGGGGGTAGTCCCGCAAATTTAAGCGGACATGGCAGCTCGGACCGTGCAGTTTCTAGACAAGAGGGCACAAGTGAGAGCCCGGCATCAGGTAGTAACATAAATGTAAGACATGTTAACAATAGTGTTGGTGAGGAATGTCAGACCTCACGGGATGATGTGCGTAGTGAGTTGATGAATGTAAACGACAAGGCATATTTAGGCCGTCCCCAGTACCCCACTCACATTTTGAATGAGATTGGTTACCCTATTTTTGATGAGGTTGAATTTTCAAACCCACATAACTACATAAGTGAGCTGGAAACGTACTTTAGAGTAAGAGGGGTGCTGGATGACTTAAAAATGACTGTCGTACGAAAGAGCCTAAAGAGCCGACCACTCAACTGGGCGCTAGTGGCCCTAGGGGATGTCACATATGAGGAATTCAGAGAAAAATTTTCGGAGAGATACTGGGGACAAAGACAACAACAAAGAATTAGGAAGGAAATTAATCAGAGCAGGTTTGACGCGGGAAGAGGCGTCTCTATGATAGATTATTTTCTTGAACTTGTTAAGAAAGGGAAAAGCCTCAATCCGCCAATACCGGATTCAGAGCTGATCTAAACTGTGATTTCGCAGTATCCAGAGAACATCAGATATAATCTGATCGTAGCAGGGCCCCGAGACTTCGGGGAAACAATAGATCTATTGACTGCGCTGGACGGTTCGGACGCCACGCACTATGAATGTAGTGGACAGGCAGATTATGAACATGGTAAAGAAAAGGGTTCAAGCCCCACCGACCAGAAAGCGGGGAAGGGGGCAAGTACAGCCTTTTCATCCCCAAGGACAGGAGCCCAAAATCAGAGTAGCTGGGGTTGTGATAGGAGCCCCAACAATGCATATAGTCGATACCATAATGGTCAGAACGGAGGGAATAGTCCCAACAGGGAGAGAAGGATTGACCCGCCCTTTGGGGGCCCTTACAATAATATTAGGAACAACCAGAGCAGTCACAACAGGATGAGAAACGATAGAGGAGGTGTTGGTCCCGTGCGTAGGGTTAACCACCTACGATGGTACACGGGAAGACAAGAGAATGGAAATAGTAGGCTTAGAACCCAACCACATTGGCTTAGGAACAGAAACTACAGACAGGGATTCTGGCAGCCTAATTTTAGCAGGGGACCGCAAAATCGAGGTGATTGGAGGAGACAAGAGCAGGAGAGAGGTAGGCGAGACGTCCTACAAGAAATGGCCTCACAAGGGTGCAATAGGCCCCCTGCACAGTGTAATGTGGGACAAAGTAGGAATAGAGACATGAACGGAAGTCAGCAAAGTCCGGTCAGAATGAATATGGGCCGGGAGCCTATAAATAGCAGAAATAGAGACGAGATAGCAGTGGAATCGAATGCTTCTCACTCGGGAAACTGCTAAACAGAAGTCTCAAGGGTTCGGAGATTTCTGTAGCTAAGTGCAGTAAGCCACTATCAAAAGAATCCACCAACGCGGTAAGCGTAAAGAGACAGAGCGAGATTACTAACCCAGAGTTAGAAAATAATGGGACTTATGTATTGCCTTATATAGATGCTAAAATATTTGGGATAAAGTGTTGTGTGTTGTTGGACTCGGGCTCCACAAATAACGTATGCAGCTTGGAATTTTTTCAAAAGGTTAGGGATTCAGGAATAAAACTGCAAACGTTACCCATATGTTCACTGTACTGTGCAGGCGCCCTAAGCAAGAAGAAGGAAAAGGTAAAATATCAAGTATGGTTCGAGTTAGAGTGCGGAGACGTGAAATTAAATGCTATTTTTCTTGTGATAGAAAGGTTGACTACCGACATCATTATTGGAGTAGAAAGCTTTTATGAATGGCACGCGCTATTAGATTTCAGGGAAAACAGACTAGGGGTTACGGCAGGTAACGACAGTGTAGGCCATGTCCCATTCAGTAGGAATAACGCTAGATCGGAGATAGACGAAAGAACCGCGGGAGAGATAGAATTACAGGAAGAGTTATTTTTCGTAGAGCATCTCAAAATTTGTAAGAATGTAATTATAGAGGTTAATCCGTGGGAAGGTAACGAGGTAACTAGGGGAGTGTGTCAAGTAGACTGCGGAGAATGTGAGTTGTGCATCGGCGAATTAGTCCAGGCGAGACAAATAGGACGTAATCTCATTAGCGGTAGGGCCAGCCATTGTAATGAGATTTCGCCGGGCGATCTTAGGCAGGTAGTCGCGTCTAACAATAGGAGGACAGATACTTTCGAGATAGTAAGAGATAAAGTTAGCCAGGCACACGGCCTGAGTGAGAGTGAAAGAAAACGCTTAATGGATGTTGTAGGAAGCCATTTAAATGTCTTTTCAGACGCGCCGGGTCTGTGTAGAGTGTATACACACAAAATTAAGGTGGTAGGAATGGAGGAATTTCGGCATAAATGTAGACCTATCCCCCTATCTTTACGGGATCAGGCAGACGAAGTCATAAATGATATGTTAAAAGATGGCGTTATAGAAGTATCAGACTCGCCTTACGTAAATGCATTGTGCTGGGTTAGGAAGCCCAATGAAAGCTTAAAAGTAACGATAGATGCCCGACACGTTAACTCGTTTTCAGTTAAAGATAATTTCAGGACGGAGTCAGTGGACACTTTGTTAGGCCGTATCAGTGACTGTTCTATATTCACTAGTCTGGACTTGACCAGTTCATATTGGCAGATTCCGCTGGACGAGGACTCGAGAAAATTCACAGCGTTCTTACACAACGGGAAAGTTTATCAGTATACCCGATGCCCATTCGGCATCGCGAGTTCTGGATCTGCGCTACTAAGGGCACTTGACATAATTTTTGGTGATTCGACGAAAGGTTTTCTGGCACAGTACATTGACGATTTTCTTATATATGGCAATAATGTTGATAGGCATATTGGAGATATCGATTTTGTATTGACTAAATTGAGAGAGGCTGGTATGACAGTCAAGCTGGGGAAAACAGCATTTTTTAAAGCTGAGACAGTTTTCCTGGGTTACGTATTTTCGTCTGACGGAATTAGACCGGACCAAGAGAGAATTCAGAGCATTTCGAGGATCCCGCCGCCACGGAACCGGAAACAGGTTCGTAGATATCTAGGTATCCTACAATACCAGAATCGGTTTCTCGTCAATTATGCTAAGCATGTAGCCCCACTCAGAGCATTATTGAAGAAGGATACACCCTTCAGGTGGGGGTCGGCAGAGCAGGAAGCATTCGATCGAACGAAACTGCTTTTCGCCGACTCAATTCTGTTGGAAAGGCCTAACGACAGCCTACCTTTTCAGATTTATACTGATGCGTCTTCATATGGATATGGAGCAATTCTATGTCAGACCGATGTAGATAATAAGCGACATGTGATTGCCACAGCTTCTAGGGGACTGTCGCGTACCGAAAGCAACGCATCAATCACGGAACTAGAGATTTCTGCTGTGTACTTCGCACTACAGAAGTTCCGTCAGTATATCTTTAATAGGCAGATCATCATATTTACGGACCATGTAAGCCTAGCGTTTCTGAGTAGATGCAAATTGACGAACTCTAGAATATCTAGATATGTGCACGAAATTTTGGCTCATGATGTGACGATCAGACATATTCCGGGGGCAGACAATATCTTTGGTGATTGTCTCTCTCGTTTGAATTCCAAATCGGGGCTACCGGAAACTATCACCGCCCCCGCGTACGAAATTGCCGTGATGAAAATTGATTCCACGAGGAATGGTGCTCTGACGGGAAAATTTCGGAAAATTGCAGATTTGCAGCAGGAGGATTCCACGATAAGGGCCTTAATGGACAAAGCTAGAGAAATCTCACAGGTGAAAGACGAAGTGTATGGATTGCGCTCTGGTATTCTGTATAAATTGCATGGTAGGGATATCCAGAAGTGGAAGATATACATACCTGCGAGTATGGAGAATGAACTTATAAGTAACTTTCACCTATCTATGTGTCACTCTGGGAGTGATAGGATTATTTTAACTATGTCAGAATCATTTTATATTAAGCAACTGTCAAAGAAGGTTAGAAGGGTAATATCTCGTTGCGAGGTCTGCCAGAGGGCGAAACCTCTAAATGTAAGGTATGACAATGTACCACAGGTCATTATTAGGGGTAAAAAGAATGAACTTGTAGCAGTGGACGAACATGGTCCAATGCCCACATCGTCCTTCGGACACAGGTACATATTTGTTACGTACGACGTATTCACAAAATTTGTAAAGATTTACCCTTTAAGAAATATCTCTAGCAAGTTGTGTGCTGATAAGCTGGTTAGAGACTACATACCGACTTACGGCCCGGTAACAGCGGTGCTCAGTGACAATGTGTCGGTACATAAATCGAAAGTGTTTTGCAAAAGGCTGGAAGATGCGGGTGTGAAGCTATACAATTGCTCCGCATACTTCCCCAGCGGTAATCCCTGCGAAAGAGCGCTTAGGGATATATCATTGTACCTCCGTATTCTGTGTCACCGAAATCATAAGGACTGGTTTAGGCAATGTGAGGTGATAGAGAGAGTCATGAACCCTTCTATCAATCCAACGACCGGAATAGCTCCGATCAAACTTATGTTAGGGATCGATCCCGATCCCATGATAAAGAGTTTGCCGCAGGCAATACAGGAGGGTGAGCCTCCTAGTGCGGAACTACTGTGTAAACTAGCTTTCGACCGAATCAGGAAAAAGGCTGAGTGTAGACTCGGTAGAGTCAAAAGATATTGCCACAAATGGGAGCCCTCACCCGGCGATTTGGTATTGCTCAGGGACGTGAAGTTATCTTCCGCCCTTAGAGGACGTTACTCACGCATGGAGCTACTGTACAAGGGGCCCTACGAAATTAAAACTAAATACGGAGACCATACTTTCGAATTGGTAGAAAGGGGAAAAAGTAAACCTGTTGGAAGGTACCACAAGCAACTCTTGCGGCCTTTCAAACAGGAGAGGCAAGGAGGCAGGAATGAGAAAGAGTAAGGATAGTTAGTCTTACGCGTACAGCTAGGTGAACCTGTACAGGGCGGCTGGTACAACCAAGCACGCAGAGTGTGTAACTGATCAATGAATAAACAAATGTAAATATGTGAATGAATGGGACTGTACATATGTAAATGTGGATATAAATTGTACATTGTTGTGCTTATTGTGTGAGAGTTGTGTACATAGAAAGGCTTGTGAAGATATATGTAATATTTATTGTAATTGTTTGTAGTGACATTATAATCAGATTGTATTGTAAATAATGTATCACCGGCTGAACGCGTAGGGGAACTATGAGGCTAGTTATAGGCAGAAAGCGGGAACATCTCATAACATTGGAAACTCTTTCGGGAATTTCCAATGGTTATGTAGATGGGCATTTGAAGCAGGAATTAGGAGAGGGAGAGACCGATTTATTAGCGAAGTGGTATCTCCATATTTTTATTACATGTATTCGCGGGGATGTTCTGGCGACTTCGTTAGAATTAGCTTCCCACACAGGTGTTTCGTCACTTGTCAGTATCGGACAGATTTAGGGCCACCTTGTGCGTGATTGTATATAGACACTCGGCGATGCGTAAAAGCCGAAGTTGGACTGGACCCGTGGGAAAGATACTGCCAAGCTTGGGATTTTCCAAAGAACGGGGTTCTCCAAAATCGACAAACTAATTTGATGTTGTGGGAAGTCCAAAAGTTTAAATTTAGAGATGACGTATTTCGCGCCCAATAAGGAGAGATCTTGGTTTAGCTTATGAGGTCACTTTGGACCAATAGAGAATAGATTTTAGGCCGGTTGAGTGACCGGTTTTTAACCAATAGGATAGTTAGTTTTAGCGTAGGGTAGGTTTTTATAAATAAGGGTGACGGGGAGCGGAGATAATCACAACATCTCATCGTGTCGGCGGCCCTACATACAGGGCACAATCACTACTCCTTTTCGTGTCGACGGCCCTACATACAGGGCAGAATAACTACTTCGTTTCGTGTCGACAGGATAACTACTTTTCTTCGTGTAGACGGCGCGACATCTTTTTTTTGTGTCGGCGGCCCAACTTAATAGTCTTTCTTCCGGCGAAGACTCGATAGATAGAACTTTGTCATCGGCGAGACCACTCGTCAACGTTTAGGAGCTTCGATCATAGTGTACTGGACAGAGTATTGAATTTATAGTATCGGACAGAGCTTATTCAGAGCCGCCATAGAGTCGATACAGAAGTGCGACCAACGATTGAATTATAAGTCAACCGGAAATACATACTCTAGGGTTTACCAAGTGAATACGACAATAAACTTATAGTTTTGGAGTTTACACTGCCTTTTATATAAGTAGCCGGCTTGGTATTATTCCCGACATCATCCTACACTACAACCGTACCTCGGCTACCCTGAGCGAATCTCACGCAACACCGAGACGCACCCACCCTCAAATTCTTATGCCATAGGCTAGGATGGGGACGAATTTTGCTGTTAATAGTTTTTTTTTTTTTTTTTTGCAGTGTCTAGCGATAATCTGTGAATGTGGCTAATGTCACTGATGGCTCTGATTGCAGCTATGGAGTTCTCTTTAGCATGTGCTTATTGTTTGGAAGGTGACCCCCAGTTACTTGTAGTAGTTAGATATTTGCAGGGTCTGATTGCCGAAGGATATACTATCTTGACCTGATATTTTACCTCCTTTCCTGAAGATCATTTGCATGGTTTCATCCCTATTTATAAATAATCCATTTCTTTCTGCCCAGTCCGTTAATATGTTGAAGGTGGATGTACGTCTTGGGGATCCATTGCACACAGGACCATATTATCTGCGTACATGTAGAGGGCTGTGTAAGTGCTACAGCTTTCATGGTTTGAACTATGTCTGCAGTTGTGTTATTGAATATTAAGGGACTAAAGGGACCACCTTGCAAGACGTCATTCATTTGTATTATTACTTTCGATGTCATCAAGTGGTCACGGACTGTTATTTTATTCGCTACGAGTAACCTGTGACTGATTCGTGTTAGGTAGCTGTCTCTTCCTTTTGACGTTTCCAGTTTCTTCATGATTATGTTTCTGTCTAGCAAGTCGAAGGCCTTCCTGTACTCAATGAAGACTGCGTACAGTTTTCCTTTGGGGTGTCTGACTGCTTGCTGTATGTTGTCCAGCAAGTTAGATACTGCATGTAAAGTTGATCTGCCTTTTCTGAATCTAAATTGCTCTTCTGGTATGTTTTTGTCTATTATGTCGTATAGTCTGTCTGTTAGAATTTTTGTGAGTACTTTGAATATAGTGTTTTGCAATGCAATACCTCTATATGCGCCTGGTGATGGTACATTTCCCTTTCCTTTGTATAAGACTTTTATGGTATAGAGTGTCTCCAGGAATCTGGGCTTTCACATCTTTCTAAATATTTGTTAAACAGAAGAGCCCATGTCGATGATAGATAGGGTGATCCTGCTTAGAGATGTTTGTTGAATATACTATCAGGTCCTAAGGCTTTTCTGTTATGTGTTTCCACTATTGCTTCTTCTTCTTCTTCTTCTTCTTCTTCTTCTTCTTCTTCTGTTATTCTCGGGAAGTTTGAACAGTTCTTGTGTTGTGTGAGAAAAGCTGCTGTGCCATCATTAACGTTCAGTATCCTTTGGAAGTGCTCCTCCTAGATAGGCATTTCAATTTGACCTGTGAATGTCAGAATTTTCCTTTTGAGGACTATGAATGGGTCGACTATTGCCGAATCTATTAGTTGTTTAGCTTTCATCTCAATGTAATCCATCTGTTTTGCTCTCAGCAGTCTCTTGTATTTTCTTCTCTTGTCATTATACTGCCTCAAGTTCGCTACAGAAGTTGAGTACTTGGCTTTCTGTAGGAGTTCGAGAATTTGTTGTCTTTTCCTGTAGCATTCTTTGTCGAACCATGATTGTGACTTCCTTTCCATGGTGATTTATTTGATTTGAACTGTCTGTAGAGTTTGTTCCAGGATAGTTGCGGCTTCATTAATTTCCTCATTTTCTATTAACTGTTCCGTGATGTTTATGTTGTTTCTTATAATTCCTTCTAAGGCAATATGGTGGAGGTGTCGTCTTGTTCTGTTTCGTTGTGTTACTTTTTCTTGTATTTTCCAGCTGTAATATGGTCAAGATGGGAAGATGTTTCCTAATTGGAACTGTAGAGGAGTTTGACATTACTTTGTTATATATTTTCGTGGCATATGCATTGTGAAAAATAAGGTCTATGGTGCTGCTTCCTTCATAACTAAGATATGTTCTCTCTTCGGCGTTGTTTGCTAACATAAGGCACTCTTCTGTTAGAAAGTCCAGGACAAGTTCAGCTTCAGCGTTGCTTTGATTGATGTGGCTGTTTAGGTCTCCGGCTAAGACTACAGTTTATCTGTCTTCGCCTGAAATTTCTACTTGAGCTGAGCGGTCAGGCTGGAAGTAGCTTCCAATTATGACAAGCTGCTTGGTGTTCAGGACGATGAGGTTTAGAGTTCTTTGTATAACATGTGCTGGTACTAGAGATGGTTTGATTAGGCATCCTATGCCTCCACTTGGTCTTCCCAGTGAATCTTGTGTTGCTTGGACTTGAGAGGTATAATATCCTAGGACACTGGTTTCGTGCATATTTAGAGTTTCAGTATGGATAATTATGTTGGCATGAAAATATTCTTTAACATTAATCATTTCATATTTTCCAGGTCAAAAGACTATTGAAGCGATGAGAAACCCAAGCCAATGATGGCAAAAATCGGAACTACAACTCATGTTACACAGCCCAATCGGTATGACATATCCATTAAACAAGCAATATTATTACCAGTATTTTTCATATTACTCCCCAAGGGAGCGTACCTAATAGTTATCTATGGTAATCTCACTAGAGAAAATCAAAACTCAAGTGGGATTTAATTTACTACTACACGATTAGAAAAAAGTATATGAAGATTAGAAGAAATAAAGTACTTTAATTCAATAAAATATTGACTTACTAAAATATTAAACTGTCTTGAAAATGTATTATTGTACCATCCAATCAATACAAATATTCCGTTATATGGCAGTAGTGTATTATGATGAGATGTTCTCTTGTTACCAGTTGTGCCAACTATACAAACTCTATGGACGATTACTAATCAAGAAGGCTTTGTTGATTCAGTTTCATTTTTATTAAAACATTTCCATTCCACTTCAATTATCAATATATATTAAACAATCTCTGATACGTGACTATCTATAATCTCATACAACAGAAGCTACGGTATAACATAATCTAAATAATATAAACGAGATAAATTATAGAAAAGTTTTAATTAAGGATGATGAAATAAACATGAATCATTTTAAAAGGTACAATGATTGAAAATACAATGTTGGAAAACAAAGAAACAAATGCTAGGGAGGTGATAAAAACAAACAAATGCTAGGGAGGTGATAAAAACAAACAAATGCTAAGGAGATGATAAAAACAAGTGCTAGGGAGGTGATAAAAATTGTAGGATAAGCAGCCATGATTGGTTGAAACACGTCGTTCCGTACCATTTTATTGGTCAAAAGTAGTATGACGTAGTATAATGTAATACTCAGTTTAAATGAAATGTTTAACCACAATATACATATCACATATGGTTTTTGGTTTGACATATGGATATGACTATAATGGTTGAACATTAAACTGAAAACCATTGACAAAACATTCCCTCTGCTATCTGATTTGTTCACATCAATTGTCTGTGTCTTTAATATTCAAATGTAACAGGTTTGCCAACATCTAATCACTGACTAACTGAACAAATATGACAAATATAGTTACCTTATCTCCGATCGAAATTGTAAATCGGCTATACAAAAAGACGATTTTCTATACAAAAAGACGATTTTATAATTCAATAATAATAATATCAATGTTATAAAACTGACAAATCCTGTAAATAATAAATACTCATAATATATGTTTAAAATTGTCAAGCTGGCAAAACTTAACAACCAATTGCTTCTTCTCTGTGTTATTAAATTTAAATAAAATAGCATAAAGACATAAATGAAAAAGCATATCACACTTTTATTTCAAATTTCAAACATCTTACAATCCCAACCATGCTCACAATAAGAATCACGAACAGCATATAAGTTTCACGCAATTATACGGACTTGATAAATCTCTTGTCACCTTTTTCCAACTGAAATACCTTTGACTCTTCGCCTCTTGCTGCGATGTTTTATAAAACTTTCTTGTATCATCACTTCTGACCAATAGGTATCAAAATCACTTCTCATTTTATTTAGATGTCTCTCAAAGTGGTTGATATGTTGCAAGCACTAACCTACATACGGACTATTCCATCTCAAATCGATCGAAATATAGAGAAAATTGACCTTGCAATTTTTAAATACAATGAAACTTTTTTTGTCCGTAGACAACTGTGATATAATGCTTTGTGCAAAGTTTGAGGCATCAGAACTTAATAGTGTTTAAATTAATAATATTTAAATTTATCATATTTTCATAAAATTAGCAACTTTAAACTGTTGTGGCTCCGAAACCCTTTCACCCAATGATCAAAATCATGGTTTATTTTGATGCTGAGAAGTTAAAGTTTATATTGACATGTAAACAATTTTTCTTACTTTTGATGGAAATGGAGAAATTTAGCTTTTTCTTCATTAAGACGCCTTTGGCCAAGAAAAAATATTTTTAAAATATATGGTTAGATTCCGCATTGAAAGTACAAATAAACACATATTTTTTACTGGCGGTACATTGATAAGAAAGTATTGAAAATATCAAATAAAGAAAATAAATAGTACGGGCATGAACTAACCAGCTGACTGTGAGATGGGAGGTAGTCAAGACAAGCAACGCCAGGAGACTAACGCGTGATGTGTCGTCTAGCAGTCATGGCTGAGCTAGCTTTATCACAAGTTTTCATAAACACAGGAGTAAAATAACGCCCAATGCTCGCTTATCTTCAGCTCTCGGCCAGTGCATGCGGTCTTGGTGAGGTACTGCGCCGTTCAAGTCTAGGCATGTGAAAATAATCTATTTAATACCCTCGAAACTTATTGCTGAGCCACTAAGCAAACAATGCCGAATTCCTCTTAATAATGCAAGGTTTTTTCTCAATATTTTTTTACATTTTTACAAATGGCCAAAAAGCCTAAAAGCAAGTAAAATCAGATTATCTGTCTCTCTGTGTACAATAAAAAATAAGGATTACTCTTAACATAACCTACCAAATGTCAGCTTGAAAATGAGCTCTCGTTCAATGTTCTGCAGTAAATGGTTCCAGAGTTCTGAGTGCTGAAAGAGGCTTGTTTTTATAAAATACGCTAAATTTGTCGCTCAATAATACGAAAACCGTTTGCCTTTCGATAGTATATTTTTGAAAATGCACTCCCCTCAGCACCTTGTATAAGTAGGGAAAAAATTAGAGTATTAAAAAAATTAGAGGTTTTTTACTGATCGATTTCATATGGAATAGCCCATACAGACATTTCGATATAAAATCTCCTTTGTGGGAGGATAGAACTAAAATAATTTTAGCATTAAATTAAAATCTAAGTCCAGAACAACAGATAGAAACCTTTCACGGCTATATATTTGAAAAGTCGAATAAGTTAATCCTTATGTTTCACACCTTACAAGCGCACACATAGTTGCTGATAAAATGATTGTCTCTTATTGTGTGCAGTACTGAGTTGAGTTTCAGGCCAGTACTTAGATTAGATTAGATTTAGATTTATTTATTTAACCTGGTAGAGATAAGGCCGTCAGGCCTTCTCTGCCCCTCTACCAGGGGATTACAACTATAACATGAACAATAAGATTACAATTAATATTAAATTTACAATTACAATTACAATAAAAATTAAAGTACGACAAGAATACCTGATTAATGAAAGCTAGACATTTTATCATAGAAGTTAAGAACAAAGAATATTTTTGTATTTACTAAATTACAAATTAAACCTACAATAACAAAATTCTATAGTGATGAAATTACCGGATATTGAGATATTTTGTGGTAGATTAAAAGAACTATTTACAAGAAACCATGTCTGAACGAGTCTCAATTACTGACCAAGTGCCTAGTAAGTTTGCGTTTGAATTGAATTTTATTTCGACAGTCCCTGATGCTAGCAGGTAGCGAGTTCCAGAGTCTTGGCAGGGCTATTGTGAAAGAGGATGAGTATGAAGAGGTGCGATGGGATGGTATTGTTAGTATTGTTTCATGGCGAGAGCGTGTGTTCAGATTGTGGTGGGAAGAAAGGTAAGTGAAGCGAGACGACAGGTACGAAGGAATAGAAGAGTTCAAGATTTCGAAGAGAAAGAGAAGTGAATGTAAATTTCTTTTCTTATCTAGTTTAAGCCAACCTATTGCTTCCAGGGATGGGGTAATATGATCATATTTACGAACATTGCTTACAAAACGTACACACAAATTATGAGCACGTTGAAGTTTCATTTTGTTGTCGCTGGAAAGGTCAGTCAGTAAAATGTCAGCATAGTCAAAATAGGGAAATACAAGGGTCTGCACAAGGGACTTTTTTAAGCAAGAGGGAAGATGAACATTTATCCTTTTTAGCACATGAATAATAGAATATACTTTTCTGCAGGTTTCTGTGATTTGCATGTCCCAGTTGAGATTATTATCCATGTGAATGCCAAGATTTTTTACCGAAGAACTGAAAGGGATATGCACTGTACTTACTTTAACGGGGGAAATGTCGAGGTGCTTTACAGCGTCGGTTTGCCGTTTGTGTCCTAATATGATTGCTTGTGTCTTTCCAGGATTGATATTAAGATGGAATTTCTTTGTCCATGTCACAATCGAGTCAATGTCTTCGTTCAATTTATCTATAGCGTCATTTATTCGATCTAAGCGGGAAGAGATGTAGCATTGAAGGTCGTCAGCATACAAGTGATAGTTACAATGCCTTACATGAGATGTAATATCACTGACATATATTGTGAACAACAATGGTCCGAGTACCGAACCCTGTGGTATACCTGATGTTAAG
The DNA here is from genome assembly GCF_040183065.1 of Periplaneta americana. NCBI lineage: Eukaryota > Metazoa > Arthropoda > Insecta > Blattodea > Blattidae > Periplaneta > Periplaneta americana. The sequence goes on from NC_091117.1 coordinate 107,401,003, forward strand.
CCAGGAAGAGCTTCGATTCCCGGATACAACACATTGTTGTCTTTCCCGTAAGTAGGATTCGAACCAACTCACAGCAGTCTCTGACAAATGCAGATTTCTCAATTTATGGGTGAGCAGGTCGAAATTTACAGAGTTGAAAGCTTTGCTAAGGTCAAGAAGTGTTAGTATTGTTACTTTATTAGAGTCGATTGCTTCACGAATGTCTTCGGTCACTTTAAGTAGAGCAGTGCTTGTGTTGTGTCCAGCTCTGAAACCTGACTGATACTTGTCGAATAGTTTGTGTTCGTTCATGTAGTTAGTAATTTGTCTGTGTACGATTCTTTCCAGTGCTTTTGATATGGCTGGCAGGATACTGATTGGTCTATAGTCGTTCGGGTCGGTGGGAACTTTGACTTTTGGAAGAGGAAGAACGAAAGCTTGCTTCCATATTTTAGGGAAAGTTGAAGTGATTAAGGAACTATTGAATATGTGTGCAATTGTAGGTATTGCTATGTCTTGTATTTTCTGTATGAGTAATATGCTAATGTTGTCTGGCCCTTGGGCTTTTGTCTTGATGCGTCGGATGGCTTTCATTACGTCAATGGGAGTGACGTCGGTAAAATAGAATTTGTCTCGAGTTGGGGGAGCTGAGTCAGGCAAAACTGTGTCTTGTTTCGTTGTGTCGTTTAAGGTCGGGTCCTTTACAAAGTGTTCGTTCAATCGGTCAAGTGGGATGGGAATGTCTGCTTGTTCACTAGCCCTTCCAAGTCCAATAACCTTCAGATTTTTCCATAATTCGGAAGGGGTTGTGTTGGGTTCTATAAGTTTGTAGGAGTATTTCAGTTTAGCGTTTCTTATTAGTTGAGTCGTTCTATTTCTTAGGTGTTTATAGGAGTTAAAATATTCGTCGTTTTTGTTGCGGGTGTATTTTCTATAAGCTAAGTCGCGTTCGGACATCAGGCTACGTATTTCAGTCGTCATCCAAGGGGCTGGGGTCTTTCTGGTACGTTTGGTCTTTAATGGTGCGTGTTTGTCATAAAGTTGAAGTATTAACGTATTGAATAAGTCTACTTTCTCGTCTACAGTTCGTAATGTCCAGATCATGTGCCATGGAAGTTGCGCAGCGTCTTCTTTCAGTGCAATATCATCTATTCTTTTGATATCCCTGTAAGTAATTACTCTTGGAGTCGATTTAGGACACTGCAGATTAAACGATAGATAAATGATATCATGCCCTGATAGTCCTGGTGCAGGCAACTGTCCATGCGTCAGTACTTTGTCGGCATTGTTAGTAATTATCAAGTCCAGTAATGTGTCTGTACCTTCCGTGTGATGTGTGGGAGCTAGGGGTAGGATTACCATATCAAGGCACTGAAAGAATGATTTAAGTCTTTTAGTCGTACTAGAATGTAAGTCAAGTAAGTTTGAATTGAAGTCACCCATGATTATAACGTTCTCATATTGCGGCGTTACGTTTAGTAAGGCGGTTTCGAAATCATCTACGTCATATATATGTGGGGGTTTATATACGACACACACTAGACATTTTGTAAATAAGGTGCAAATTTCAATGAACATGAACTCGGGTTTGGCAGAGTACTGGCTTGGAGAATGATGAATAATTTTAGGTCGCAAATCGGATCTAATATAACCAGCCACCCCTCCGCCTCTCTTGCCCTCTCTGTCATTACGGCAAAGCGTATAGCCAGGAAGGTTTACGAGAGTGGAAGGAAGATTAGGATGTAACCAAGATTCGGAGATAAGAATAACGTGAATGTCTAAAGGTGAGAAGATAGAAGAAAATTCGTCAAAATGACACAACAGACTTTGAGCATTCACGTGAACAACATTAAGTGACAAAGGAGAGAAAGAAAGCGCAGCCTTGATTATGTCTGCGGTACAGGGCAGTGGGCAGGTAGGATTGCTATTGTTCGTGTTAATAGAGGGGACCGGTCTCTGTACACTGACCTCAGGGACTGTCGGGTGAACATGCTGCTTTTTGTTCTCAATTGTACCAACTTATATGCAATTCAAGTTTTTAAATTATTTTCTAGCAATAATAACTTAAAATTACAGTACTAAATGATAAAAAATGTGAAGAAGAAAAATAATTAATTAATAAATAACGTTATTATATAGTAAAAGTTAAAGTGACTTACAGTACTAAATGATAAAAATAAGAATGAAAAAGAATTAATTATTAGGTAAAGTTACTGATAGAGTAAAATTTAATATAGATTGAATATTGCAGTATATTAAAATTAGTTGCCTTACTAGTTTTACGCAGCCGACTCGTTCAGATCATGTCTTCTGGGCATTTAATTCTATGTTTGTGCTCGCCTACTTTGACAATAATGTCTCCGTCTTGTGTCCACACGTTTTTCAAGCTGTATTTAGTTATGCATTCTTTTAACAGATTATGCCTGGCTTTAGTTAGGTCTTCACGGACGGTAACAAGACTACCCTTTAACAGTTTTTTTTGTTTCTGAATACCTCAGCCCTCTTTCTATAGCTGACGAATTTGACAATGATAGGCCGAGGCCTATCACTGTTTCTTCGCCCCACTCGGTGACTTCTGTCGATATCACTTTCAGTTAATTTTACTCCTATTTTAGAAGCCACGTCAATGGCGATAGTGTCCGTGTTCTCAGACTCACTTTCACTCACACCGAAAATCCGTAAACACTGTCGCCTCTGATATTGCTCCAGATCGTCCACCTTCATCTGGAGCTGCCTAATGTGCCTGTCCTTCTCCTCTAGAGCTGTTTTCAGGCTTTCTATCACAGCACTGTTTTCAGCAATAGTTTGTTTCAAGTCCTCCACAATGGCGGTCCTGATGGCCTGCGTCAGTACCTGCAGCATGCCGGGATCTTTCAACGCTTCCACCATGACGCGTCGGACAGCTTCTTCGGAGAACTCGCTGGGAGATGACTTCTTATTATTGCTATTTCCACCCATTTTGTCGTAGAAATCGAATGCGAAATAACACAAAATTATATACCACGACATCACAAAGTGGGTGTACACCCCATTTCTTATTTCACTTACTTTGTGAATGTTGATACCCCCATGTTTACGTTGGTACCATGCTACCATGGTAACTGTGCAGACATAAACAAACATGGCTGATCAGAGTCCGCTTACCATCGAACAAAGATCAGTGACAGCGGTTTGGCTTCATGAAAGATGTCATATCAGCGACACCATGGAAACAGTGAAGACGAAATTAAGTGACTGTTTTGGTGTGGAAGTGCCAAGGAAACAACAATGTTGCGGTGGGAAAACGTGTATTCACAACACTTTGCATTGCAAGTGCGCCGATACTTGAATACGACCTTTCCCAACTGGTGGATTGGAAGAGGATCTGCAGATGATCAAGATCCTTTTGCCTGGCCTCCACGAAGTTCAGACCTCACAACACCTGGTAATGCTCACTGGGGATTCATCAAGGACAAAGTGCAAAATCACTGCTCTAACACAACGGCACAATTACAAGCAGCTGTGGAAGATGCCTTCAACAAAGTGACCCTTGATTATCTCTGCAAAACATCTGCCAGGACATGGCTCAGAATTCAGCTGTGCTATGAAAATGAAGGTCTTCATACCGATGTCTTGGATTGTTAAACTAACAGGTACATGTCCATATCAATCAGTGAACCATACTTATCGTAGTGTCGTAATATATGGGATGTACGCTCACTTTGTGACCTCCCTGTACATCAGTTATTGTGTGCAATATTGAGTTTCATTTCTCTGTGTCTGTTGCTTGAGTCATGGTACAGAAATCTGAATACAGAACAAAGAATTTTTATTTACTGCAAAAAAAGAAAAGGAAACACCTGCTCAGTGTTGCTGAGAATTTCAAGAATGTTTTCCTCAGGCTGATCCAACTGGAAGGACTACATTTCATCAAATAGTGAATAAATTCAAAACTACGGGACAAATACTTGACAGGAAAAGAAGATGAAGGCGTCATGTTTTAAGAGAAAAAGTGTTGCTTCTACGCCAAGCAGAAGTAAAACTTCTTGAGCTGTGAATGTGTATTATCGTTTTACATGTTACTGTAATAAGAGATTATAAATTATATTCGATACTGTTCAGTTTTAAAACGAAACAATTGGTTTGTGATACCAGTAGCTAAAATAAATTATGAAAACTATACTCCAGTGGTTCTCAAACTTATTAGCACTGCGGACCCCCTTTCCATAGATCAGTATTTTCGAGGACCCCTTCAAAGTCGTTAATGGAACGATGGATAGGGATTTTGGGCTAATATTAATATGAATGAGGGATAGGGATTTTGGCTAATATTAATGTGAATATGAGTAGTGATATTTTTGTTATATTTTCCAAAATTGAATCAATATTAACTGTATATCTGAATTAAACAAAACGTATATGATATAATACTGTCTGAAAAAAGTAGATGGTTTCTTTAGTATGTTACAGCAGAATTGATATTAAAAATAGTAAAGCAAAACAAGGCTTTACTTTAAATACATTCTTTGTATATATTCTTGTGCTGAAAAAGAAATCAAGTAAATTTTTACAAGTTTCCCGACTGCAGTATGAATGATAGAACAACTTTTTTGTGCTAAAATGTCTATCTTTTGGATCAATCTCAGTTATGTTTAATCTCAAGTCTCCACTGCATTTACTCGTTTTTTAACAGTTTTTATACAAGAAAGGACAGAAAATGTCTGCATACCAGTAGCAGCCGGTGACCGAAATCTTCGGTGAGGCCTCCATGTAACTAGTTTAAGCACCTCCTATAGAGAATGTTTATTATTCATGACAATTATTATTATTATTATTATTATTATTATTATTATTATATTAATATCAGTATTAATGTATTATTATTGTTTAGTATAAAACCTTAGCTAGACCTGTAGCTACTATGTTATGGAAGTGAAGCATGGAAAATGAGAAGTACGGATATCAGCAGAATAACAGCCTGTGAAATTAAATTTATGAGAGCAACACTAGGTATAGTCGCTTGGACCACAAAAGAAATGAGGATATAATGCAAGAACTTCAATTACAACCAGTCTCACAGTTTACAAAACAAGTACCAGCTGCAGTGGAAAAACCATGTCCAACGAATGAATCAGAATAGATTTCCAAAAGCCATGCTTCAATACCATCCCCAAGAGAAGAGATCTTTAGGCTGTCCAAAAAAAAAAGGTGGATCAAGGATGACTCACTGAGACCGTAACAGGCCTTGGGCCTTATACTTGTTTGGACGATGATGATGATGATGATGATGATGATGACGACGACGATAATTGTTCTTATATAATTAATATCATTATTACTATAATTTTATCATCATCATCATCATCATCATCATCAATGAAAAATAATTCCACTCACAAACTCAGCTGTTGTGCTGTTTGTTTCAGACGAAGCAATGCATATTATGCTCAACTGAATAAGTAAGTGTTGAAATCCCCTGGAAATATTTTTCAGGTCACTGAAGCCCTCAATAGACACACGTTTTTTTTTTTCGACAGCAACAAGCACGGACAACAGAAAAGTTTATTTCGTACCACATTACCGCATAACCATTTATGTTAACCATATCAGGATGCATTGCAAGCTCGCGTTTTAAGAGTATCTTTCTGAAAAATTGTCAATGATGACGTATGTATCTCTTTATTTAAAACCTCCTTTCTTTAAATATTATTTCTTCTGAAAAAGGATATTTTAACAATGAATTAACATCTTGATTACACAACTTTTAACACTGTATCACTTCGGAATATGTATGATAAGACTTTCTTGTGTTAAATTCTAACGTACCTTGTTTACATGTTTCGACCTATTTATGGGTCATCTTTAGAACTGGTCGTTGTTGGTCTTGGCACCTCTTGTTTTGATTCCTGTGAGGGTATGTTCGTGTGATATAATGTAGAGTCAAAGAGTGTGTGTGTTCTGAAATTGAGTTGTGTGTTGAGAATTTCGTTGGGGTGTGTTTTCATGTGTCTGTATATTTGGTTGAGTGGAAGAGAAGGCCTTACGGCCTTAACTCTGCCAGCTAAAATAAATCATTATTATTATTATTATTATTATTATTATTATTATTATATTTCATATTGTTCTAGTGTGTTTAGTTTCTGGCTTTTTGGTTGGATGTGTAGTATTTCCATGTCTGTGTTGATGTCTCTGTGGGTGTGGTTAGCATTTGTGATGTGTTCTGCATATGTGGAGGTGTTTTTTAATTTTGTTATGGCTGTGATGTGTTCTTTGTAACGTGTTTGAAATGATCTGCCTGTCTGTCCTATGTAGAAGTTGTTGCAGGTGTTACATCTGAGTTTGTATATGCCTGTGTGGTTGTATTTGTTTGTTTGTGTTGTTTGTGTGTTGAGATGTTTTTGTAGAATGTTATTTGTTCTGTATGCGATGTTGTAATTTAATTTCTTGAATGAGGTTGCAATTTTGTGTGTTTTTTTGTTTTCGTATGTTAGTGTGATGTATTTTTTGTGTTCTTGTGTTTGTGTTGTATTCTTATGTTTTTTGTGATTATGTTTTGTCCTACGTATTATGTTGTCTATTATGTTAGGGTTGTATCCGTTTTCTTGTGCTATGTATTTGATTGTGTTTAGCTCTTCGTTGCAATCCTGTTGGTTCATTGGTATGTTGAGTAGTCTGTGTACCGTTGTTCGGAATACAGCTTGTTTGTTTTGTGTTGGGTGGTTGGATGTGTTGTGTATGTGTGTTGTTGTTGGTTTTCTGTATACTTTTAACGTGTGTTTGTTGTCTACTTATGTTATTGTGATGTCTAGAAAATTTATGGATTTGTTGTTTTCAATTTCTAACGTGTAGTGTAGCTTTGGGTGTATTTTGTTTATGTGTTGATGCAGGTTTTGGATCTGTCTTTTGTTTCCTTTGTATAGTATTAGTATGTCATCTAAGTATCTGTGCCAATATATGACAACATCACATAATGCCCACTGTTATGATACCATGTAATATTTATTTCTGAATAGGTTTTAAATATAGCACAATGCATATAAAAGTAATTCACGTACATTAGAAGGTTGAAATACAGGGCATGGCAGGAGAAGTATTCTTTTTCACAACTTAAGGGAATGAATGAACATATGTGCAAGTGCTATGACCTAAGAGCTTCATATAAAACAACAAAGTGATCATTTTAATCATCTGAGTACTTTTGATCACACATTTTTTAGCATCTCTCACTTTTAAAGTGGATACTACATCAGAACCAATAAGCAGAACCACGTGCAGTAGTGAAAATCTGAATATAAAACCTAGTATATTTAAAAATAATATACTATACATTAAATATAGAATATAATCTAAATTTAACAGAAGAAATACTGAAATCAGAAGTAAACACTGAAATACTGAAACAATTGTCTTTAGAGACAATTAATATTAGGTACCCTCCACAAAACTGGCTTCATTTAAACACCGATGGATCTTTGATCTCCAGGGAACAAGGTGCTGGTGCAGGTGTTACGTGCAGTCTCTTCTCACCTTATAGATCTCTTGGATATGGAACAAGTTTTGATGGAGAAATCATTGTAGTAAGTGAAAGTCTCAGGAATCTTCTATGCCACATCATTAAATTTAAAAATGCAGTTATATTGTCAGACTCCAAAGCAGCTTTTCTATCAATAGTGTCTAGACACACACCTTCATCTCAAACAGCAGAAATAACTAAAATGCTCTCTCAATTAATAACACTCAAAAGAATTGTATTCCAATGGATACCATTCCATTGTGGAATCCTGGAAAACGAAAATGTGGATGCTTTAGCAAAGAAGGGCAGCACTGCAACTTACAGACCTGTTACTAAATCTACATATTACTCTGTGAAAAGATTTATTAAATCTACATACTTAGACTTCAACAAACAAAATTTGATAACACAATCCCAAGGGAAAAAATGGAACTCTCTGCATCAAAATCCACAGTTATTTCCCGATTTACCACGAAAATCGTCTGTGGCTGCATTTAGATTGGCAACAGGCCATGATTGTTTGGCTAAACACCTGTATAGAATTGGAATATATCAGTCCCCTAACTGCCCATTGTGCAACTCAAACCAAGAAATGGATTCGGAACACCTCAAAATCTGTGCTTCATTGGCTGGTCATGATAATATCTTTGAAAAATATTGGAGTGCAAGAGGTCAAATGACTTTATTGTCAAATGCCTGGCATTAGAAAACAACAACATTTATTCTAGAATATTACTACGAAATAGTCGATGTTTCCCAGTGGAAATTATTACTCAAAAGAAGTGTATATGCTCAGCACAAATAAGCTCTTTTCCTGGTAAAAGAATACAATTTTACTCCTTACTTCTCACAAAACATGCCTGGTTATTTATTATCAGTAACTTAATAATTATGAAGAGATCTTGGGGTTATGGATCTCATGACGTCTATGATATCAAGGTATAGCTGGGCCTGGGTGTTAATAACTCAATTGAATCACTGCAGACTATGTTACAAATTCATAAATATGCCTATAGTATAATCAGAAACTAGATTAAGACCTAGAAATAAGACTGACGAAGCCATGATTTGTAAAAATCGCCTCTCCTTGGTCAGCTAAAATTCACCTCTGATGCACAGTGCCTTACTATGTGTTTGTTTCTGAAGTGATGTAAGCAAAAAGGACATGGTCCCCCGTATCTCCTTTCCTTTTCCCTTCCCCTTTATGCCCATGGCTGGTATAGCCAAAGAATTTTCATATTGTTTCTACTTAAAGATACCAGTGAGGAATAGGAAAGTATTAGTCAATTGAGTGATATGAGTGTTTCTGAGAATTCTGCTTAAGATATTAATAGTCGAACGTCGTAAGGTTCTTCTACATCTCTCTTCTGCATGAAGACAGATTTTTTTTCTACCCAGAGGCAATTACGAAAACCACTGCAAAAAAGCAAAGATTGAAAGTTACAAATTGTAACTGATGCTGTTGTGAAACACGGATTGATAACTCAAAGTATCATCACGAACCACTACTATGATATTTACTTTTATGAAACAGTGCGCATATATGTAAACAGATGAACAAAATCATATTATTTTCTGCTCACTTTCAAACATACACCACAACTGTGTACAAAGGCTTGAAACCAGCAAACATAAAAACAAAGAACATAATGCAATTATTAAGACTAAAGCCATGTATCAGGAGTATGTTGCACACTTCTTGCAAAGATCAAAATTCAACTCCGAAATATAACAGATATAAACATGCAGGTGACGAACATATAAACAGGCTCATAAATACAATGTTTATCCATACAGATTGCTTTGATCCTTTTATGAGTCTATTTACACAAATTTAATGTAACATTAACTTAGTGGAAGTTTAGTCATTTTTATAATATGTAACTAGTATGTGATATAATGTAAAATAGTCTAAACTGAACTCAGGCTAACAGGACTAGTATATAGCGTGAACCGCAAGTAATGTCATTAATTTGAGGCAGTTATTCTTTGAGATATTTCAAACAAAAAAGTTTAATACAATTTTACTCGTTTTTGCTTCCTTTTAGAGAAAAAAAATGTTTTAAATAAAACATTTCATAGGGTGTTTTGGGAAAGCCATGGATTTAATTGCTAATATGCTCAGTCAATTCAAGAGAGCAATGTTTTATAATATATGATTGAAAGAATTTTATTTTTGTCCTTTAAATATGGACAAATTTGATCCAAACAAATGTAACACTGTAAAATTTCTTTGCAGAACGAAAAGTTACATTTGTTCGGATCACATTTCTGCACATTTAAAGGACAAGACCAAAATTCTTTCAATCATATATTATCATAATACAATGTCCATTTAATTCACTGAGCATATTGGGAATTAAATCAATGGCTTTCCCAAAACATGCTTTAAAAGTTTCATACAAAACAATTTTTATCTCGAAAAGGAAGCAAAAACGAGCAAAATTGTATTAAACTCTTTTGTTTGAAATATCTCAAAGAATAACCCCCTGAAATTAATGATATTAATTACGGTTCACCTGTATTTACACTTAAAAATCATATTTGAAAGACAAGGCTGACATTTTGTACAATCTGATATATTATCACCTTACAGACCAGTCAAAGTTCATCTGGCTGATGGCTTTTTACTTAATTGATCAAGATTGTGCGAGATCTGATTCTTTTCTTTGAATACAGTAAAACTTCATTTATACGTTTTTATGGGGGTCTGAAGAAAAATACGTATAAGTGAGAAAAACGTATAACTGAAATGACATTTAATAATATCTGAAACAGCATTTGAAGGCTATAAATAGGGAGAACAAGTTACGTCAATTTAATAACATATTCACAAGAGAAATTTAGAACTTCACAGTTAAGCTATATTTGAGTTTATAATACAGTACAATACTCAAACTTATAACACATATTCTTGAAAAATATAAGATTATTTGTAGGCTCTTAGCTGCATAGAGCCAAAGCTAGCTAATATGAGTAGGTATGTTACATTTCAACTTCAATCTAGAAAATTTTACGACACTATATTACCTTGTTCTTCCAGTGTGATCTTCATTTAATAACTTGTGATTATTTTACAAAAAAAGTCAGTTATTTTGGACTTATACATCTTGATTACACAACCTTTGACACTGTATCACTTCGGAATATGTATTATATGACTTTCTTGTGTTAAATTCTATCGTACCTGGTTTACATGTTTTGACCTTTTATGGATCATTGGACTGCTTGCTCCTATGAAATAAATCATACCCCCAAACTGTGATACAGTAATTGTTTCATAATTTGTTCAGGTATATCATGGTGTGTGATAAAATGTTTCACTGTTTCTAACGCAATAAAACTGTCATTAAAAAGCACAAGATTGGTGGAGGAAAGCATGAGTAGCTTCGAATTCTAACGAATTTCAAAGTGGCCTGTATCTTAACAATGAACATATTATTGTATTTTTGCTTTCTTACATTTTCACGTAGGGTTACCTGACGTCCAGAAAATCCCTCACATGCCTTACATTTTAACCTTCTGTCTGGTGTCAGGGGGGAATTTCTGAAAATTCTTGAATGTTCTACATTTTGAGAAACAAATATTTATCAGTTTTAAAATGAATCAGTGACACGGGAAAGAACGGAATTAGCTGCAACTCACCACAGCAACAAGACTACCAGTATCATAAAAAATCATTTTCATTCTATAGTCTTTGCCACCATGGCAGCAGACAAAAGATGTTGAAACACTGCAATGGCCCTCCAAAGTGTACTGGGGTGGACAGCAATACAAACACTGCACCGATTCATTGATTTTTGGCCGTCACTGAGTGCTGAAATACGAAACTTATGAGATGATAGTAGTTCAATTGTATACGCCAAGATGCTTAAAAGGAAATGTAAATTCAATGATGCTTCAGCAAAGAAGTTTGTCTGTTATAGCAGGGAGAAATAAACACAAGCACAGTGCTTTATTTGTCCTCCAGTAACATGGGCCTAAGTTTCTATTGCAAGGTTTATAACACATGGCACCTACAAAAGACCTTTCCGATTTCGAACACATGTAATTTACGTTCTATAAATCTGAGGTGCATGAAAATAGCACCAATGGAAAGAGAAACTCAAAAAGTTTAGTTGTGGCAACATTGCTTTCCTAGTTTGTAACACTGCCTCATAATACCGCATAATTTGTTCATTGTTGAGGCGAAATGGCTGCTATAGAGGACAGGAAAGCTTGATTTTCATGTAAATCAGTCGGTTATTATTGTGCAACAGCATTACCGAACAAAGTTTGGTGCAGATCCACCCAGTGGGCCTACAGTCCTAAATGGTACACTGATTTTAAGGCAAGATTCTTCGCAAGTGGTTGCGATTTCATCCATACTGACTACAGTTGCTGCAAGCCCTAAAACCAGAGGACAAAGTTCCACGAAGAAATTTCTGCCTAAGTATGCAGACTTTAATTGAAAACAATGAAAAACATTCCGTGGTGTTTTCTGACGAAGCCACTTTTTATCTTTCTGGTAAGGTGAACAGACATAACCTCAGAATCTGGGGGTCAGAAAATCCGCATACCTACATGGAACTTGGCTATAGGCTTGATGTGTGCCATGTTACAAAGGAGAAACAAATTGAGCAAATTTAAGGTAAGGAACTAAACTTCTTGAGTTTCTCTTTCCATTGGTACTATTTTCATGTACCGTAAAGTGGGGATATTTCGGACACAGGGGTAACATCAGACGGTAATTCAATTTATCATATTTTATGTTGGTAACACCAGTTCACCAATGGGTCTTTAAAAAATGTGCAGAAACATACGAACATAGTAAAAAGCGCGGAAAAGATGCTAAGAACTGGTGTTAGCAACATAAAATATGATAAATTGAATTGCCATCTGATGTTACCCCTGCGTCCGAAATATCCCCACTTTACGGTACCTCAGATTCATAGAACGTAAATTACATGTGTTCGAAACCGGAAAGGTCTTCTGTAGGAGCCCTTTATAATTTTTATGTTTTGGTGTTAATTAAGCCACATGGGCTGCTATATTACTATGATATTTGTTGAAACAGTTATAATATTTTTTTTTATAATCAAATCTGGTATATTATTATTTTAACACGAGAATAAATTTTAGGAACTTCAGTTGTGCGGAGATTCATGATTAAGTTATATTTCAAAGAAGTTTGATGATGTTTTGTGTAATATTAGTTCTTGAGAAAAGTATAATTGATGAGGTTCATTGACAGTCCTTACTCTTTGTGTGTTTGAATATTTTAAGAAAATATAAAAATAAATGTATATTATGATGTACACCTTTCAGTTGCATTTCATATTTTGATGTTCAATTATCGTACAATGTTCTACATTTTGAACCATTGTGTCCTACATTTCATTAAAATAATCTGGTAACCCTATTTCATGGTAAACCTAATTTCGAGAAAAGATTATTTAGAACGTATAAATGACGTTCCATATCTCCTGGGGTTTAAAAATACCATCGTTTAAGTGCAAATAAGTTATAAACGAAAAATGTATAATCGAAATAAATTAACATGGAAAGTATAGCAAATTTTCCGCGACTTCAGAAAAGAAACGTCTTAGAGTGAAACGTATAAAAAAAATTTTACTGTACTACTGTATTTGCATTCCACCACCACTGCTATATTATCACTAAGTCATCAATTCACTGTCTTTAAATTTAGTCTCTGTAGCATTAAACAAACGTACCGGTATTAAATTTCAATTACCATTTCAGCATTAAACAATTCAAAGATTAGATATCATTTTTGTATACTATATTCTCTTGGATCATATCTGAATTTGTTGAATGCAGCAAAGCTGAATGTCGGTCAGATTATAGCTAAATGACAAGTTATGTTAGTTTAAGTCTGCAGAAATGCCTTTCTTTAATGAATGTGGACAAAACTCTACTGTTCAACTCCGTGTTATATCTATTTACATTAAATTTGTGATAATAGACAAATAGACAGTAAGAAATCTCAAATACTTAAAAATTAAGTTCACGAATTTGTTTTATTTTTATTTGTTGCAGATACAGAAAATTTTACATGGTGTCATGACATTAAATTTCATGTAGCCTAAATTCATTCACAAATATGTAATATAAACCTGCTGTAAGTAGAGTCGCAATGCAGTAAGCACGTTGCCAGTTCATACTCCGGGATTTCATCAACACATGCCAAACAAAACGAGTGTTCACATTTATTGGGCATAAGACAGGCTCTTACCTGGAACATTCAGAGTCTCCTGCAGCAGTGAGCGACTGCTGGAGAAAAACGGCCTGAGGGATGGTTTTGGTGTTGACGAAATGCTCATTGTGTCCAGTTCTGGACCTGAGTCACTGAGATCTTCCAACTCTTCAAACAGATCTTCTATCTCTGTGGGATCCACATCGCCACCTAAACATGCATGAAATGAATATTAAGAACGAAGATTTTAACAGTAAGAACAGCATAAACAGCTGTATACTAAGTAATGTTCTCAAACCATAGTAATATGCATACAAATAAAGTCTAATTACAAAGATGTAGTAACAAGTACTACGGCATTCGATACGTAATAGCAACAATACTGCAAATCAGTGCTCCTAATGGTGACCATTGTAATCTTGTACTACGTAATAGAGCAGCAATTGTTTCATATATTTGTAATAAAATAATAGTATTATCTATTGTCCAGGCACTTGGAAGTTCTCCATTCGCCTTCTAACTTCTCAGTATAATTTAGAGTCCGAATCCAAAAGATTTGATTTGATTTGCAATATTGAAAGTCTCGAAGTAGCCATATATTGTAAATACAGTGGCTGTTTCTGATTTGTAGTACCGTAAAATGGGGTGAATAGGATCAGTGGGAGGGAATAGGATCAAAACTTTATTCTTGGTTATAAAGTTTGTTATAAACTGTACTTGAGCAGGATCACAGTCATTGGTTACTATTATTGTTCTAGTAAGCAATGACTGTCTTTCCGCTCAATTGCAGTTTATAACAAACTTTGTAACCAAGAATAAAGTTTTGAACCTATTCCCCCCCCCCCACTGATCCTATTCACCCCATTTTACGGTAAACAATACAGCTCTAAAGGTACAAACAAACGTGCTTCATAAAAATCCAAATTGCAAGAGAAAAACATGCAACTCAGTGCTTTAATAATAATAATGATAATAATGATGATGATGATGATGATGATGATGATGATAATAATAATAATAATAAAAACAACAACGACGACAACAACAACAACAAAAACAACAATAATAGCTTTATTTAACCTGGCAGAGTTAAGGCTGTAAGGCCTTCTCTTACACTCAACCAGGATTAAAACTTGCTTACAAACATAAAACTGGATCGGAATTAAGTACTGATATAATTTAGGTACATAATGAGATCAAAAGAGGTAGTTACATAAAATTTACCTCATAAAATAAAAATAAACATAGTGAAATACATATTAATGTTGTTAGAATCAAATACGAATCACATAAAAATAGAAGCCGATAATTCAATAAAAAATGTACACAGTAAAAATAAAAATAAACACATTAGTATACATATTAGTATTAGATTACAATTAAGTAGGGTTTACATAATTAAATCAGAAACTGACAATTGAATAAAATGTATACAAAAATAGATTAATAAAAAAAACAACAACACAGTGGGATACATATTGGCGTTAAGTGATAAATAAACACGATTTAGATAATAAAAATAAGAAAAAAAATAAATAAATACAGTGGAACACAGTCCATTAAATATTTGCAACGCGTTAGGTCTGGCAACTCATCATAAGATATTTTTCTAATTTACATTTAAAGGAAATTAAAGTTCGGCAGCCCTTGACTTCAGGCGGCAGAGAATTCCAGTGACGAGAAGTAGCAACAGTGAAAGATGAAGAATAAAGAGATGATGTGTGCAGTGGTATTTCTAGCGTAGGGACATTACAAGAAGCCTGTGGAAAAGAAGTTTGTGCATATCTATCTAACTAGCAACTGTTGCTTGCCTCTCATTATTCCTGTGCAGTTTCAAAAATGGAAATGCTGCTATAGAATGAAAGAATGCAAGACAGCTCTGAACTGCTGATTCAACACTGTCAAGGCCTAGTTCCTACAAGTGCTACGTTCCAAGGTCATCCAATCAGAAGCGCGTGCCATGCTTTGTTTGTTTTTACCTCATCTTTTGTTATAAATGTGGTCAAATTGTTACTGAAATTTATTAAATAAAATACGTAACGCTGTATTAATTTAAAATTACATAATATGAGGAACAATATTATGATTGAATATGTCAGGTCACATGAATATATTTTCAACAAAAATCATCCTGATTATAAAACGAAAGAAAATATAAACTGTTTTGCAATGTATTTCTGAATTTAACTTTTATTACTGCTTCATTTATTTGGTTTTAAATTTCCGTGATTTTTGTTATTTTGTGTTAATAATTTTATATTTTTATTATTTATTCGCAGTAATAAGTTTTATTAATTAATGGAAACTTGTACGATCTTTCATATTTCATCGTTAGAAACACATTTTCATTGGGAACTGATTCATATAATTATATTGCATAAAACATCTATTTGTTTAATATTTAAGAATTCAAAATTGAATATGAGAATAGGCAACAAACATGAAAGCATTCATAGCGACCTAATTCAACCAACAAGCTACACAATCCTCAGTAGCGCAGTGATAAAGTGGAAGTGGTGTAAGCAGACTCGAGTTCGACCCTGGGACCAACTTATTCTTTTTTTTAACTTTTTGATTATTCATTTACACTATTATGCATACGTTATTTTATTTGAACCCGGAACGAACGGGAGTTTTCCAAAGAAATAATATATTTATAAGTTGTTGTGTTAATGCCCTCTTGATTGCTGCAATTTTTCCATCAAAATGAGTAGGAAGGACTCTCCGAAGACAAATAAAAACTAAATAATTTGGAATATATTTCAGCCCCAGCTGGTTCATCATTTTGATATATGGACCCGTCTGTATAAATGTGTAAGCAATCTGTGTCAGGGTAGAATGTAGAAATATGAAATTATTTGTGTTAATTGCATTCTACAGATCGTGAATCGTGAAAATTCATGTTCCCATACTGGTAGCAGAAATGGTTTATAATATGAAATTTCATATTTTGCCTGTTTCTACTAATACCATATAGTCTGGGCCGCCGAGAAGGGGGGGCAAAGGGGGCAAGTGCATATGGGCCCGTGAGCAGTAAGGGCCCGTCAGATTAAGTAAGTCTGATTACTTTTTATTATCACGAATAATTATTCACAGATACATACCGGTACTATAAAATTTTGTAAGAACATTTGTTACATGAATCTGACATATTAACCAACAATAGTAGAATTAATACAAATTACCACTTCATTATGTAAATGTTTAACTTTTATATAATGGAATATCGGTTTCCCATGTTAACAATCATCGACACGACACTTGAGGCCTCCGGGATTTGCCTGAAATATATTCCCGTCGCTTGTACTGAACACGTTCAATTGGCTTGTCCTCTTAATTACCAACCCCTGCCGGCCCACCGCAATATGCTAGTGGACTTCCCAAATCCAAGCCGCAGGATCACGTTTCCTTTTCAGTAGGGCCTACATCATATGTTTCGTGACGAAACTTTCGTCTTTTCGTTGTCGTTTTTCTAATAAATTCTGTTCATTAGTGTTACCGGTGGACAGTGGACAAGTAGAAGCATAAGTCTGGAGCTGAGAAGTGCAAGGAGAGATAGAAAATATTGGAAGATATTAAGAAAGGGAGTAGAACTTTCTTTGAAGTTGGTGTGAAATTGAGAGACCTTGGAAAACTAAAAACTAGCAGACAAATTGTGTTATTGAATGTGTTGTTCGAAAACAAGAGCCTTTCCAAAAACAATATTACAGTATTTTCAAAACTCAAGAATGGAGAATGTGTTCCCAGAGACTGGCTAGTGTGGAGTGAAAGAAATCAGGGAAAATAGTGCAGTGACTGATTTGTTTCACTCCACACTAGCCAGACTCTGGGAACACATTCTTCATTCTTGAGTTTTGAAAATAATACTGGAAAGGCTCTTGTTCCGTTACTTAGAAGGTTATTAGGCAGGTTGGGGGTACTTTTTCGAACAACACATTCAATGACACTTACAGTTTGTCTGCCACTTTTTAGTTTTCCAAGGTTGCATGTTACTTGCCATGACTCAGAGTTAGGAACTGGTGTGTGTAAATTTGTTTCACTTACACATATTAACATATCATTTTTACTATTGTTTGCTTGTTCTGATTCAATACTACTGTTATCAGAATTTTTTTCTAAACATCCACAACCATCAGTATTCACTTCTAAGCATGAACTGTCTTCATTTTTGACAACCTGAACAGACGGGCTTGAGATTGGTTTATTTTCTGCACCTTCACTAGCAACACTCAATTTCACACCAACTTCAAACAAAATGAAGGAAATAAAAATGTATTCCGAGTAACAATGTGTCAAGAGAGACTGAGTAACCTTGGCCTCCTTAGTCTGGAGAGCGATCTTGCTAGGTCTTTAAATTTTGATGATGATTTTGTATCGATGAAGTCAAGGAGAGTTGTTTGTTGATGTTAGCCTGCAAGTTAGAAATTACAGCTGTTTAAGAATAATGTTTTATGAAAACGAAACGAAACAAACGACAACGGAAAGACGAATGTTTCGTCACGAAACATACTATGTAGGCCCTACTGAAAAAGAAGCGTGATGAATATAATATATTGTGCTAATGTGAAGTTTTACTAAAGTTTTTCATTGTAACAAAAGTGTATATTTTTAGATTTGTATCTGTGTATAGGGTTATCTTTTATTTATTTTCAAAATAATTATTATGGTCAGAATAATTGGTAACTTGTCATTTTTTTTACTTTTTTTTTTCAACGGGGCCCAAGCACAATATTGCACAGGGGCCCATAAATCCTGTCGGTGGCACTGCATATAGTAATAGTTTATATCTATTGCCCAGGCACTTGGAAATTCTCCATTCGCCTTTTAGCTTCCCAGTATAATTGTATAATTTAGAGTCCGAATTCAGAAGATTTGACACCAAAGGTGGACATTTTCGTACATGTTCTTGATTCGTCAAAGAGCTTCTAGGTTACACAGCATGCATTTTGGTGGTGGGGGGGGGGGGAAACCGTTACATTTAGCGACTCAATTTCTGCAATCCAAGCTATAGCTTCAATCAATATTCCTACAAATTCCAAAATCGAAGAAATTCAATCATTCATACACATACTGGCAAAACAAAATAAAAATCTGTACCTCCAATGGATCCCTGCTCGTTGTGGTATTATGGGCGATGAGATTGCACTGTTTGGCAAAGAAAGGAACTAAAATATTACAAGTACCCTTGAAAAAGATAACTTATCACAGTGCCAAATTGTTCATACAAACACAATTTCAAATCAAAATTTTAAGAAAATTTCAAGAAAACAGTAATAATAAATCTTGGTCAGTGTTGCTTACTGAAAAAGAATATACATACTAGGTTCAAAAAGTTCCCGGAATTTGCTAGTATCATAGAAACAACGTACCTTAAACACTATTCTACAGCATTCCCTTCAAAATAGTTGCCTTCCAGAACAACACATTTTTGCCAACGCGTGTAGAGTTCCTGGAAGCAGGCCTGGAAGCCATTTTGTGAAACCCGTCTTGGTGCTCTCGTCGCGTTTGCGATAACCTCTTCAGCATTGAATCTCCGTTCTTTCAGATGACTTTTCAGACGGGGAAACAGAAAGTAATCAGGGGGTGAGAGATCAGGAGAGTATGGTGGGTGATCCAAAGCAGTTATGTTGTGCCTGGCAAGAAAATTCTTTACAATAATTGGGCGATGAGCAGGTTCATTGTCATGCATAAGGAATCAGTTGTTTTCTACCCACTTTTCTGGACGTTTCCTTCTCACTGTGTCCCGGAGGCGACGGAAGATTTCTACGTACAATTCTTTCGTTACAGTACGATCTTCTGGAATGAACTCATGGTGGATGAGACCCTGAGAGTCGAAGAAAACTTCCAACATAACTTTGCCTTTGGAAGTGTCCCTAGGAAATTTTTGCTTCCGAGGAGATGTTTTCGATTTCCACTCAGATGACTGTCGTTTAGGGACTGGGTCGTACAAGTGGCACCAAGTTTCATCATCAGCAATAATTTTGTTTAAGAAATCACCATCTTCATCAGCCATACTGATCATGTCCCCAGCAAGAGTCATTCTTGTTTCTTTCTGTTCTGCCGACAACATTTTCGGAACTAACTTCTGATACACGTAATGCATGTTGAGGTGCTTATGAAGAACATTGTGTACACCTCCGACTGATATTCCGACCTCTGCTGCTATCTTTTTTATGGTTTTACGTCGGTCGTCCCTCACAACATTACGCACACGCTGAGCGATTGCTTCATTTGTTGCAGTTGTTGGTCGGCCGCTGCGTACGTATCGCGGCCACCAGAAAAGCGTTTATGCCAGCATACACTTGAGTTTTTCATTGCTGCTTCGCCATATGCTTCTTCCAACAATCTTAATATCTCTGCAGGAGTTTTGTGTAACAAAACACAGAACTTGATGTTTGTACTTTGCTCTGTGGACATAATTACAAAATGCGACGAACAAGCAAAACACTATGATAAACAATTGCCTACAACTCAAAACCAACAATCGCCATTATCAACAAACTTTAAGGAAATGACATCATGAATGTTACCAACAAAACAAATGTATAATATCCCTTGTTATATATTAATACGAAAAATGGTAGTAAAATTCCGGGAACTTTTTGAACCCAGTAGTATACCTGATTCTCCTCCACATAATGCAGTAGCAAAATTTCGGATGCTTACTGGCTATGACTGTTTGGCAGCACACCTGTTTAAAATTGGAATTTTTGGTTCACCAAAATGCATTCTGTTTAACTTAGAAGATTCTTTGATGAATGAAGAACATGTACGAAAATGTTCAGCTTTGGCATCAAATCTTCTGGATTCGGACTCTAAATTATAGTGGGAAGCTAGAAGGCGAATGGAGAACTTCGAAGTGTCTGGGCACTGCCACTGCCACTGCCACCACCACCACTACTATATTTATAATTCGCACTAGTCCAGCTAGTATGGTTATATTACTGTATTATTACTTCATCATTTTCATCGTCGTTCTATATTATTCTGTCATAACATGTTTTTGTAATATTTTATTTAGGCTATATCAGTGGTTCCCAACCTTTTAAATGTCACAGACCTCTTGGAGCTCATATTTCATTTGGCAAATTCCCAAAATATTTTGTATAATTTAGGCTAGTACTCATATCCTACTCATTAAATATTTGCGTAATATATGATATGATATATTTTATTCCATCAGCTTACAACAGTTGTGATCGCCCTTCACATTTCTGTATATAGTGCCATCATTCCCTCGGATATATATTCTGCTTACACCTTTTTAAACATCCGGCTATTACATATAAATGACCCTGATGACTTTTCTATCACGTTTCTCCCCTATGTTTCCCTCCCTTCATTTTCTAGTTACCCCTCCCTTTCCTAGTTATCTACCTTATTCTTACTAATCTCATTTAATTTAATCACTTCTCTCAATTCCTTATTAATTGTTCCCAACATTGTTTACATTAAGTTGAACTCTTCCATAGTTGTCAACTTATTTATTCACTTGAATCACTAATGTTCACTGACCACTTATTCCCACTAATCTAATCTGTATATTTTCAGACGAAATAGTTTCTACACTTTTATTATATTTTCGTTCCCACTTTCTTTATTATATTTCTATCACTATTTACTTATTATTACTCCCTGCTTATTACTTGTATCTTATCCTTTTTCACTAATATTCCTTTGCCTTACCATCTTTTCTGTCACCTCGGAATAACATTTAGCAGCGATCTCGGCTGGGGGGAACATGTTACAGACACAGCGGGAAAAGCATGGAGAGCGTTACGCTTTGTGATGAGGGTACTAAGAAAAAGTTCTGATAAATCCAAAGAGATTGCATATAAATCACTAGTACGTCCAGTAATGGAATATGGTGCTGCATGTTGGGATCCTTACAGATTACAACATATTAAGACACTGGAAAAGATTCAAAAACGGGCTCTTAAGTGTTGTCGGAAAAATTCACCATTAAAATGGGACACATTCACGGACAGGAGAACGCGAATTCGATTACGTGCACTGTTCAAAGCATACAGAGGTGAGCCTGCCTGGAGAGAAATAAAAAATAGGTTGCAGCCACCAAATTACTCTTCAAGGAACGACCACTCATATAAATTGAGGGAAAGAAGGCAGAGGACGGACACTGGAAAGTTTTCTTTTCTCAATCGTACTATCAGGGACTGGAATGCTTTACCTGCAGACTTACTAAAGGCTTTACCAACAACCAAAAATGTATTTAAAAATAGGCTTAAGGACCTTACTAATAGACGTAATTATACACAGTATTTAAAGGGTGTAAATGATATGTTGTTATTGAAGTGTTGTATTAGTGAAGAATTATGTTGTGTCAGTGAAGTGTGTTGTATCAGTGAAGAAGTATGTCGTGTCAGTGAAGTGTGCTGTGTAAGTGAAACGTGTTCCTGTCAGTGAAGCTTTATAGTTTATAGTGGCAGTGCATAGTATTTGAACAGTGAAATGTTTTTGAAGTGTTAGTGAAATCAGGATAGAATCAGTGAAATGTGTCGTAGTTCCAGTGCAGTGAGTGAGTTGACAGCGAAATGAGTGTAATTTAAAAGGTACTTGTGCAGATATGGGTTTTAGTTCGATCTTAGTTTTAAGATACAAATTAGATTTATTTCAAATGTTATTTTAAGTGATCGTTTCATTTAATTTAGTATATTCCCTGTTGCTGTTGTTGTTGTAATTATTATTATTAATTATTGTTAGTATTAATTATTAGTATTATTATTAATTGTATTTTTAATTAATAAGTTTATTATTGTCATTATTGAGTGTAATTAGTTACCACTGCCACTGGGTATATACCCATTGCAGTGTGAATAAATACATATATACATCATCATTTCCATTTTTCTAAGTTTTGTCATTCATGCATACTATTTTCACATTTACATAATGTAATAAATTGACAGCGATATTATATTTCAGTTTTAGCTTCTGAATATAATCTACCTCAACATCAGGTTTACCTTTATATCTGTTCTTGAAGAAGACCAGAATAGAAAATATAATCTCACAAAAGTATGCTAATTTCATGCAACTAAGACTGCAACAAAGAGGTTGTAGGAAACACGATTTTGAATCTCGAATCGGAATATAATTCTAATAATTTTAACAGCCCCTTTTCTTTTTTGACGGGCAAATTATTATTTGCCAACAAAATGAGATTTTTTATACACTTGTTTTTTTATTCCATTATAGGAAGGCTAATATTCCCTTTATTTTAATGCCAATCTATGAAGATGTTTTCCTTTTATATTTCCGAAGATATAGGACAGAAGTTCATCATCATATGTTGCTAAAATGGAAAATGAATCAAATTCTCGATTAATAAGGCCACCGGCATGGCTCAGTCATTAAGGCGCTTGCCTCCTGGTCTGAAGTTGTGCTCGGGCGCGGGTTCGAGCCCCACTTGGGCTGATTACCTGGTTGGGTTTTTTCCGAGGTTTTCCCCAACCGTAAGGTGAATGCCAGGTAATCTATTGCGAATTCTCGGCCTCATCTCGCCAAATACCATCTCGCTATCACCGATCTCATTGACGCTAAATAACCTAGTAGTTGATACAGCATCGTTAAATAACCAACCAACCAATCGATTAATAACTCAGTGAGATCACAAGTTTAATTTTTTATCGTTGCTTCAATCTTATCTTGAACAGTGAACACAGTTAAATTTGGACCCTAAGATTAGAATTTAAAGAAACTAAGAATATCGGATAGGTATACAAGACTTGCAGGCCAAGAGAAGTCCCTTGGGTGAACTCACTCCTGTTCAAATCTGTGTCTCATAAGTCTGAGATAAAAGTATTCCAGCAAGCTGATAACAATCAGAGAACGTGATAAACCTAACCTTTGTTAAAATAACGCACAGTGTGCAATTTTCCCAATCTAGGTGGACAAAAATCAAATTTCGACTTATTTAGTTAGGCATGGGTTAATATGAATTCATATTCACTTGGAGAATGTTGTGGGGGACAGCTTTTACTGTTTTATCAGCAGCAAACTCTTTTTAAAGGGATGGGAACAATGAGTTCTTTTTAACATTTTTCGCACTTGTTCAGTCGTAAATAGAGAGGCTTACTACTCGTATGTGGGTGAAAAAGTGTGCCAACTGTTAGTGATTTTTTGTATCATAAGACATAAAATCTGTTCAGACAAGTATGTCCTTAGTAATTAAACTGCAATTTTAAGTTTGTAAAGTAGTTTTCTTCTTAGAGTAGGGTTTAAACATTACAATTGAAAAAAAATTATACAATTATACTTTTTTTTTTTTTAATTTCTCCAAATATGATGTAACTTTTAATATAGCCAGGCATGTCCGGTTACAATAATTATTTTACCATTAAATATAACATCATTTAGAATGTTGAAACTTTGTTTTAAAATTTGCGTGTTCTTGCGCATTGATCAGTAAGTAATTGTTTTCAGTGGCGGGGCACACAGTAACGGTGCAGAAGTGTTTCATGTTTGGCTTAAAAGCAGAAAAAATCACAGAATGAGGAAGTTTTTAATAACTGTGTTAGTGGCTTACGCTTACAAAATTATACACAAGACATCAAACATCAGATTAAAAATACATTGGACACAATTTTACCTAACCTTAACAAATTCATAGTGGATCAGAACACAAATCTAGTATAAAATAATTTCTCTGCATTCTAACGGATTGTTATGAAACTTTGTACAGACCTTACAGGTAGCACATTTTTTTGTGTAGAAATTCTGATTATGTTCGCACAGGACAAACTATCTCTTTATAGGGAATTATTTAGACAAAATAACTTCTCTCCTATCTAACAGATTTTTATGAAACATTGTATGTTAAGTTACAGGTAGCATATATTTTTTGTGTACGAACTATATTTATGGTTCCATTAGAGGAACTATCCCTTTATAGGGGATGCACTTAGGCAAAATTAATAATTTCTCTCCTATCTAACAGATTTTTAGTGAAATTTTATACAAGGGTTACAGATAGCATATATTTTTTGTCTACAAAGTCTGATTATGTTTTTATAAGAGGAACTACTCATTTATGGTGATGCATTTAGACAAAATTAATAACCACTCTCCTATATAATACATTTTTATGAAACTTGTACAAGAGTTCCTGGTAGCATAACAGTAAAAGTACAGTTTGTACAAAAAATAATGCTACTTGTAACTCATGTACAAAGTTTCATAAAAATCTTATATCTAGAAGAGAAATTGTTAATTTCGTGTAAATTCATCCCCTATAAAGGGATGGTTCCTCTTATGGAACTGTAAATATAGCTTGTACACATATATATACCTATGCTGCATGTAACTTCCGCACAAAGTTTAACAAAGATGTGTTTTATAGAACTGAAGTTATTACTTTTGTCTAAAGTCTAAACTAACTCTTATAAAGTAGTAGTTCCTCTTACACAAACGTAATAAATGCTCAACACAAAAATATAGCCTATACTTACTATCTGTAATTCCTGTACAAAATTTTGTAAAAAATCTGTTATGTAGGAAAGAAGTTACTAATTTTGTCTAAATGTAACCCCATTGAAGGGGTAATTTCTTTTACACAAACGTAATCAAAGCTTCTACACGAAAAAAATATATGCTGCCTGTAACTCCTATACAGAGTTTCATAAAAATCCGTTGGAATGGAGAGAAGTTACTAATTATGTCTAAAACCACCCCCTATAAAAACGTTATCAGAATTTCTACACAAAAAATATGTGCTACATGTAAGGTCTGTACAAAGTTTTATAACAATCCGTTATAATTCAGAGAAGTTATTAATTTTGTCTAGCCAGATTTGTATTTTTACACACACTTTGCCGTTTTAAAAAACACCTTTGTTCCACGGACCCCTTTCAAATCAATCACAAATCCACAAGGGTCCGCAGATTACAGGTTGGGAACTGCTGGGCTATATGATATCTAACAAAGTTATCATAGAATTCAATGTTTATCATGCACAGGTACCTGCCCATCGTGCGCATTTCAGTACTCACTGGCCAGCAAAGTGTTACAGTTGTCACGAATGTTGATCCTAATACACAACCTCTAAATGTTCAATAGAATCATATAAACCGTACTGATGAAAGCAACGAAAATTAATGTTAATCGGAATCCCAGTCTAAGAATAAAATTGCACATACGTTACTGAATATCTTCTGTCTTTTGTGAAACTTAATACACCTTTATTAATACCTGAAAGCTTTTGGCCAATTGCCTCTTGATCGTTGTCCAGCCCTTGCAGATCTTCACTAACACGAAACCTCTTCAACAGTGCAATAAATTTCTGTTTCAAGTTCCGTTGCTGTTAACAGAAAACAAACAATTCTTGGTATACAATACGCCATAAGGTATAAAACATCATTCTTCTTCAATAAAAACTACATATGGGTCATTCCATTGTTACGAGTGTAACAGATATTTAATTATATTGACTAAAATCTTAAGACTGTCAATTTCTTATCTTGTAGACAGTTGAAAAAGTTATGGTATATGCATATAGTTACCTAGTTGTTGATCCATTATTATGAAATTCATATCTTCTGTCTAAGAAAAGGGGACGGGGAAGACTAAATGTTACAGGTGTGACAAAATTTTTCATTGGCATTCCGAATTCATATAGTTCATTCAGTAACTCTGCTAATTGGTAAGTTCTGAAAGAGTAAGACTTTTTTTTTCTGTATCTGTAAGATTTTTAGAACAAGATTACCTTTTTTAAACTTGAATTTATCAGTAAGTGTTTTCAGTGGTGGGGCACACAGTAACACAGCAGCAACTATATATAACATGTTACAGGTGTGACAAAATAGTTAAATATAATATTTCAATTATTTTATTATTATTTGCTCCAAACATCTGAAAATACAACTAATTAAAGATACAAAAGGAAACAAATGCAATCACAAAGTTTTA
Source organism: Periplaneta americana (assembly GCF_040183065.1). Classification (NCBI taxonomy): domain Eukaryota; kingdom Metazoa; phylum Arthropoda; class Insecta; order Blattodea; family Blattidae; genus Periplaneta; species Periplaneta americana. Next base: position 107,427,594 of record NC_091117.1, read on the forward strand.
TTGTTTGATTTTAATGTGAAAATTAATCATTTTGAAACAAAAACAAACTGTCCACGCTTATTTATAACTCTTGGATGTTTCACTTTTTTAACTACGATAGAAGTTTTCTCCATAGATACATCTTCCTTCTTTGGTCAGATCCATGAACTCCCACTATAGCCAATATAGGAAACAAAACCACGATTGAAATTATCAATCAATTAACAAAGTTTAACTGTGCTGTTTATGGTAATATGTAGATTCTATTTAAAATGCTGTATATCTATGTCTCCTGGATCATGTTGAGTACTTTAATATACAGAAATAGACTTTTTATGGAATATAATTTTTTTAGATACAGTACAAGACCAGCTGACATGGAACGACCCATATATACCAATCTAATAGCTCTTCAAATAACAAAGGATAACCTATTGGGAGGAAAAGAAATCCCAGCCATCTTTTCCTTTTGAACGGTGATGCTACCAAGTTTATACATCATAATTGATCTTGAGAAGAAATTGTAAATCACTGTAATAATAGCGTTTTCTCATTCACTAGTCAAAACAATACTAAATACTTTTACACTACCTATGTGATATCACTGATATCTACTGCCGAAATAAGTAACTACACAAAATGTGGCCAATGTTTCAACTTCTGTTACATGAAGTAACTTTGGTACAGAATACAGTAGAGAAAATGTTTAGTATAATATGGTCCTAACACGAACTTCATTGGATTTCATTAATGGTGAGATTAAAAGTGTGATGTTAAACATATCCAGTGTCCATACAAGCAAGTTACACTTAAGATGTGAAGTTATCTACACTACATCTCACTGTGAGGAAAAGTCACTTGAAAGGAATGTGATGCATTTATAGAAAAGATGCTAATATATACTGTATTAGATCACTGTCACAGTGTGGTGGCTTGTCAGAATGTTTAATTGCATGCTTAAGAAAAAACTATTTTTAATATAAATGTTGACTGTTTCATCTCTGATGATAACCATGTTTTACTTAAAATTTATGCATCTTAAAATTTTCATTCTGTTTTTTATTACTAATGAAGATGACCAACAGTATCTCAATGTGCATAGACATTATGAATATTAGACTGGATTTAATTTGAATATAATTCCTGTACTGTAAAGATAACATGATATTATCGATATTTTCCGAATTCATTCAGTAAAGGTAAACCAAAATGTAGATGTGCCTCGCAAATTGGCCATGATGATCAAAATGGGCAAGAGATATGGTCTCTACCTCTGTTATCACAATACTCAGAGGTGAGTACTCAGAATTACATTGCAGCTGCTTTACTTATGAGAGATTCTTTGAGCTCCAGAGTCATTTTTACAATTCTGACTTTTTCCTGGAATCGAAAATGAGCTCCAGTCCGTGGTCAGCAGTAACACTGGCTGGGCCAACTCCTCTCTTAATCTCTTTCAGTCTTTAAATCATTAACAAATGTTCCATCTATATTTCCCTCTGAAATAAACATTTTTAGTTTATAGTTAGCATTACGAGTGATAATTATGTTGGTGTCTCATTTACTCTGGCGTTGGCAGGGATCTTGGTCCTGGAAGCTTTGCGCGCCCGTCTGCCCATCGCGTCCTCCGGCATGGGTTCAGAGTCTGACCCTTCAGCCTCTCCCTCGTCGTTGCTGCTGAAATCTTCCTCCTCGTCAGAATAGTCTCCTACAACACGGTCTGCAAACACAAGAAACACAACACCCAAGACTTTAGTCAAGCTATTAATTATTCCTGGAAGGTCTGAAATGGTCAATGTTGGCCAGTGACAAGTAAAGTGTTTTGAGTGCCTATGAATCCTCAGTCTAATCACTAGTCAACAACATTTTTTGTGCCGACAAACAGAATGCTGATTATTATTACCAAGTCTGATGTGCTGATTACGAATATGTAATCAGATTTTTTTCCATTACGTCAGATTTCTGAGCACTGCAACAATGTTTTATTTTATGAATAGTCATTATACATTGCGGGCGGGAAGTAACTTGGTATTATTAATTGGCTGTAAAATTTTTAATATCAATGGAACCATAACGAAAATTATGTGTACATATAGATCATTAAATAGAGTTTGAACTTTTGTGCATTCGTAGTATAGATGGTGGGTGGCTGTGAGAGGCGGTTCGCGCAACAATAGCAAAGATGGTCGATCACCTGTTTGTTCACGAGTGAGCGCAGATTGCTGCACTCTATAAAGTGTGGAATTACATTGTTTTCGTTCAGAGATGGTGGCATACAGAGAAAGGAAGGAATGTTACAATCCGTCCAGAGACAATAAAGAATTGGAAGCAAGGATTCGGGGCATTATCACCAATGCCCCAAGCAAATTCCTCCAGAAGACTGTGGATTCCATTACTGGGCGCTTGAGGAAATTGGTGGAAGCCACAGGTGCTTACGTTTAATTTTGTTCTAGCATACGTATTCCCATTTAACAAGGTACACATGAAATAAATTTAAATAATTTAGCGTTGTAAATATAGAATTTATACACATTTTTCAATACTAGTATACATGTAGCACTTCTACTCATTATACCACGTCGGTCTTCACTTGACACATCTGAATCATGGATTGTCGATACTCGAAAGATAAGATAGACTTACAGGATGCCTGGTAATGAAAACAGAAACAGTCAGTCTGTACTTTGTTTAGTTCAGGTGTAGAGGTTTTGTTAGTAGTGTGAGCTGTTATGTGTGAAATGAAATGAAGAAGCAATGACGTAGTTGTAAGAACTTTGAGAACCAATGGTATGGCGTGAACAAAAAAACCACGAAGGTGACTAGTATTTCTGCTTAACCAATGTTACTGGATTTTCTTAAAAAAAGAAGAGACTCTTTCAGTAACCTTATCTCCCGTCAGCTATAAGACCAATACTTCATGGAGAAAATTTACCTGTTCTCATTTCACCTTCTACATGACAAGAAGAATCGGAATCTAACTTAATGTCATCTGATGATCATGACATCAAGGGATGACGTCTACATTCCAGATGAAGAGAGAGAAGAAAAGCCACATTTAATAACATAGGTGGAACTCAACGATCTGGTACGTGATTTGTACTTAACTAAACAGCTGATTGAGCTTCTAGGATCTCGTCTTCAGGAATGGAAGGTGCTGGATAAAGATACTAATGTTTCAATATTTAGAAACATAAATAAGGATCTATTACCATTTTTCATAGTTACAGAATCTGGAGTATGTGCATGAAGCGATGTAAATGGACTGATTAAAACTAGGTATTACACATAATGCTGAAGAGTGGCACTTATTTACAGATGCTTCTAAAATTAGTATCAAAACCTTCTTCTTACACAATGGTAATAAACGTCCCTTTGTACCTGTAGCATACAGTGCAGTAATGAAAGAAACATACAAACTCATGTGTCGTATTCTTGAAGCCAATAAAATGTGAAAACAATTGTTGACATATTAGCGGGATCTTAAAGTCTTCTACATGGAATGCAGGTGAATTCACTAAATATCCTTTTTTTCTGTGTCTTTGGGACAGCCGAGATATTCAACATTAGTATATAGTCTAAGAATGGCCAAGAAGAAAAGATTTCACTCCTGGGAAACATAATGTAAAATTAAACCTTTAGTTGACCCACAAAAAATATATCTCTATTGTTTACACATTAAATTAGAGCTCATGAAGAACTTTATGAAAGGTATGGACACAACAAGTGAAGGTTTCAAATATCTACGAAGAATATTCCCTGGCTTGAATGATGTAAAATTAAAAGAACGAATATTCATTGGACCTTAGATTAAAAAAGTGATGGGTGACCAATGCTTTTAGAAAAATTAACTCCAAACGAATTTGCAGCATGGGAGTCATTAAAAAGTGTTGTGAATGGGTCCTTCGGCAACAAGAAGGAAGAAAATAATGACGAACTAGTTCAGAGTCTCCTTCAAAATTATAAGAATTCTGGATACAGGATGTCTGTCAAAATTCACTTCCTGCAGTCTCATTTAGATTTTTTTCCTAAAATCTTTGGTGCAGTGAGTGATGAACAAGTGGAATGCTTTCACCAAGACATTTTATAGATGGAACAGCATTATAAAGGGAGATGGGATGAATCTATGATGAGTGATTACTGCTGGTTCATACAAAGAGAGAATAGTACAACACACACAAAAAAAAGTGTTTTAAAGCGACACCTGCCTTCCACTACGTAAATGTAAGCAGCCATTTACATAATTATAACATGAAGAATACTTTACTTTTAGTACTAACACCACTATAATAGTGGAAGACTATGTTTATGCATTCTGCATTAGATATTAAAAATGTGGAACTGCTTACTTAGTACCGAACATTTCAGAACTGTAATAAGGGTAATAACTGAAAATCTGAGGGTGCTGCTGAAAAATGGGTTCCATTTTTGGATTCAGCATGGCAAATATATGGATAGTAACAATGTTTCATTTCGGCACAATTTTCAAAGTTAAAATTTGTTGACTAGTGTAATTACTGAAAGATTACAAAAAGGACTGGAAGACAAAATACGGCGATAATTTATACGAAGTTTTCTATAAGTACACTTGGTCTAAACGAAACTAGCCGGCATCTCGAGTCAGTCACAGTCCTGTTCGGGTGATAAAGCAGTTCATACAATAACACAACCTCTTGGTGTTAACTTCCACAGAATACCTATAATATGTAATAGAGTAGTGGTTAGACTGCTAGACTTTCATGCAGGAATTTATTTTATTTTTTTATTTTATTGGGTTATTTTACGACGCTGTATCAACATCTAGGTTATTTAGCGTCTTAATGATATGAAGATGATAATGCCGGTGAAATGAGTCCGGGGTCCAACACCGAAAGTTACCCAGCTTTTGCTCGTATTGGGTTGAGGGAAAACCCCGGAAAAAACCTCAACCAGATAACTTACCCCGACCAGGATTCGAACCCGGGCCGCCTGATTTCGCGGTCAGACGAGCTGACCGTTACTCCACAGATGTGGACTTCATGCAGGAATGTTTTATCCACATTCGATTACCTTCTGTTGATATATATGTTGTTATGCAACTGATTCTTAATGTAAAATTTTCAGTTAAATTCGTTAAAGTTAGTTTATTTTTATATAATAATAATAATAATAATAATAATAATAATAATAATAATAATAATAATAATAATAATAATAATATTTATTAATACTATACACTTGAGCTACATTAGGCATTGCAGCCCGAAAGAGCAGAAGCTCATGCTCGGGCACAGTTCAGATCAGTTATACAAAATATATAAAAAAATTACGAGAGTTCATTGAGCACAATCACATTAATAAATACATACAGCATCTAATAACAGGGTCTATATACAAATAGAAAATACAGAAGTACATGAATATTAGAGTAACAATTTTTAACTCAATTAGCTTAAACAATTAAATAATTAATCTGATTTGTTTCTTAAATCTATGTGTGTTAAGTGTACTTAGCTCAGGGTAAGCTCTAATTAATGTATTATATATTTTGGGTCCAAAATTTCTGCTGTGTTTTAATCCAGCAGTTGTGTGGCATTTGGGAGTATTTAGAAAGAAACTGTAGTTTTGTCTCGTCTGGTATTCATGAGGATCAAATTTAAATTTATTGTGGTTTTTATGGAAGTAAATCAGCAATTTTTGTTTATAAATTTGTTCTAGATTTGACACACCAAATTCCTGAAAAATTAATTTTGTTGGGTAATCAAAAGGTTTATATAGACAAATTTTGATAATTCTTTTTTGGAGCAGACTTAAAGGACGGAGAGTCGATTTTGCCATTCCTCCCCAACCTAAAATACCATACTGAATTATTGATTGAAACAGAGCTAAGTACACAGTACGCAGAACATAAACAGGTAAATAAGAGCGTAGAATGGAAAATTTGTGGATTGTTTTACGCAATCTGTTACACAGAAAGGAGATATGCTTGTCCCATTTTAAATGTTGGTCAATAATAATGCCTAAATATTTAACTTGTGAGGATATACTCAAAGTGTTACATGAGCAAGTAAGTAGGTTACAATCATGTATAGTTATACTTATATTATTATTTATTTCTAGTTGCTCAAGGCCATGTGATGTTAATGAAAATGGTATTAATTTTGTTTTAGAAACGTTCAAAGAAAGTAAGTGAGCATCCAGCCATTCTTTAATAATATTAATACCACTGTTAGAATTTTGATAAGTTTCATTCCAACTCGAACCGCTATATATAACCACAGTATCATCAGCATAAGAATACAGAGTACCAGAATATTTCTCAATGTCAATTTTAAGTAAATCGTTGATATATATTAAAAACAAAACAGGACCTAAAATCGTCCCCTGAGGTACACCTATATCAATGTTACGTGATTTACTAAGGTGATCATTTATTTTAGTTGCTTGAGTTCTGTTACTTAAGTAAGATTTAAATAATTTTAAAGCAATTCCATTAATTCCTAATCTATCCATTTTATTCAAAAGTATACTGTGATTGACCGTGTCGAAAGCTTTTTGTAAGTCTAGAAAAATTCCTAGACATTTATTTCCTACATCTAATTGTTGAATTATTTTTGAGGTAACTGCCATAATAGCATCATCAGTGCACAAATTTTTTCTGAAACCAAATTGATTATCATTTAGTAGTTTATTTTTTTCTAAAAATGTTATTAACCGTGTTTTTATACATTTTTCAAATACCTTAGAGAGACTGGTTAATAGTGAAATGGGTCTGTAATTATTAAGATTATTTTTGTCACCAGACTTGTGAATTGGTATCACCACAGCATGTTTTAGGGCTGTGGGAAATACACCTTGAGATATGCACAAATTAAATATAAAGGCAAGTGGTTTAGAAATAGCTTCCATAGTAAGTTTCAGGGTATTTGTTGTAATACCATCAATACCAGGAGCCACATTATTTTTTAAACTGTTTATAATATTAATGATTTCACATTCGTTTACAGGAAACATAAACATAGATGATATACTTTTATTATAAAGCTTATAGTGATGAGTACCAAATACTTTCTTTTTTATATTAGATACGATGTCATGACTTACATTAGTAAAATGATCGTTAAATTAATTTCCGATAGTTTCCTTATTTTCAATTGTTATTCCATTTCGACTTATAATTGTCTTTAATATACTATTTTTATTACATTGGGTGTCAGTAGCTTCGTTTATGGTCTTCCAAAATTGCTTTGGATTATTTTGATTTTTGTTAAATTTTTCAGAATAATATTTGATTCTCTGATTTCTTATTACATTAGTGAGAATATTTCTATATTTTCTGTAGTAATTTAATAAAACATTGTTTTGTGGGTCTCGTTTAACTTGCTTAGCTAACTTATCCCTAGATCGTATTGATTTAACAATACCTGTGTAATCCAAGGTTTAATTTTTTTGTACTTACTTGAGAATTTGAGAGGGACATGATTAGAATATTTACAAATTAGGTTACAGAGTATTTTATAAAAATTATCGAAACATGTATTTGCGTCTTCATTGTAGAATATAGATTCCCAATTAATATTATTAATATTTGATATTAGGCTGTTATGGTTTATAATTAGCTTATAATTGTCCGAAGGTTCAGTGGCTTCTCTGCTAATACTTTTATTACTGATTGACAACAATGCAAAAGTCATATAATGATCAGTTATTGCGCTTGCATATACTCCAGGTATAAAATTTAAGTTATTTCCCGTTTTTAGGAAAATATGGTCAAGACATGAATTGGATGATGGACGAGTAATGGAATTTAAGTATTTCACGTATCCATATTCATGCATGATATTTAAATACGTGTTGCCAAAATTATCTAATCTATTTTCTAAAATTTGAATGTTTATGTCACCCAGAATAACATGGTTGTTTAAATCTTTGTATATTGACAAAAAGCTTTCAAAATTTTTCAGAAATTCATTTTTGCATAGTTTTGGAGATCTGTGAATTGCAGTTAGATTAACAAGAGTATCATTAATAAGTGTTAATTGAAAATGTATAGCGTTGCAATGGGAAATGTCAATATCACTTAAAGACACTACGATGTTTTCCTTAAAATATACAACTATACCATCACATTTATTATACTTATTACTTTTAACCAATTTTTTATAACCATTAATATCATAGCCAGAGTCATGATCAAGCCAGGTTTCAGTTAGAACTATGATGAACATTTGTCATTATAAAGTCAATTGTTCACCAACAGAGGTGGAATGAGTATGAATTCGTCGCTTTCTCAATTAGAGCAAGTCACCATATAACAAAATAGGAGTATAATATGCACACTTGTCATCTATCAGTATGATGGGCTATAAAACATCCTCCTACCGCTGGAATAAATATAACTCCGCCATTTCAATCACCTGGCTTGCAATCATTATAGCACAGAATAGACATTTTCAACCAGTGTACCACGAATGATCTGCTGGTGTGCCGCAACAAAATGAAAGTAGTAAAGATTGTCGTATTAAAATTGGAAAAATAAAAATGAAAAAAGTGGTAAATAAAAGTAAGTCCACAAGAGCCAATTTTCAGCGAAAGCGGTACAAGTCAACATTCAGTAAACACAGTGTAAGTGTGCGAGTGGCAGAAAGAGTGACTGAAGCATAGCTAGAGTTGCCAGTTAGAATATCGTATCAACCTTGAATTGAATTTGAATTTAAGGGAGGGAGCACTACGACCTATCACTGCGACCTTGTCAGAACTATTTCGCTGGCCCTCAAGGTGGACACATTCCGAAATCCACACCAGCTGACCACACTAAAGTTCCCTGCGTACCAAAGTTCTTCTAGGCCAGCTCCCTTCATAAATTTATATTTACCTATATATTAACATATAAAAAGTGAAATTAATGACTCGCATTTATTTTCTGTGTAAGCAGACGATACCACAGACATTTGTCAGACGTCCCAATGCTTTTATGGTGAAATATGTTAATGTAGAGGGGAAACTAGTAGAGAAAATTTTTGGGTTTCATATCGTAAGTGCAAACAGATCAGCAGAAACACTTTTTCAGTTACTGGATGGTGTCTTAAAAGAATTTCACAGGAATCTTGCAAGTATTCTCTCTTGCTGTGATGATTTTCTCGACTAGTACATCGGTGAAAGGAGTTTTTCTTACCTATAAAGAATAAAACTTCTGTAAGGAATACGACATCACAGGGTAGACTTTCGTCTCTGTCGAACATTGCAATCCAAAAGGAACTTTCAGCTCAACTTACTGAAAGCCACCCCTTTTACAATGACATTATCGATAGGTTTGCTGCCCTAAAGGACAGATCTGATCTACAAAAATATAGGTGAGTTATGCATGTCTGACTTACTAATTTACCAATATTTCATTTAAAAAAAGTAGTGAAAGTTTTTTTTTTGTGTGTAAGTACTTCTTCACTTACTATTTGAGACACGAGCCGCCACTGGTTTGCAGCAAGGATCTGTGCCAGGCACTATATCCCATAAGAAATATAATGGGATGCGCACGCAATGTTCACCTTCTCCCGTCCATTTCAGCATCTAAAACGTGCCAGGCAGAGTTTACCACTCTAGTTTTTAAATGCTTGGGTAGCTATATACAACCCCATTATTATCTCAATTCCTTACTCCTCGCACTCTTGTCTGTTCTCCCGCTTTGTCGGAATAAGTTTCTTAGAGGGAAGAATGCAAAAATAAGATAATAAAATCCCTTTCGGTTTCTTAAAGTACTTTAACAATGCTTTTATTTCAGTATATTTCTAACTGTAGTAAACCTGTATTGTGTTATGTACTGTTGTGAGGAAATTAATTCGGTTATCACTTTATTAAAATCTATGCTTTCAATATTAACGTAATAAAAACTGACTTCGTATTACATATTGACTTACACGGCATTTAAATATTCACCAAAAACAGCAAAGTGCTAAAGTTAACATCTGGCAAATTCAACTTGGATGTTTATTTAAAAAAAAACAACTGGTTGTGTGGGTGATATGGAGAATGTGTTCTTCTGTATACAGTGTGTTCTGTTTCGAGGTGAACAAAACTAGTTAAAAGTGGGTGTTACAGATTTACTACACTTTGGGTCTAAAGGATAAAATACAAGACATAAAAAATCAAAGATTCATATGAATAACGTCTTCAGAGTGTCTATGCTAGTTAAATTAAACTTATATTACAGACTCGCGATTGCAAAACACAACAAGCAAGTTGAGGAAAACAAGTATGTCCTAAATTTAATAATAAATTATATAAAATTTTATGCGGCAGTAAATTTAGCATTAAGAAGGCACGAGTAATCCGACGACTCAGAATACAGGGGTGTGTTTCGTGAATTAGTTCACTTCAGTTCTGAGTCAGATAAATACTTAAAAAATTAAAAGAGTACCGGTACTTAACCAAGTCAACAGCATTTAAGAGTAGGCCTAATTCTAAAATGATACAAAACGAGTTGCTTGATTGCATGTTAAAAGTGTACCATGTAGAATTAAAAAAGAACTAATGATTCACTGTAGACTATATTTCTACAATTGTTGCCCATACGACTGATGTTACAACTCGTCCTACTATTAGGTTACATTATTAATGGAAAGCCTGTCTATTAATCAACAAACATTTTTTCTCCAATTTGTCTGAACTCTGTGAGTTTAATAATAATAATAATAATAATAATAATAATAATAATAATAATAATAATAATAACAACAATATTGTTACTATTTATTCCTTATCTCTGGCACCAGGCATTAAATGTTTATGAGCCGCCACTGGAGGTAGCATGTTCGATTTGTGTACAAGCACCTGAGTACGTTTATATAAGAAAAAACTATCTTTTGTAAGGGTGCAATTAGACAAAATTAGTGACTATGAATAGAATTGAATATATGAAAAATCTGATATAAAATATGTACTTTATTCTGTTGAATTCATGGTATATGTTGCAAATTGTTGAAATGTCTCCACATTTATATCAGATATACACGATATTGTTTGCAGAATCACACAGAATCGTTGGATAAGGTCTTCATTTATTCCTGTTATGTTAGCGCTTTGGCTGGCATTTAAAAAAATCTTCTTGCCGTAGTGCTGTCATTAGTGGTCCCACATCTAAGTTTCATTCTATGAACCAGAAGACTCATTTCATTTCGGAATTTTTCTCTAATTATTTTCTTCCTGGATTCACACTTGGATTTGCCGGTTTCACTCCTGATCTGGCATTTTTTAATCTCTAATCTGTAAGCGATATGTAGAAAATATTCGAAACGAATCCAGGCGTGAAGTGTGGAAAGACTGAAACTGTAAGCTTCCTTTTGCAATGTTTGTGGCCTTCGTCGATGAAATCTTTGGGTAGTGCACACCAAATATATTCCTTAAACGTTTTATTCTTTGTTAGGGTAAGCATCTTGATAGGTTCCACAACATTGATTTGCTGTTGAGCTTCTCTGATTAATCGTGATGTTTCTTTCTGGAAGAGAATTTTAATGGATATATGCAAAATCTCGTAGCTATTACTGTTTCACTGAACAGTTTTCTTGGATGACTCCTACTTGGTCGAGGTATTGCATCCCCAGGCACAGAAGCAAAATAATTGCATAGTATTTCTTCCGGAAAATTGAAGGAATCAATTAGGCAGTCAGCATTATTATTTTAAGAATCTTTTCTAACTTCTGTGGCACATTAATCAGAAGGACACAATTTTCAATAAAAACATTTTTGATAACTGTCTTAATTCTATTTTTAATAACATTGGGAATATCTTTTAGTTCTAATGGTACTATGATATTATTTAAAAGTTCATCATTCCGTGGCACCAAACTCCAAAAAGCTGCCGGCGGGCTATAACCGTCACACCACTGAAAATAAATAATTAATATCGGTTAGGTTCGCAGATATACGCAACCAAGCAAACAATATTTCATACAGTTAATGATCGGAATATACTCGTAAATATAAAATTGTTTTGACAGCACACAGCAGCTCCTATTTTATAATTCAAGTTCAAGTCAGAGTTTTTGCGAAAAAATATATAAATGTCCTTTATAACAAATAAAGACGTATTATGGGCTCTAATTTAGTAATTTAGCTAAATTATCCATTATGATGTAGCACAAACTGCATTTACAAATGCCATGTGAAAGAAGGAAAGAAAACCAAGTTACCTTACTAGCCCTTAATGCGACTTTCAACAAAGCGCTCTCTATTGCGACTGAGTGTGGATTCATCACTCTGCAGATAGCAATGTTTACGCTATTCTAAAACAATAAATAACCGCGAGAAATACCGCGCAGTGTCTTCATAAGATGCCTCGTACATTCAGGGACATATATTAATAAAAATATATAGTGAAGTCAACATGTCGAAAAATGAATTTTATCCAGTTAGATTGAGAAATTTAAATACTGTGCGGCAGAGGAAACCTACATTTATAAATAACAAAGATATTAACTTCAATTTTAATTTTCAAGAATACAAACATCACTGATCACTAGCCTAAGTCTACAGCAAAACTTTGTCTTAGTTTCATTTTTATCTTAACAAAAGCAGAAAAAACGTATCTATGCAACTGGATACAACTTCCCTTTCTTGGTTCTTCTCAACAACCAAATGCCACGCAACTTTTCAGCATTTTTATTGAGCATAATGAACATGAATGAAAAATACTAGTTAGAAAGAGAGAGAACTACAATCGCCAATATGACGCAGCTGCGAACTAGCGTCACGCTTACAGATAGGACAGAGCATTGCGGTTGTCTCTCAAGTCTAAGTGTAGAACTCACTGGTTGCAGCTATGATTGATGCCTCAAATGCTGAATGATTCCAATGATTTCTTTTTCAAGCAATTCGCAGCCCTGCCCCATTCCCATATCGACGCTCGTCCATATATGAACACCGAGCTCCCTCGGCGCAGTATTGGACGTCCTGGGGAAAGGACGAATGCTTTATGAAATGATTACCAAGTTTAACAGATTTGATTACGTATAACTTCTTCGTGTGGGGCTATAAAAAGGGTAGTGCATAATTATGTACACTTAACGGCAAAAAGAATGGGCCGACTTTTGGTCGATAGAATGCTAAGTTCTATCGCGCGGTTCACTTGTGTAAACGTAACCCACTGCAAGGCATTGCTGTGGTCTCTTCATTGAAAGTCGCCCGTCTATAATGTAGTAAACCTTACGAGCAGTGTGTGGACCAGTGGTAAGAAGTCTGACATCCGTACCAGAGGTTGTGAGTTCGCCTCCCGATACGGTAAAATTATTTTTTATTTTAATTTTTACTTAATTTATTAGTTTAAATGTGAAATGGCATTTGTTAACAAATTTTGTTATGCCTGCCTTGTAAAAATATTATTGCCCATCACCTGTGGGCTATTAATAGGCGAGACCTAGCCTGTATAAATAGAAATATTTGTTTCACATCCCAAAAAACCGGACGCATATCAAACACAAATAATTAAATTAACAAAAACAAAAAAAATTGTTAATATATTAACAAAATAAGGCCTGTGGTGGGGACTAGTACCTCGTCCACAAACTTCCTGCGTCAACCCTGCCCTCATTCTGCGCAGCATGGAGTCCACAAGATTATGGAACAGGTCTAAATTCTTGGCCATCTCCTCCCATGCGTTTAGAACTCTGTCCCACAATTCCTCAGGTGCCCGAACGGGTGGTTGTTCTGCCCAATTAGAGCGTAGGATCCTTTTGACTGCAGCCCACAAATTTTCAATCGGATGATTATCCTGCTGGAAGAAAAGTGTTCCTTCTGGATATCGTTTTCGGGCCGAAGGGATCATTACATTTGCCAAAATGTGTTCGTAAACTTCTGCCGTAAACCGCCTGTGGATGCGTTCCAGAAGTCCTGCCCCATCGTATGACATCCACTTCCAACACGGGACCCTCACGTACCCCGACTTGTTAATTCGTCTCACGAAGCGTTCATCGTATCGGTGGCCATTCATGCAATAAACTAGGGCAGTACTATCGTTGCTATTGGAGACCATTACCTCGTCGGAAAAAAATGACATTTCTCCAATCGAAGTCCTGTCGGAGAGTAGCATACGCAGAATGCTACTGGAGACAATTACCTGGTCAGAGAAAATGTCATTTCTTCAATCGAAGTCCTGTCGGAGAGTAACATACGCAAAATAACATATGTGAACCAGGGCAATGACTTATTGTTTCTGTGCCATCTTCAAGCGTAATGACGAGACAGAACGTTGTATTAACAGATAGCAGTATTGCTTGAAAGAGAGAGGGAGGTTTATTATTTATTAGAGTTTGGGCATATTCTACGAGATATCGCCACATAATTATAGCTTTGCGAGACACATATGATAGCAAATTTGTAATTAAAAAAAAAAAAAGATTGGGGGAGATTCGAACCTTCAGCTACTACTATCAACTTGTTCAGTAGACCAATAACGACTTACGCTACTGTGACTGTTAATATCGGTTCGGCATAATACGTGGTTTTCCTGTTCATATTCGCTCCGGTTGATTTTACATTTATCAGTTTTATTATTATTTCACTCTTCAAGGGCCCTGTGTATCTAGAATCAACTCGCCACTCGATTTTATTACATATTTTAGACTCTTAAACAAAATACAGCAAATTTAAATGGTTTAATTATGTGTTACCTGATGAACTACGGCTTTGACGAGACGAGCATGCGCAATGTTATGTCTCTGGGACTTAGAAATTGTCAGCGGCTCATTCTTTTTGCCGCTAAGTGTACAGTCTCAGAAATAATTCATGACGCACATATATTTGTTGAGAAGGGCTGTACTGCATAACATGGGCCTTCGCCAAGTCACATATAGGCCTAGTTCCTACATCGAATGTTTGTGATGGGAAAACAAACTTTGAATGTTCCTCTTTAAAATTATGTGTTTATAACAGTGATATCTTTGTACAATAAATTATGCAAAGTATTACCGGTGTATTAACGTGTGTCAAGTTACGCTTGCATTAAGGGACGTGATTACAGGCTGGATTTATATTTTATGTTTACACATCAACACAATAAGCGATATGTGGTGTGAAGGATTAACTCAAAAAGGATTTTCTTACGATACTAGCATGTCGTTATAACGCATTACGCATATGCATATCTGTATTTTTACCAAGAAAGATTGTGCTGCATTTGTGGCCATGTG
This sequence comes from Periplaneta americana, assembly GCF_040183065.1. NCBI lineage: Eukaryota > Metazoa > Arthropoda > Insecta > Blattodea > Blattidae > Periplaneta > Periplaneta americana. Next base: position 107,442,725 of record NC_091117.1, read on the forward strand.
AACTCAGAAGCAAATGTATTTCTGTTTGCTTTAGTTGGGGACCTATTTAATTCTGTGAGAAGTTCTGTTTCATTCTTATAAACTAGTGCCACATTAAAGTTTTTTTTTACCTTATGTATTATAGTCAGGTTTAAAATTTTTTTTCAAAAATTCCTCCAGAACTAAATTCGGGCTGCGCAGAATCACTTCTCTATCGGTTTTTGCAACGTCATGACGCAACGAAAAGGCTAACAAAATGCTGTTGTATTCGTATCTCCTGAGTCCCGCTACTTGAATTACTCAGATGGCGGAGAAGTTGCCTACCATCACGGCGCACTTTTGTTATATACATACCTCTGTTCAGGATTTTATCTGAATTCTAGGTACACCATCTCATTCTAGTGCAGAGGTCATGAAAGCATAGTATCGTAAAAAAATCCTTTTTGAATAGTTAATCCTTCACACCACATATCGCTTATTGTGTTGATGCGTAAATATAAAATGATAAATTTTTCTTACTGCAGTTCATTTCGTCGTATTTTACCCTCATGTTTACAATTCAACATGCTTGATTTGGCAACGCTGTACGATGTAGGTCTACACTACTGTAGTTTATCTCGTAGGGCAGACAAAGAGTGCCTTTGCATAGTTTTAGTGGTAGTGTATAGTAGCGCATTTGCTTTTTTATATAGTGGTTAGGGAACTAACATTGCTTCAATATAGGCCCAAAGCAATTTAGCGAATTTATTAAAAAAAAAAGTGTTTTTTAGAGATTTAAATAAGTGCGTACTTCAACGTGTTATTATTTTATAAATAAATGTTCTTTTACAGTTTTAGAGATGCCTAAGTGTGTGTTTTAACGTGCTAAGGTTTATAAACAAGGACTTTGAAATAATCGAAAGCAACAGAGGACAAAAATAGAAGTTTACAGTGAAACAGACCATGAAAAAGAGAAAGTTTTTAAATGCTGATAAAACAGAGTACCATGACCATGAAAATATTACATCATATCTAATTTTAAAAAATCGTATAGTATTGAAAAGAAATACAAGAGATGATTTATATGCAAAACTCTTAAAATTGATTAGAGTCGAAATTAAATGATGATTTTGAGAATTTTTTTCTTCTAATATTGATCTGTTCAGTCAGGCACTAAACTTTGTAAAATGCTTTCTTCTGTTCCTTCTTCCATGGATGAAGCCTTATAACATGCTTCTGTCGAAAATGTAGTTGCACACATTGGAGAACAGTTTTCATATATGGACGGCAACAGCAAAATTGTCTCAACTCACAAAACAAATTGAGCTTTGCTCATCAATAATAATTATTAGAAGTGTTTTAGTGGGTTTTTAGGTAATAATAAAGTTGACAATTACCAACAGCTTGTGCAAGAACTCCTGCATAGTTACCAGAAGCTTGGTTGTCAAATGTCTTTGAAAATACATTTCCTACATTCCCACGTCGACTTTTTCCCAAAGAACTTAGGAGCTGTAAGCGATGAACAAGGGGAAAGATTCCATCAAGATATACACAGGATGGAACAACGATATCAAGGAAGTATTATTGGGGACTACTGTTGGTTTTTGTTCAGAGAAGGTGACTCAAACTACAAGAGGAAAAAATAACTCTAAGTAACTAAATATATTTTTAAAATATCTAGCTTGAAGTCTGTATATGGTTGTTTACTTCAGTGTTGGGCTCCTAAGTTATTTGATTTTAGATTTTAATCATATCTTAAAAAATTATAGTTCATTTGACTCAGTTTTAAATTAATAAAGTAAAAGCTTATTTTGAAGGGGAAAAAAGGAATATAATGCTACTTTTTCTTATTGTAATTATTATTTATGCAGCGTTATTATTTTTCTGTGAAACGTCAGTGTATTTTATATATAAATTTTATATCTTAGGAATTTATTTATTATCACTGTTGTAATTACGTATTTTGAAATGCACGAAAACGTTTTTTTTTAAATCAAAATGTTTCCCCTTCTGTCACACAAAAATGTTACGTGTTACAGATTTTTCACTGCGATTTTCGTAATCAACAGGGTCGATTTAGTAAAAATCAGCTGATTTCATTTCTGTGACAGACAAAAAGTTAAAATTTGTTGATTAGTGTAATTAATGCATCATTGTTTTGGCTCACATCCGGCGTCTCGGATGTGCAGAGCAATTTCCTGCAATGGGAGCTTCGGGAGACTGGGCCCGAAGAAGAAACACTAATATTAGGTATTTTTGTCGATGTGATGTTGATCTATTGTCAGATTAAATAAATGCATAAGTCTAAATTTTTCAGTGATGACTACAGTTGTGGTCCATCAAATTCAATATGTAGATAGAGTAGGCCTACTGCATGTCCACGCACCCAACTTCACAGTGAAGAGTAAATTCAAATGGAACTCAGATGTCAGTATGGTGCTGTGAATACAAATATAGCGACAGGCACTGAATTTTAATGCACGCAGCATGCTTTCAATGTAAACCCTGCCACGCATCCACAAACACTCCTCTCGATGTAGGATGCAAGTATGGTTTAGTAAATCAATTAACTGACACAAAAGGCTTCCAAACCACGAGACCGGTGTAGATATTCACGTCGAAATATGTATGTTGAATTTTTTCAAACTACAGGTAAACACACACTGAGAACCCTCCAAGTGAAGTACCAACAGTGACTGTTGGGCCTTGTAGACTACAAGAGAAGGCAAGAAGAATTTTTCTAATCTGAAAAATGACTATAAAATAATTTACACAACTAAAGTACAGACACAGCTCAGGTGCAATGAAAATACAGAGTATTCATGCTTGTCCGTTGCCATTGTGGTGCCCTATGTTGCCATAAAGCCGCATTTACACGAGGGCTATTGTCGAGACAATAATTGTGGACAATTGTCCCCAAAATGTTGCGAGACAGTTGCCACCCAATTAAGTTGAACCTTGACCTATGTGATTGTCTCGCAACATTTTGGGGACAATTGTATACAATTAAATTCTTGACAATAGCCCTCGTGTAAATGCGCCTTGAGGAAAGAGCAGGTTTCGCGTGAGCACAACTGTGTGTTCATATGCTGTAGTGGGGTACGTATGGTATAGTCGGGTCATTGAGGAAGAGGAGACGTTCCGAGAGGGGAAACGTGCGAGTGATAGCGCTGAGAGTGGCAGTGACAGTTCCTACTTCCTCTCTTCTTTTGAACACGTACAGATCACATCAAATATTATTACTGCTATTGAGATCTTGAGACAAAGACTAGATTTACTACCGTGTGATAGTCACTTGCCAAATGGGGAGAGCAATAATTATTATTTTCAAATCACAAATATAAGACCATGACAAAGACGATAGAGATAACGACAAAGACAACAACGACCACGGTAAGGATTACGACAAGGACAAGAACCACAATAAGGATCATGATATGAACCACGATCACGACGACTAAGATAAAAACCATGACAAAGGCTATACGGATCATGAGATTAGCGACAAGGATCGCTACATGGACCACGACCACAGTAAGTAATATGTCAAAGATAAGGCCAATGACAAAGAAAAGAGCCACGATAAGGACTATGAGAAAGACAAGTACGATAAGGAGCATGACAAAGATAACAAGCACCACGATAAGGGCCGGGATAAAGAAAGGACAACGACAAGCACCACGAAAAAGATGACATGGACAACGGTGCTTGTCGTGGTTCATGTCATAATCCTTATCGTGATGCATGTAGTAGTCCTTATTGTGATTCTTCTTGTCCTTGTCGTGGCCCTTGTTGTCTTTGTCATGTTCCTTATCGTGGTTATGGTCCTTGTAATTCTTATTGTGGTCCTTGTCGTGGTCCATGTCGCAATCCTTAACGTAGTTCATGTCGTGATCCTTAACCTTGTCCTTATTTTTGTCCTTGTCGTAGTCCTTGTTGTCTTTGACATGGTCCTTATCGTAGTCGTGATGCTTTTCGTGATTCTTGTGGTCCATGTCGTGATCCTTGTCGTAATCCTTGTCATGGTGCTTACAGCGGTTCTTCTTATCCTTATCTTGGTGCCTGTGGACCATGTCGTGTTCCTTATTGTGGTCCTTGTCATTGTCCCTGTCTCTGTTCTTATTGTGGTCGTTGCTGTCTTTGTCATGGTCCTATAATTGTCATAAAAAATAATATTTTCCCACTTTTGCAAGTGACTTTTGTATCATCAAATATAAAAGTTAAAAGAGCGCCAGAAATAGACAACTGATTATATTTTGCACTGGTGTATACTTTGGGATACAGTTGCGACTAAAGTGAGATTTTGGGGAAAATACGCATACGCGGCTTACGAAATCCTGCATACATGTTGAAGCAACGACAAACGATACTAGAAGCAACGGTACTGTATCAGAGAAAACTGAAGTATATACTTAAAAATTGAGGTATAGAAGTTGGACGAACGATAAATGTATGGTATTCATAAAAACAAAAGCGACGAAAAAGAAAAAAATCATTTTCTTCGCTCTTATGACCATAGATTAAAACTGTTATGTTTGTTGTATACCACTCTAATCGATTATTAATTGAATTACAAGTACTCATAATTAAACTGGCAGGGAATATGTTTATGATTTGTTTCGGAATATGTATGCTACGACTTTCCTGGAAATTGGAACTTTATCTTTTGAAGAGGTGCAGCAACAGTAACAAATATAAATGACACTCGGGAGGAAATTAAACACAGAATAAATATGGGAAACGCCTGTTATTATTCGGTTGAGAAACTTTTATCATCCAGTCTGCTGTCGAAAAATCTGGAAGTTAGAATTTATAAAACAGTTATATTATCGGTTGTTCTGTATGGTTGTGAAACTTGGACTCTCACTTTGAGAGAGGAACAGAGACTACGGGTGTTTGAGAATACGATTCTTAGGAAAATATTTGGGGCTAAGAGGGATGAAGTTGCAGGAGAATGGAGAAAGTTACACAACACATAACTGCACGCATTGTATTCTTCACCTGACATAATTAGGAACATTAAATCCAGACGTTTGAGATGGGCAGGGCATGTAGCACGTATGGGCGAATCCAGAAATGCATATAGAGTGTTAGTTGGGAGGCCAACTGAGCTACCCGGGTACTCCACCCGACACCGTCTCAACCTTTTCCTTTATATTCACACAACTCGCGTGGGCTGACGAAACGCCAGAGACCCACATCGAGTGCACACAAACTCTGTGTGACTTTGTTCTTTAATTGGCAGCTCTGCAACAATAACAAAGCGCAACAGTCAGCGAGAGATTTTTTCTTGTGAAATCATTTTGGATATAGTGTAACTTGTACTGAATTTGAATTTCCAGACTTCAACAATTGAACGAATTTGTCAGAACGTGTAGACCTCTAGACGTTAGTTTGTGTTCTGTTTGACCTGTGTCACTTATGCTTGAAATTATATTATGTCTTCATGTCTTGCATGTCAACATCTTTAAAATGGATAAGTATATAGTGAAATACAAAAGAACTTCGAATGATAATCGTGATGGTGATGGTGATATCGAATCGACAGCGTGTAGCAGTAAAAGTGGCAATGGTAAAGTTTAGCGGTCCCTGCTTAGGTCGTTCTTGCACGCATGAAAATAACAATGGAATTTACACTCTTTGGACAGGAAGTACTACGTGACTCAAAAGGATGACGGAAATAACAGAAGGCTAACGGTTTCATTTATGGAATTATGGACGTAGTTTAAGAAGGCTACACCAGAGTCGCATTCGAGGAATATGTCTGCATTTTGAACCCAGTGAGGGCAATATTTGCTCGATCCCCACATGAAATTATTATTTTTGGGTACAGCAGAGTCGCATTCGCATTGAAAATAATACATATTTGATAATATGCACAATTAGAACTAAAAACGAGATATGATAGTATATTACCAAAAATTATACCGTATATTTTCATTACTGTTACAGTACCTAATATTGTAATTAAATGAAATGAAGCATGCTTCATTACGAAATTCTTGCACATTCATTTATGCATGAATCAATAATTTTCAGTTGCATCGCACGTATATTTTGATGTTTTAAAATTATAGGTTATGTTTACTCTATCACTACTTTATTTCTACATTCGCAATTATGCAATTATAATTAAGCATAACGTTACGTATGACGACTTGTAAAGGCAATTTGTCTACACATCAATTGCATTTATTCGTTTCATACAGTACTTCAATCTGAAGTCTGATTAGTTAAATATGTTACTAGGACTAAACTAGCGCACATATTCTTTGCATATACGAATTAGTTTGGTTAATTTAGACTTCTATTATGCCTTGTTTATAGGATCAAATGCATTTCCACAAAAAATAAATTGAACGGTTTTCACTTCCAAAATCACAAGAACTACCTCAGCGCTAGTAGTCAGTGACATATGCAATGGAAGGGAACAGGAACTGGCCACCCTACCCACATTATTTCTTGGCCTAGTTGCTTTATGAGTGATGCTTTATTGGTCTTCGGACACTTGACTAAACGACAGCTGTATTTCAATAAGGCGACCTCAAAGCAACCAGATTTACAAGGTTATGTTGTCATGTCGAATGTGAATGTGATAGCACAATTATTCAAATTACAGACCACTGTATTAATATATGTATAAATATATTGCTGAATCATTTTTTTACAGCGAAAGAAAACATTTGTGTTGAGAAATCTTCACATATATGCTACTAGTTATGGACACTGATAAAGCATTTCCGGAAAATATCAGGAATGCTTAATGTACTCAGTTCAAATTAAGAACCAGTTATATAATATAACCATTTCTGTCTAATTTTGATGTTCTTCAATGCCCCGTCATTCCATAACTACGTTATGATACCATATAGGAATTATAGGTTATGTTTACTGTATTTACCTCATATTTCTATATCCGCAATTATACATCATAATTAAGCATAATGTCACGTATGATACCCTGTACTTTCAATTGTATTTTAATTAACTTATTTATTATGATACTGAGTTGTATTGAATTGTATTTATCGACTATCTACGAAGGGGAATAATATACGGTAGGCCTAACCTATATAGGCTACATTTCACAGGAGAGACTGTGGTGAATTTTCTACCTACAAGTAAGGATGGTAATCGTGTTCTGAAGTCTATCCTAAATATATTCTTCTTTATTAAATCTCAAAATAGCCTTCGTTCTCAACTTAAAATGTTAATGCAAACAGGTTATGTTAACATGCTGATTTCTCTTCACATTAAAATTAACACAGTTTTATAATTATACCTGCAACATATTATGCAACAAATAAATGGAACTTATGCACACTTTACACTAAATAAACATTTTAATTTTATTATTTATTTATTTCTTACTATACTGGGTTGTATTGAATTATATTTATCTACTAGCTACCAGAGGACGTAAACTAATATCATAGAAGGGACTGTGGTGAATTTTCTACCTACAATTAAAGAAGGCAAATGTGCTAAATTAAAATAAACTCTCACTTTGAGAGAGGAACATAGCTTAAGCGTGTTTGAGAATAAGGTTCTTAGGAAAATATTTGGGGCTAAGAGGGATGAAGTTACAGGAGAATGGAGAAAGTTACACAACGCAGAACTGCACGCATTGTATTCTTCACCTCACATAATTAGAGACATTAAATCCAGACGTTTGAGATGGGCAGGGCATGTAGCACGTATGGGCGAATCCAGAAATGCATATAGAATGTTAGTTGGGAGACCGGAGGGGAAACAACTTTTGGGGAGGCCGAGATGTAGATGGGAGGATAATATTAAAATGCTTTTGAGGGAGGTAGGATATGATGATAGAAACTGGATTAATCTTGCACAGGATAGGGACCAATGGCGGGCTTATGTATGGCAGCAATGAACCTGCGTGTTCCTTAAGAGTAATTTGTATTGTTATTTGAGGTTATAAGGCTAAGTTGTTCCTGTTTTGGTTTTGATTTCTCTTTTCGGCTGAAATGCCATCAATTTAAAGTAAATCAACTATAGTGAATATGATTAATGAATCAAAGGATATTTTATTCGGTGCTTTTTAAAGCATATTAGCAAAAAAGGTAAAGTAAACCAATGAACAAAAATGTTTGTAATGTTTGAGGCTATGGAACTGATACCTCAGAACAAAGATTATGCATACGTTAAGAAAGAAATTTTGACAAGTACAAATTCAAGTTCACAGTTAGTATCATAATATGAACATATTATGTAGCCAGTGGGTCTACTGCCGACATGAATGCCACTTAATATGACTTGATGAAAAATTCGCTATTTTTTTTTTTCAGCTTTACATTTGATCTATTCATAAACTAGTGTAGCTTTATATTTAATTTGTAGGCTAAAGTTGACAGTGTCAGAAGAACTGGCAGTGGAGGAGGGAAGCCAGCAAAAATTACTGCAGTTGATGAATTGGTATTAGATTATTAAGAAAAAATTCTGCAAGTGTTGCTGGTCTAGGACAGAAAGACCTGATGGCATTGGAAAATATGCCAAATAATCAACATTCCAATTTGTAGAGCAACTTGTATTTGAAGCTTTCCTCATAATGCATGACTTCTATTTGTTTGTCTTGTTATGGCAGGTCCCACTATATTTAACAACTCTTCAAGTTTTTCAGCACTTTACCTAATCTGTTCATTATATTTAAACAGTGCTCCCATAATGGAATAATTGTTCTTTCTGGATATAATTTTAGCTCTTCTCACAACAACTTCATCACTTGAATCGCAACCAGTAAACCACTTATTAACTACAATATTTTGTTTTGATTATCTGAGAAAGGTTGTCACTGGTAACTCATAATATAGAAATCATCCAATCTTTAGAGTCTTGTAGCAATATTCCTGTTGAATACTAGTATAATCAACTAAATCAGCATTTTAAGAAACAGAATCACTTATGAACTGGTGAAATCGAACAATATTACTAGTCTGTGAACTGGTAACTACTACTTTACCCTTGTATTTTGTAGAAACACAGACTTTGTAAAAATTTTATTTAATAAACTAATATTACTACTGTGCAGACTAATAATATTACGTAGTCCATGAGTTTCGAGAAACAGGTCCCTGGTCTAGATCGAGAAGGCATTGATATCAGTCTTCAGTTTGAACCCAGTCAGGGCTATATTTGCCAAGTTCGATCTCCGACATTTAATTATTATTTTTGGCTACACCAGAGTCACATTCGCTTCCATCGAATATCCGTCTTCAGTTTGAACTCAGTCAGGGCTATATTTCCCTAGTTCGATCCCCGACATTTAATTATTATTTGAAGGGCTCACAACCAGAGTTGGCCAAGTCCACCCGGTGATCAGTTTGTGGAGTAATACAATCTCGGATGAAGAAAACTTAGATTTATCCATTGCTATAACAAACAAAGTCCATAACTCATTTGTTACTCCACAGAGGACAGCATTTCCTAAAGAAGGTGAATGAAGACTCAATATCTCAGAACTATTCGAGATGAACTTGGTCCACTCTGGTTGTGAACCCCTATGTAGGTATAATGAAATCGCTGGAAAAATCTAAAAACATGTATAGAAAATGAACTTCTCACTTTATATGTCAGTCCACAGTTGGGACCCACTGACGGCTATATTTCCTCAGTTCGAGTCCCGAAATTTAATTATCCTTTATTCTAGGTATAATACAATTGCTTGAAAAAAAGTATGCACAATTACCCTCTCACTTTAAACGTCAGTCCACAGTTTGAACCCAGTGACGGCTGTATTTCTTTGAGTTCGAGCACCGAAAATTAATTATTGTTTTATTATAGATATAATACAATTGCTGGAAAAGCCTAAAAAAAAGTATACAAAATTACTCTCTCACTTTAGACATCAGTCTACAGTTTCTACCCAGGGCGGTTATATATTCTCAGTTCGAGACCCGAAATTTAATTAAATTTATTACATTACTAATTTTGACAACAGCTTTGCTTGTTAATTTAAAATGGCTGTGTTATTACATTATTGTGTATTATTCATTGTCTATACAAGTTTTTAGATTTTTACAGCAATTGAATTATACCCCCAATAAAAGTAATTAATTTTCGGTGCCCGAACTCGGAAAATATAGCCGTCACTTGGTTCAAACTGTAAACTGAGATTTAAAGGGAGAAGTTCATTCTGTATACACTTTATTTAGATTTTTAGAGCAATTGTATTATATCTATAATAAAGAATAATTTAATTTCGGGGTTCGAACCGTCGACTGACATTTAAAAGAGAGGTTAAAGTGACAGACGTTCATTGTGTAAATATATTCATAGACAACATAATTGCGCTTTTTATATACCTATAATAAAGAATAATTTAATTTCGGGGTTCGAACCGTCGACTGACATTTAAAAGAGAGGTTAAACCGTCGACTGACATTTAAAAGAGAGGTTAAAGTGACAGACGTTCATTGTGTAAATATATTCATAGACAATTAATATAATTGCGATTTTTATGTACCTATAATAAAGAATAATTTAATTTCGGGGTTCGAACCGTCGACTGACATTTAAAAGAGAGGTTAAACCGTCGACTGACATTTAAAAGAGAGGTTAAAAGAGAGGTTAAACCGTCGACTGACATTTAAAAGAGAGGTTAAAGTGACAGACGTTCATTGTGTAAATATATTCATAGAGAATACGTTCATTGTGTAAATATAATCATAGACAAATTAATATAATTGCGCTTTTTACGCCACTATAGTATCGGCTTCGTAAACTACGCCGTCAATTGCATACATAAAACCGTCAGACTTATTTTATTATGGCAGTGCTTTTGAATCCCGTTGTACTTGCATGCGTGCAATAACGACCTAAGCAGGGACCGCTAAACTTTACCATTGCCGTAAAAGTGATCCATCTTCGGCAGCTTGTGACAATGAAATCCCTGTTACTATTTCTGGTAATTCCACGAAAATGATACCGGTACTGAAAGTGGCAGCCGCAGGGGCAGGACTTTTCAAAAACATTGGGTAAAAACATATACATGCATTCAGTATGACGAAAAAGATGACAGAGTTTATTGTTTTTTGTGTAGGTCTATGTGTGAAAACAAGAGATTGCCTCCAAAAACAGTTACTGCGAACAAGGATTCCTATAACGCATTCGTTAAATACGGCTTTAAGAACTGGTCCGTTGCTCTAAAACGATTCAAATCTCATGGAAAAAGAAATTTGCATATGTGTTCAGTTAGTACAAATAATTCTATGAAAAAAGGAATAGATATTATGTCATCAATTAGTCATTCTAAAGCAAAAGAAATGCAGGCCGCTACCTGTTTGTTTAAGGGAAATTTTTACTTCAATATTGTTCTTGGTATGCCAAGGATTGGCCTTACGTGGTCATGTTGATAAGTCTTCTAATTTTGTCAATCTTCTGAAATTACGTTCCAAGGATGTAAGCGAACTGAAACTATGGCTTAATCAGAATAGTTACAGGTGGATGTCTCATGACATAATTAATGAAATAACATTGATAAGCATGTCTCTTCAGAGAATTTCGATTCAACAAATAAAAGAATATGATTTATATACATTAATGTTGGACGAGACATCCGATATATCAATCAGAGAGCAGATGTCTGTTTGTTTTCGTACTGTTGACCAAAATTTTGCTGTTCATGAGTTGTTTTGTGGTTTTTATGAGCTCCCATTAACTGATTCAGATACCCTGTTTAAATCAGTGAAGGATATTTTATTAAGATATTCTATTTCTGTGAACAATTGTCGTGGGCAATGCTATGACGGCGCAAAAAAACGTTAGCGGTTGTCAGCAAGGATTACAGTCACGGATAAAAGAAATTGAACCCAGGGCTATTTACATTCACTGCTTGGCTCATTCCCTAAATTTAGTTGTTCAAGACTCATTTAATAACATTCCATTATTAAGAGATATTCTGTCAATTCTCAAAGATTTGATTTCATTTATTCGTGGTTCATCCAAGAGGCTAGGAAAATTCGGAAATCTTAAACAATTGCTTTCAGATTCTCATGACATCGAAGCAGGTCAAGGTGTAAGACCATTCTGTCCAACGAGATGGTGCATGCGTGTTGTGTCTTTGTTGTGCATAGATAATAATTAGCCTATGAAGTTCTTTCGCAATTTCTTAATGATACGCAAGATGAAAGAAATGATACTGGTGCAAAAGCTAAAGGATTTCTAAAATGTCTGCAAAAATTTGAAACTCTGTTTCATATCAAGATGCTAATTTTTAGTATTCCGAAGAATAGAAACTTAATGCAGTACTTCAAAAAGTTTCATTAAATTTCCGTTCCGTCTTGCTCGTAATTCTGTAGATGCTGTTTTGTCTTCAATAGAAGGACCCAGAAATACAGATACATTTTTATTACTTTGGGAACATGCTAAAGAAAAGTGTGATGCATTGCAAACAAGTCTCCCCACTGTTTCACGCCCTAGAAAATTGCCATTAAAATTAGAGGTGGTGACAAGCATAATTCATCAGATATTCAAGAAAAGTTGCGAATTTTATATTTTGAGGTAGTGGATCAAACAGTAAGCAGCTTTAAAAGCAGATTTCCGCCCGAAACAATGTCACATCTTGTCAAAATAGAACAGTTTTTATTAGGTAAAGAAGATAGTACGAGTAGTTACGTTACTTCTTTTTACGGTGACGATTTCGACTGTGTAAGACTGACTCTTCATAGAGATATTTTGTTGGATGTGGTAAAACAACATAATGTTACATTAGATAGCTTTGAAAGTGTAGTGCAATACTTGAGTAGGACAGAGGATTACAAGTATGTAGCTCTGAAGAATATGATACCAGAATATGTAAAATTATTGAGACTTCTTTTAACGATACCTGTATCCACGTGTACTGCAGAACGTTCGTTTTCTGCACTTCGAAGACTGAAAACTTACACCAGAGCCACCATGAACCAAGACCGGTTAAATCATGTAGCATTATTGAACATCCATTCCGATCTCGCAAGAGAACTGAACCTGGAACCTCTAATCAACGAATTCATCAGCAAAACAACTATCAGGAGGAGCACGTTCCAGTCTCTCCCTATTTAGGTGAGTGATCATGTATTTTAAGTTAATTTTGTAGCATTTACGTTTACTATAATTATATAGAGGGTAATTATGAGTTTTAAAGTGTAACATGATGAGCATACCCCAAGATTTTCAAAAGTCGGCGCCTATGATGCTTTCGCTGAAATAGTTGGTGGCAGCACCAAATATACTATGTTCATTCGTATGTATGCCCCAAACTATGAAAAAAAAGTTGTTCTATTTTATGCCAGTGTGACATAGCCTATTGAAGTGTGTTAGGAATAATAACCATTAGAAGCTTGTATAGAAAACTCTTGTGGATAAATTCGTAAAACTTCTACTTAGTAATGTAAGGAAGTGCCACACAGAAAAAAAGTTTTCCGGTTTTCTTGTTCTTTCAAAAGTAAAGAATATAATGGATTAACGGAGAGGAAGAAGAAGCTATTAGAGTCGAGAAACAAAGTATTATGATTAATCACATACTATAAACATAAAGCATAGGACCTATATCTACAAGGATTCACTAGTCGTTAGGGGCTGCAATCTAGCGACAAATTTTTTCTATTCATGTTACATGTTTTGCCATTGAATGAGGAAGCAATATAAGCAGCCATCAGATGCCGACCAGGCGGTGGTTGAAGCAAAACAAAATTAAATTGCTATTTGATCTGCCGCAGGAATGGTTTCTGACCTGGAAGCCTGATAATATATTTCAAAGGATGTTCTATCCCCTCTTTGTCAATTTGGAATCCAAAATGCCAAAAGCAAAATTTTTAATTCATTCATTCTTAGTGTTTTGCCCAACGGCAGATCTATCACTGCAAAGCTCAGCATTCTCCTATCTTTCTTATTTTTTGCTTTCCTCTTAGTTTTTTTAGTAGGCTATTTTAAGACGCTTTATCAACATCTTAGGCTATATTAGCGTCTGAATGAGATGAAGGTGATAATGTCGGCGAAATGTGTCTGGAGTCCAGCACTGATAGTTATCCAGCATATGCTCATAGTGGGTTGAGGGAAAACTCAGTCTCCGCATACGATTCATGTATCTCAATATTGTCTATCATCGGATATCTTCTTCCGCCGAAACTTTTCTCCCGTTCACCATTAGAATTAGAGTCTGACTGGGCGGAAGAGAAGGCCTACTGGCCTTAGCTCTGCCAGATTAAATAAATAAATTATTATTATTATTATCATTATTATTATTCGTTCCAGTACATCCTTCAGTAGGCATTTATTCTTAATCTTTTCCTCTCTTTCTATCAGTTTCAGCATTATTCTTCATTCATTCTCTCTTTCTAGCACACCTTCGTTTCTTACTCTGTCTGTCCAGTTCACACGCTCCTTTGTTCTTCATATTCATATTTCAAATGCTTCCGCAGAAGATGCTCCTTTTTGTATTAAAAACTTCATTTGATATTGCCATCCTCCTTTTGACTTCCTGGCAGCAGCTCATGTTACTACTTAAAGTACACCCCAAATATTTGACGCTGTTCACTTGTTCCACTGCCTCATTTCGAATTTGCAAGTTCACCTTCTTCAGTTTTCTTCCAATGATCATGGTCTTCGTCTTATTTGCATGTATTTTCATCCCATACTGCTCACAGCTGTCATTCAGCTCCAGCAGCATATCCCTTAGTATCGACTCCTCTTCTATTAACAAAGCCATATCATCAGCAAATTTTACGCATTTTATTATTCTTTCTTGTACAGTATTATCACCCCTTCCGTGTTCTGAAAACAGTTCTTCACTAAATTCTCCAAGTAGATATTGAGCAGGGTAGGTGATAAAGGCATAGGCCCTACTTGAAGTACTCCACTTCCTATTCGACTCTCCTCTGACATTTCTTCTTCTATCCAGACTTTGACTCGTTCTTTCATAACTTATACACTGTAAAGGTTACAAAATAGCCTCCTCTCTTTCCAATCCACGCGAATTTTTTTTTTCTGGATCCCCATAAGTTTATTCCGATTCATTCTGTTAAAAGCCTTTTCCAAAATAGAATTTCTACTGAAGAGTCGTACTAGTTTCAGATTAGGGTACCTACCGACGACAGAATAGGCAGTAAAATTACAGAAGTCATATCTTGACTCAAGCGGAAGCAATGTAATCTTAAAAATGTATTCCCTAGGATATAATCATTGGTAAGTTTCTCGTTGTTCCAATGTGAATACTTGATTCTTTGATGACAACGCGCATCTAATGTTATTGCTATTATCGTTTATCGTCGCTCCAACATGTGAACCCTTTGGTTGATAAAGCGAATAATGCATGTTCTTAATATTGTACATAGTTGTTGCTCCTGCTGGAATCGTGTTTATATGCATTAACATTCTCGGTACCTAATTGAAGAGTCCCAATACGAATAAGCGACACAGAATTACAGTATGTTTCTAAATATGTGTACTTAGGTCAACTGGTCACCTTCACACAAAGAAACCACAAAGAGATTAATACAAGAATTTAATCGGCATGAAAGGCGTTCTGGCATATGGATGGACACAAAGAAATCACAAAGAGATTAATACAAGAATTTAATCGGCATGAAAGGCGTTCTGGCATATGGATGGACAAAATAATCAACCGCAGACTCATAATCCCCATTTTGCTATAAGGCGACGGCTGTCAAACTTGGACATTGTCCGAGAGACAACGCTCAAGTATACACAGATGTCAGAGGAAGATGCAAAGAAAAATACTGGGCATCATTGTACGAGACAGAATGACATTACAAAGACTGGCGAACACTACTGACGCAGCAGAACAAGCCATGGCAACACAAGTGGAAATGGGGGGGGGACATGTGGCGAGACTACACCAGTCAAGATGGGCCCATGAAGTCATCATGTGGGACCCCTACGTCGGCAAGAGAGGACAGGTAAGACCACGGCTCAGGTGGTCTGACATGTTTGCGAAAGAGGCGGGCAAACAATGGTCGAGAACAGCAAAGGACAGATTTTTACGGAGAGAACTAAGAAAGGGCCATGTAAATAGCGAACAACATCAATGTTAGATTATTGTAAATAGTAAAGTCAGTGTTTGTGAAAGTGCTAGTTAAAAAAATTATGGTTTATTTAACGACGCTCGCAACTGCAGAGGTTATATCAGCGTCGCCGGTGTGCCGGAATTTTGTCCCGCAGGAGTTCTTTTACATGCCAGTAAATCTATTGACATGAGCATGTCGCATTTAAATACACTTATATGCCATCGACCTGGGCCGGGACCGAACCCGCAACCTCGAGCATAGGAGGCCAGCGCTATACCAATTACACTACCCAAGCCAACGAAGTGCTAGTTAAAATATTGTAAATAGTAATCTTAGTGTTTGTCAAAGTGCTAGTATTAGTAATACGTGGACAGTGCATAAATAAACAAACAAACTGATGAGACTAGTTAAAGTTTAACAGTGTTAATAAACATGTCACGACAGATCCACGACAACTATATCAGCTCGTCGGGATTGGCTCATCAAGAGTGTACCCATGAGCCACCTCGGTAAGGGGTTCCAATCCCCAGTACTGGAGGCCTTTGCCCAACATGGGACATCATGACTAGCATTAATTTCTTCATTCATTCAATTAAAGATGAAATGATTGAGGATCATCACTGGGGTTTTAGGCGTAATAGATCGACTATTGATCAAATTTTTGTATTAGACAGATATTGGAGGAAAAAATGGGAATATAAGGGTACAGTACATCAGTTATTGATAAATTTCAAAAAGGTATATTACTCGGTTAAGAGAGAAATTTTACATAACATTCTTATTGAATTTGGTATTCCCAAGAAACTAATTCGATTAATTAAAATGAGTCTAGTGAAACTTATAGCAGAGTCCGTATAGGCCAGCTTCTGTCTGATGCTTTTCCAATTCACTGCGGGCTAAAGCAAGGAGATGCAGTATCATCTTTACTGTTTAACTTCGTTCTAGAATATGCCTTTAGGAAAGTTCAGGATAACACAGAGGGTTTGGAATTGAACGGGTTACATCAGCAGCTTATCTATGCGGATGACGTGATATGTTAAGAGAAAATCCACAAACGATTAGGGAAAATACGGAAATTTTACTTGAAGCAAGTACAGCGATAGCTTTGGAAGTAAATCCCGAAAAGAGAAAGTATATGATTATGTCTCGTGACCAGAATATTATACGAAATGGAATTATAAAAATTGGAGATTTATCCTTTGAAGAGGTGAAAAAATTCAAATATCTTGAAACAACAGTAACAAATATAAATGACAGTCGGGAGGAAATTAAACGCAGAATAAATATGGGAAATGCGTGTTATTATTCGGTTGAGAAGCTTTTGTCATCTAGCCTGCTGTCAAAAAATCTGAAAGTTAGAATTTATAAAACAGTTATATACCGTTTGTTCTGTGTGGTTGTGAAACTTGGATTCTCATTTTGAGAGAGGAACAGAGGCTACGGGTGTTTGAGAATAAGGTTCTTAGGAAAATATTAGGAGCTAAGAGGGATGAAGTTACAGGAGAATTAAGTTACACAACGCAGAACTGCACGCATTGTATTCTTCACCTGACATAATTAGGAACATTAAATCCAGACGCTTGAGATGGGCAGGGCATGTAGGACGTACGGGCGAATTCAGAAATGTATATAGAGTGTTAGTTGGGAGACCGGAGGGAAAAGACCTTTAGGGAGGCCGAGACGTAGATGGGAGGATAATATCAAAATATGTTTGAGGGAGGTGGGATATGATGATAGAGACTGGATTAATCTTGCTCAGGATAGGAACCGATGGCGGGCTTATGTGAGGGTAGCAATAAACCTTCGGGTTCCTTAAAAGCCGGTAAGTAAGTAATTAAAGAGTGTATACAACGTTTGTAACAGCATTTTTTGTAATTTTTAAGTGATTATATATCAAAACAGATTGTGAAGTTCGATAACCTATCAAGTTATGTGTTGAAATTTGAAAAAGATGAAGGTCCTGTTATAGTTAATGTATTCAATAACAGATGTCACCAGTAATATATGATTTGGATGGAGAAAAATGTCTCACCTGAAAAATGTTGTGTGCACTTATAACTTTTGTTGTTTACATTCTTCAATTATTATTAAGAACTGTACTTGTTTATAAACTATTTTTACTGTTAATACGGGGTATTGATTGTAGTACTGTAAAATAATCGAATTCGAGATCTTCAGGAAAATAAACGTTTCCTGCATCCCTCATGCCGAAGAACTGACTTTTAATTACGTCTGTGGAGAACAATTCTGCATAACTGGACGCTATTTTGTTCATATTCAGTATTTCTGACTCAAGGAATAAAGAAATGCCACCATTAGCTTTAGCAGCAAAGCAGAATGCAATTCCTTCAAGATCTGATGTTGAAAGCATAACTGTCTTGTTACATGAAATATGGTTTACACAATGTTGCCCCAATGTTAACATCAATCACTCGCCTAGAAGTATTTACAGCAACGAAAGCTTTATTTCGTCCTTTTTATGTAACTCTAAATGACAAACAATTCTAAAATAAAATTCAAGCGCCGAGGAATAAAATTCAACATTAACTGAGTCTTAAGGGGTTAGGTACAGCTTACAGCAATAAAATTTTTGGAAATATTCAACATTTTTTTCCTTCATTATTGTATCTTGTACAATAATGAAAATTAGTATGTGTAAAACACTGTCCTTGTGCTATATGAAAAAATATATTTTTACGATTAAAAAAAAAAATTTACATTTTTTTTTAATTTAGTTCACTGTGCAGTGGTGAATCGTTTCCCACATAACTCAAAAACTATCCAACATTATGTGATGAAATTTGTTGTGTGTATTTATGCATGTCATATCTACAATATGATGCAAGATCACTTCTCTAACTTTGATAGATGGTCTGATAAAAAATAAATTAATTAAAAAAGGTCAAATATCAGTATTTCCTTCTAACACAAAATAAAAAAAAAATATTGCTTATTAAGGAATGTAGTTGAAAGAGCATTATATTGTAAACATGAGTTCTAGAAATAAAACAAAAGAGAGAGAACATGAAACATTTAACAAGTTTACGAGTTATGAGAGAAACTCTTATCACTGCACAGTAAACTGCCACCATTTTGAATAAAAAAAATATGAATAATTTTTTTTAATCGTAACAATATTTTTTTCATATAGCAGAAGGACTGTGTTTTACACATAGGCCTACCAATTATCATTATTGTACAAGATACAGTAATGGAGAAAAAAAATGTTTAATATTTCCAAAAATTTTACTCCTGTAAGCTGTACCTAACCCCTTAAGACAGAGAAAAGAATTCGTAGAGCCTGCACTTCTGGGCTGCACATAAAGTTCACATTTGTCTCATAATTGAGACTCATCATTATCTCTGCAAGAAATTCACTCTATGTTGCTGCAGAACGCAGATAGGCTACTATCAGCTCCTTCGAATCGAACAGTAGGCCTACCTAACACTCACACATTCGAATGCAATATATTCAAATATGGCGATCTTTTCTTCACAACATAATTATAATAATAAAAAAACACAACTATTTGGATTTCTTTCTAGTTATATTTCCTGCTATTACCTATCGCATCAAGGCTTCGAAAGTAAACGACATATCGCAAAAGTCTTAGATAAAGATTCATTGCGTAAGTAATTATATGCTACCTGCCAGAAAACGTCAGACATCTGCTTGCTTCATTTTTACTCTATCGCCCCCTTTATTACGAGCATTTCCAAGTCCTCCGCAAAACTGGTAATGACTGGGGTACCGCAAGGATCAATATTGGATCCTGTCTTGTGGCTATTACACATTGACATCCGTGTGATTATTATCACATTTCAGCCTATTTACCGACGACATAGAGGTTATGGCCTACAATAAAGATTTAAATCATATTCATAACATTGGATAAACAAATCATAAGACAATTTGTCAAGAGTTGAAAGATGAATTAATCAATGTAGACGAAACAGTTGTAGATTTAAGTCGTATTCATAACATTGGTTAAGGAAATCATAAGAAAACTCATCAAGAATTGAAAGATGAATTAATCAATTGAGACGAAGCAGTTGTCACAATATTCTCAAAATATCTCAGAAAAATCAGTAACTCACTAGTAAATATATTTTCAATAAAGTGGAAAAATAAAAGATATACATACTATACTCTGGTGTCATCATGGACACCACGCTTCACTAAAAGAAAATATATAGAATCAAACTAACAGCGGACAGAGCTCTTCCACGCAACATTCAATATTATACCCTTTACATCAGGGATGAGAAGATATTAGCTCTCAGTCGTGGTAGAAGAGCTTGACCTTGATCACGAGCGCATAGCGTATCCACTACATATTTTCTGGCTATGCAATAGGGCTAATTATTCAATTATTTAATATACATGTACATATATAAACAAATCGCAAAGGAAAGGGGTTTTAAGAACAAAAAGAGAAGTAGGAAAAGTTAATTGTTTGTAAACCATTTTCTTGTTAAAAGCAATTATTTATTATGTAAATATTTCACTTCATTGGTTAGGAGAAACTAATAGGGTCTACCTGCTCGATGTGTGTGATCTCTAGGTACTTTTGAGCATTTGTTGAAAAAAATAATAAAGACACTATTGATTGAAATAGAGTATATTGATTGTGTAATTGTGAAAATGTAGTCCTTACTCTCCAGTCGTGATTATGTAGGGAAGAGTCGGGTAGTATCGGACAGTGTGTTTCTTTCATTTGCCACCATATGGTAGTACCTGAATGACATGGTTACGTTTCTCTATGCGACATCACAGAAACGTAACCATGTCAATCAGGTACTATCATCGTGTGGTAGATGAAAGAAACTCACTGTCCGATATTACCCGATGTCCGATACTACCCGACTCTCCCCTAATGATTTTCTTAGAGTGATTTGTGAGATACACGTGACACGAAAAAACAAATTGATTAAATTATGCTATTGACTCTCAGACTCTTGTAATGCCTCACTTTGACTATTGTGATGTTTTATATAGCTACCTAAGTGCTAAACTTTCTCAAAAACGTCAACGTGTACATAATGTCTGCGTCCGATTTATTTTAAATATCCGCCGACATGATCATATATCGGGATATTTTCTACGACTCTCCTGGCTCCGCTTGCAAGATAGACGTTTAGTACATTCTCTTTGCCTGCCATATCGAATTATACATGATTCCACAACCAACTACCTTGCCTCTCGGTTTACTCTCCTAGCTTCACATCATATTCGAAATACACGTTCACAGCACAATCTGTTGCTATCAATACCACGTCATCAGACATCTCTGTACTCAAGTTCTTTCTCAATAGCCATGACTCGCTCATGGAATTCACTGCCGCTCGAAATCAGGGATAGTCTTAGTCCCCAGTTGTTTAAAATTAGGTTGTTTAGATATATTTTAAATGCAAAGAATTAGTTTTTTAGGTATAATTTTTATTTATTTATTTATTTATTATTATTATTATTATTATTATTATTATTATTATTATTATTATTATTATTATTATTTTACACAGTCATTACTTTATTTTTCCATTAACACTTATATCTAGGTAATTGTCATTGTCTCAATGTAACACGTGCTGTGCTGATCATACTAATTCTACTATTCCTTTAGTTGTGAGATTATATTCATATGTATTAATTCTTTTTTTTAAGTTAATACTGTATACTAGATGTATTTTCCTGTTTGTGATTATGTATTCAGTCTCTTTTTTATTATATATTTTTTTATTATTGTTATTTTAAAGTTAATACTGATTGTGTATATGTATTCAATCTCTCTTTTTTTACTTAATTATGTTTATTATTATTTTTAAGTTAATATTTGTATACCGGTATGTAGTTTTTTGTATGTGATTTGATCCTGGTTGAGTGGAAGAGAAGGCCTGATGGCCTTAACTCTGCCAGGGAAAATAAAAACTATTATTATTATTATTATTATTATTATTATTATTATTGAAGAGCCATCGTAATTTGTGGGGTCATTCATTTAAGGGGATACGTATGATTTTTAAAACTTCCACAATTTTCCGCCAAAATTTGTAAAATTTAATCTATATAAACGGATCTACAATACTATATAATCTGTACACAATTTGGTGTCATCAAATCTAATAGTTTTGAAATTATATATTTTTTAAATATATGTTATATTGACATCACTAAAAAGGCTCCTTACGTCAAAGTTTTCAAAATTTTTAGTTCGTATTTGCTCAAAATCTTGAAAATAGTTATGGAAATAAAAATTAATTAGCTTTGGAGATCAGTCTAAATAGAGAGACACAATAAATTTGTAAACTTTATAATTTACCATTACAGCATATTTAATCTAAGTGCAATACGAATATTGCCCGAAGAAACTTAATATTAATATTTCATACAAATGCTAGTTAAATTTTATTTATCAACATTTAATTGATCTTTGTGAGAAGTTTCAGGCCAATATGACAATAACTGTTATGCAAGGAGTTTTTCATTCAGTAAACTGCTTAAAATTTTAAAGTCGAGAAAACTGCATAAAAAATTTCCTCTCAAATCACACACCGCATGTATGGCCATATATGATTATATGATTAAATCATTTAAAACAGTCTCAAATATAATTACGATCATAAAAACAAAAAAGACGTGGATTTTCTTAATTTTTCAGCATTATTTCTTGTCTTAAATCAATTTCTCTCTTCGCCAGAATAATGTCTACATCTGTGTTGTATTGTGTTTCGTACTCACGTTTGACATTTTTTTTTGACAAATAATATAGTATATATATATTTTTTACTTATTAAACACTGTACTTCACCGTCATGTTCATTATATAAAACTGAACCTTCTACTTATCATTAAAATCTGTATTCTAATCTCGCTTGAGATCTGTCATGGTCTGCAACGTTGTATGTGCTGTACACCCTTGTGCTTCAGGCAGAAAAGCACCGCGGTTATGGAGAGAGCTGAAAAAAGATCGCGCTCAGAATTACTTGTAAGCGTCGCATCCCTGCTTTACATGGTCCAAAAAGCACTTAATGACAAATATATCACTACCTTCCCTTCCACTCAGACCTATGCCTAGGCTTTTGTGAAGTGTGGGTATACGCACATTATTGTAAATGTTACGTTATTCCAAAAAGACACAGATGATTTTTTAAGCTTAAGAGCTTTATTGGCCGACAGTAGTAGCCTATAATATGTTCGCTGCTTGTTATATTTACAGTGAAAGTGAGTGAGTAGTGTTTTCTAGTGAAAGTGCAGTAAGCTACAGAACGAATTCAGTGAGTTTTAGTGACCGAGTAATGACTGCAGTTAATGTGTAGTGATTAGAGAATGTACAGAGAGACTTGAAAATGTTAGTAGTAACTAACCAGATCTAATTTCACCTGAGTTCATTTTCTACATTAATCGAACTTATGACGTTGAAATGTAATTGAATAATATCAGCTAAAGCAATGCACGATATTCTCATACATCCTACTCAACTGAAGGAATGAATTGTTTATCCTTGTAAATTTAATTAATCTGCTTGATATATGCAATATATTTCTGTACAACTCTGGACTTGTTCCACGTCTTATAGCTACAATGCTTATGTAATATTTGTGAAATAAAATAAATTAGATTAAATTAAAAAATATTACCCTGTACTTCAATACACTCTTACGCTGACATGAAAATCGTGAGTGTTGTTCGAGCAATTCATCTCGTTTTCATTTTTGTGTGGTAGACCAGGCAACTAACGATCGATCAATGTAATGGAACAGAAATTATATGGTGACGCGTACCGTATGTAATTCATAGTGTTTTTTTAATATGTTCATATTATTTTTTTCCCTCAAAGTTGCTTAAAATCACATTCAAAGTTATGACCTTTCTTTGTAAATGACTCTGTGGAAGAAAGTATTCTATAGATGCATTTGGTCACTTTCAAATTATTTTATGCATAAATACACCCCATGTGCCAAAATAAAATATTCGAAGATCATCTAAAGACCTCTCTTTCCAAGGGGCTAAGCGCCAAAGACAAGTTTCTGAGATATTGATGAAAACACATTGCCAAACGGATATTGAGATACCTCCAACACTATCTTTCGGCGCATGAATGAGTCATTTCCGGTTAAATTACGACAGAGCCCATTAACATATATCTCCCTTAGATTGAATAAAATAAAATTCGAGAAATTGACACTTAGCCCCTTTGGAAATAATAGGTCTTCAATTTGTTAGTACATGCTGGGAAAAAACAATGCTACAAACTGTGCAGACCACAGTGTGATCTTCTTCCTATGGACAACGAAAAATGTATAGTGACCAAATTTTTGTGTCTTAATACTCGTATTATGCTTGTTGCTTAGATTCAAACGAGCAAAATATAGCTACAAGGGCATGTTTCCACAAACAAATTCTTCTCCACGACCAGCATTATTGAAATATGGAACACTTCTGAATAAGGAGACTTAATGACAAATTTTTATCAGTTTTAGGAATGTCTTAAATTTCATAACCATTTTCGTATCTCACTATTAATTCATTCACAGTTTTCTGCCAAAGGGCAAATCCAGCATTCTTCTATCTTTCCTATTTTCTGCCTTCCTCTTTCTCTCTGCCTGTGATGCATATATCTTTATGTCGTCTATCATCTGATATCTCCTGTCTCGAATTCTTCTCCTGTTTACCATTTCTTCCAGCGCATCCTTCAGTAGGCAGTTTCTTCTCAGCCAGTGACCCAACCAATTCCTTTTCTTCTCCCTGATCAGTTTCAGCATCATTCTTTCTTCACACACTCTTCCCAACATAGCTTCATTTCTTATTCTGTCTGTCCATTTCACACGTTCATCCACATTTCAAATGCTTCTAGTTGCTTCTCTTCACTTCGTCGTAATGTCCATGTTTATGCAACGTACAACATCACACTCCACACAAAGCACTTCACCAATCTCTTCCTTAGTTCTTTTTCCAGAGGTCCGCAGAAAATGTTCCTTTTTCTATTAAAAGCTTCCTTTATCACTGCTATCCTTCTTTTGGCTTCCTGACAACAGCTCATGTTACTGCTTATAGCACACTCCAAGTATTTGAAGCTGTCCACTTGCTCTACTGTCTCATTTCGAATTCGCACGTTGACCATCTTGATTTTGCTTCGGATAACCGTGGTCTTTGTCTTGTTTGCATTTATCTTCATTCCAAAGGCCTATTGCTCGTAGCTGTAATTTATTTCCAGTAGCACGTCTCTTAGTATCGTTTCCACTCTGATAACGCCATATCATCAGAAAATCGCATGCATTTTATTCTTCTTCCTCCTATTATCACCCCTCCCATGTTCTAAAATAATTATTCACTAAATCCTCCAAGTAGATGTTGAACAGGGTAAGTGACGAAGGGTATCCTTGTCGTATTCCTCTTCCCATTTCACTTACTTCTGGCATTTCTTCTCCTATCCTAACTTTGACTCGTTGTTTCATAAAAGGTTACAGAACAGCTTCCTATCTTTCTAATCCACACCTATTTTCTTCAGGATCCCCATAAGTTTATTCCAATCCACTCTGTCAAATGTCTTTTCTACGTACACAAAATAAATACAACATACATTTCTTTATCCCATCCCAATATTAAGCTTATACAATTTTATAATCCATTATTTCGAAGTAACATATCATACCGCATTATGAAATACTCATATTCAATAGTTCTCCGTAACACTGCAATCATAACTAAGCTAGAACTTTTTTTAGCATCATGAACAGAACATAACGATGCCGTAACTCACATCAGTGTTCAATAGATATACCAAATGTCTAAAAGGCGGGCACAGGTTTACTCGAAACACCGCTACTATCGTTTAGAAAAATAAACATCATTTCATAAACCAGACACGAATCAGAACCGAAAGATGAAATATTCGTAAGGGACACGCACTTGCAACAGAATGACTGCAATGCGCATCAACTCAAAACTATCCATGACGTCATTTGGTAGCGTGTCTGGCGAAATAACTTCATCGAAGAACCGTTCATGCTATTCCGCACGTAATGAAAATCATACTTCATAAATTCGCTAATTCGTTGCTTGCACCGTATGACAAGCAAAGGTTCAAGTAAATATGACCACAACATTAATTACGTTGTTACAACACAACTGAAGTTGAGGTAAACGGTCTGTTATTGCTACAAATTGCGGTTACACAATGCCGCAATCCTGTGATGTTACAGATAAAAATAACCTCACATACAGAAATAATTGGAACGTCGATAGACTTTTTTCCCTGCTTTAAATATCTTTCATCGCCGCTGCTACCCGCGCCTATAACACCACCACGTAACCCCGTCAGAACCCATTCTGAGAACATATCCTTACTACAATAGTTCTCCACTGATAAATAGTGTAATTTAGATTGATTATCTGAAATGTTTACCAGTCAGATCTTCCTCTATAATCGATTAGTGTATAATCACGGCCATATTACACCTGACTGATGATGAAAAAAGATGGCGATGATGACGTAATATATTATATATGCAAAAGCCTCAACAAACCAAACCTAACCTGTCATTAATTCTCGACCTTACGAAAACTCGCTATCTACCAAAAGAACGTATGGTTTCGTATCGTATTCTCCAGTAGACCCGAATCTTAAATATTAGTGATGAAGGTTTCTCTGTGCAATGTACATAGAGTTCCTATGCAAACCGGTCCCAGGTAGTAATGTTTCGTCGGCTTAATGACCGTAGTGCGGAGTGCCCGTGCCGATGAAGCTAAGAGGTAATGGATGGAGCGGGACCGGTCTGCGTAGAGAAGCATGCACGGACCTATCCGTACTCCGGCGTACGACCACTCGTTGCTCTCCAGCAGGTTTTGTTAGATAGAAGTTGGATTCGGACCGATATGCTTAGGAATTCTCTATAGCCTATAGCAGCACTTTCGATGTAACAGTGTGACCACTTCTTTTTAATTGCTGCAGAACAGTGGTCGAAAATCAAGTCAAGCTGAATAAAATTAACAATTTTACTATTAATTTACAACTTGCGTTAAATCTCACATTTGTGTTAGTACAGATACTGTCTCATAAGCAACATCGGATTTTTAGGCACTAAAAATTGCTCAAAAGTTAATAAATTAGGCTATATTTTGGTGAAAGTAGGCATTTTAGGCACATATGATCAAGACTTCAAACCTACTTTTCCAATGAAATTATAGCCTACACTAAAATACTCAAGTCATGACACAAAAAAGTATATTTAAGTAATGGGGACAGACAACTGTATATCATATAAACACAGCTGCATGAATTTAATATACTGAAAAAAAATTCAATAAGTATTATTAAAAAATTTTCAATAATTATTAGGCCTACACTTTTTAAGTTATTGAAATTCAGTTCCATGCTCATTATTTTTCATAGCCTAATTATCTGCACAGTGCATCACCAGAATTTATTCTAAATTCTCCACAGTTAATCTTTGCCTTTTGTCAGTGAAAATCATTTTGAAAGCAGAAAAACGTCTTTCTATTGAAACATATGTGAGAGGATCAGATTTTAAATTAGCTAAAGTAAAAACATCAATACCTACTGGAACATTTCCATTTCCTTCCAATATCACTCTTGATACTCTTTCCAACAATGAAAATCCTACATTCTTATTTAGTACATTGTCCCACTTTCTTTTAACTAGTTTTCCAGTTTCACTGAAAGCACAGTATAATTATGTTTACTTGGGCATCTTTCACTATTACCATTTGGCTACAATGGAATTGTTCAATGCTTGCAAGTACGAATGAAAATTTTTATGTGTAAGTAATATCTTTTTTTCAATGGCGGGTCATACAGACACTCTTTCACTGCTTTCGCACAAGCTGCAATATCGGATTCAGGTAATTCTTCAATAACTGTGACCACTTCTTTAAAATATTTAGAATAACACACCATTGAATGAATCCATGTTCCCCATCGTGTAACAACAGGCTGAGGTGGGAGTGGAACATCTGGGCATTTCTCTCTGAATATTGAAATCCTGGATGGGACTTCACAAAAACATTTTTTTCATATTTGAAATGAACGAATTAACAAGAGAAAATTCGTTTCTGATGTTTCAGAAACCCTGTGAAGGGCATGAGCTAAACAGGTTACATGAATGATGTCAGGATAAATAGCTTTAAGAAGTGGAGCTGCAGCAAACTGTGTATGAGGCAGCATCAATACAAAACAACAGAACTTTAGACTCATCTACGAGTATATTGCCAGAGTATAAGTTCTGTAGGTATTTGTTTACAAAATAAGCAAAGGTTTGGCTATTCACTTTCGGAAGTTCCTTAACACGTACAAGGTGCGGAATCGAAGGTTCATCAGGGTCAATTTTCCCTACTATCATACTTGCTATACAGTATACCTACTCATAGAGTCTGAGATTTCATCTACGTAAGAATCACCTATATCCTCGCGAATGGATACTAAAGTTTCATTGTACACTGCCTAAATAATTTTTTTCTTAAGGTAGATTCAGAGGGGATATTTTGTTTGCAGTATTTTTATAAAAACTCCCTTAAAACCGGCTTTTCAATTGCATCCCATAGAATGTTGGCAACAACAAACGCTCTGGTTGTCTGCATAGAAATTGGTGCTGAGGTTGGATGAAGTAAGCTGTATCAGTAGAGTTTGTTTCATTTGATTTTTATGCTGAGATTTTGTCTTATGTCCCGCTCCTTGCACATGCTGCCTAAGGTGACATT
Source organism: Periplaneta americana (assembly GCF_040183065.1). Taxonomy (NCBI): domain Eukaryota; kingdom Metazoa; phylum Arthropoda; class Insecta; order Blattodea; family Blattidae; genus Periplaneta; species Periplaneta americana. The sequence continues at coordinate 107,471,420 of NC_091117.1, forward strand.
TCTTTTCATGCGAAATCTAAAAGTGTAGAAGTTAACTGAATTAAACTCCTAATGATGTAATGCCGTATTCCTATCACAAACTGCGATTACTTGGTTTGAACAACCAAAATCTCAATGACCCGTAAATACTTTAACTACTGAAATTTAGAAGCGTAAAGTATAGTTGTCTTTAAAATAATTTCATAACTCAGTCAATGTGTAAATATTATAATATGAATATTTCAACTATTCTTACATACCCGTTTGATACAAAGCTCGTAGAATATTATTTCTCTGTGGTAGTACAGGAGGTTAGGTTAGATGGAAATGGCATAACACAAATAAGAAATTACTTGTTGTATTATGGGGAAAGAAATCATAATCACCAATTAGGAACATGATTCTTTGTTCATAGGGGAATAAAATCAGCAGTAAAAAAGGTCGAATTTATCAGTGATAGGTTATCGTATTTATTACTTAAGGGTAGTTGGTGCGATATCGTAGTTATAAATGCTCACGTCCCTACAGAAGAGAAAGACGACATATAAAGGATAGCTTTTATGAGGAATTGGAACAGACTTTTGATCAGTTACCTAGATATCGCATGCAAATTTTATTGGGAGATTTCAATGCTAAAGTAGGACGGGAGGATATTTTTAAACCGACTATTGAGAAAGAGAGCCTACACGTAGCTAGTAATGATAATGGAGTTAGGTTAATCAACTTTGCGACATCAAAAAAATTTAATTGTCAAAAGTACAACATTCCTCCATAAGAATATACATAAATATACTTGAACTTCTCCAGATGGATTGACACATAACCAGACAGATCACATATTGATAGATACTAGTACAGTAAATATTATGACCGTCAAGGGGGCAGAATGTAATTCTGACCATTATTTGGTAATTGAAGAATTAAGAGAAAGACCATCAGTAGCCAAGCGAGTAGAGCAACAAGTTAATGTTAGAAGATTCAATATTCCGAAATTAAAGGACGAGAAAACTAAGCAACACTATCAGGTCGAAATTTCAAATAGGTTTGCCGTATTAGCAAGTTCCGACGAAGTTGAGGAAGAGTTAGATGTTAATAGCGTGTGGGTAAATATCCGAGATAATATCAAAATTGCAGCTGAACAGAGCATAGGTTATTATGAAACTAAGAAAAAAGAAATCGTGGTTTGATGAAGATTGTTATATGGTAGTAGAAAGAAGGAAACAGGCAAAATTGAAATTCTTACAGGATTCAGTTGACACGAATAGAAATAATTATTTCATTAAAACACGGGAAGAAAATCGTACACTTAGGAATAAAAAGAAAGATTACTTCAAGGAAGAACTGAATGAAGTAGAAAGAAATAGAAAAAATAAAAACATTAGAGATTTATATATGGGTATAAAGGACCTTAAGAATGGATATCAGGCAAGGGCAAACGTGATCAAGGATGAGAATGGTAACTTGCTTGCAGACTATAATTCAATCTTGAACAGATGGAAAAACTATTTTGGGCAACTACTAAATATATATAAGCCAAATAGAAATGATCGGGACGAAATTGAAATACAAACTGCTGAGCCATTTATACCCAGACCCACACTTTCTGAAGTCGAAATTGCGATAGAAAATTTGAAAAATTGTAAGTCTCCAGGTATCGATCAAAGAGTAAGGTGGTCCGCGGAACTGTTCTGACTTAAAAAGTGGTTCCCACTTCAAAAAAGTTTGAGAAACGTTGCCCTATACCATTAGAAAAAAAAAAGTTTTTCGCCGTTTAAAATGCTTCAATATCAGCAGATATACAGAGGGTGGTTCACAAAGTTCACCCACGGTTTATGGAGATGATTCCTGAGGTTATTTAGAACAAAAATGTAAATAAATTAATGGTATCACATTCATAATTACGGAGTTACAACATATTTTCGAAACGCGTTAAAATGAACGGAGCGCTAGGAATGTTTGTTGCCATAACTATGTGCACCCTTAGATTACTGCATCTGGGGGTGGATGAAAGACATAATGTATCAGGTTAAGATACAAACACGCGAAGAGTTGCTTCAACGCATTCTGCATGCCGAGACGACAATAAGGAACAAATGTATGAAGCTGCAAAATGCTACACACGCTGTTCACACCCGTGCGGACCGGTGCCTTGAGATTCAGAGAGATATTTTCAAAAATGTGATTTAAATCCACTCTAATAAAAGAGACTGATACATAAATAAACAATTTTAATTATTTTCTGTATTTTTGTTAGTGAAATCCTGAAATAAAATTTTTTTCTGCTGTTTTCAAATTACCGTAACTCTGTAATTATGAATGTGATCCCATTAATTTATATACATTTTTTGTTCCAAACAATCTCAGCAATCACCTCCACAAACCGGGGTAGAACTTCGTGAATCACCCTATATATCATAAGCCAATGACAGAAAGTCTGCGATTAAGATATACTGTATTATTGACATTGATTCGAAGTCGAATTTCATTTTGCCTTCAACGGAATTGATTGTATGGAGTAAAAAATAATCAAATGAGACGATGTTAACTGACATTAAATTTGAAATAAACTTAAAATACATTTGATGCAGTGTGTAAAAAAAAAAAAAAAAAAAAAAACTAGTCGTTCGGTTATTGAGAAAAATAACCAGTTATCAGGTTAATCCGGCAAGTAAAAATAACCGGTGATTAACCGGTTAACCGTATGAAAACAACCGGTTATTTTTGCCCATCCTGTTGCGCCACAATCGCATAAAGCAAAATGGAGATTAAGCAGCATTGCGCATAATCTGTATTCTGGTATGCAGAAACAAAAGCAATCATTCCACTGCAAAGGAATTACCTGAGAGAATGGAGGAGATGCACATGATGGGAAAACCATTAAGCGATTAAGGCATGGTGTGAGAAGTTTCTGGCGACTGGAAGTACTAATAAACAATCCGGAGGTTCTCGTCGACGTGTTTTAGAAGAGAAGGTTGAAGAAATTCGAGCCGGATATCAGAGAAGCCTGCGTAAATCAATTCGCCAAGCATCCCAACATTCAACGTTTTCCCATATGACATGTTAACAAGTATTAATAATGTATGCGGTCTAAAAATATCTTCCAATAAACGACGTATTTTACATAGTCAAGCTAGACGCTAGTAAATATTAAGGCAATAAACAGAATTGCAAACTACGGGAAAAGGACAAGTAGGCCTATGTGCAGAAGAAATGAACATGGGTACTCCAAGATCAAGAAATAGGAAAGTAACAAATTATATTGATTCATAGGCAGATGTTTCAGTGCTATCATTCTCTTCACAAAGAAATTCCTACTTCACATAAATTACTGCAATCCTGTAAAAAAATAGACCTGCAGCTTGTAAAGAAACATTAAGAATAATAAAATCTACAGGATTTCAGTTCAAGAAGTCTAAGGATAAATTACACTTACAAGAGAGAAACCCGATATTGTGGGCGAGTTTACTCTGAAAGTGGTGACGCTTCAAATTTGTAGACTATTTGAAGAAGTCGTACCCTTGAGAGCCTGAAAATAAGGCAGACAATAATGTCGACAGCAGCCCGAGCATTCAGCGTGCCCACCAAACAGTCAAACGTGATAAGCTTTTAACTGGATTTATATCGAAAGACATGCAGCCGCTTGCCGTGGTTGAAGATGCTGAATTTAAATACTTCGTCAAGAGTTTAAAAACAAAATATTCGCTGCCGCAACGTAACACTGTTTTTTGCATGCTAAAAATATGATAATGTGCAAAACTTAATCATTGTAATTTAACTAACCAGGGTTCTCGGTTGCTTTTCCCAATTTTTTACTTCACTTTTACTGGAATATTTCAGGTTGTTTTAGACAATTTACACGACAATATTCAGGATAAACTTCGAACCGAATTAAAGAACGTAAAAACTGTTTGTTTCACAACAGACACTTTGTTCTCCAACAGGCAAGATGAATATAACTTACAAGTCACAAGTCAGTACATGGCTGGTGACCAATTACCTTCTTCTTGTTTTGACTTATCTGCCATCAAGCGAAGCAATACAGCTACAACATTGCTGGTTGCATTCAAGACCCCATTAAGTCATGGGAATTAAACAACAAAGACTCGGCTGTTGCCACAGACAATGTCCCAAATATAGTTGCTGCCGTCAAAAAAATTAAACCTTCGCCATCTAGGGTGTGCTGGGCACAAATTTAACTTTACCGTGGAAGTTTCCAGCGTGCGACTTTATATTATTTTCAACTAAATGAAAGAATTTCCATGTGTCGGATACCTGCTTCAGTGCCATTTTATCCCACTTACAATTTCCGCCAGTCCTGCCGGTCGGTCGCTGGATCGTCCTTCGATGTCGCTTTCCTCCGTGTACCCAATCTACCACCTACGGTAGTATCAGAGATCAACGGAGGAGAGCTTTACTCGTAATCTCAGATTCCTCCGCCGCTGGTAGTCACTCCACTGAGCAACACTAGGTGGAAGCGGAGAGTACCTTTCCCTGGTCGACCGACAGAAACACAGGAAACGTTCGCTGGGACTCGCAGTATTTAATGATCGACCTAGCATTGCTTTCCAAACGGCCTCGTATTCAATCATCACACTGGTCTGCAAATATTCGTGTTACTAATCTATTGTGGCGGTACAGAAACTCAGAGAATTAATTATATTGGGCATTTGTCCTCTGTAGTGAACAAAGATTACGAAATTCTAACTCTACTAGATTTTGTCAAAATGCGGAAGCTATTGAGCAATAGCCTATTCATTTGACTACGAGAAAACGCAGAACATTTCAAAATGTTTTCTGTTACAATTTTCCAAGTTATTCCACATTTCATCAAATTATAATAAAATTAGGAAACAGTATTTAGGACAAACAAGGGAAAATGTCGGCCTCAAAATATAGAAATGCAGTATCTACAAACCTCAAATGCAAATTCCTAAAATGTGAGACATAAGCAGGAAATGAAAGTTTTTTTTTTCAACGTTTCTTAATAGAGGTTTCTGTGACAAAACCACTGTAATTGCTTCGATCCATATTGGTCGGCTAGACTACAACTGCCGAGGAGACGGAGATTATATTTCGAGTAAGTAGGCAAAGTTGTTGTGTACGAATAAATACCAAAAGATATCTGGTATTAATCAAGAGTTTAATTTACAGTCTATAAAGCTCCATGATAGAAATATAAACTGTAAAGCAGATAATGTGAAGAACATACAAGCACGGAGTATTCTAGAGTGCTTAGATTATATATTATTAACTTTGGAGGGCAAAGCAACTTGCCGAGGTATAGGTCTACAAAGGTAGTGACGCGCGCACGCGAGTAATGCCACTTTGCTTATTAATTACAGGTCAGTGGGTCATACCTGATGTCTCGCTCATGGCCATGTGCTTCATAGCATCCTCGTGGTCCACGGGTTGGCTGTTCAGGGCTTGAACTGTAACACGCGCCACGGTGTTGCTTATTAAACTCAATCCCTTTTCTTTGCTGTCGCTGAACAAGTCCAATTCCAAATCCATCTGCCGTTGTAACACCTGCAAAAAATGAAAACAATCTGAAAATTTCTGAGCATATATTTCACACAAATCTATAGAGAGAAAAAGTATCACAACATTAAGATAGAAAATCAACATCTAGAACAAGTTAAATAATAAAAATATCTTGGTTCTATCATCAACCACAGTGGCAGAATAAAACAAGAACAAAATAACAGAATTTCAGCAGCCGAAATAATATTAAACATAGATTTTGTTCGATTAATTAAAAGTGTGTCTCAGTGAAACACAGAGCAAAATCGATATAAACCAGTTTCTGTCTGAAGATTTTCCAAGGCTAAAGCAGGGAGATGCACTATCACCTTTACTTTTTAACTTTTCTCTAGAATGCACCATTAGGAAAGTCCAGGAAAACAGAGAGGGTTTGGAATTGAATGAGTTATATCAACTACTTGTTTTTGCGGATGACGTGAATATGAAAATCCACAAACTATTAGAGAAAACACGATAATTTTACTTGAAGCAGGTAAGGAGATAGGATTGAAAGTAAATACCAAAAAGACGAAGTATATGATTATGTCTCGCGACCAGAACACAGTATGAAATGGAATATAAAAATTGGAAATTTATCCTTTGAAAAGGTGGAAGAATTCAAATACCTTGGAGCAACAGTAACAAATATAAATAACACTTGAGAGGAAATTAAATGGGCAATAAATATGGGAAATGCCTGCTATTATTCGGTTGAGAAGGTTTGTCATCTAGTCTGCTCTCTAAAAACCTAAAAGTTAGAATTTATAAACATAATTATATATTACCGGTTGTTCTGTATAGCTGTGAAACTTGGACTCTCACTTTGAGAAACAGAGGTTAAGAGTTTTCGAGAATAAGGTGCTTGGGAAAATATTTGGGGCTAAGAGGGATGAAGTTACAGGAGAATGGAGAACGTTACAAAACGCATAACTGTACGCATTGTATTCTTCACCTAACATAATAATTAGGAACATTTAATCCAGATTTCTGAGATAGATTGAGCATGTAGAATGTACGGGTGAATCCAGAAATGCATACAGAGTGTTAGTTGGAAGAAGGCCTTCGGGGAGGTCGAGACGTAGATAGAAGGATAATATTAAAATGGATTTGAAGGAGGTGGAATATGATGTTAGGGACTGAATTAATCTTTCTTAGGATAGAAACCGATGGCGCTCTTATGTGAGGACGACAATGAACCTCCGGTTACTTATAAGATAAGCCATTTGTAAGTAAGTAAGCAAGCAAAAAGTCATTTTTAAGCAAAAACGAAAAAAAAGTGACACACGAAACCAAATTAACATTATTTGACGTACTTAGATTCAGACTCAATGAACTTGAACAATACTCTCGAAGGAAAAATATAATGGTCTATGAATTCCAGTAGCCAAATCAGAATCACTGCATGAAGTAGTTATTAATTAACACTATCTCGAAAGCCACAGAAGCATAAAATGTTGGCCAAGATGTTAGTGTTGCTCACAGACTTCATCTCAGCAAGGTATACTGCAACCGATTGTTGTTCGTTTCTGCAAGAGATCCAGTCGTGATTCATGGCTTAAATGTTTTAAAAAGGAATCAAGATAACATACTGAGGAAGTTTGAACACCAGTACAGAAAGTCTCCATTCACTTTCAACCTGGTAGAATCACCGCCGGGGAAAGTTACAATAAGAAATTTATTCAGATTACTAAAGAAAAAGGATATAAATTTATTTGGATAAAGGACTGTAAAATTCTCATAAAGGACGAAAACAGTTCAGTGAGTGGAATTGTATATTATTCTAATTTGGATAATTTAATTTGTAATTAAGAATCCCATTCTCACTACATTCACATTAGTTGCACACAATATTATACTTATTAATCATCATGGATCAAACTAATGTCTTATGTCGATGTGGATTTTGTTACTCTGACAGTGAAAAATTAGAGAAGGGAAAAAAGATTATGGATAAAAAAATATTCAAACCTAAATATGTTAAAAGTTCAGGAGTGGGGGTTCAAACCCGGTAATTCCCCTCCCCTTGCGTACGCTCCTGGACCTTGCAAACGTGTGTCACGGATTGCTGGTATACTTCAGAAAGAATATTGATGTGATGATGTGACATTAATTTGATGTAGACATCACGAACTCTGTTTAAATTTTAAATTTCAATCCAATAATGCGTCCTTTGATTTAACTACTATTTGTAGATCCCCTAACTTACACAAAAATGAATTTTAAAATTATTTAGATTGTTATTTACAAAAGTATAATGATATTCTCATTGATAACATTAATATTCAAATCTTAAAAAATTGTTTAGGCATTTTTGTCACAAATATTTGTATATTCTACATGAATTGAATAGATGGATTGCAAAGTTCCTAACTCATTTTGTTTAAGATTTCAACTTGTTTCATTCACGTTTTAATTTATTCTTTTCAAGCCCATATATAACGGTGTAGGCCTAAGTTTATTTAACGGACTCTCCTAAGTCTTGATTCAGATCCCTTTGAAAAAACATACGTAGGCCCAGGAGCGCCAAATTTGTTTTTATCAGTTTTTGTCATTGTTTTCATAACTTAACATTTTCGCTTTGGCCAGTTTGGAATCCACCTCTCCAATCTGGTTTTGTTAAATTTTTAAATGCAATGACTAGACATTTATTATTATTAAGTCTTGCTCGTAAATTTTTTTAAAGTTGTATCAAATTTCTCAATTGTGAATCTGGAGTCTATTGTAGTGCACTGACTGATCATTATTACACCTTTGGTCTCATTAATTTTATGAATAACACTACTTTTGTATATTTGTATTGTATCATTATAAACAGGCTACAGAACTAAAAGATCCGACTTAATACCACTGGAGAAACCAAAACATTTCACAAGCACAGCTCTTAATCATGGTACCTACTTTGATCCAGGGCTATGTAATAAACTAATTGAAAAATACCCAAGTTTATAAAATTTTAGTCTCAGCAAATCAAAAAATACCGTTAGGAATTTAATTTTTAAAAGAACATGTATTTTTAATGTGAATTTATGTATTTCTATAACTTAAATATTATTGTAAAAACAAACTGCATTTTTCTAGTTAATTTAACCACCATAAGTACACCCTATTTTGTTTTTCATAATTACGTTTCTCATTGTTAGGTGTGTATTAAGAGTGTTTGGACAGCACTCTGAGCAAGAGTTTTTAATACTTCTGGGATAATTTCTGTTTATAACAAATTGCAAAAGTTCTTTACTAGCAGTAAACTAAAACTCAAATCATAATATATGGAGCCAAGTTATTGTCTTTAACTTCCAAACAAAAGAGCCAACCCAAGCGACTGAAATGAGATATTCAAGAAAGACAGAAGGAAAAGCTGGAAGACTGGAAGAGATAGGATTTTACTCAAATAATAAGATTAGGTTTAGGAATTGTTTCAGTAATATAAATAACAAAATCAATAATTACGATGGTTTGGGCATGTAACCAGAATGAATATCGAAAGATACCCAGGAGGAATACCCCAACAGATGTGAGGAGAAGAAGTCTTACCTTAAGGGAGAGGAGAACTGAATGGATTCGAGATAAGAAGATCGCTCAAGATCGAATGAAGTGGAAAGCTTTATAAATCCTCTGTGTACATAATACTGTAGAAGAGGTTCGACTGAGTAAGTATATTTTTCAAGCATAATATAAGATATTTTACCAGTGTTTGATTCTGTTTCAGTTCATCTTTGTCGTTATGTTGAAAAAGTAGCTTTTCGTAATGACAGTCCCTCATCCTACTACAGGATGGTCAGAAAGTTTCTCACCACTAATGCATTTTTTGTAATCTAAATTATTTATCAGTAATTTGAAATACACTCGCTTTCATGCTGGTCTATTATTATTATTATTATTATTATTATTATTATTTTTTTTTTTTTAACGCTGGGAACACTTTTGTCAAGGCAGCACTAGGAACAGTTTTCATTCGCGGCATTGTTGTCTTGCGTTAGCAGCATTAACGTGAAGAAGTACTGTTTGAAATTGGACCACCTTTCTTCCTCTGTCTACGCCATTGGTATTTTAATCATTAAAACGTAAGTCAGTTTTTAAACTTTGTTAAATTCATCTCCAGAGTTTAACGTTTTGTATTCAGTACACGTAAGAAGAATTTTGTGAATTTAAAATGCTTTGATACATTCATCCATTTAGTGTTCTGCCCAAGGGCAGATCTTTCACTACAAGCCCAGCTTTCTCCAATCTTTATTTTCTGCCTTCCTCTTTGTTTTCTCATGGTCCATATATCTTAATGTCGTCTATCATCTGATATTTTCTTCTACCCCGAACACTTCTCCCGTTCACCATTTCTTCTAGTGCATCCTTCAGTATGCAGTTTCTTCTCAGCCAGTGACTCAACCAATTCCTTTTCCTCTTCCTCATCAGTTTCAGCATCATTCTTTCTTCACCCACTCTTTCCAACACAACTTCATTTCTTATTCTGTCTGTCTACTTCACATGTTCCCTTCTTCTCCATATCCGTATTTCAAATGCTTCTATTCGCTTTTCTTCACTTCGTCGTAATGTCCATGTTTCTGTCCCATACAATGCCACACTCCATACAAAGTACTTCACTAGTCTCTTCCTTAGTTCTTTTTCCAGAGGTCCGCATAAGATGCTCTTTTTGTCTATTAAAAGCTTCCTTGGCCATTGCTATTCTCCTTTTGACTCCCTGGAAGCAGCTCATATTACCGCTCATAGTAGATACATCCCAAGTATTTGAAACTGTCCACTTGCTGTACTGCCTCATTTAGAATTCACACTTTTATCTTTGTATTTTTCTTCCTATAAACATGCTCTTCGTCGTATTTGCATTTATCTTCATCCCATGCTGCTCACAGTTGTCATTTAGCTCCAGTAGCATATTCTTCAGTATCATTTTCTCTTCTGCTAACACCATATCATCAGCAAATCTTATGCACTTTAGTCTTCTTCCTCCTACTGTCACTCCTCCCATGTTCTGAAAACAGTTCTTTACTAAATCTCCAAGTAGATGTTGAACAGGGTAGGTGATAAAGGACATTCTTGATGTATTCCTCTCCTAATTTCACTTCCTTCTGACATTTCTTCTCCTAACCTGACTTTGACCCGTTGTTTCATATAAAGATTACTTAACAGTCTTCTCTCTTTCCAATCCACACCTATTTTCTTTAGGATACCCATCAGTTTATTCCAAACCACTCTGTCAAAAGCCTTTTCTATGTCCACAAATACTAAATACACTTATTTATTCTTCTTTAGGTATCTTTCGCCGATTGTCCGTAGCAGTCCAATTGCATCTCTGGTACCTTTTCCCTTCCTGAAGCCAAACTGCTGTTCTTCCATCTTAGAATATAGATGTCGGTTCAGTATTCGCAACAAAATCTTCGCCGAGTGCGATATTAGACTGATATTCCTGAACTCGTTACATTTCTTGGCATTATTTTTCTTCGGTATTGGAAGCAACACTGTCTCCGTAAAATCTTGAGGTCATTCGAGTTTCTCACATATTTCGTTGCATAATAATAGAATTTGCTTCTTGTCTTCACCCAAGCATTTCACTAATTCAATGGGGATTCCATCAATTCCTGTTGCTTTCCCATTCTTCATTTTCTTAAGCGCTAGTTAAACTTCTTCGCGGTACATTACATCATGTCTTCCTTTTCTCTCTAGATCCTCTATTTCTTCACATTTCTCTTTCATACAATCTTCTTTTGCTTTATCAGTTTATTTTCTTAGTTCATTGTTTAGTTCCCTGTAGTTTAGGGTTAGTTTATTTATTCATTCAACAATCTGTTTTCTTCTTCTTCTTCTTCTTCTTCTTCTTCTTCTTCTTCTCCTTAAAATCCGGGCCCACACCAGACGTCGGTGGTGAAGGCACGTAAGTTGATTGCGAAGACTGGCTGCTGCTTGAAACCATCTCTGTTGCTCATTTAGAAGTGTGTATTCCGTTTCTTTTTCTGAAACTCTTCCATCATTACTTAACAGTTGTAAATCTTGTTTTAAATTTAAATTATGATTTATTTAACGACGCTCGCAACTGCCAAGGTTATATCAGCGACGTCGGTGTGCCGGGAGTTTGTCCTACAGGGGTTCTTTTACATGCCAGTAAATCTACTGACATGAGCCTGTCGCATTTAAGCACACTTAAATCCCATCGACCTGGGCTGGGATCGTCCCCGCAACCTCGAACACAGAAGTCCAGCGCTATACCGACTACGCTACCTAGGTCGACTGTATATCTTGTTCAATATCGACATCAACTGACTCTACTTGGGCAAAATTATCAATTCTGAAAGCGAAGAATTATATTTTAAAGAATTCAAACCCGGAATGAAAATATCAATATCTGTTATTATAAAAACAGAGATTTTGCTCTTATCTTCTACAATAATAATCCTTCAGTTCGTATTCCTATCCATTCACTGATGTTAGTTTTCTGTTATTAGGTACACCTATTAACAGGATAACAGTTATAGGATTAATTCTCATCATTAAACAGAAAATGAAGCAAACACACGTTTGAAAAAATCTATGATTGATCTATGCACTGAATGAGAGACTCGTTCAGACTAGTATATGTGACTTTCAACTCTCTTCTCTTTATCTGCCTGCCTTACGTCTAATCGTAAAACAAGGGTGTCCGATGGCACTCAGCAGAAATGTTTTAATTTCTTACGAAAGAGCTCATCGTCCCTTATAGTAATGCAAAGGTGCAACTTCTTAGTGATGGCAATGGAGATACGAGTATATGAGTGTCAAGCGATTATTTTGAAAAATCATATCTCGAAAACTAGGCCTTCTCCGGATGTAGAAATTTATAGGAAGGATTCTTATTTCATATGGAACATATGGGCAAAAAATCGTTGCGAAAATCCATTATCACTTGGTGAACATTTTTTGTGAGTCCTAAGCCAAACCGCCAGAACAGACGCATAAGGACAAATATTTGTCCTAAACAGATTTTGCCTATTGTTACTCCTAAATTTTCGCTGAAAATTATGGTTAGTGGAGGCATTTCTCGTTACGGTAAGACAGAATTGCATATCGCCCCCCAAAACCAAACTGTGGATGGAAAGTACTACCGACAAAAATTCTGCCTGTGTACTAGAACGTCATGGATGATCCTAGACAATTTCCATGTCGTTCACTTGGAATTCTGATGCAAGATAGTGCAACAGCACATACCGCTAAACGAACCATGGACGTCATTCGGAAGAACTTCAATGATGTCTGGACTGATTGGCCAGGAAACTCTCCAGAGATTTAAATGTCATTAAGAATTTGTGGGATAGAGTGCAGGACAGCGTATTCAGACAACCCAGACCACGCAACAGAGAACTCATTCAAAGGGTGAAGGAAGAATGAGTATCTATTGATCAAGAACAACCATGACTTTGGTAAAGAATTTCCGAAAACGGATTTTGGAGTGCCACAGCAACAATGGGCGTCACACCAAATACTGAAAATCATAGTAGATAATCAAAAGTTGTATCTTTAAGACACTGTAACAATAAAATTGATATTTCTTATTTTTGACCAATTATTTCAAAATATTGGGGAGTGAGAAACTTTCGGACCACTCTGTACTACATGGATGTCAAATTTTATTATGAAAACAAGAACTGTTTATTCCAACCCCATATGCCATATTCTTTTACAATATGTAATTAACATTTTTGCAAAAGAATATCATTTACAGAACTGCATATATAGCCTAACACTTCCGCAATATTAAATGCCTCTATTTAATCCAGAAATGCGCTGTTTCAAAATCATCACCTATATTGGATGAACCCTCATCGAATTCAAAACTATGTATTCTCCTGAGTTATGGAACGAATCTTGTTATGTCTTGTTATTTGAAACGGCAAGACGAGATAGTACCACGTATTATTATCGCATAATCATGATCTTTTTCTTAAATGATTTATTTTATGATGCTATGGTTACCTAGCGTGAGAGAGGTGAAGGTGAATAATACCAGCGAAACTCGTCCAGGGTCAAGCGCTGAAAATTACCTATCACTTGCTCACCCCGGAAAAAACCTCAACCAGGTAATTTGTTCCAACCGGGATTTGAACCCGGGCCTCCTCGTTTCACGGTCAGCTAACCGTTACTCCACGGCGGAGGACATCATGATCTTAAACGTAGCTTTGTTAGTTTTATTAATTAAAATAATTACCGATAGTACTGACACATATACTGCTCAAGAAAGAAATAAGTTGAGCTGCAAATTTTTCGAAGTATTGGGTATTCTGCAGGATTTAATGACTTATTGTAAAAGCTAACAAGGTCGTCCTCCTCGATTTCTCTATATTTATCGGAATGAAATATTTCTATCGTTGATACTACTTCTCTTAGTAAGAAAATGGTTTTGCATTAACATAACATCGCTTCCATGTTCTGTGCACAAGAAATCAACAGCCTAATCGAACTGGAACTTACTGCATGACTTTTTGCTTGCCTCTATCATGACTAGGGCTAGGACAGTTATTTAATAAGTTTTTTTTAAGCCTGATTAAAATATGTGCAGATCATAATATATGCACTCAACGATGTTTCCCATTCAGAAAATGTAATACATTTTTATAGTGCATGTTTTTGCATATTATTGCATTTTTCATAATTGCGTAATACTCGTATGTAGAAGATATCACTATAATGATACATTTTCTCTTTCTCTCTTTATTTGACAATTTTTGTACATTGGTACTTGCATTTTGCTAAATATTTAACATCACAATAATATGAAACTTGTGGAGAGGATGATGTCAATTAACGTTCCTCAAAACATCAATAAATGAGTATGTCGATAATGATACATTATCTTGCGATTTTCACAGAAAAATGTAAAAAACATAGTTATTAAATTAATAATAATAATAATAATAATAATAATAATAATAATAATAATAATTTAAAAATTTTAGTACTATATTTAAGTTAAGAGGTATTAGGTAGGCAGCAAAAACGCAAAAATTTGTACTGTTAAGTTGCACAAATTGAGTTCAACAGAAAAATGTTTTAAACATATTATTTATTGTTTTATTAATTATTAGTGCTATTTATTAATTCATTACTAAGTGGTAAATAAAATACACCTCCGATTCAGGTTCTGGCTGATATGTATAGGCCTAGCCTTAGACACAAAATATGACCGCCCTTGTGTAGCGTAAAATTCCCAAGTCTACTTCAGGCAGCGCCTGGTTCACACGATTTTCCACCGAATTTACTTCTTGAATATATCTTCGTTATAGATTATTCATAACACTTGACCTATAAACAGGCAGAAAAAGCAACAAACAAAACTAAGGTAAAACAGAGCGGAGTCGTGCATAAAAAAACCTTCACTATAAATCTAAGCTCTCACGGAATCTACAGAAATCTTCCGAAGGGGACGTAGCGTATGGCAACCGACCATTTTTTATCTCAGACTGTACATCTATTATAAGACGTACATCTCACTTGATATGTTTCAGAGGAAGGACAAATAAAACTACTGTTTGTACACATCTGAAGTCTAATTAGTGTAACTATAGCTAGTTGACGATGTATGCAATGGAGGGGGAAAGGAGCTAGTTACCCTAACCCAGGGGTTCCCAACCGGTGTGTTGCGAAATTTTGGAATTGAAATTTAATTTTTATATCATCCAGAAAGTCTCTTTACAAAAAAATCTCTCTCTCTCTCTCCCTCCCTCTCTCCCCCCCTCCAACGAAGTCTTTGATATAATACATTTTATTTTGAGACAGACTTTACCAATGAAACGTGCAACATCTACAACAATGTTCAGTTTAATTTTTCTGCCTGGCGATAATTCGAATGAAAGTGAACACCTGAACAATGCTTAGTAATTCGTTTACTCTTCCCACTTACTAATAAATACAGTTTTGACAAAAACGTACTGCGTTTCGTAAATATAGTGATATATACTTTCAATATGGTTTTACGTGACGTGGAGATGAATATAAACAAAATCCCGAGAGTATTATAAGCGGAAATGTTTTGTCCAAATCAGTCGATGGTGCCGAATAAACTAAAAATACATTTAGAACGCCGTTTTCAACATCATACTTGTGTGAATCAGCATTTTCTACCATTAAAATAGTGAAATCTAAACAAAGTAACAGACTACTGCATCTTGAAGATGATTTATTTGTTGGCCTGTCAATCATAAGGCCACGTATAGAGAAACTCTGTGCAACTCAAGTGTAGACTTCACATCAATTTAAATAGATGAGTTTTCAAAAACGATAATAAAAATCTTTTATAGGACATTCGGGATAGATAGGATGGGATTTTTTACACATACCTTCGTTTTTTTCCAATGCCACTCAAGTTGCTGCTTGTTTTTAGAATTTTCGATTGCGTGTTAACATCGACCTATTTACAACACTGGATGTCCGACACTACTCGTACAGTAGAACCTCTATTATCCGTGGTAATGAAGGGGATGGACTGAACGGTTAATCGAAAAAATCGGATAATCCGTACCATGAAAGATTTTGTAATTTCCTCCATTGCCTTGTATTTAACTCGCTATGTAGTGGATCAGAAGTTCACTAATTTAAGTCTGGTTGTAAACGACTGGCTTTTTTAAGGGACTAGGAATCCCTTTGTAATGACCGTCTCAGGAAAGATAGGAATAAAGGAGATCTCATGTTGTAGATTTGCATAGGTACTTTTTTCTACACTTTATCCTTGTTTTTTTTTTCTTTTTTTTTTTTTAATCGCTCAGTTGTAACTCCAATTTCGTATTCTAATGCGAGATAAGCCACAGTTCCTATTTCCATTTTTTTCGATACTTAGCACAACTTGTTTTCTGTTAACACTCGTGTGGAAGACATTTTATATACTCGTACAAGTTATATTATAGAACGGCAATTCGAATAGTAGACAATGCTGTGTAACTATAAATAACACTCTCTAGTAAAAACATATGTAGAACCTACTAATATGATGTACAAAACAGTACTTCATATAAGTCATTCATTTATTTCTGAAGAAAAAAAAAAAAGAGCCAGAAATAGACAGACGGATAATCCGCCAATCGGTTAATAGGGTGATGGATAATCGGGGTTCTACTGTACATAGAAGTTATAAGTGCTATTTTTTTTTCTTTTGAGAAACGCGCTGGAACCTTTTTCTTGCATTTTTCATCACGAAACCGAAATATGTGTGAATAACTATATTTTTAATATAATTTTTCTTTGAATTCCGCTTTAACCTTGAAAGTCTTAGTTGGACGAAAGGGATGTTAAAAATGACAAAATTCCCGTGCAGTGAACAGTAAACATCTCGCCATCCACTATAAAATATTCTACACAGAGATTCATCACCTTTTTCCTCAGAAGAAAAGCATTGTTGTTGTTGTTAATAATAATAATAATAATAATAATAATAATAATAATAATAATAATAATAATAATACCAGTGTGTCGTGATATCGTGGGCGTCCAGTAAAGTGTCGTCAGTCAAAAAAGGTTGGGAACCACTCGCACATGACATATAAAAGTGACAACTAAAAAATTGGCGATTTTGAATTAACACTGTAGAAAGATGCAGAAGATTATGACGTACAACTGGAAAAAATAACATATTTCTACTTCCAATATTAACAGATAGAGAACATTTGTGTCACTTTTCTTTTGGGCATGATTTGTACGCCTTGAGTAGGAAAAAGTGACATTTCTGAGTTCGACAGAGAATGATGGTAATTGTTGTGCCAAATAAACGACACTTTTCAAATTCTTTTCTGTGAAAGTGAGTAACGTTTTACATTCTTAATAGTCATAAGCAGGGCCCGGATAGTTATGTACTAAAAATCAGTAAAATATGTAATAAAACCATGAAAATATCAAGAAATCTGTAACATCATAATATCAGAATTTCCCTACATTTTCTTGAAATATGTTGCTGATAGGCTACCGGTACCTACAGAATCACATGTCTTAACACATATATTTTGGATCCAATACTACAACTAGGTATAATAATCTGGAGATGTATGTAAATAACTAAAAAATTGAAAATTACTTATGCTGTTAATTCTCCAAATTAAGATCCCCATAACAATGAGGAGCAAACATGTGTTTCAAATTTTCAAATAGAAAACTTTTCCTGTTATCGCATAACATGGCTTTGTACTGACTAAATTAGTGTCCTGCAAGGTTCGAACATGAGACAGGCAACGAAGACATTCGAAACTTCATCTTATTTTATACAAAAAACTAATCGCAAAATCTCTACTAAAATTATTCATCGGTTAAAACATGAGTGGAGGACAGCGAATATTTTTATAACAAGGTGAAACAAAGACGATAGGCCTTCTGTAGCGCGAACATCGGCGAATATCGAACTTCGCCATACTCGACAAAACTGAACTAAACATAGCGCCCGTAATGTACGACATTAGACTAAATGATCGTTCAACTTCACATGAAGTAATGGGTCCATATTTAAACTTGCACAAATCTTGTGGTGTGTACTCAATTTCAAAGACTTCGGTATTATCTTCACTTAGCACTCTGTTAATAGCACTGATTGTCTTGAATCCTGGGTTTTTCTTCAAACTTGAAAAGAGCTTATTCTTCACTGCAGCTCCAACCGGCCCTTGTAGACTTTCCAGAGAAGTGACTACAGAATGAACAACATCAAGGCTGTCTGAGAGTTTGGAAGAAGATGTCTCCAAAGATTTAATATCAATGCATAAATGCAAAAAAATTACATTAGATGTAGGCAATATCATTTTTAAGCTTCACATCACTAAATGATTGCTGTGCTGTTTCTACAGAAACTGCATCTTGGGAATCAAAATGCTGGAGAAATTGTTTCATAGAATCAAAATTCTTCGCCTAGTAGCCTACAGCATCAGTCCAGCTTCTCCACCTCGTGGAGATTGGACGAGGACGAAGTGGAAGCTCAGCAAACAGTTCTTTGAATTTATCAACTTTGTTGTAAGCCTTTAAATATACAGTACTTTCTTTGTATTCGAAATTAGTATCTTAACATTAGAAAATTTAGGCCGAACCAGTTCTGCTATGCGATGGAATGAATGAACAGGACATGTGTGAGATGTATCATTTTAGGATATAAAACTTGCAAAGCTGTGGCATCACGTGACCGACAGACGGGCAGACAGAAAACCTTCTCGCGCAAGGTCATACAGTTCTAGGATATACAGGCATGTTATAAAATGAATAAAATTGCAACTAAGCATCGAAATATTAATAAATATGTAAAAATATGTACTTAAGAGTAAAATATGTGATAATATGTACTTAACGCAGATATGCCTGAAATATTTTTTTGCAATTTTTGTGTATTTTTCAAATCTCATTTAATACAGTATATAACTGAAGTATTTGTATGGTGTCGAAACATTCTAGTTGTAACTGGTTGAGCTAGAAACAGGTGTCCTTTTAAAAGGACAGTAGGCATATGAGCATACATTTTGAGGAATAATTGTATACTATGCTTACATGAAAGAAAACAATGTAATTGTTGTAATTTACAATTATTATTATTATTATTATTATTATCATTATTATTATTAACAAATTATTGCGTTGTTATTTTATTATAGTTTCTTTATTATTACTACTAATATTATTCTGAAGAATGATGCATTGTGCTAAATTCGTTTTAACTCTAGAATGCTTTCGTCATTGAATAGTACCGTATTGCTATTGATACGTAAAAATAAGTAATAGGCGAAAAGTGTGTTGAAGTTTCGAGGAGGAGGTTATATTGGGAGAGAAGTGACGATACATATTATAATGTAGCAATTGCTGTGGCAATGTCGAAAGACAGGTTTCAGTTCATTTTCTAAAATCTACATTGTTATGACAATGACAATTTAGATAGAAAATAAGACCTCTTCCAAAAATACTAAATGAAAAACAATAGAAACTTATGTCCGTTCAATACCTCCCTCCAGAACGTCACCAGTCCTCTACTTGTAAACAGATCTCGCTGTGCAAATCTGGCTTTCAGGTATATCTCCCTGTGAAGCAGACTCGAATAATTTCAAAGGAGCCGGGTATCGATCCCGGGACCTCTAGCTCAGCATACCAACGCTCTGCCGACTAGCTACACCCGATACTGTCTCAACTTTTCCCTTCATATCGACACACCTCAGTATGCTGACAAGACGCCAGAAACCCAATTTTGAGTGCACACGAACTCTGTGTGGCATTCGTAGGCTGCATTATAGTGATATGTCTGTATTTGAGATGAAATTTCGCCCGTAACATAATTTTCAAACGTAGATAGCATTTCATACAGGGAAAATCCAATAAAATTGAAAAAGCGAAACAATTTCAAAATATATGGGGATATGCCTACTGTCCTTTTAAAAGGACACATAAGTTTTCGTCATTGTCATGTCGCAATGAATAGATATTTCGAACGCATTGTGGTTTCACATTATATTTATGTTTATTAGGAGTCATTTGATCTACAACAATTTGTAAAATAATTCCGAACTGTAAAAATATTTAATATTCATATCTGATTTGCGTCTCGGATGCCATAGCTAAAATAAACGAACAATTCTCACGTCCACATCTCAAACTCAACGATGACCAGAACTCTAATTACCAGTCTTACCACACCTAGCAAGCCTCTAATTAAGACCAGTAATAGTGACACCTGTGAAAAAGCAAATGCGTTAATTGTAGAGAGGGTAATTTGAAACATTGACAACTGTCCTTTTAATAGGACAGTAGGCATATCTGGGTTAAGAGCAAAATATGTAAATATAGGCTATGTACGCTAATATGTTTTCGCGGGATATCAGCCGAGTTAAGATTTTGGAATGCTCCAAGCTTTCGACTGCTATCTCTGCAGCCATCTTCAGGGATGCAGAGATAGCAGTCGAAAGCTTGGAGCATTCCAAAATCTTAACTCGGCTGATATCCCGCGAAAACATATTAGCGAACCAACGCCGAGAAAGCCTCAAATCATACATAGGCTATGTACTTTCAAGTTTACGTTTTTAGGCTCTAATTGGCATGAAACTCCAACATATCGCAAATCTCGTATCTTAATGTTAATAGAAAAAACATGTAATTACATAATTATCCGGGCCCTGGTCATAAGTAAAAAAAGTGTCGGTTTTAATTATTGTTCAGAGTAAATATAATTTCCTTCCGTTCTTAGTACTATTTTTAGTAATGACACTCTTCTTTAAATAAATTCGTCACAGATGTACATTTTTAATAGTCACGTTTTGTGTTGTCACACTATTCCGTAATGAAGTTATAGCATAAGTAAATTTTCAGGAATTTATTTTAAGTTGTGACAATTTTGTCAACATTGATAACTAATGTTCTGTTAACACTTTCATTGAATGAGGTCACGTAATGCGTAAAGTTGATAGCAAGTTGTTCTGAACTTATTTATGAATATGGATATTATTTCAGAGTTAACAATGATGCCTGTAGAAATACTTACGATACAAGCAGCTCTGTCTGGAATTATCTCAAGAACGGGAATAGGAAGAAATTATATAGAGGGACTGGAAATTAAGAAAAGCAAAGAAACAAATGACGATGACTTCTGTGAGGATAGGAGAGTAGAAGAGGAAGTAAAAGGAGACAAGACTGAAGAAATTTTATTTAATGGAGGAAGATAATTAGAAATCTGAGAATATCATACGTGTTAATCTTGATAATGAGAGCAGCTCTAGATAGAAGGGATAAATGTAGAGGTGTAGTGATGAAATGAAAAGAAAAGGTGATGATAAAGCGTGGAAAACAGTCGGAATGCAAACCGAAGTTAACTTCGGAATTACATTACCTTCTGTTAAGGTCAAAAAAGTAGAACGTTATGAATTTTGGTTCAAAGTTCGTTTGATGGAGATATAGATGATTCAAATGCTGACTCAGATTTCGACTGTTCTTCGCAGACTACTTCATATTCTGTATGATCTAAATCATCAAGTGAGTCAAATTATGTTCACACTACACCTGGAGGAGATGGACATGATTCTGAATGTAACAATGGAAGGGGTCAGTACTGAAAAATGAAAAATAATGACATGAAAAACGGAGTAAATGACAAAAAAAAGCACCCAGTCTGTAAACTCGTGCAAAACATACCCTCATCGTCTTCAAGCCAAGATAATTTTCCAAAACGAAAGATGCGTATGGTAAATCATGTGGGGAGAAAAATGTAGACTTCAGTGTTCTCAAAAAAAATTCGATGACCAGAATAAAGTTATATTTGAAAAATACTGTGAACTTCAATCAATCCAATAGTGTTCTTTTGTCAAAACCTCTCACAAACAAGAGTAGGCCTAATAGTAAATAAGACGTAATAAGAAAAAGAAATGTCATCTGAGCAACAAAAATGTTCATGCAAATTGAATCAAGCATATCAAAGAAAAATGAAAGTCTCACATAAGTCACTGTATAAGATTTATTAATCTGACATTAAGACTCTCATAGGCTCTGATCGTATCCCCAAAGCATAAAAAGAATTTTACATTTCAGTGTTCAATTATAAAAATGATCAAATTGAGTAACATAAATGTTTAAAAAGTGATTTTTTATCATTTCTCAAGTATTCTTTGCATAAATTTGATAACTTATGTCTAAGTACAGTACTTCTATTCGAGCAAAATGAAATAATTAAGAAATTAGTTTCTTATTCCTGTAACAAACATAAATAACAATGACAACAACAAAATTAATCATAATTATTAGTACATCAATAATTTTTACAATTATTTGGCACTGTTATTACCATTATTACTATAATAATGACGTGAAAATATGATATAAATTTAGTTTCCACACTTAGATAAAATAATACAACTCAAATTTATTCCTGTGCCTTCCATGAAAACAATGCTTGAAAAAATATAATATAAAATTACTCTCTAAATGTCAATAAATATATTTTTCGTGGTAACAGTATTTTCTTGATTTTTAAAATGAGCATAATATCTCTTTTATTTTTACGTATTCAGTTTTTTTGCTCTCCTGAAAAATCACGTTTTTTGAGTTAGGTCACTTTTCTAGGTCATGTGCGCACTGCCTTAACCCATTATCTCCTGGCTTAGTTGCCTCAAGAGTGGTGCCTCCTTGATATCACTTGTGAAGTTAAGACCTGTATTCGAACAGTTGACTAAACAACAACAAATAAAAATAATAAATAATAATAAACAATTGAATAGCTTGGTGAAAAAGGCCTATCCCACTCTTCCCTAATTTTTTTCGCAAAATATGATGGTAGGCATCATCTAATGTGTACATACGTTCACGAATTTTTTATTTTTTATTATTTTTTTTTTGGCGGAATATAGCCTACCTAACCTTGTTATTTTTGTTACTGAAGAAGAGGAGCATAACTCACTGCTTGCCTTCTTGGTGGAAGTACAGTTCTTTATCTCAGAAATTTAAAACGTGTGCTAGGCCCTTCTTCCATCAAGCTCTTAAATTTTACTGTTAGTACCATGTTTATGTTAAGAGGTACCGGTACCTTATAATAGGACAGCAGCTATCGGTTAGAAATTACTTGAGCTTATATTGTAGCACATTGAAGAAACATCGTCACTGGAAAAAATTGCAAGCTTTAAATTGAAAGAAAATAGCGCCTGTTGCAGCTGAACAAATCAATTTTTAGAAGCAACAGAGAATAATTTATTTTCAAACTTTAAAATGATGACCGTTATACACTATAATGGGAAGATTTAAGTTGGCTTCGATCTACCACAGTAGCAGTTCTAGCCCATTAACTGAGGTGAGTGTTATATTATATTTTTATATTTCTGATATTTGTTAATTTAGATATCAGCGACAAAAATAATGATGACAAAGAATGTAATTCAGATTTTTTCATTAATTCATCATTTTCGGGAAGTCTCGGCTAATGAGTTGTTAATGTATATATCACTGTTTTCAGCGGTTCCCAACCTTTTTCGACTCGCGAACCCCTTCCACAACGATCTGAGTTGGGCGAACCACTGACTTTTAAATATACATATCGCAGACATGCATAAAATTTAATTTCAAGCGAAAGGTTTAATAACCTTAAATTAACTTAACCCTTAACGGTTAAAACCTATAGTTATTCTAGTTACGGCTTAAAAGTTACACAACGTGTAGGCCTAGTTGCAATAATAAATACAAGTTTTCATTGTAATTACTCACCTCTTTCTTGGAATTCAGTGAGAAGGTTGTGCCTGGTTTCCATGGCACAGAGCTTTGAAGTCAGGAACCACAGAAGTTAAATAAAGTCTCAAATCACTCTCAGCACAAAGTCTGTTTCTGTATTTATTTTTTTAATAGGCATATGAAAAAAACAACTTTTCGCACAAATATGTGGATGAAAAGGGTAATAAAGCCGTTATGGATTTATTCACTAACACTGGGAACTCCTTTAAACTCAACCAAAAACCAATTAGGCCCCTAATGACAAAGATTTATAACTTTTCTGTAACTGAAAAACAGTGGAAGAAGCTGCTCCTTTTCATCTACGCTTAATGAGGATTCTAAAATTGCTGACTCTTTGAAGGGATTGCGAATCCAATTGTTATTATTAGACATAGCAGGGAAATATTCTCTGAAGGTTTTTCCAAGTCCCTTCATATGTTCTTTAACCATGTTCTTGACATTTTCGTCCAAACAAAGATGATTTTCCACCAGTAAGTCGTGAAGGGTATCAAAGCAATCGGTTTGATTGCTATTGAAACACGTTTCCCAAAAATTAAGTTTTTTAAATGAATGTTTCGATACGGTCTTACACAATATAAACGTTCATATTTGATCCCTGGAGAGATAAGTTTAAACTGTTAATTTTAGAGAAAATGTCTGCCAAATAAGCTAAATTCTGAAGCCAGATTTAATCTTCCATGCACTTTGCTTGCTGAAAGGCATGGCTGGTGAGAAAAACGTAAACTTCGTCTTTAAGCTCATACAGTTTGGAAATAGTTCTACCTCGAGATAGAGATCTAACTTCTGTGTGAGACAATAAACACTTATAAATGCTTCCCATTTCCTCACAAAGCACTGCAAAGATGCGGGAATTTGTAGAGCGAGCCGTAATAAAATTAATTATTTTCACTGCATCATCCAGCACACATTCAATCCATCGGACATGCGTTTAGAAACAAGAGCCTGTCTATGAATGCAACAGTGTTTCCAAAAAGCGTTCGGCGCTACCAATTTCACTTTGGCAACAAACCTAGCATAACACACTCTCATAGATTTCGCACCATCTGAACAAATGCCTACACAGTGAGTCCAGTCTATTAAATTTCTGCGAAAGTATTCGTCGGTTAATTTAAATATAGCTCCTCCTGTAGTTCTCTCTTTTAAGGATTTGCAGAATAGTAGCTCCTTTTCTACAGACTCCCCATTAATATAACGGACGTCAAGCTGAATCGCAAAAGAAGGACTGGCACGAACTCTTTCCAAAATTTCACTTTCGACATAGTTTTCCATGTCTTTAATCCGGCAGTTGATCGTATTGTCGGACAATCGTACTATATTGACTTTTTTGTGAAAGATTCTCCAAGCATGCACTGTACTACATCATTTATACATGGCCCCACTAAATCTTCAGCTATTGAATGAGGTTTTGCAGTTTTAGCAATTCTGTAGCTAACGCGATAAGACGCTTCAAGAGCATTCTCATTGTCACTGTTTGCAGCGGATACAAAAGTAGTTAAATCATTTTTCCACTCGTTAGCTTTTCGTGTAAAAAATCAGCAGATTTGTTTACGTGGGTGGGGTGTTTAATTTGTAAATGGCGTTTAAGTAGAGAAGGTTTCAGACTACCTACTGTTAGCAAGAATGTCGCCACAAACAACACACTGTGGTCTTGGACAGTCTTTGTCACCTATATATGAAAATCCAAACCTAATGTAATTATTATCATCGCACTTTCTTTTCTTTACACACGGTTCACTTTTGTTGGATTGACACATATCACTAGAAGCTGAATGACCTGTTGACACAACACTAACTTGCGATTTTGTTAAACCCTGTTTCTCTTTCAAACTTCCACTTTTCAGCCAGTTATCCATTTTAATGTGAACGGAAACGATTCTGATACACAACTGACAAATTACTGCATTTGCCACAAGGAAAGAAGTTATTGAAAATACAAAATTAAAAGTAAGTTTGTTGAAATTCCACATTAACATCTAAAATCAAAGGCCTGACCGCCATGTAACCGTTCCTTAGTCGGGTCCCGGTACTGTTGTTAGTATTGTTAGAACACAAAGAAGCTGGTAGACTAAATTCCCAATGTAGCGAAATCAACAATGCCGGAGAAATGAAGGAAACAATAATAGGCCTAACCTCGAAACCCGCCATTACGTAAAAGTTTTGGCGAATTCTTTGAAATATTTTGCGGTTCGCGAACCACAGGTTGGGAAATTATGCCTGTTTTGAATCGCATAATTACATACATATGTTGCATTTTTCAATGCAAACTAGCGGAATTCTAATCATGACTCGTTTCTCCACTATAAACGGCGTGCTCCGTGTGCGATTTAAACGCACAGCGTATGCGTGGTGAGTGACATCCCTGGTTTAGACATTCCCTATCACCGAATTATGAATTTGGCAAGATAGGCAGAAATATACAGCACAGAGAGAAAGGGAGAGGGACAGAAACGGACAGAAAATTCTAAGTGGACCGACATCTTGTAAGTGATTACTCAACTTCGAAGCCGGATATGAAGTTGAAAATAAGAAAAAAATTGGTGGAAAGTGCACTTGGGCTGTTCGTTGGACATAAATTTATGTAAGACGTAAAATATCCGTACAATATTCACTCTGAATAATGACAGGAAAGAATATTTAGTGAAAAGAGACAAAGAGTTTATATTTTACAAGTACAGACATGCATTCGCAGCTTAATTTACTAGATTAGCTCAGATAAAAGCGTCTCACGCACGCACTATAAAGACTCAAGAAAGGTAGCGAAGTAGAACTCTCCTTGATATAAATAATCCGCCGTCACCAAAGGTCACAAGTACTTGCTTAGTTCGGTTAGCTTGTATTACGCTCAAGTAACTGGTCGAATATGAGGGCCACGGATATACAGATGTTCCGAAATGATTACCCTGATTTCAGACTGTTATTGCTTTTCACTAACGTCACTGATTTCTGATTTTCCTTTGTAAGTGAGATGATACACTCTTAAAGTTTTGGTGGCTAAGTGCTTCAGTTTTCAATACCGCCGCAAGGAGCGCTGTATACCTGGATATGTGAAATGACTTCGCTACAGGAAAAGGCCAAGTGTATACTGTACAAATTTCACGGAAAAGTTTCTGCGATGGTGAGTATGGTCGCATTTCAGGAGAAGATCCGAGCAAAGAATGCGAGCTTTTCACCCACTCTTACGACCAAACCCCGACACGGGATCGGCCGGTCAATGACTGAGACTTGTTTGTCGCAGTCGGTCAAAGACACCACCCCTATCCACCTGCTCCTTCATAAGTGCTGAGTTACTAGCTTACCATCTCCTCTTACCCCGCAAGGACCATACTCTCCTATGTATTTCGATATTCAAAGAGACTGAGTCATAGGCTAAAGCTGTATGTTAAGTAGAATATTCATCTCACCATATCATAAAACAAATATTTTGAACTTATTTCCTTCTGGTTTTTGAGGTAAGAGCGGTTATAATGGTCTGTCTATTTCTAAAGCGTACCCCTTTCGATGATTCTTTCATTGTAGGGAAAAGGTCGTAGAAGTGATTTATATCTGGAGAAAACGGAGGATGCTCTAGAATTTCTCAGTTCCACCTGCTAAGTAAATTAAGCACTTGGGAAGCCACGTGACAACAAGCACGATCGTAAAGCACAATGGAATGGCTATCCAAGTGATTTCGGTGCTTCCGGCGCAATGCTGGTCGTAAATTGTGTTCCAAAAAGTGACTATAATACGCAGCATCTACGCGTATTCCATTTGAAACAGTGGGGGTGATTAAAATATCTTCACAATCATTAACAACAATAAACAACATTTTGAATGGATCCAACTCGTCTACATTTCTTTGGCCTTGGGGATCCTGAATGCCACCACTCGCTCCGTTGCCAACTTAGATTGATAGCAGTAGATCCAAGTTTCATCCAAAGTTATGAATTATCATGTTTCTAAGGAAGAGTTCTTGTTCATGTTCGTAGCGTTGTAAATGTACGCTTGGTGTTTCCACTGTACGTATTTGCTAAATATTTCCTTAGACTGTTGCAGATAACAGTCCTATTATTACAAACATTGCATATAAAGTATAAATAAGATTATTACGTTTTAACTTACAGATAATACATCAGTAAAGTCCTGCGTCTGATTACTTTGAGTACAAGTTAGGTGTGCATGGATCATACTACAGTAGCTTCGCTTGGTACGGAGGGCTCTGACTCTCTTCCCGCTCCGTTTCGTGTGTTTACATCTTCTGCTTATTCGTGTGTCTGCCTGTATATGGACTGAACAATGAATACTACACACGTGGATTTAATAACAAACTAAATATATATTAGAATATACAGGAACACAGAGAGAAAAATGGATAAACCATGTCAACAGGATGAATAACAGCAGAATCCCAAAAATGATCTTCCGTTAGAGACCGCAAGGGAAAAGATCAATAGGACGTCCTACAAAAAGATGGAACGAGTCTGTAATAGGCAACATGGCTTAACACATTTTGGAAAATGGTGATGGTGACTAAATATTTATTTAAAACCAACTTATTATGGTTTTAATGGTTTTAGTGTAAACTTTTTAGCTTCTTATTTGAATGATAGGCATCAATCTGTCTTTGTAAATGGCAAAATGTTACAGTATCAGGTATTAAAACGTGGTGTGCCTCAAGGTTCTGTTTTGGGACCTTTACTGTTTATTATTTATGTCAATGACCTTCCTGACTACATTCGTGATGGGTGTTTAGAGTCTTATAGGGCTAAGTTGCTGATTATTTAATTATTAATACTATTCATAAAAATAGTGATATATTATCTATGGAACTTGCTTATGCATCAAATAGGGTTATTGATTGGTGTGGTGCGAATAACCTTATGATTAATTCCAACAAAACGGAAAATTTAAATTTTAGTATAATTCGTCTTACTACTGCTAGTGATATTGATATTAGGTTTCTGGGTATCTATCTTGAGCCTCGCTTGGCATGTCAAACTTATGTAAACTATGTTGCAAAGAAAATAAAGTTACTTTATGTTAAGGTTATTAAGGAATAATTTACCAATCAATGTATTGTTCACAATATTTCATAGTCATGTACAAAGTCATTTAAATTATGATATTATTCTTTGGAGTTACCACACTTCTGCACATGCTTTCTTCGTATTACAAAAGAGAGCTTTAAGATTAATTTTTGGAATCTCAACTACGACTCACTGTAAACCTCTTTTTATAAGATCAAACATTTTGACATCGCCGTTGATGTACGTACGTATTGGGCTGTCTCCTTTACGTTAGAAATAACACTAATAATTTAATAGCCTGCATTTCTGTTCATAATTATAATATAATAATACAAATTTATATATTGACAAAATGTACAGTATTACTCAATATAGTTTTCTTTAGTTTACTTTGAAATTATTTAATAGTTTATCTATTGATATAAGAAATCTCCCATTCCGAATATTTAAGAGACGGGTTAGGTCAGTTTTGATGGTAACTCCACTATATGATGTAGAAGAGTTTTTTTTTAATATTCATATATTTTAATTTCTATTTAATGACAATGTCATATGCTGTCTATCTGTCTGTCTGCCTATGATTAACAGACGATTATTCTCACAATAAGTAAAACGCATCTAGATTCCAGATAGATCTAGTATTTTGTTTCACAAATTTTTTCATCCACAAAGTAAAAATTAATGCTCATTATTTTTCTCCTAGCCACGAGTGGGGCTACTTCCTTCATTGACTTCTAGCAGAATGTGGTGCCCACATGTGGCGAGCTAACACGTTAAAGTACGAAGTGTCCAACATGCCCGACTGTCCAACAGACCCTAATTTTCCCTACATTATATTGGAAATGTAACTGAAAACTGTAGTTACTATTTAAAGCGATAAATAATAACCACACATCCAATTTGAGTTTTAATAATGCATTCTTGTTTATACAAGCAGTTAAATTTGGGCAGTGTGATAATGACATTACAATATATATATATTAGGAGCAGTCAAATGAAAACGGGTCAGATGCCAAAAAAGTATAATAGAACATTTATTACCTCAATAGTAATCTCCAAAACTGTTTATAAATTTATCCCACTGCGAGACAAGACGAACAATCCCATTCTTGAAAAAGCTTGTGGGCTGTCTACCGAACCAGTTCTTTAACCAGTCACACACGTCTTCGTAAGTTACAAAACGAAGTCCACGAATACCTTTCTTCAACTCTCCAAAAATGTGAAAATCGCATGGGGACACATCTGGGCCGTAGGGGGGAGCTATTGAAGCGTTTCCTAACAAAATCTCTGCATCATATTCCTCATGGAGTTGGGAGTATGTTGGCGAGCATTATCGTGAAGAAGGATAACGCCGTTCGATAGCATTCCAGGGCGTTTTGACTTAATGGCATGTCTCAGTTTGCGTCAAGTTTCTTGATAATGCTGTGCATTGATTGTGGCCCCATGCTCGAGAAATTCAACTGCAGGGCCCTTGGAATCGAAGAATGTCAACATGACTTTACCGGAACTTGTGTGTATTGCTTTGGACTTTTTCGGTGGGGTAGAATCCATGTGTTTCCATTGTTGGCTCTGCCGTTTCTCTCCGGTTCAAAATGGTTTTCTCCGATTCGTCCCCAGTGATAATACGGGACAGAACTGCATACTCTTCCTCGTGGTATTGTTGCAAGTGACCCAGTGAAGCAGCCATTGTTTTTCTTTTGTTCCTCCGTCAACTGAAGTGGAACCTATTGCGCGCAGATTTTACGGTTATGCAGGCGCTTCGTCGCAAAGACGTGTACGGAACCATGACTTGTTCCCACCAAAGGACAAAGTTCTTACCCGTCGATTTACCCGTATAAGACCATCAACGTCAGCAAAAACAACAGAAGTGATGGCACGATGAGCCTGTCCTGGGCGAGCATCGTGTTGCAGTGACACGCGTCCCTCTCGTAATCTCTTATGCTATTCCAATACACGCGAACATGACGTTCTGTGTTCGCCGTAAACAGCAGACATACGACGATGGATTTCTTGTCCTACTCCTTCAGCAGTCAAAAATCGCATTACACCTTGCTGTTCTTCTTTACCTGGCTCCATTAGTGATGTTGGACGAACACACGTATCTCTAACCTCACTTCCAGCACATTAAACGAACGACTAGTGTATAAGCAGAGGTTGTAACTGTGTTTTCGCTAGTCGCCACCAGATATCAGTTCAGCAATCAAATTCCAGTGGTATCAATTGCCCGCCGTAAGATATACGCATGGTGACCCGTTTTCATTTCACTGTCCCTCATAATTATGCAGCTGCATACTTTCCTTTTACTCTCGCCGCGATCGCGACAAAGCGATAACAAAACAAAACAATATCCGACTTCCACAAGATGTTCAAGAACAAACTTCAGGAAATATTTACCAATGACTGTTTTAAAAACAAATTTCACTGTTAATAAAAATGAAAAAAAAAAAAAAAAAAAAAAAAAAAGAGAGAGAGAGACAGACAGAGAAAATGCCGCCCTCCTAGAAATTGTTGCCCTAGGCTGGTATTGCTACCAGCTACATCAGTCACCGCTAGGGGAGCTTAATACTAGCAATGTTGCCACCAATTAATTATCGATATGTATTTTGAAAATAAAGCAACTTAAAAGTTTTGTACACTTCTTATTGAACTGAGAGTTTAACAGTTCGTGAAGCATTAAGATGGCATCTCACACTATTGGTTCCTTATCTCAAAATACTCATGCTGTGCACCTGTCATCACTATCATTTTGATCCTGTTAATCTTTAACTCCCAGTACACCTTTAGCAATGGTAGTTCTCATTTAGGGTGATGTCCCGTTATCAATGAAGCAAAGTGAGCAGTAAGATATATTCTTGATTATGATAATATGGAAGGGGGGGGGGAGTTTTTTATTTGTACCAAGGAAGACATGATGGAACATGAATGTTAGAGTAAATTAAGTATTCAGACAAAACCTACTTCATATCTGCCTTGTCTTTACTATGACAAATGTTATATAACCATTCGGAAATTCCTTGGCAAAAGATCGTCTTTTGCACAAGTTTCGGCCGGCCGCACTAGGAAGTGATAGTTAAGTAATTCAGTGTCTAGATCTATATACCTATGTTTATGATGGTCAGTGAAAACACGGAAGGACAACTAAAAATTACTACAGCCATAAAAAGCGTCTAAAAGATTACAAAACAATCGCTACATCATTTGGAAAATATAAACATCTCAACAGAATGTTCTGAAGTAATTGCTCCTGGTGGCAGACATCCAATGTGGCAGTGTGTGCTTGTGTAACACAAATCGATTCCTGCCGTCCCGTTTAGTACACAACAAATGGCAGACGGGTGCTCCAATTTCCTTGATAAATTGACGTCGAGCACGTGGCATGCGACCGCAGGACTCTAAGCACGTCAACTGTGTCTAACGGGAAACATTTTAACTTGCATTCTACTTTCTGCTTTCATTTCGCCTAGCTTTTTAAAATAAATGCAAAGCTGAGTGACGAATGCCGCATCAGATTATGGTAGCCAATATTTTAGAAAATATAGAGACTATGATTTTACTTATTTCGAAACAGACATAAAACCCAATTCTTGATATAAGTAGAAAAACACAATGCGTAAGTATCCTCTAAATGGTCTAAATAGAATTAATTCAAAACGGCCCTCGTTGCAAGAAAAGTATAACTCTAGAGATGAGTTCGATCATGAGCAATATATACTGCGACAGTATGTCGTGCACACAGCACGCTGTTAGACTATTCTATCTTGCCACATATTTTTATTATGCAACTACAAAAGGTTCCTTGAAGTGAGGGCGATGATTGTCACAGTCACGTTCAAGGAGTTCGTGACTCATGGAGATACTCAAACATTTCAATATGTTTGGTTGTTTATGCGCTTAGTTTCTGAGTCAGCCCCCAAGAAGAAGAAAAGAAACAGTTTATTCACAGTTCAGAAGCGAACCACTACGGATAACCGTCTCTTAGGTTACAACGAAGAACAAGGCGCTTATTCTTCTGGACTGCAGGAGAGCCTGAAATTCCCAGTAGCACATTACTCGTTCCTGCCTATGGCCATTGAGAAACTGGAGTCCAGGGGTTTACCTCTCCTCGACTCCTTGTCGGTAGCTGGAGATGCAGAAGAGAGGCTGAAAGGTGCGTAGAGAAATTCTCTAAAAAGTCATCATAGCGTGCCAGATAAATAGTGGTCCAAGTCATTAGCAGAAAGTATGTTGAAGAGGTAGATGAACTCTGGGGAAGTACTGGGGGATCATACAAGGGTCCCTCTTTTCAAGTTTTTCCCAGTTACATCCTGTGATGTTGAATGTTCACTATCAGCATACAGGCTTGTAATGACTGAAAAAAGGCGTTCCTTTACAATAGAAAGCCTGGAAAAAAACCCTAAGGGCCATATTCATAGACATTCTTAACGCGGGCTTCCGGTGGATGATCAGCGAACTAACGTTTTTCGTATTCATACACCAGTGCTGGCGATATGATATGATATGAATCCTGTACAAGTAATCAGTCGATAGCCGGTGGGGGGGATAGCACCCTTAGTGTTCACTGTCATTTAAACCGTGCCAAAAGCAGTTACATTTACACAAGTAAAATTATTTTATATTTGCTATTAGAATCTTTTGAAAATAAAAGTAGAGTTAGAAGTTTTCTGAATATCTCAATACAAGTGCACTAAAGCTTTGCGCAGCCAATTATTTTTAAATTTATAGTGCATACTTAAGTGCATATGTCAAGTTTTTACTGCATAGTTGCGTGATATTTTGGCAGTAAAGTATATATAAATCCTCGATCTAGATATATCTTAAGGTCCACATCTGAGGAATATCGGTCAGCGCGTCTGGCCGCGAAACCAAGTGGCACGGGTTCGAATCCCGGTCGGGGCAAGTTACCTGGTTGAGGGTTTTTCCGGGTTTTCCCTCAACCCAATACGAGCAAATGCTGGGTAACTTTCGGTGCTAGACCCCGGACTCATTTCACCGCCACTTCATTTCATTCAGACGCTAAATAACCTTAGATGTTAATACGGCGTCGTAAAATAACCCAATAAAATAAAAAATATAACTTAAGTGCATCTCCTGGCAGACATCATCTGCTCCCGACGGAGCTAGGCAAGTCACAACACAATAACCGGGAGTTACGCCGTAGGTTTATAGAGGAATATGAAAGTCTTCTGGAGTTAGGATATTCATTCCATCCTTCATATATGAATGAGATAAAACAAAATTAAGAACTTGATAAACTTTTGGTTCTGTTAACTGAAATGAAAACTGGTGTAAACCGCGATGATTGTGAGAAGAAAAATCAACAATTTGCGTTCCAATTATCGCAAAAACTTAAGAAGATATTTCAAATCAAATTTAAAGGAGTGCAATTTTCTCGCTCTTAGAACCATTTTTAACCAACCATGTACAAATACGGAAATAAAATTTGGAGTTCCCTTATTGTATAAGTTTCGCTTACAACATACTGCTCATGTACAAAAAAATAAGAGCCCCTGTATATATGCTACTTGTGAACAGTTTGAAATTGGACAGGTGCACTCCCATCAAGACTAGCTCTAAATTTTGAAGTTACTAGTGCTTCAGGTCAGTGACTCGTGCGTGGTTTGTACTTTTGTACATGACATTGATCCACCAGTTCGAAATGCACAGATAATAGCTACATATTACACTAGTCAGACTTCAGATGCATAGAAACAACTTGTTCTTCCTCTGATACATATTGTCAAGTGAGATGTACTGCCTGACAATAGATGTATACATCAGCCAGAACCTCAATAGAGGATAGTTGCTAACCACTAGGATCGCTAATATCACCTCATTACAGACAATGCAAAATAGTATCTGCACAGTCTATTATACTAATAATAATAATAATAATAATAATAATAATAATAATAATAATAATAATAATAATAATAAATTAGTAATGTATTTACTAGAGTAACTTATATTTTGAATTTAACAGTATGGAATTGAAATAAACAATACGTAGAGTAAAATATGACTGTTTTGTCATTTTTACTGAAATGTATCCCATTTAAGCCATTCGAAAACTTTTTAGACATGCCGCGCATCATAGTGTGGATCGATAAAAAATCATATTCATCATCGCATCCTTTACAGATATAATTTTAGAAAAATTAAAAAAAAATAGCTAAAATGATATGATATATTTATTGTCAAACCAAACTTACATTTTAGTCATGATGTACCTTCACATTTCTGTTTTTTTCAATCCATCATTACTATAAAAAGAATTTCATATCTCAGTTTCTCGTTTTCCCTTTTTATTTCACATCGTTTCATATTAATTTATTCCTACTTTACTTTTCTACAATCCGCCAATCCCTAATTACAATCTAAATAGCTCAAATAGTAGCATACATTAAAAATAATTAATACTTAAAAATGCTAATATTAATAACTCACTGGCATTATGGAACCCGGATGCTCATTGCTGCCTGGACATCAGGACGTCATATCATTTCCTAAGCCACTTTCTTGAATTCTCTCCATAGTGTACTGCTCTCAAAGGAGGAGATAGCCAAGAATTTAGACCTGTTTCATAACCTTGTGGACTCCATGCCGCGCATAATGAGGGCAGATGTTAACGCAGGTGGTTTGTGGACGAGATGCTAGTCCCCACCATAGCCTTGTTTTGTTAATATATTAACAAATTGTTTGTTTTTGTTAATTTAATTATTTATTTGTGTTTGATATGCGTCCGTTTTTTTTAGGATCTGAAACAAGCATTTTTGTTTATACAGGCCAGGTCTCACCTATTAATAGCCCACAGATGATGGGCAATACTATTTTTACAAGGCAGGCATAACGAAGTTTGTTAAGAAATGCCATTTCACATTTAAACTAATAAATTAAGTAAAAGTTAAAATAAAAAAAAATAATTTTACCGTACCAGGAGGCGAACTCACAACTTCTGGCACGGATGGCAGACTTCTTACCACTGGGCCACACACTGATCGTAAGGTTTATCACATTATAGACGGATGACTTTCAATGAAGAGACACCACAGCAATGACTTGCAGTGGGTTACGTTTACACGACTGAACCGCGCGATAGAACTTAGAATTTCTATCGACCAAGAGTCAGCCCATTATTTTTGTCGCTAAGTGTACATATGGTATTTCCGTGCATGAATTCTGTATTACCATATGATGAAGGACGGGTGGAGCGGAAAAAAATTCTCTTGGACACTGGGACTCAAGCCCGAAGAAGAAGAAAAAGAATAAGATAATGATGATGATGATGATGATATTCATTCACAGTGTTCTGTCCAAGGATAGGTATTTCATCCCAAACTCGGCATTCTCAAATTTTTCTATTTTTCTCCTTCTGATACGTCTCCGCTTAAGATCCATGTAAATTTTTAAATTTATATATCTTTTCACCATTCGTGAGCTGCCACAAGGGACAAAGAGTACTTAACCATAGAAATTTTTACAAGTTCATGAAAAACCATTGATTTTGTTTTAACAATGAAATTCCTACAAGTACATAATAATAATAATAATAATAATAATAATAATAATAATAATAATAATAATAATAATAATAATAATAATAATAGCAACATTAGTATCATGAAAATGATAATTTACAGTTGTAAGTAGTCTCCCCCTTACATTCACATATTCATGTGTAATCGTATTCAATATATGTATTAGAATACTGAACCTATCATTCTAATTCTAAAGGAAATAATAATATGTCATACGGCGTTCCTTTCAATTAGCTAATAAAACTACTTTCTTATAAGTATTTACATTTTAAATGTACCAATATAGCCTATTGTAGTTACTTATCTTTCAATCTTCTGATAATATAAGGACTGCTTTCGCTATCTATTAGATCCAATAACTTGTTATCCCATTCTTTCAATTTTATGGGTCCCCCCCCCCCCCGCCATCTCCTTCAAATCGAGTTTAGAATTTACCCTGTCTTTCATATCTTGCACTTTCTCGTTATTTGCTGTATACAGTTAAACATTGTTTGAAAGCAGCATAAGCCTTTGCCTTCATTTCTTACATTTGAGGCAACAGCTATTTGTTTAGGAGAATTGAGCACTCCTTTAACAAATCGAGAAATACCGCTTGACATTTTGTGTTCTCTTCATTTGTTCCAAGATGAAGACTGAAAGCTTTGAGGACATTTAAAAACGTAAGACTTAAAACGCCAAACAAAACAATATTTTTATTTCTGCTTTCACACTTAGATAAGTGATAGACTGAAAATTGTAAAAAAAACCATTTTATATTATACACTGCTCAAAACAATTAGAGGAACACTTGTAATAAATTGAAAAAGTTAGTCTTTTTTTTAAGCTGTTGTGCTGAAAATTGGACAATATGTAAATTAGAACATTAATTTAATCTATGGATACAAATTTTAAAGATCCATGGTCTAAATACAGAGTAATTACCTGAAATAACAAATATGGAGAAATCTTCGATACCGGGAGTCACTGGCAACTTCTAATTATTGGTAAGCTTTCTGGCGTTGCTACAGTGACGAATCCTGATTATTGCCTTTTTTATTAAAGTCACTGAGAAAATGAAGCATTTAAATGAGTTTGAAGTGTATCATACTCTACTTCTTTTACGACAAGGTCAATCACTGAGACAAGTGGCTAGAGAGCTTAAGGTTTCTCCTTCCTTGGTGTCCAGGTTACGCAACAGGCACAGAGAGACAGGTCAGTATTATAGAAGACCTGGCTAGAACCGTAAATTTAAAACAAGTCCCCAGGACGACAGATATATTGTCCTATCTGCTCTTCGACAGCGTAAAAAAACTGCAAGAGACCTGCAGAATGATCTCTATATGGCTTCCGAAATCCAGGTTTCAGACCAAACGGTAAGGAACAGATTAAGGAAAGAGCATATTCGTCCAAAAAGACCTTTAAAAACAGCGTTTGACAAATGAGCATAAGACAGCAAGACTTAGATTTTCTGAAACCCATGCGGATTGAAATCTGAACAAATGGCAATCTGAGCTCTTCTCGGACGAATCAGGGTATCGTCTTACACGTTGTGATGGTTGTTTAAGGGTGTGGGGACGGCCAGGGGAAAGATTTTCTATAGAGTTGTACAGGAAATTGATAGATTCGGTGGAGGTACCATAATGGTGTGTGCCGGAATTATGTACAACAATCGTAAGGACCTCGTAATTGTTCCCCAGCGATTTAATCCTATCCGGTACATCAAGGACGTTCTAGAAGAGCATCTAGTACGTGCTGCCATTGGAGTGGGCCCTGGATTTCTGTTTGGTGAGGATAATGCCAGGGCACATTCTGAAGCTGTCACTAGGGATTTCCGAAGGGAGAATGAAATTGAGGTAATGGAGTGGCCAGCGATCAGTCCACATCCCAACCCTATTGAACACTTGTGGGTTCTTCTGGATACGAAAGTTAGGAACCGACATCAAGCTCCACAAATCCTGCAGGAACTTGGAGATGCACTAAAGGAGGAATGAGAGAATATCCGCCAAGAGAAAATACAGAATCTCATAGAGTACATGCCACGAAGGTGCCAAGCTGTCATCGAATGTCGTGGAGGCCATACACGATACTAGAACTTTATAACTGGTGTTTACGTTTGATAAGTAAGGACAAGATTCAATTTCTTATATAGTGCAATGTTTTTAAAAAGTTGTTTGTTGACATTATTCATTTGTTTTTATTGACATGGAGATAAAATTGGCCATAAATAACCATAAATAATATATTTTATTAATTTCATGTCTGTACCTTTATCCAATGAAAAAATATTTAAATAGATCATAGTGTTCCTCTAATTGTTTTGAGCAGTGTATTACATATTTAAAAAAAACAATATTTGTTTACACACGTAGCGTCTGGAGACAGAAAACTCTACATACGCTGAGTGATTAGTGCTCTCTCACCTCAAATTCTGAGTGAGAAAATTTTCACCAGAATTCACTACTGTAAATAATAATGAGCACTCATAAAGTAAGTTTCAGTTTCAATCTCGTCACCCATTGTTACGGTAAGTTTTCTCCCATAGAGGCTGACGATAACGAGATTTCAGCCTATCTTGGTGATACTGATACAGTAAGTTTCCTCCCCAAAGAGGCTGATGATGGGATTTTAGACTTCCTCGGTAATATTGTTACGTTAAGTTTCCTGCCCATAGATAATGAGAGTTTAGGTATATACTCGTACATCTTGATCACACAACTTTAACACTGTATCACTAAGGGATAAAAATATATGATATTATATATATATATATATATATATATATACACACACACATACATACATACATACATACATACATACATACATACATACATACATACATACATACATACATACATACATACATACATACATACTTCATGTGCCAATGAAGTAACTTTGAAAATACCTTAATCGACTAGTTTCGACTTGGGAGCCATCTTCAGAACTACATGGTCCGTGCGTGCTGTGTAGTGTGTAGTCCAATAGTGAGTGAGTGAAATTTCAGTTGTTTTTTGAGGGTTTGTTGCGAGTGTTTTCGTGTATCTGTATACAGTATTTCGTATTGTCCTAATGTGTTTAGTTTCTGGTTTTTCGGCTGGATATGTAAAATTTCCATGTCTGTGTCTATGTTGCTGTAGGTGTGGTTGGCGTTTGTAATGTATTCTGGATATGTGGAAGTGGTGTGTGATTTGGTTATGGCTGTAATGTGTTCTTTGTAACATGTTTGAAATGACCTTTTATTCTTTTCAGATTTTCATCCATTCTCACTGTTGTAGGCCTTCGTAAATATGAATTGTTTCATTAATTCCCCTTTGCTACAGAGAAACTTGTGCATGGTGCAAAATTATTCTAAATTATTTTTCTTTTTGTATGTAACTTCGAAAGTTTTTGTCACTTTTTCATGAAGTATGACACTTAGTTCTATTGTGTACTCTTATTATCTCTGTCTTTATTTTCGTAGCAAAGAAAATAAATAAATAAATGAAAATAAAGTGTCATCACGATACACACTAAATGAATACGATAGTACATAATATCAATGAATTTACACGCAATATAATATTACGATTAACGATTATATGGTGTTCAGTGCTGCCAATCTGTGCTTTAACATTAAGTGTCCTTTATCTGACAAAAGTCATAAATTATGTGAAGTCCCATAAAATGAACAAACATACATTTACAGATTCAAATGAGAAGCACACAGCTTGTCAAGGGGGACAAGGAAAACATTTTCACCAAATGATTTTAACTTACTAAAAGCTGCTAAAAGTAAGTAGCTTATGTACTTTTTTCCACTCTCACTGCCGTAAGTGTGCTGTTATTAGGCCTACATTGTTTTTAGGGAAATGAATAGATTTTATCGTGATATTGCTGGTTGCGATTGACGATGAGAAGTAAGTGAACGTAAAGCCTTTGTTTTACTGAACCAACGCATGCGACGTGTGGAGTGCGAAGAGCGCCTCGCATCTCGCATGTCGCATGCGTCGGTTCAGAAAAACAAATGCTTAACTGAGGACATGACCCGAATAAGGGCCTTTACCGCTATACGCCCCTTTTCCGATTATTGCTGAATTTGTAAGTAGAGTGTCTACAGTATATTGTAGTAACGTTTTGTCTCTCCATAGAGTATTCCATCTCAAGGAAAAAGCATTGGTCTTAAGCTTTGGTTTTTCTGAAGCAACGCATGCGATTTGCGAGGTGCGAGGCCCGCCTCGCACAAATCCGGACTACACGAAAGATAGTGAGTGGTTTCTATAACTGCGAGGTGCAAGGTCTGCGTACACAGACCTCGCACATCGCAGTTATAGAAACCACTCACTATCTTTCGTTTAGTCCGGATTTGTCCGCCTCGCACTTCGCAACTCGCATGCGTCGGTTCAGAAAAACCAAGGCTTTACCGGTCTTGACTAGTACACTGTTGCCGCAAGATGCCTCCGTTAGTAGAACGAGTAAGATAAAGTAACTCTATCTCACTCTCTTCTTAACACGTACAGCGTTCTAACAAGTTTATCGTACAAGATAGGTTTGTTGAGGCCGTTGAATTGATAAAAAACCTATCAATGCCGTAATGATGCCTGCAAAAACATACTTTATATTTTATATGCGGTACATTATAACTAGACTTCGGACATTTAGGCCATTAACCAACTTTCAGACACCTCAATTAGGCTCCATAATAATCAAAAGTAGGGATTAAAATACAGTTTTAGGGACCTAAAACGTTACTACAATTACAAATAACAGTAATAATAATAATAATAATAATAATAATAATAATAATAATAATAATAATTCATTCGTAGAGTTCTGCCCAAGGGCAAGTATTTCACTTCAAACCCAGCATTCTCCAGTCTTTCCTATTTTCCGCCTTCCCCTTTGATCTGCATATGATCCATATATCTTCTTCTGCCCTGAACTCTTCTCCGTTCACCACCTTCCAGTGCATCCTTCAGAAGACAGTTTCTTCTCAACCAGTTACCCAATCAATTCCTTTTCCCCTTTCTGATCAGTTTCATCATCATTCTCTCTACATCCACTTTTTCCAACACAGCTTCGTTTCTTACTCTGTCCATTTCACAGGCTCCATCCTTCTCCATTGCACATTTGAAATACTTCTAGTCGCTTTTCTTCACTTCGTCATAATGTCCATGTTTCTGCCCCATACAATGCTACACTCCACACAAAGCACTTCACTAGTCTCTTCCTCAGTTCTTTCTCCAGAGGTCCACAGAAGATGCTCCTTTTTCTATTAAAAGCTTCCTTTATCATTGCCGTTCTCCTTTTGGCTTGTTGGCAGCAGCTCATGTTACTGGTTATAGTATACCCTAAGTATTTGAATAATAATAATAATAATAATAATAATAATAATAATGATAATAATAATAATAATAATAATAATAATAATAATCAGAGACCGGAAGTTTAGGCATTATGAATTATTAAAATAGGCAGGCAAAAAGACATCATAAATAGCTAAAATAGGAAGGTAAAAAGGCATTACAAATAGCTAAAATACGCAATAAAAGGCAATTACAAAAACCTTGCCCTAGACCCACAACATTGCACTTTCCACAAAGGGATTTCGGCAGCAAGAAAAACTTTACATAAGTCGAATGCAAATTGATATTTTCGACTCGATGTTGCAATTACTGTTGGAAGCAAAGAAATCTTCTTCCCAGTAGCCTTGGAAAGTTCATTTTTGTGTTTGGTTGTACTGATATGTTGCGATATGAAATATTTAGCCACCTACAACTAGAGATGGCCGATATTTCACAAACCGATATTTTGTCACAGGTATTTTTTTGTCACAGATGAACCTGTGACTGATGACGCGAAATATCTGTGACAAAATATCGCTATCGAAATCTGCTCCATAATCAGTATTTTATGACCGTTGCAACGTCTGTGACTGATATTTTCTCCTCTACGTCGTGAGTTTGCGCATGCGCATGATACAATAACAGCAATCAGGCGGTGGTATTTGATTATTTTTTCGTGACATTTTGTTCAATATTATTTTTTTCAAAGTGACGATGTGTTGCAAAATAATTAGCGGCATTATAATAATATAATCATGAATCTAACATTTTGTTTTCATATTTAGTCTGTATATATGCTTTATAAATATTTTACGTATTCCCCGAGATCTTCACATTTTCATATTACTGTGAATTTATATTAATGTGTAAGTATTTTCCACCCAATTTTTACGCAGTAACAATATTTTTTTTAGTTATACTATTAATTACAAACAGAATAGGCTAGTCACAGGAGCCTACATTATTTTAATATCTTTACCGTCCTGTATATCTCTCATTTATGTATGATCCAGTTTTAATGTATAGCTCCAACACGAACCGTGCAGGGTAGTATTAATTAAAATAATTAAACTTAAAATAAAATTATTTTTGTAATAAGTTCTTTACAGGTATGTTGTTTATGGTTATTAACTCTTATGAAATCGCACAGTGCTTCCTAACATTGGTACTTGTGTGGGGTGTTATTTCACCCCAATTAATAGGCCTAATCAATGCTCTAAACTTGATATTTAGTGATTTTTATCTTGATATTGTTAAAATAATCAACTTGCAAGTAATTTTCAACTTTTAAATATAATACTATGGGGTAGTTAGCAAAAATTGTCAATTTTATAAATTCCAAAAAGATTGACATCTAGCAGACACTGCGCCATCAAATCGTTCTCATTGCCCTTGCACACTTTTAAAATAGGCCTACACTTACACATAAATGGGATAATTAATTACATTTGAAAATAAGGGGCATCAAACGTAAATCATGTTAATTCACTCCTTGTCCCTGAACGTTATGTTCTTCCGAACTTTCGAAGCATTTCTCACAAGCCGACAACAATGATGGGCAACTTATTTGGCTAAACTAACTTTGAGATAGTTTCCTTCGTATTCCCCTTATACACCTTGCATATACGAATCTGTGACAGGTCAGGTTTGGTTGGTTTAAGCTTTTATTATGCCTAGACATATACGATCAACGACTAAACTAGCGTTGAGGTAGTTCCCTTCGTACTACGCATATACACCTTGCATATACGAATCTGTGACAGGTTAGCTTTGGTTAGTTTAGTATTTGTTATGCCTTGGATATACGATCAACTGCATCTCCTCAAAAAATCAAAGTCGACGACTTTTACTTCCGAAATCACCGAAACTACCTCAGCGCTAGTTTAACCCAAACACTGTCTCTCCACAAAAAAAAAAAAAAATCCTTACAAATGCAACGATTTTCACATCCGAAATCGCCGAAACTACTTCAACGCTAGTTTCACCATCTTATTATGAATGATATAGTGATTACACGATTAAATAATAATACCATTGGTTACCAATACTTTATCTTGTGTAAAATTCTGTCTGAACAACCGTTTTGTTTTGTAATTATTTTCCATTGTTTTTCCGAATACTTATGTTTCGTTAATTTTTATTATGACTCAGTATTATGATGTTAATGCACGACTTAGAATAATTTATCCATTATATTATATACAATAAAAAGGATCAATTTTTAAAACGATTAGGATAATCACATAACCTCAATTTCTCCATACCCACCTACATTAAAAAATTATCAATTGATTCTATATCTACAATCAATTACGATATAACGTCTTGGTATATGAGGTTAACTTTGTACATGTTACTGTTCAGTTAGATTAGTATTTATTTGTTAATAGTACATGTACATAAGTTATTTGTTGGATTTTCCCATATAAACCACTTATGTGTGGCGTGTATAGAGAAAACGTATTCACATTGCACTGCTCTTCAATATTTCCTGTTAATTTTTATCGGTATGACAAAATATCGGTGTAATTCATGCATATTGTG
This sequence comes from Periplaneta americana, assembly GCF_040183065.1. Taxonomy (NCBI): domain Eukaryota; kingdom Metazoa; phylum Arthropoda; class Insecta; order Blattodea; family Blattidae; genus Periplaneta; species Periplaneta americana. The sequence continues at coordinate 107,515,487 of NC_091117.1, forward strand.
CTTACTTATCGATATAAAATATCGGTGTGACAAAATCACAGGTAAAAGTCACAGATATTTAATTGTCACAGTCACAGTTGTCACAGATACTTGAAAATATCGTTTAAGCTCAACTCTACCTACAACAACGTCGCAATGAAAACTGAAAGAAAAATAACCGTTAAAAATAACGTTAGACCCGCACTCATTGTTGCCTTGTCGAATAAACACAAGCGATAATTAAAACGCTTACTGTTATACATTTTTGCACGGCAGCACTCACTGTTCCAAAGAGAATATGAACTGACTGAAAGACAATAATATACATTCGGTGAAGTCACTTTCATTGAACGGTTATAGAAATAAATTAACATATAACTGTAGGCAATTATTAATAATAAATAATAGATAAATAATCGAATAAAGGCAAAAAAATATTTTGCAAATTAGGCATTTATATTAAAAAAGGCAGAAAAGGGCAACATAAAACTGTGACGTTTCAATCACAAAGGTATAATTCGTACAGCTTTACTTTCAAAATGAAGACAGATTTAACACATTTAAAAAGGCATTCTGCCAAAGTTCCGGTCTCTGATAATAATAATATTTTATTGGGTTAAGAAGTGCTTACAGATTTAAGATTATGTGCAGCACACGTTTACCATTATTTAAGAAGCGCTTATAATACAAATTTAAGATTATTTCCAGCACACGTTTTCCGTTATTAAATGTTACGGAGCGCTTATAATACAAAATTAAGATTATGTGCAGAACACTTTTTCCGTTATTAAAAATGTTATGAAGTGCTTATAGCACAAATTTAGGATTACGTACAGCATACTTTTTCCGTTACTAACTTCACACTATAATCAAACAAGAAACTAAGTAACATACTCAATGCCTTTGTTGTTTTGTTGAAGGTTAAATTTTGTGTACTTTTTAAAATAAGGGCAGACAATGTTGTACGTGTTTTAACATTCTGAAATCTTAGCCTTAACTGTACCACCCCTACGTGCCTGTTAAATTTTTCAGCGGGGATTTTCGACAAGAGAGCGGAAGGCTATTCCATAAATTTAGCTGTTACCTCGTTATTCGTAAATTAAATATACGGTAATTTTAGAGGTGTAACAGAATTTTAGCACACGAAATCGATCTAGTTCTCAATGAAATTATGTTCTATGAATTAAAGGAAACTAATTAATTCCCAGTTCTCAAGAAAAATACTTATAAATAGTTGATGGATTCAGTCTCCATATGTTCAATGCTATTTTCTTAACGTGGAATCCTCTATACGTCTATAGGGTTACTACACGCGACAGGAGACGTTTTTGTCACGGTGCTGCGCTTGCATCAGTGTAACAGTGTTTGTCCTAGCGAGTCAGTCCAAGCAGGCTGTTCACGAGTGCGTCTCTTGTGCTATACGTAAACCATGCCTAAAAACAAAGGAGAAAGGAAAGCTGTGGACAAAAACAATGGAAAACAGAAAACCGAGAAACTAATGAAAACAGTTGTAAATCATACACGACTTCTAAAGGAACTCAAATAGCAGGAAAGTAATTGAAGACTTGAATTGCAGAACATCCCAAGTTCACTTTTTTTCGATTTTCACTTTTTTTGTTAAAATGAATGTATATAACTAGGGCTACCTCCTTGCACTATATTACCGCCGAAGTCCAACTCTTATCGTATATAATGACACAATATAATTCTTAATGAATGGAATAACTTCCCAAGTCCATGGACTTTGTCAGTTTTTCCATGCAGCGAAATGTTTGTTTATTTATTTCGGTCAGTTTCCTTACGACCTTTGCAGTGAGAACATTAAAATTTGTGAGAGTTGATATTTTACTGTTTTTAAGTAGATTATTTTACGACGCTGTATCAACATCTTAGGTTAGCCTATTTAGAGTCAGAATGAGATGAAGGTGATAATGCTAGTGAAATGAGTCCGGGGTCGAGCACAGAAAGTTACCCAGCATTTGTTCAAAGTGAGTTGAGTGGAAAACCCCGGAAAAAATCTCAACCAGATAACTTGCTCCGACAGGGATTCGAACCCGGGGCACCTGGTTTCCCGGCCAGACGCGCTAACCGTTACTCCACAGGTGTGAACTATTTTACTATTTAAAATGGAGGAAGTTTCAAGTGATAGTGATTGAAAAATACGCGGGAAAAAAAAGTAAGGTGTGTGAGAAATGGAAAATAAATTTAGCAAAGCGGAAACGCAGTGCAGGAGAAGAATATACAACAAGCACAGGGAAAATACATCCAGCTAGAATGTCAGGCCCTAGCTGCATATGCAGAATAAAATGTCGTGGTATGTTTAGTAAAACAGAAAAGGCATCTATTCTAAGCAATTTTAATGTTTTGGCTGACAAACATAAGCAAAACGTTCATCTTTGTGGATTGATGTCATCAAGTGTTGTTTCCTGCCGAAGACCGCGAACAGAAGAATGTTCCCAAAATAACTTCACTATTAAGTAACAAGTAAGTTGAAATATTCAAATACTTTTTTCATATTATATATACCACATTAAACAAATAACCAATCGTAGCTACAATGAAATATTGTCATCGATTTTATGAACTCTTTCATAAAATATTCAAAGTGTTCAATTCGTCCCTGCTAGACTACAGTTTTTCCGATGAAACTGTACTTATATTATTATGTATTTTTAGGTATCCATAGGAACAACTAATAATCTTATATGCCGGATATGGCAGCTTGCAGTCTTCATGGCATCGGGGAAGGGAGAGTAAAATGCCTCGCAATGATAACTGCAATGAGGGAATCTCCTACTGGTAAAAGAGATCTCTATAATAACAGACCCCATAGTATATCTGCTGAGACTTTGAGTAAGGTACTGTGTGTTTAATATGCTTTCTTTCGATTTTTAAATTTTAAAAATTTCACTAAATATACTATATTTAGTATAGTCCTAAATGTGGTAAGTTTTATTTTTTTATTTGTAACAGGTAGTTGATCACATACGATCCTTTCCTTTATAAAGTGAGCCATTATGATATCTGTCATCAGAACTAAGTATTATGAAAACCTACACCCTCTATCTGGAGAAGCATTACCCAGAAAGTTACTTAAAATCAAAAGTTGTACAACTTCGGAAAAAGTAAATGCAGAGTTGAAATATCGTTAGTTCCACAAATACTATAGTTACAACTTCAACTATGCTTTGGATGTCCTGCTACGGACGTGTATAATACATGTGATGAGTTAGGAAACAAGTGAAATTCTGCACAAATGATGGCTTGAAGAGGCAGATGACACAAAAGCTAGCAATACACAAACGAAAAGCTTCTGTATTCTACGACAACAAGAAAACGTTCTCAAATCTTGCCAAAGAAAGGAGTAACATTGATGTCCTATATTTTGGCTTCCAACAGAACTTGCCATGCCCCTACTGCCTGTGAACGAGATATTCTACCTCTGTTAGCTGTGACAATTCAACTTTTGTATTCACAGTGCAAAATCAACAAAAAACACAATGTTCATGTGGAATGACTCTCAGGGACACAAGGGTGTTAACGAAGTTGTTTCGTGTTAAAACAAATATATTACAAATGTACTGCCTGCAGAAGTTGACTCTCTGTACGTGTTCCCCGATGGTTGCATTGATCAGAACAAAAATATGACAGTGGTTCAATATTTACAACTTTGGTTCCTTCTGAACGATTCAAGTGCAGGACTCACTACTTCCCTGTAAAAGGTCACAGTTTTCTTCCATGTGACACAAACTGTGCAAGAATAGCAAAAATCAAAAGGAAGAAAGAAAAAGTAGAAACTCCGAGAGAATGGGAAGACATTGTGAAGAATGAGGCAAATTTCAATGTGGAGACTTTCAAGAACACAAACAACACTTGAGACACTATTATAAAATGTCAGCGAAGTGCAGAGGTCAGAAGTTGTCTGTTTCAAAGTACAAAATATTTAAGTACTCAAACAAGTTTCCAGGGAAAGTGGCAGTTACAGAAAATATGAGAGGAACAGATTTTGTGATATATTCCTTGATGAAAAATCCTTTTCAGCATGTTACTTCTAGCAAACTCACCTTGTATGCCAACACACTGCCTATAAAGTCATACAAGCTGGAAAATCTAAAACGTTTAGTAAAATATTTATCACGAGCACGTGCAGCATTATATTTATTTCACAGGATTTTCTCAACCTGAAATAATATCGATGGACTACGGAGAAGAAGAAGCAGCTGACTGAAGTTTTTCCAATAAAGAAACAGCTGATAATTTAATTTTCCTACTTGCAAATAATGCGATTTGTTATTTTCTCATGTTATTACTATCATTTGTGTTACAATGTCTAAATAATCTAATATATAAAAGTGAATGTGGGTATGTATGTATGTATGTATGTGTGTGTATGTTCTCTATACAAATCTACACGCTTTGTACCAAAGTTTGCACATTTAACCTTCATAACCAGGAGAAGAATATAGGCTATATTAAAATTGTTAAAATGGACGTTAAATCAATTAAAAAAGTAAAAAATAAAAATAAATACGATCAAACATTCATGTATAATACTAAAATGCAATCTTCTATAGTCAATTGTTCTTTATTATTGTCTGTTGTTTTCAACATCGACTTTCATGAGGCAATGGTAAAAGCAAAACGATATAAAATAACATTGTAGATACATCATGAAGGCCAAAATCTAGACAATTCATGCATTAAGTATCTCTATGCAGTTCAGAACCGTATTATGTGTTTCTCGAGATAGTTGTAGATAGTGAGCAGACTGTATTTTATCAAACTGAATTCTTAAATTCTTTGAAATCGCAAGGAATGTCAACACATAATTGAATACTTAATATTGAATCACCAATAGTACTATTGCGAAATATTGATCCACAAAAAGTATGCAATGGAACAGGAATTGGTGTGAAAAAACTCATGCCAAACGTAACAGAAGTGATAGTATTAACTGGCAAAACGAAAAGAAAAGATGATTTTATCCCACATATTCCTATGATAGCCAGTAACATGCCATTCGATTTTAAGCAACTGCCATTTCAGTGCGACTAGCATTCGTAATGACCGTAGTAAAATAAAGCTCAAAGATAGTCACTCAAAGTTGCAGGCATTCACTTAAAAACTCCGTGTTTTTCACATTGTAAATAAATTGTGTAACTTGATTTCGAGTAAGCACACCTAAACATATTATACAAAAGAGAGAAAAACGAATTATACTTTTGTCATGTTCCTAATGTAGTATGTGAATATACGCAAGCCCACTGAAAATAACACTATTTTAATTCTAAAATACGTATCTTTCAAAATATTATTGTCCGTGTCCAATAATGTGTTATTACGAAATTCTATCTGTGTAATCATGTTGCCAGTATAGAATGTTAAGCGTTGTGGAAAGAACAGTCACTTCATTTCTATAACACATGTCTTTCAGAATATTATTATTTATGTTGACTTCTTGCAAAATTATACTCTATCTGCAGTCTGTATATAAAATAAAAAGTAATATATTTTAATATGTTCTGAATTTGTTAGATGTAATATCTCGAGTCATATTTAAAAAGCCCGGGTATGATATAAGCGGACGTACAGCTACCACGGGGTAAAAAATCTTCCAATATAAACTGAATTGTATATGTATATATTGATTCTTTGGTACGACCGATAGACAGATAAATTTCGGCTCACGATGACACCCCAACGGATTCACACTGGGAACAAGGGAATTCTCTAATCACCGTCACACAGTGGTCCGGATCGCTTAAAAGCTGGTCAAAAATCATTTTTTCAGCTTCGATACAGAATCTTTAAATCACATTCCAATAATTCTACAATACTTGACCTTCAAAAATTACAGGTCATTTATTAATAATAACATACATGTTTCACGATATATTTGTTCAAAAGTGACATAAATCTAACTTGTGTAATTTTACCTTAGTGATGTGATTTTAAAAGAACCCTGATCAAGTTTTAAAATGCATAAAAATAATAGTAAATATTTTTATTATATAATGTTATATGTCTTTTACATTATACACACTAACATCTAAATTAATATTATGTTTTAGTATTAATTAGAATTTTTTAAAGTCAAGTATTATTTTTAAAAAGTTACTTAAATATATAGAGAGTTTAAAAAAAATGTATAAATATGTATACTGTGAAACTTACACAGCTGTTAAAGGAAGCCTTCTTTTAGGGAATGTTGAAGGTTTCATCTCCAAGGTTATCCAAGGGCAACCTCTACGAGCCCAAGACTACCCCTGCGCGCTGTTTCCTCAATTCTCATGTGCCATAACTGTGACAGCTCATAGTCATAACTCGCGTTCTGTTTACTGTAGAAGAGGTTCCTTCCAAGCTGACTGAAACACTAACTGTATTGAGTCATCTTGATACATTCAGTGGTTCAGGGTGAGTTTATTTTGCAAGTGCAAAATGTGTTTTTCTGTGAGTCGCCATGAACTTCACCATAAAATTAGACAACGGAGAAACGAATCTCGTAAGCAACAAGAAAATTATGTCACGTCATATTTGACTAATAAATTTGAAATTAATACTGATTCTAGTGCTACAAAAAAGTTATACAATGTCATTTAGACTACATTTTTTTCTTCTGTATTATCAGCAATGGCTGAAGTGTGGTTATAGTGAAACAAATTTTTCAAATAGATATTCTCGTTGGTTAGATCATAACATACATTGCCTATTGAAAATACTTCATGTGTATCAACGCCGAAAAAACATACCGATATTCCAAGCACATTGGGAAAGCTGGGTCGCAGTCGTCCTACAAAAGTATTTGGGGAATTAAGTGAAAGAAGTAAACGAAGAAAAGCAAAAGAAACTAGAGAAAATATGTGTTCTGAAGAGCTCTCTTATGCTAAAGCAATGAATTTAAGGTCAGAAGGTGATGAAGTAGCAGCCAAATTGTTAAAAGAAGTAACAACCACAACACCTAGCAGAGGCAAAAGAATTCGTGATTCTTTGAGGAAAGAAGAAAAGGAAATTACTAGACTTCACAAATGAAGAAGCTCTTTCATTAATAATAGATTCAAATTTATCCAGACATCAATATAAAACAATCAGAAAAATGACACACATAACCATGATCTCTACTCCAATTATCAATACGTTTTAGAAGCTAAAAAGAAACTTACCCAAAGGCATACAAGTGACCGAAAATGAATGTGAGGTCAAATTACAGTCTCTGTTACATCACACAGCCTACAGAATCTTGAATATTTCACCTCTAAGTAACACGGATAAAAACTACATGTGGCTCTGTAAATGGGGTTTTGACGGCAGCTCAGGGTCATTCGCAATATAAACAGATATGGAATCAAAAAGAGAAAAGTGATGAAGTTTATTTCTTACGTCATTGGTTCCCCTGCGCTTGGTTGATACTGAAAGTAGAGATGTTGCATGGAAGATTCCCCGACCTTCAACTCGATTCTGCAAATCTATTCAACTTCAATGGGTACACGAAACAACAGAAATAGCTCAAGCAGAGAGAGTATATGTAGAAAATCAGATACAGGACTTGCAACCATTTACATTAGGTAACAGCACAGTTCAGTTTTCACTACTTTCAACTATGATAGACGTGAAAATATGCAATGCATTAGCGAAGTCATCCAGTATGAAGTGCTACATCTGTGGTGCAAAAATTTCACAAATAAATAATCTTGAATTTTTACAACAGTCCAATTTTGTCTTTAGATTATCAGTTCTACATGCACATATAAGGTTTTTTGAATGTATACTACATATATCTTACCGGCTTGAATTTAAAAAATGGAAGGCAAATGTACGAGATGGAAGTCGAGAAATTATGAAGAAAAGAAAGAAAACTATTCAAGATGCATTTCGAAATAGATTAGGGCTTATTATAGATACACCGAAGCCTGGATATGGGACCACAAATGATGGGAACACGGCAAGAAGATTCTTCGAAAATACTAAAGGAGCATCTAAAATAACTGGAGTTGATTATGATTTAATTTCACGATTCAGTGTGATTCTTACTACAATTTCATGTTTTCAAAATATAAGTGAATCGCGATTTAATATCTACTGTAGGAAGACCACAGAGCTGTTTGTCAAATTATACCCATGGTATTATATGCCACCAACACTGCACAAAATTCTTATTCATGGGGCATCTATTGTAAAATCAGCTTTATTACCAATAGGGGAACTAACAGAGGAAGCAATAGATTCATTAAACATAACTGTTCGAAGATTTCGACAAGATCACACCAGAAAGACGTCAAGAATTACTACCAACTCTGGCTTATTCCATAGACTGTTTCTTGCATCAGACCCTTTAATTTCCAACCTAAGAGAACTCCCCAAGAAGGAGAGAACACAGTTACCACTGCAGGTGCTCCAGTTGCTCTCTACACCTGAAGGGCCCAACAGCGAGGACTCGGGAGATTCTGATTCTGAAGAATAGCGATGGAGGAGGGGTCCGATATAGATGTAAGTCATTGAAATTCATTATATTTCTCATTTTAAACAATTATTTGTTGATTGAGCATGGCATAATGTATATTGTAAGTAGGGAGATATTTTTGACCATGTTTTTTAATATTCGGACCACTGTGCGTCAGCTCTCTGAAGTTCAAGTGAAAGCACACGTAAACATAAAATTACGTGAAATGTATGTCAGCACAGCTTCAGATCAATGTACAGATCTTATAATTATTTTATCTCTGCCTCAGTAGAAAGTCACAATTGTGGTGGGGAGAAAAGGAGACGGCAGAAAAATTATTTAATACGCTGACAGCCACGACTAAGATAAGGCACTTGAAATTTAGCGGTAACTGACCGGCAGAGATAAAATGTAAGATCCGTAGAACATTGAGTCAACACTAAGGGGGCATATAGAGATCGAAGGATGTGTTTTTGTTTTGCTGAACTTCAAGACAATGTTAACTCATTTAAAGGTTGTGTGACTGCAGCCTGTATATATTTTCGTTGGGTTTTACTTTGTTTATACTGTAGTTTAATTTTTCTATTATTTTATTTGTATTTCTGGCGGTGTGGAAGAGAAGGCCTAATGACCTTATCTACACGAGAGTACATAAATAAACAAAACAAATAAATATATAAATTAAAAAAAATTAAATGTGAAGCACATGATGAAATGTTTTCCTCTCGGTGCCTGTTCTACAACTGTTTTAAATTTAGTTAACCCTGGCAGGCATTTGGCTAAGGAGTTCATTAATTCATGTAAGTGAAGTTAAGTAAAGATTCATCTTTATGGACGAGGAAAGCTTAGTAAAGACAATTTCTTATGGTTGTCTATAGTTAGGTTTTCGAGATTTCCGAAAATGTAATAACCAGTTCAATTAAAAATAGAAGCAGAAAGGAAAACCCGCGCAACGCCGGGTACTTTCAGCTAGTATCTAATATATAAAAGTGAATGTGGGTGGGTATGTATGTATGTTCCCTATATAAATCTACACGCTTTGACCAATATGTATCAAAGTTTGCACATTTAACCTTCATATCCAGGAGAAGATCATAGGCTATATTAAAATTGTTAAAATGGACGTTAAATCAATTAAAAAAGTAAAAAATAAAAATAAATACGATCAAACATTCATGTATAATACTAAAATGCAATCTTCTATAGTCAATTGTTCTTTATTATTGTCTGTTGTATTCAACATCGACTTTCATGAGGCCATGGTAAAAGCAAAACGATATAAAATAACATTGTAGATACATCATGAAGGCCAAAATCCAGACAATTCATGCATTAAGTATCTCTATGCAGTCCAGAACCGTATTATGTGTTTCTCGAGATAGTTGTAGATAGTGAGCAGACTGTGTTTTATCAAACTGAATTCTTGAATTCATTGAAATCGCAAGGATTGTGAACACATAATTGAATACTTAGGGTACAGTCGGGTAGTATCGGACATCGGATAGTATCGGACAGTGCGTTTCTTTCATCTACCACCATATGGTAGTACCTGAATGACATGGTTACGTTTCTCTATGCGAGATCACAGAAACGTAACCATGTCAATCAGGTACTATCATCGTGTGGTAGATGAAAGAAACTCACTGTCCGATATTACCCGATGTCCGATACTACCCGACTCTCCCCTAATATTGAATCACCAATAGTACTATTGCGAAATATTGATCCACAAAAAGTATGCAATGGAACAGGAATTGGTGTGAAAAAACTCATGCCAAACGTAACAGAAGTGATAGTATTAACTGGCAAAACGAAAAGAAAAGATGATTTTATCCCACATATTCCTATGATAGCCAGTAACATGCCATTCGATTTTAAGCAACTGCCATTTCAGTGCGACTAGCATTCGTAATGACCGTAGTAAAATAAAGCTCAAAGATAGTCACTCAAAGTTGCAGGCATTCACTTAAAAACTCCGTGTTTTTCACATTGTAAATAAATTGTGTAACTTGATTTCGAGTGAGCACACCTAAACATATTATACAAAAGAGAGAAAAACGAATGATACTTTTGTCATGTTCCTAATGTAGTATGTGAATATATGTAAGCCCACTGAAAATAACACTATATTAATTCTAAAATACGTATCTTTCAAAATATTATTGTCCGTGTCCAATAATGTGTTATTACGAAATTCTATCTGTGTAATCATGTTGCCAGTATAGAATGTTAAGCGTTGTGGAAAGAACAGTCACTTCATTTCTATAACACATGTCTTTCAGAATATTATTATTTATGTTGACTTCTTGCAAAATTATACTCTATCTGCAGTCTGAATATAAAATAAAAAGTAATATATTTTAATATGTTCTGAATTTGTTAGATGTAATATCTCGAGTCATATTTAAAAAGCCCGGGTATGATATAAGCGGACGTACAGCTACCACGGGGTAAAAAATCTTCCAATATAAACTGAATTGTATATGTATATATTGATTCTTTGGTACGACCGATAGACAGATAAATTTCGGCTCACGATGACACCCCAACGGATTCACACTGGGAACAAGGGAATTCTCTAATCACCGTCATCTCTCTGAAGTTCAAGTGAAAGCACACGTAAACATAAAATTACGTGAAATGTATGTCAGCACAGCTTCAGATCAATGTACAGATCTTATAATTATTTTATCTCTGCCTCAGTACAACGTCACATTTGTTGTGGGGAGGAAAGGAGAGGGCAGAAAAATTATTTAATACGCTGACAGCCACGACTAAGATAAGGCACTTGAAATTTAGCGGTAACTGACCGGCAGTGATACAATGTAAGATCCGTAGAACATTGAGTCAACACTAAGGGGGTGTATAGAGATCGAAAGGTGTGTTTTTGTTTTGCTGAACTTCAAGACAATGTTAACTCATTTAAAGGTTATGTGACTGTAGCCTGTATATATTTTCGTTGGGTTTTACTTTGTTTATACTGTAGTTTAATTTTTCTATTATTTTATTTGTATTTCTGGCGGTGTGGAAGAGAAGGCCTAATGGCCTTATCTACACCAGAATACATAAATAAACAAAACAAATAAATATATAAGTTTAAAAAAATTAAATGTGAAACACATGATGAAATGTTTTCTTCTCCGTGCCTGATCTAAAACTGTTTTAAATTTAGTTAACCCTGGCAGGCATTTGGCTAAGGAGTTCATTAATTCATGTAAGTGAAGTTAAGTAAAGATTCATCTTTATGGACGAGGAAAGCTTAGTAAATACAATTTCTTATGGTTGTCTATAGTTGGGTTTTCGAGATTCCCGAAAATGTAATAACCAGTTCAATTAAAAATAGAAGCAGAAAGGAAAACCCGCGCAACGCCGGGTACTTTCAGCTAGTCTTAAATAAAGTTATTTTTTCTTCCATAACCTATTTTTTTGCCACGAATTGAAAAACATCCCAAGTCCATGGCTATATATTAATAATTTCCTCCTAAATTAGGCACAGTAGGTTGTTAAAATTTTTAGGGAGTGTAAATGGGAGCTTGACATACACGCTGGCCAAAAATGACTTCAGTGAAACAAAAACTTCTATAGTTATAAAGTTTTTTGTCTCTACTGAAAAAAATAGTTCTATGGACTTGGGATGTTCTGCAATTCAGGTCTTCAATTTGTTTCGATAAGAAAGTGTTGTATTAAAACTTGTCATCACAACATGTCTGAAGATGATCAACAATCCATTTTTCGATTATTTTGGGATATGCGTGCTAAAATTCAACAAGATTACTTTCTTGCATATTCTCTCCCAAGGAGTGACCTGCCTGATGCATGAATACCAACAGCTTCTGTATACTCCATCTGGCGTAGTTTCAGCGTCAGCCTCGTACTCATCATCTTTCATTAAAGTGAATGAATCCACCACAAATTAAACCAGTACCTATTAAGCCCTCCAAGGATAAGGACATAAGAAGTCTTTATTCACTCTTGGATGAAGAAGGAAAAGCATGTTATGATAGTGTTTGAACAAATAACAACAGTATCATCAGCAGCTGAAGACACGTCTGATGACGCATGATAACAAAGAAAAGAAGAAAGAAGAGTAAAAAATAAACATATTTGTATTTATGCATGTTTAAGTTATGTATTCGCTATTTCTATTAGAGTGTGCAACTACTGAAGTACGTACAATAAATGCAAAGGGGAGATATGATTTAAGAGACTGTGGTATTAACAAACTGATGTAAAAATATTATGTCCTTCAATAAACCAGTTTTGTAGAGGTTTACAAGTTTATTAAGCATATCACAAATAACGTTGTTGTCGAGAGAAGGGCGTATAAAAAGTTTTACAAAACTTTTGTTTGACTTGAATTCGATCAGCGTAGCAAGCCCCTTAACATGTAGGTACATCACGTTTACCTGAAAACACGATTTTTCGTTATACGCCCTTATTCGGGCCATGTCCTCAATTATGTTTCGTTCAACAGTAGCAAAAAACTCAAAACTTGACGACCCTCACTACAGTTCTGATATTAAATAATGTAAAATGAAGAAATATATTTTCATTACGTAAAATATGGAAGTGGAAAAGAAACATTATATGCAATTCGTGAGTTAAGTCTAGGACTACTTCTCTGCAGTCCTCGCTGTCGCTCGAGTGCAAACTCATCCTCGCCTATTAAAAACTACTTGCCTCCCTTCATACACAAATAACTGTTAAACTGACAACAAAATAATAATACATTCTTGTTAAGAGTTCTATAGATAATGCATGTCGAAAATGGAAGTAGGCATTTCCAACGCACTACCGTGCGTGCCAAAATGCAGGTCGCTGTAAGAGAACTTCGCCAAAACAGCACCTAAGCATTTCAAAGGACAAGCAAAGTGACATGTAGATTAAGTTGTTCATAATCGGGTTCCTATACCTGCGCTCAATTGTTAAGTTCAGTTACAATTTCATAAATGCTTGGCATGAAAACGTTAAGTTCAAGCCCTGCATCTCAATAATAATAATAATAATAATAATAATAATAATAATAATAATAATAATAATAATTTATTTATTTATTTAGAATATTAACGTGCAAAAACAACAGCACAAGGCCAATTACAGTTTTGCACGATACAAAACAGAACAAAACAACAAATGATGATGAGAATGAATGATAGAAAATGGCAATGAGATGAAATACAAACAATATAATGGTCTACATCAATCATTGATCAAATAATAATTATAAAATTATAAAATTAGTACAATGAGAATTGAAATAATGGAATGGTCTACATGAATCAATAGACCAAATGCAAGAAATATATGGACAAATAATTATTAAAATTAGATCAGTGAGTTAAAACTCAAAGATATACTACACATTAAATGGATCCAAGTTGAATCCATGCAAATTAGCATATTTAATGCATCTGCAGACCGGAGAGAGAGATTTAGGATTCTTATTATAAAACAATTTATGAAATCTTAAACCATTAGCAGGAATACGAAGACTGATATTGCTTATGAAAGATTCACAATCAATATCACCCTTAATGACTTTGCAAAAAAATAAATAATCAAGATCCTGACGTCTGGTGAACAAACTACCGCAATTGAAATAATTGCATTTAATCTCATAGTTATAATCGGAATTTGGTAAAAATCTATAAGAACACAAGGAAATAAATTTTCTTTGGATATTCTCCAATTTAGCCGAGTCAGTGGAAGTAATGGAGTTCCATACAACAGATGCATATTCAAGCTTGGATCTAACCAACGTATAGCATAAAATTAATAAACACATAGGAGTGGAAAAAGAATAAGTTATAGACCTAATTAGACCAAGCATTCTTAACGAATGGGTATAAATATATTGCACATGATCATGGAAATATAATTTTGAATCAAGCAGGACACCAAGATCTCTAATACAATCTTTCCTAGTAATTACGACATTACTGAGAGAATAGTTAAATTTTAGGGAGATAGTTTTCCGTGAAAAGGAAATAACAAAAGTTTTGGATTGATTAATTTTCATTCCATTTTCAACAGACCATTGTGAAATTGAATTAATGTCATTTTGAAGAATTTGACAATCAACCAAACTATTAATTTTGCGAAAGATTTAATAATAATAATAATAATAATAATAATAATAATAATAATAATAATAATAATAATAATAATGATAATCTCGTACATTATTTTACGAATAGCGTTATGATAATCACTGTAAAAAAAAACAGTACATATTTATACGGTTATTACAAAATAAACTATCAAGCAGTGGCATTATGACGCACCTGTGCCATGTTGATGACGCCCTCTGCCAGGGTCTTGAAACCAAGGATCGTCCTGTTCTTGTAGCGTTTCCGCCTCTGCAGCATCACGTGCAGCTTATTTCCATCACGTTTCAGAAAGTGCGGGTACTGTAACACAAATCCATGAAAGTCGTTAGCGTGACTTCCTGTGAAGAGAAGTGAAGCCGTAGATCATGGCACTTGGAAGGATCGTAACTCTGATGGAGAGCCGTAGACAAAATTAACAAATAATTTCTTAAGTACATAAAAATTCACCTATCGTATCGTGAAGATTCATTAATTATGTTACAAGTGTCCCCGCCTTGAAATGGAATTATTCTTCACAGCGACAATCCAGTAGACGTCATGTATGAAGGAAAAAAATACAAATCACAAGTTGGTAAACATGATCAGAACAGAATAATATGTCGTGCGCCGGTCTCCGCTGACGTCCCTCTGGCGTGTCGAGGTGGAGAGAGGGGAAACGGGAGTGACGGGACAAGAGGGTCGAAGCTTAAAGGGAGATGGTGTGTTATTGTGATGAAGAAAAGAAAGACTTTTAACAACGTTTGTTTATTGAAAATAACAAGAAAAAATAATAGCCTGTTTTCCCTTGTAGGGGAAATAGGAGAGTCGCGATAGAAATTGGTAAATTAGACATTCATTCTGAGACGTCGATGTGGAAAGATTTACGATAGAGAGAAGGGGAGTCAGGGGCAACGGGAGTGGCTGAGTAGTAGATTGTAAAACTTGCCTGGAGGGTACCGTGGTGGGAATACATATTCCCACCACGGGGGGTACTATGTGAGGGTAGAAGAACGAGAGAAAGGGAAACAAGAAAAGACTGCGCGAACAAGCTTCCAGGGCGTCGAGGGATCTAACGAGCATTGCTTTGCGATTTTTCGACAGCAGGGAAGCGGGAAACGCGTAACTCCCTTGTCGAGGAATCAACGAACCTAGCTTCGCGACTTTTCGACAGCAGAGGAGTTCGGAAGAGGAACAGGGTTCGAGCAAGCCGGGATGAACATGAGGGAATCGAAGTCATGATTGCTACAAGGCTGAAAGGTAGGAGTAGAGGCTAACATTGGTAGGAGTTGTGAGCGCTTCCAAACTTGGGAATACACTGCCGTCTCAAGCCGTCGCACAGTGCATGAAATCGTGAATCTGGCGCGCCTAAATTCATTTTTACACTTCTTAAATCTCAGTAATCAATAGAGCCACGTCGAAAAACAAATAACCACAGATTTTAAAACTGTGGAAAAAAAAAGTGTGCCTCAACAGATGAGGGAGGGCACTTGCATAAACATTGGGTTCCAGCACGCTCCGCGATAACAGGAATTTGTCTTGCTGTGATGCGTGATCTTTGAGGTTGTGAATGATATAATGGTGAACGTTCTAGAGCTACCAGCTGATATGGGGATGAAGAACTAATGCCATAAAATTTATTTATATTTAACAAACAAGTTATAGGTTAATAGTTTGAAAACCAACTTTTAGGTGCTCAATTTTGCTCTCTTTTTTTTTTCTGTGCAGGACTTATTTAATTCCGACATGATATTTTCCATTATCTCCATTTACAGAGATAAGACGCGAAATTACACGATGGGAGCTATATAGTCTACTGCATTCTAAGACTAAGAGAAAAAACAGACTTAGATAAAGCTCCATCTCAAATACATAATACAGTTTAAAGGGAAATTTCAGATTTCTATATAGGTTTACTATTAAATAAATGAAGGAAATGTAGAATTAAAGACAGATCAATTTCAAACAACTAAGGATAGCTGGAAGAGGATATAAAACTGCCAGAAAGAGATCCAGATAGTAATAGTTTACCTTGAAAACGGGGAAGATTAAGAAATTTCTTTATTCATAGGAGTAAGAGGACAAAGTTTAGGACTGTATAATCATTGGTCTCAAAACATATACTACATGAACTGACGTATTCTAGAAAGTGTTGACATTATTCGTTAAAGCAGAAATGACAAAATATCAATCTAATGTAATTAGGAGTGACGCTAGATAAAAAGCTTGGAATATGTATCCATCATATGACAGTTTGAAGAAGGAAAAACGGACATGTTATCTACATAATGATATAGTAGGCCTAAATATAAGTGAAATTTCCGAAGAAATGATACTTCAGGCACTCATTCACGACACTACTACATGTATTGCTGAGGTCCAAGAATACGTCTCCAGTCGTGTTTTCTGAATATGAAAAGCTGACTATGATTATAAAATAGGGTTGTAAAAGAAGTAGTAGCCTCATGAATAATTTCATACACGCTGTAGAGAAAACAAATCCAGGTAGTGGGAACACAAATGACGGTAATACTGGTCGCCAATTTTTCTGTAATCATTCATTGTCTCAAATATCAGAGACATTAACGAACTTATAATCTGATTTGGTACTGTTTTAAGAGGCATTATCCACTGCATTTAAAGATACTGTAATAGCAAGGGTTTCGATGAATATGCGAAAGAAACTGCTACCCTATATCTGCAATACTATTCTTGATATTTTAGTCTAGCAACCAAGGATAAAATTTTAATTCATCTTTCAAAGGTCACTGCAGCTGGAACAGTTTCTATAGACCTACTCTTAGAGGAAGCCCATAAAGACAGAAATAAATAAATAAATAAAAGTAAAGCCTAGAGTTAGGTACTTTTCCAGACTGTTGGAAAATGGTAGTGGTAAGCGTTATACCCAAACCACACTGTCAGAAAAAGCATGGAGCAGCCATCTTCAGACCCATCAGTCTACCATCCGTTCTAGACAAATGTTTAGACAAACGTATCACAGACCGTGTGATGTTTTGGTTGCAGACTAACAATTTGCTAAACAATGAATAGTTTGGATTCATGCCACAAAAGTCAACTGAAGACGCAGTCTGTAGACTGGTGGATTGGATATAAGGAACAATATTAGAAAAACAAATTGGTGCACTGGTATCATTGGACATATCTGGTGCCTTTGATAATGCATGGTGGTCAAAAATATTGTATCAACTGAAGGCGAAGAGATGCTAAAAAATATATATACAACTTAGTTAAAAGTTATTTAGGTAGTAGGAAAATACAGCTCACGATAAGTGACCAATTTGTATCAAAGATCATTATACGTCCTCAAGGTTCGATCTAGAGAATGCAGTTTACTGGTATACGCTGATGACGTAATGCTGCTTGTTAAATCGAACAGTACTAGGAGTTTGAACTCCAAAATTAACAGAGCTCTCAATGCCATCTTTAATTCGGGACAAAGAAGTAAGCTCCAATTTAATGCAGAGAAAACTTCAGCAACACTGTTAAGAGGAGAAGAAAAATATAATCAGTGAGATTTATAACGAACGATGAAAATATAAAATTAATGGAAAAATTAAGTTATTTAGGAGTTGTGTTACATAGCAATCTCACTTTTCGATCATAGCCACCAAAGTAGTGCTGCTCATCGGAGTGACTACTACAGCGGAGAAATCGGAGATTACGAATAAAGCTCTCCACCGGTGATCTCCGATACTATCGTAGGTGGAACAGGGAACAAAGGAGGGATGCGGTGGTTTGGAGCGAAGCGAAGTAGGAGGACGTAGAGCTCAAGGACAACCAGCGCGTACGGACTGAGGGTAGTTGTGAGTGGAATTAAATGGCACCAAATCGTATATCCGTCGCATGGAAACTCTTCAATTTAGTTGAAGATAATAATGAAGTCGCACGCTGTGAACTTTGTGGGCGAATTTACTCTAAGGGTGGAGGTACTTCGAATTTGTTAGACCATTTGAAACGATCGCACAATCGTGAACTTGAAGAACGTAAGTAAGTAAATTTAACTGTTCAAAACACTTGTGAACTCTTTTAAAAAGCGTGTTTACTTTGATTTATATATATATATATATATATATATATATATATATATATATATATATATATAAAGTTCTAATAAATAATTTCGTGGTTTTGTGTGCAGACAGAGTAACATTGCGAATAAAAACTGAAAAGCAGAAGAATTTCAGCAAAAAAGGACCCTCTAAGATTGATCCAGCATATTATTACGAGATGAAACTCCAAACTTCAGTGATGAGCCGCTTACTTGAAATGAAATATGAGTTGGTGATTGTGTTGCCAGAAAAGCCAAACGCTCCTAGGACACTAACAGGTCCGTATTTGGAAATCTCTATGGCGTGGACCAGATTAGATAGATTCTCTGAGTAGGTCTAAATTTTAAAATGTAGGTATGTAAGTGTTTAGGCTAACATTAAGAGCCGCGGTTGTGGTACTCGTACTTGCTGTCAAAAGTAAATTATTACCATTCAGATACACATTGACGGTTAATTAGTGATATAATCGTTTTCGTAGTTTTAAAATTACGGAAAACATTTGATACGAATTTTTAAACTTGCTTTAGTGTTATTGTTCCAAAGGTCCACAGTCTAGAAAAAAAGTCTTGAAATTTCTATAAAACGTAACTTTCGAGGCAATAGAAATCATACATAACTTATATGGAATATTTAAAAGGCAACTTGAGTTATTGGATTAAAATATTGAGTTTCATTCTGAAACTAAAGAAACGTGTGGTAATAACATAATTACAATTATCCTTAAGTTGATATCCCCTTATATTTTTTATTACAGAGGAAGTGTGGCGCGTTTTAGACGAGGTAGTTCAAATACTGACACCCTTTAACACAATGATCACAATCCTGTCTGGTGAAGAATTTTAATAAATTATTTTGGACAGTAAACTTTAACCCATTGATACCAAACGTTTCTTTTGTTCCATTCTGAAGCTCCGTTAATATATTTTACGTTAATCTAAACCGATTAGAATAATAATTGACAAAAATTGTTTGTGAATAAACGAGTGTTTCCAGGAAAATTATATATGATTACATTAGCTACTGAAAAGCTTTACTTCTGCGTTAGTTTTCAGTTAATTTTAATGTTATTAATTTGATCAATGACATAAAACTAATATGCCTTTCCACATACACTATGAATTTCAAAACTAGAAAAAAATCTGTCAGGTAACATAGTACATAGGTACTTCAAGCAAAACAAGAAAAAAAGAAGAGCCGAAGAAAGCGAGAGAGAGGTAAATAAAAAAGAGACAATAAACAACAAAATATTACACACTTATTCTAAAAGATACGCGGACGTCAGCGGACTCCAATCACTACTGATCCGATTAAAAGAATGCTCAGCGGAAAGTGTATGTCTGCGCCGCAGCACATATACAACCTGCGCGGCATCAATCGGAGGTAACCGGAGGTCTCCGATTGAAAACGTGCAAACAACCGCTCCGGAGAAAAACCTAATCATAAGCAGCACTACACCAAAGCCAGCAAACTTGTCACCAATGGAACGATATATCGTGGAGCTGTAGAACCTTCACTCTTATACTGTGCCACCGCTTTCCAAAATCCATTGCAAAAGAAATGGGTCCAGAAAAAAACTGCAACAGATACAGCGAGGATTTCTTTTGAGTATTATACGAGGATACCGCATAATTTCCACAGATGCTGCTCAAGTCATTGCTGAAATAGAACCTTTATATCTAAGTGGTATATTCAAGTCAAGTGTAAGTGATATCAAAAGAAGTAATAGTAGGCTATATTACGATACAAGGTTGGGAAATGATTTTTACACAATCGAGGAAAAGTTTTGACAAACGAGCAGAGAAAGTTTTTCAATTTCCGATATTTTGCAATGTACTTCACAAACGTGTATTGTACAACAATTTTTGCACGATCATATTTTTAAAACTCCAAATACAATGTATTTTGCATTGAAAATTTAGAGCAATATTATTCCAAAGCGATCGCAAAACTGCACTGTAATGGTAACTAAGTAACAGTAAGTGGACTGTAATGGGTCTTTTTCAGTATAGTTGTATGTTATGAAGAAAGATTTCCCTAGCAACAAGTTTCTGTGTGGAATTCTAACTTTCAAGGCCTAACAACAATAACTGTAAATACAGCAAAGATACGATCTCTGTTTCACAATCTGTAATGTTAAACTTTACAAAGGAAATAAAATCTTTACAAATGAAATTTTCAGCACTTTAAAAGTGGTTTGTTTCGCAATCAAAGAGTAATTTTACAAATGTGTAAATTTTACTTTGTAAAGCTAGCATATTTTCTACAATTATTGTTCTTAGATATGTAAAGTTTAATATTTCAACAAATGATGAATAAACAAACTAAAATATATTTATTAAATACATTTTTTAATAACTGGATACCATTAAGAATTAAACTAATGCAGCTGTGATGTTATTTAGCAGTTACAGTGACTCATATGAAGATAATGTATTTAGAACTAATCAAAGAAGACGTAAGCGTAACATTTTAAGGCAAAGAGTTAATAACAAGTTCGTATCATTGTATACATTTAAAGAATGGTTTGGAATTAGTTCCGTTGCGAGGGAATATCTTCTACAAGATATAGAACATCAACATCACATCCAATATCCAATAGGAAAAAGTGGTGCTCTAAACCTCAAAACAACAACTGTGTATGGATGTCTGTTCCACGCAGTACACGGAATTTCTAGGGCTGTACACAGTTTTAAATTTGAGAGATGTTACTGATCACCAAATGTATGTAATTACAGTACTGTAACACAGAATTTGTATACTGTTGCTGGGTTCCTTAATGTTTGTGGGTTTGTGGATGGAACATTAATAGCATAAATATATGCTATAAAGATATAGCAACCATTCTATCAATTGCATGTTTGTACGTGGGCCAAGTCCGTTATTTACGTATATAACTGAATTTAGTGCTTCCTATGGTCATTTAAGTCGTAGCCAATCAAAGCATTGGTATACTCGACCAATCACATCACACGAGACTCCATTGTGGTCAATATAGGAAAATATAGAAACTTTAAAATTTTTCTTAATACTTTATATTTTCTGTTGGTGAAATATGATTCAGCAAGCTTATTATTATCAATTTTAGAATAAAATATAAAGATGTCTATCAACAGTGGTAAAAATGCAGCGACTTCAGCTCTGCTCCTTGGCATGTTTGTAAACAGTCGTTGGCGATATTGTTTAATCAATAATGCTTATTTGTAAATGTCTTTAGTTGATTTTGTAAAGTTCGTTAAACTATCAAAATTAGTAAGATTGCATTGTGAAACATAATTTACAAGCATTTGTACTCTTTTCCTCACGATTAGTAAATTGTTATTCTGTAATTGGTTAACACGGGCCCCAGGGGCTCGTTTCACAATGTTTACAATCTTTGTAAATTGTAAACTTCTTTGTAAATTGTAAACTTATGTTTCACAATCTTTGTAATGTTGAACATTGTAAATAAAATAAAATCTTTACAGATGAAATTTTAATTACTTTACAAGTGTAATTTGATTTTTTTACAAGAGTAATTTTACAAATGTACAAACCTTACTTGCAACGTTGGCATATTTCCTACAATAGTTCTTAGATGTGTAATGTTTTAATGTTTGATATTTCAACTAATTCTGAAGAAAAAAATATTAAAAATATATTTCTAAAAATAAATTTGGAGTAATTGCATACCATTAAGATGTGATGTTATTTAGCAGTTCTAGTACTTACTGAGACACAACTTGGGGTGTACTATAAGCAGTAACATGAGTTGCTGCCAGGAAGTCAAAAGAAGGACAGCAATGGCCAATGAAGCTTTTAATAGAAAAAAGAGCATTTGCTGCGGACCTCTGGAAAAAGAACTAAAGAAGAGGCTAGTGAAGTGCTTTGTATGGAGTGTAGCATTGTATGCGGGCAGAAACATGGACATTACGACGAAGTGAAGAGAAATGAATAGAAGCATTTGAAATGTGGATATGGAGAAGAATGGAACGTGTGAAGTGGACAGAGAGGGTAAGAAATAAAGCTGTGCTGGAAAGAGTGGGTGAAAAAAGAATGATACTGAAACTGATCAAGAAGAGGAAAAGGAATCGGCTGGGTCACTGGCTGAGAAGAAACAGTCTACTGAAGGATGTACTGGAAGGAATGGTGAACGGGAGAAGAGTTCGGGGTAGAAGATATCTTCTTTAGTAGGTTATTTTACGACGCTTTATCTACATCTCAGGGTTTTTAGCGTCTGAATGAGATGAAGGTGATAATGCCGGTGAAATGAGTCCGGGGTCCAGCACCGAAAGTTACCCAGCATTTGCTCGTATTGGGTTGAGGGAAAACCCCGGAAAAAACCTCAACCAGGTAAATTGTCCCGACCGGGAATCGAACCCGGGCCACCTGGTTTCGCGGCCAGACGCACTAGCCGTTACACCACAGATGTGGACTAGAAGATATCAGATCATAGACAACATTTGAAGCTGCATTTGTTTGCCTCGTTTTAACCGTGACAACGCTTTTTAGTTCTTTTAAGTATTCTGGTTATTGTATTGTGTTTATGTTTAGAAAAAGATTTTAGATAAGGGCGCAAATACCCATGGTAGCTGACGCGCCCTTTCTAGACCCTTCTAACTAACTACCTAGACGACATTAAGATATATGGATCATATGAGGACACGAAAAGGAAGGCAGAAAATAGAAAAGATTGGAGAAAGCTGGGTTTCCAGTGAAAGACCTGCCCTTGGGGAGAACACTAAATGAATGAAATGAGCTGTGACACAGGATTTTTATGCTGTTGCTGGGTTCTTTAAAGTTTGTGAGGTTTTGGATGAAACGTTAATAACATATTAATACTGACGAACCAACACAAAATTAAGCTGATTTTGTGGATAGACATAACAACAGTTCTATCTATTGCAGGTCTGTACATGGACCAAACGCGTTATTTACCCACGTTTTTTAGTGAATTTGGCGCTGCCTATGGTCATTTAAGTCGTAAGCCAATCAACGCATTAGTATATTCGATCAATCATATCACACGACTCCATTGTCGTCAGTATAGAAAAATTACTTCGCTTTATATTTCCCGTTGATGAAATATGATTCAGCAAAGCTTATTATATCAATTTTAGGATAAAACATAAACATGTCTATGGATAATGGTAAAATACAGTGACTTGTGATTTAGAAATTGTTAATTTGTACTTTTTTACCATTGTGAAACGGGTCCCTGCATTATCAAATCTAGGTACATATATTTCTCTTTGGTGTAAAGCTAAATTTTAAGTTATAGCCATTTCTTTTATTGGTGTTTTAAGTGGAACACGGTGTATTTCATCATTAAGGGAAATATAAATAGGTACACCAATTTTAAAAGAACCATAACCAAGGTACTTCGTTTTCAGTTTTTCCACTTGATAGTTAGAAGTCTTATAATCATGAAGATAATTTAAAATGTTACTATATTCCACGTCGACACTTAAACGTGACAGAAATTAAAAAAAAAAATATATATATATATATATATATATATATATATATATATATATATATATATTTTTCGAAAGCATTAAGTGTATCTCTTTTAGAAGATCCTGGAATAAATTTCGACCTGTTCATACCTAGATCACTAGTTTTATTATTTCTATCCTTCCTCATGTAATTTAGTCTTCCATCGTTCATCAATTAAGTCAACACAATCTTGATTTGTTTCAGTTACTGAGGTAGGATTAGACTTACTTCCCGTAGTAAAATTCACAGTGTTTCCGTTAGATGTATAGACTAAGATTTAAATGCTTCAAAAACTTCGCTGTATGTCTTTCTATTAAATAACAGACTGTTGATTTTCATATTGTTTATCAATTATCACTAAGGTCTTTGTCAGAAAAACACTGAACTTGTTTATCACTATCTACAGAGTAACAGTGGTTTTGCTCTTCACTGGAACAGCTGATACTAATCACCAGGGTTTAAAGGTTACTGCCCGATCCAGTAAAGGGGATCGATTCCAGTTAACCAATGCTCTGAATATAGGGGTTGGGTCATTGCCTAGGCACAACAGTCGATGAATCCATAGTCCGTCGTAAGGAGACTACAAAATATACTGCTCAAAACAATTAGGGAAACACTTATAAATTGTATAGGTTATTATTTTTTGAAGCTGTTTTGGTAAAAGTTGGTAAACATATGAATTGAAACATAAATTTCATCTATGGATAAAAATTTTAAAGATTCATGGCCTGAAATCAGAGTAATCACCTGAAATAAGAAATCTTTGATTACTGAAGGACCTTACAACTTTTGGTCAGCTTTCTGACATTGTTATGGTAATGTACTCGTATGTTGATTATCGCCTTGTTTATTAAAGCTTCTGACAAAATGAGACATTTATATGAGTTTGAAGTGTATCATGCTCTACTTCTCTTACGATAAGGTCAATCTCTACGACAAGTGGTTAGAGAGTTTGATGTTTCTCCTTCTATGGCAGTCATGTCAATAGGAGCAAGCGCGCGCTTTAGAGCTCAGGAGAGCCTGAACGCTTTACAGCGGAAAGGAAAGACACAGACGAAAGAAGTAGTATATGCCGCTTGATCGAGCTATATTCAGGGATGGCCAGCACTGATTCAATAGATAAAGGAAGAGAACTTATTAAAACTGTATCCATGGTAATTTTTAGATCTGTCTGAGAAATTTAAGTGCATTATAAGAATGTTAATTTTAATGCTTATTTTTCACAAGTTTAATTTTTTTATTAAAAAGAAATATTTTCTCAACTCTTTAAATAGAAAAGTGAAATTTTCAGATATAGGCCTATTTATTTAGTAGCCTTACAGAATGTTATCGTAAATCTAATAAACCGAAAAATATGAAAATATATATAATGCACTCAAACAGAAATATAGGGAAGATATTCTGCTAGCAAAGACATCATCATGGAAGGAATTTTGCTCCACACAGGCAGCAAAGAATCCATGGGGAATTGTTTATAATATATGTAGGAAACCTCAAAACTTTAATAAAACTTTGACAACTATTAAAACTGAGCAAGGAAATACAACAAACACGCATGATACGGCTAAGGTTCTAATGGAAAGGTTTTTCCCATCAGATACAGAAGATACATATATGCAAAAAAATTATACGACACGAATCCACTTTGGAACCTCAGAAACATGATTATCTTCCTTTCACAGACGACGAGGTGAACCGTATTATAAGAAACCTTAATGACAAGAAAGCTCCTGGAATTGATGCCATATCAGCAAATATTATTAAAAACTTGCATATCTCCTGGCCCACTCTTCTCCTCAACATCTACAACAATGTCTGGAACTCGCTGTTTTTCCTGACTTATGGAAACTTGCTGTTGTAAAAGTAATTCCAAAACAACATTCTAAAGCAAATGCGTACAGGCCAATCTGTCTCTTACCTGTTTTAGGTAAAGTTTTAGAGAAACTCACAATAGATAGAATAATGTTCCACATGCACAACAATAACCTACTAAAGGGAAGCCAGTATGGGTTTACACCACAAAAATCAACTGAAACATCAGTCCTAAAGGTGGTTGAGTTGTCTCGCGAAGTTTTGCGAAACAAAGAGCTAGGTATTTTAATATCTTTGGACATATCAGGGGCTTTCGACAATGCTTGGTGGCCAAAAATCATGCAACAGTTAGAGAAGAAAATACAGTATGTCCTAGAAATCAACACAAGTTGGTTCGAAACTATTTTTCTAGGCGCAAAGCACAGCTTACGATAGGGAACACACAGATCATAAAAAACTTGACCAAAGGATGTCCCCAAGGATCAGCCTGCAGCCCAGGTCTATGGATAATTTTATACGATGAATTATTATGCCTGCAATTACCAAACAACTGTAGCATTATGGCATATGCAGATGATGCCCTTCTGTTAGTTAAAGCAGATACAATTACTGCCCTACAAAATGCTGCAAATACAGCGCTTAATTCGATTTATAAATAGGGTTGTAATAACAAAGTTCAATTCAATTCACAAAAAACAACAGCAATGTTGATAACCAAGAAGAAAGGAATTGCTGCACCAAAAATTCAACTGAATATGGAAGACATAAAAATACTAGATCACTTCTCATATCTCGGAGTAATTCTCGACAAGAAAATGACTTTTAAACCACATTTAGAAAAATTGGCCAAAAAGGCAAGCCAGTTCCAATCCGCCCTAGCACGAGCCACGAAACCCACATGGGGCATCAATTCAGAAGCACTGCGTACTATTTATTATGGGGCTTTCGAGCCAATGGTACTGTACTGCGTTTCCGCCTACCAGCATATATTAGATAAAAAAATGGGCGCAGAAGAAATTAATTCAAATACAGCGTGGTTTTGTTCTCCAGATCACGAAGGCATACAGAACAATATCTACGGACGCAGCCTGGTTATAGCAGGCATTGCACCACTGCATATAACAGCCATTGCTCAATCTGAACTGATAGACAGGAAAAATGGAACAGAAGTTATTTCACGACTACTCCAGCAAGAGATAGAAATTGAGAAGAAAACACATTTTCTGTCAAGAGGACACCCACGTGAGTACCCACATTTTGTTAATCAGACAACTTGCAACAGAAGGCACGAATTTCACGTCTATACCGATGGCTCTCGAACACAGAGAGGAAATGGAGAAGAGTTAATAGGCTGTGCTTTTGTCGTCTATTCAAGAGACAGAAGTCTTCATATCTACATACAGACTGGCTCCAATATGCACTGTCTTTCAAGCTGAACTTTATGCCATTCAACAAGCAGTTATATGGTGCATAGACAACAGAACTGATTCACACATCCATTCAGATTCTCAAGCAGCATTGCTCTCTATTAAAGATAAATTCAATTTAAACCCGATAGCCACAGAAATAAGAACCAAACTCTCAAGATATAATAACCATATTTGTCTCTCCTGGATAAAAGGACATGATGGTCACACTGGAAATGAAAGAGCTGATGAACTGGCGAAATTAGCAGCATCCAGCGAAGGTGATTTTGCATACAAAAAGTGTCCTTTATCTCATGCAAAGGCTGAGTATAAAAAACAATTAATAAATATGTGGAATTCACAGTGGAAGAATAGTAATAATGGCTCAACCACAAGAGATCTATTCTTCCCCGATGTACATAGCCGCTTAAAGTGCACATTATTTATACCTGATTTCATTCTCACATAATTTGTATCCGGCCATGGTAAATTTCTTTCATATTTCAGGAGATTTCATATTAATGTAGAGAACGGATATGAATGCGTTTGTGGAAGTGAACAAACAGTAGAACATTTGTTATTTGATTGCCCACTTTATGGATATAGAAGATACAGCATTGAAATCCACCTAAATAAATGTAATATGAGCTACAATAAGCCATTGTACAACATTTTCAGTAGAAATTGTTGTCGCAAAATATTCATTAATTTTATTAACCACATCAATGGAAAATTGTAAGTGTCAATATTGTTCTTGTATTATTTGAAAATTTTAACCTTAAGTATTATGAATTGTATATCTATGCTATGCTATAAAAGGATGTGTGTAAATTATAAATTTACTTGTGTATGAAATATTTGTTTGTATGATTATGTCTGTATATTCCACATTGCTCTAGTATGTATCATATTTGTTGACTTATGGACGCTATATGTATTATTTCATGCCAAATTCTATGTTATTATTATTCAATTATGTTTTGTATTTACAGATATCATTTTTTTAATGTATTTCGTATAATTAAGCGCTTTCTTTATGATTGATGTAGACTTCTCATGTGTTTGTGCTGATAGTTGTAACTGTCGTAAAATTAGTTTACATTTCACTTATTCATAACATCGACAGAAAAAAATGTTAAAAATGTATTTATATTATATTATCTCAAGTAAATAGAAAACTTTAACCCTAATATACTCATGTAAAATAGGGTTTTTATGTGAAAAAAAAAAAAAAATAAACCGAAAAGACCACACCTGTGGAGTAACGGTTAGCGCGTCTGGCCGCGAAACCAGGTGGCTTGGGTTCAATTCCCGGTCGGGGCAAGTTACTTGGTAGAGGATTTTTCCGGGGTTTTTCCTCAACCCAATATGAGCAAATCCTGGGTAACTCTCGGTGTTGGACCCCGGATTCATTTCACCGGCATTATCACCTTCATTTCATTCAGACGCTAAATAACCTGAGATCTTGATAAAGCGTCGTAAAATAACTTAATAAAATAAATAAACCGTAAATACGTATTACTGAAAATAGTGTATTGAAATTTTTGAAAATATTCGCATGGAAATTGTTTGTAAGGAAATTAATTAACAAAGCAACTACTGTTACATCATAAGCAAAAGATAAGTGTCCATGTGTTGTAAAAAATGTCAGCTCTAGAGCTTCAGTATATTTCGGGAAAATAATTTAATATTCTGATGATAGGAAGTTGCTCACCACTATCACCTTAAAAGCATAATGCGATAAGAGTTTTGTTATGGAATATTAGTTACACTTAAAACATATACAGCACCTAGGTAACTTTGCTTTGTACTGTAGTATTGGTTTGATTAGTCTACTGATTACTTTTATAAAGGCTAACGGTACGATCAATATCAATTCCAACTTATCATGTCATATTCAGTCTCTTTTTTGGGGATATCACTTTCTTTATGAATGATGTGTTTCATCCATTTAGTTGTACTACTATGAAATTTATGTGAATATTCCTTCTTAACTCTTTATTATGTTATTAACATTTAAAATACAACTGCAATATTAAGAAATTGATATTAGCACTTTTGTTTTACAGACAATATAGATAATATCAAACAGAAAGAAGCCATATAAAAATAACGACATAAAATTTCACGTTCCGTTTGAAGTTTGTGCACCACTGTTTTCTTAATCCAACAAGTTGCTTATTCATATACACAACCCTTCCTCTTTCCATACTTAGCGCTTGATGCCCGCGCACGACGTCAAGGTCAGAAAAATGCACTTGCTTTGACATCACTGTTCTATGGTGTCCAGGTTACGCAACAGGCACAGAGAGATAGGTCAGTATTGTAGAAGAGCTGTCCAGGGCCGTACACGTAAAACAAACCTCCGCCAAGAAAGATACATTATCACATCTGCTCTTACACAGCGTATAAAAACTGCAACAGACCTGCTAAATGACTTGCATATGGCTTCCGGAGTCCGAGTTTCAGACCAAACCTGAAGGAACAGACTTAGGGAAGAGAATATACAGTCAAAAAGGCCTGTGATGGTCGTTTAAGGGTGTGGACACGGCCAGGGAAAGATTGTCTGCAGCATGTGTCCAGGAAGTTGATAAATTTGGTAAGGGTTCAATAATGATCTGGGCCGGTATTATACAGGGTGATTCAGACCACCCGTAACAATAATTTATTTCGGAAACTAGTGCATTAACATTTTCGAGACAAAAATATTTATGACTAAACCACATGTGAGCTTTCACTTGAGCTTCATTTCATCAATCAGCCCTAACAGGAAGTAGGGTCAGTGACGTATCACTTTAAAATTTCAAATGGGAGTCGGGGTCAAATAGGATACCATTTAATAGAACTCTTCAAAGCAAACAACTTTCATAGGAAACGTTTTTATTAATTTCTACTCTTTCAATGACAAAACGTACGAAAAAGCAATAGGTGATTCGAACCACTCGTAAGTCATTTATTTCGGAAACTAGTACATTAAAATTTTAGAGACAAAAATATTTATAACTAAGGCACATGTGAACTTTCACTTGAGCTTGATTTAATCTATCAGCCCTAATAGGAAGAAGGGTCAGTGGCGTATCGCTTTCAAATTTCAAATGGAAGTCGGTTCAAATAGGGTACCATTTGATAGAGCTCTTCAAAACAAACAACTTTAATAGGAAACGTTTTTATCAATTCCTACTCTTTCAATGAGAAAACGAACAAAAAGGCAATGTCATCAATACTGAGAAATGTTATAAGACGAAAATGTAAACAAGATAAGCCCATTTAATTCTGACATGTATACACGCACAATTACCTGGCTGAGTGTAGACCTGGTAACTAGCAGCACCGTCGAGGGGTGAATACAAGTAAATTACCCCTTCCCCTTTACTCGCCCAGTAGCGTTTCCTTTAGTCACCGCAATACAGTACCTACAGCCAGGTCTACATATACAATGCACTTAGCCATGTAATAAGCTCAGGTGGAATTGGCCAACAATGTAGGCATACATTAAGAAGGAAGTGTTTTTGTTTTCCCTGAACCTACGTATGTGCATTTTTCAAGTTTTGCAATTATTTTTGTCACTAATAAAAGAAGTACCTAAAAGTTAAAAGTGATTACAAATACCTCCTATGTAGTACAAACAGTAATGGTCTACACAAATCACGAAGGTTTTGATATGTTGATGTCATTGGGCGAATCTCGTAGAAACTTCCAGGCTGCTGAGCATCTGTATCCGCAAAGTGCTCGTCAATCTTGTAATGTTTTCATGCGTCTTGCTGCTCGTGTACAAGCAACTGGACAGCTGCAGCCTAACCATAATCAAAATAGATGTAACAGATGCTCAAAATAGATGTAATAGATGATCTGTGCAAGACGAGAGATCAACTGATGTCATTGCGCCCATTCTTGTCAATCCTCACGACTCGACCAGGAGAATTGCTAGGGAATCTGAATGGCAGTAAACACCATCCTTACCACATCAATATGCACCAGCAGCTTCAAGGAGAAGATTTTCATAGTCTTGTGGTTTTTTGCAGTTGGTTGTCAGGTAAAAACCGTCGGTTTCATCGCAGTATTCTTTGCATAGATGAAGCGATATTCAAGAGCAATGGCGATGTCAATATCTATAATGCTCACTACTGGTCTTAAGTCAATCCTCTCTGGCTGAGAGAAATGGACAACCAGCATAGATGAAGTGTCAATGTCTGGTGTGGCATTTTCGGATACAGAATCATTGCACTTTATTTCTTTCTCTGAATAGTGTCATGTATTTTTTTTATTTTAGTAAGTTATTTTACGACGATTTATCAACATTTTAGGTTATTTAGCGTGTGAATGAGATGAATGTGATAATGTCGGTGAAATGAATCCGGGGTCCAGCACCGAAAGTTACCCAGCATTTGCTCATATTGGATTGAGGGAAAACCCCGGAAAAAACCTCAATCAGGTAACTTGTCCCGACCGGGAATCGAACCCGGGCCACCTGGTTTCGCGGCCAGACGCGCTAACCGTTGCTCCACAGGTGTGGACAAGTGTCATATATTCTGACTTGCTGAAGAACATCCTCAATCAGCTTTTGGAGAACACGAGCAGTAATGTGGCTTCAGCAGGATAGTTGCCCATCTCATTTCTCTTTGGTAGCACGTGATACAGCCAATCAGATCTTCTCTGTGCGATGGATTGGGAGATGCGGTTCTGTGGAATGGCCTGCACTAACTCCTTTGGATTTATATTTTTGGGGAGGGTTAAAAACACCGTCTATCAAGATCGTCCCACAACAAGAGATGACATAAAACAGCGAATCCGGGAGACCTGGCAATCACTTGACCACGCCGAAATGTTATGAGTCAATGACAGTGTTAGAAGGAGAGTACAGTTGTGTGCTGCTCAAAACGGGAGACAATTTGAACATTTATAAAAATTAATGGAATTGTCCAGTCTTTCAGTAACATGTCAACATCAATTGTCTTGTTTACATTTTCGTCTTATAACATTTCTCAATATTGATGACATTGGCTTTTTGTGCATTTTCTCAATGAAAGAGTAGGAATTGATAAAAACTTTTCCTATTAAAGTTGTTTGTTTTGAAGAGCTCTATGAAATGGTACCACATTTGACCCGACTTCCATTTGAAATTTGGAAATGATACGCCACTAACCCTTCTTCCTATTAGGGCTGATAGATCAAATCAAGCTAAAGTGAAAGTTCACATGTACCTTAGTTATAAATATTTTTGTCTCTAGAATTTTAATGCATCAGTTTCCGAAATAAATGACTTACGAGTGGTCCGAATCACCCAGTGCCTTTTCGTACGTTTTCTCATTGAAAGAGTAGGAATTAATAAAAACGTTTCCTATGAAAGTTGTTTGTTTTGAAGAGCTCTATCAAATGGAACCTTATTTGACCCCGACTCCCATTTGAAACTTTAAAGTGATACGTCCTTGACCCTATTTCCTGTTAGGGCTGATTGATGAAATGAAGCTCAAGTGAAAGCTCACATGTGGTTTAGTCATAAATATTTTTGTCTCGAAAATTTTAATGCACTAGTTTCCAAAATAAATTACTGTTACGGATGGTCTGAATCACTCTGTATACGACAATTGTACGGACCTCGTAATTGTTCCTCGGCGACTGCATGCTGTCCGTTATATTGAGGACGTTCAAGATTGCCGAGTTAGCTCTGTGGTACCGCGTCTGCCTCCAGACTAGCTGGTCCGGGTACGATTCCAGGAGGGGTCAGAAATTTTCATTTGAAATTTCTAGCTCGGAACTAGGAGGATTAATTACAAAACCTCTCCGCAGTGCATGTCACTGTTGATAGTGATTCGTCGGTCGGATGGGGACGTTAAGTCTGGCAACCCCCTTGGTGCTATTCGACAGAAGTAGGCTACGTGCCGGCACCGGGTTTCCCCTTCTCCCTTGCTCATCATCATCACTCATTCCCTACACTACACTTACACGAACACTTACATTGAACCCTATTACACGACATAACTCTTCACAGATACACATCATGCATAACATGGCCCGCCGATGTGGTGTGCAACTTGAAAATGGGTTATAGCCTGACATTTACCAGCAGTATGCGGAACCCGAATCACGCAAGTGAAGTGGGTAGGCATTACACACACACACACATAGTGAGGACGTTCTGGAAGAAAATGTAGTGCTTCCTGTCATTAGAGATTTCCTAAGGGAGAATGAAATTGAGCTATTGGAGTGGCCAGCGATGAGCTCAAACCTCCACAAACACAAACATGGAACTTGGAAATGTTCTAAAGAAGGAATGGGAGTACAGACCTTTATAAAGGGTATTTAAGTTTGAAAATTTAGGACAAGGTATAAGTGCTTACTTAGTACAATTGTTAAATAAAGTTGTTTGTTGGCATAAAAATTCATTATTCATTTGTTTTTAATTGCCTGGTGTTAAATCGTGTCATAAATACTGCGGTGCTCGAGTGAAGGGGGATAAGTAATTTTTTTGTACAGATGAAATTTTGTTCCCCAGATGAACACACAAGTTACATTAAACAAGACAAGTGAATGTGCAAAACTCAAAAGAATACTAAGAGTTGATGTGTTTTATATGTGAAGAATATTATTTGCAATAGGGGTTCCAAGTTTAATTTTCATTTATCTCCAACTCATTTCTATGACTTATCTCCCTTTATCCAATGTATTTATAAATTTTCCTGTCTATCCTTATCCAATGAAATATATATATATATATATATATATATATATATATATATATATGTATATATATATATATATTTATGTAATTCATAGTGTGTCCCCTAATTGTTTTGAGCAGAGTAGTTAAACAGTGTAGTTTCTCATTGTGCTTGTTTAAAATACCAAAAACGCATACGTACACTTAACAGCAAAAAGAATGAGCCAGACATAACATTGCGCATGCTCGTCTCGTCAAAGTCGTATTTCACCGGGTAACACATAAGTAAACAATTTAAATTTGCTATATTTTGTTTAAGAGTCTAAAATATGTTATAATATCGAATGGAGGGTTGAATCTAGATATTTCAGGGCCTCTGAAGAATGAAAGAATAAATTAATACAAAAACAACCGAAGCGAATATGAACAGGAAAACAAAGTATTATGGTGAAACGATATTAACAGTCGCAGTAGCGTAAGTTGTTACGGCATTGATCTATTGAACGAGTTAATAGTAGTAGCTCAACGTTCGAATCTCCTACAATCTCTTTTTTTTATTATAAATTTGCCATCATATAGTCTCGCAAAGCTATATTTATGTGGCGACATCTCTTACAATATGCCCAAATTCTAATAAAATAAATAATAAAGCTCCCTCTCTCTTCCAAGCAATAATCCTGTCTGTTAGTAAAATGTTCTGTCTCATCATTACGCTTGAAAATGGCAGAGAGACAACAGAGAGCGTGGCATATGGTGTCGCCGAGCTGTGAGGAGAGAACATTTGACGATGGAGGATGACGTGGACCGTTTAGCGTATGCTACTCTCAGACAAGATTTCGACTAGAGAAATGTAATTTTCTCCGACTAGGTAATTGTCTCCAGGAGCAACGATGGCCCTGCCCAAATTTATCATATGGATGGCCACCGATACGATGAACGCTTCGTGGGACGACTTAACAGGTCGGGTCGCGTGAGCGTCGCGTGTTGGAGGTGGATGTCATACGATGGGGTAGGACTTCTGGAACGCATCCACGGTCGGTTTACGGCAGAAGTCTACGAACACATTTTGGCAAATGTAATGATCCCTTCCGCCCGAGAACGATATCCAGAAGGAACACTTTTTTCTTCCAGCAGGATAATCACTCGCTACAAACCGCCAACCGGATTCAAAGATGGTTTACGAGGAGGCCTGATGTCGACCTGGTCGACTGGCCTCCAAAATCACCAGATATGAATCCGATTGAAAATTTGTGGGGTACAGTCAAACAGATTCTACGTCCTAATTGGACAGAACAACCACCCGTTCAGACAGCTAACGAATTGTGGGACAGAGTTCTAGATGCGTGGAAGCAAATGGCCATGTTCCATAATCTTGTTCCATGCCGCGCAGAATGAGGCAGTTGTTGACGCAGGTGGTTTATGGACGAGATACTAGTCCCCACCACAGGCATTTTTTGTTAATACTTACTTACTGGCTTTTAAGGAACCCAGAGGTTAATTGCCGCCCCCACATAAGCCCGCAATTCGTCCCTATCCTGAGCAAGATTAATCCAGTCTCTACCATCATATCCTACCTCCCTCCAATCCATTTTAATATTATCTTCCCATCTACGTCTCGGCCTCCCCAAAGGTCTTTTGCCCTCCGACCTCCCAACTAACACTCTATATGCATTTCTGGATTCGCCCATACGTGATACATGTCCTGCACATCTCAAACGTCTGGATTTTATGGTCCTAATTATGTCAGGTGAAGTATACAATGCGTGCAACTCTGTGTTGTGTAACTTTCTCCATTCTCCTGTAACTTCATCTCTCTTAGCCCAAATATTTTCCTAAGAAGGTTATTCTCAAAAACCCTTAATCTCTGTTCCTCTCTCAAAGTGAGAGTCCAAGTTTCACAACCATACAGAACAACCTGTAATATAACTGTTTTATAAACACTAACTTTCAGATTTTTTGACAGAAGACTAGATGACAAAAGCTTCTCATCCGAATAATAACAGGCATTTCCCTTATTTATTCTGCGTTTAATTTCCTCCCGAGTGTCATTTATGTTTGTTACTGTTGCTCCAAGATATTTGAATTTTTCCACCTCTTCGAAGGATAAATCTCCAATTTTTATAGTTCCTTTTCGTACTATATTCTGGTCACGAGACATAATCATATATTTAGTCTTTTCGGGATTTACTTCCAACCCTATTGCTTTACTTGCTTCGAGTAGAATTTCCGCGTTTCCCCTAATCGTTTGTGGATTTTCTCCTAACATATTCACGTCATCCGCATAGACAAGAAGCTGATGTAACCCGTTCAATTCCAAACCCTCTGTGTTATCCTGAACTTTCCTAATGGCATATTCTAGAGCGAAGTTAAAAAGTAAAGGTGATAGTGCATCTCCCTGCTTTAGCCCGCAGTGAATTGGAAAAGCATCAGATAGAAACTGGCCTATACGAACGCTGCTGTAAGTTTCACTAAGACACATTTTAATTAATCGAACTAGTTTCTTGGGAATACCAAATTCAATAAGAATATGATATAAAACTTCTCTCTTAACCGAGTCATATGCCTTTTTTAAACCTATGAATAACTGATGTACTGTACCCTTATACTCCCATTTTTGCTCCAATATCTGTCGAATACAAAACATCTGATCAATAGTCGATCTATTACGTAGCATCCAAGATCGTGAATGATAACCTATCGCGCCCCACCATCACGTCCGGCGTGCGGCCAGTATGACGCTGGACAATGGACTCTGGATGATACCGCTGACCACGATATCGTCTAATGCATATACGACCATTATTGTAGTCCAAGTTGAAACGGGATTCGTCTGAAAACACCACGTGTTGCCAAACTGCACGCCAGTCTGTGTGTCCACAAGCCCATTGTAGCCTGAGACGTCGATGATCTAGGTCAAGGGAATCCGCCGCAAAGGAGTGCGATTGTAACCAGCCTCTGCGAAGCAGACGTCGAACAGTGGGAGCAGACAATGTTACACCTTTTATAGTGCTCCACGGTTGTGCTAACAGTTGTGATGAAGCTGAACGATTCATCACTACCGTGCAGGCTAGATGTCTGTCATTCAGTGGTGTCGTCACAGATCGTTATCCATTGCCAGATTTTCGATTTGTCCGATTCTCTTCGGTCCACTGCTTCCATACTCCCATCACTGAAGTGACATGATGTCCCACACGAGCAGCAATATTGCAATACGAAAAGCTATCTTCACGCCGGCCAATCATTCGTCCCAGTTCAAACTCTGTTGTTTGTTTATACTGCGCCCTTTTAGCACGACGAGGCATAGTGACTCTTAGAGAAAGGTTTACGTCGTTGACTCTAATACACTGCTCGTCGGGCTCCACAATAGCCCTCTATTTATGCGCCTACCACAACAGTTCAGAGGGCACTGCTGGGTGCAGGGATGCAAAACCATTTTTTTTTTATTCTAATCAATTGCTTGTCATATCCTGTTTTATATTTAGTATAATTTTCACATGCCTATCTACGTTCCTTCATGGTGTTACACTTTTCACAGACATTAGTGTATGACGTGGGGACAACATATAAAAGAACCATTGTTAAACCATATTACACATTTTACATCTTAGGATATTGGCCTAGAACATCTAATGTACTCACTATCAAGAAATCTTACTTTTATTTAGATCTTTATGGATTGATGATTGCTGCAAATACCTCGCTCAATAAAATGAATAATTCCACATTTAAAGCATTCATGGAAACATACAAATACCTTCCGTGACAACATTGCGACATTATTTAGACAAGTGCTGTGAAAAAACCTTAAGTAACGTTAGGCAGTATGTAGGAAAGAACAAGATCCTGGTTTCAATAGATGAATCTCAGGATTTTGCCAACAGAATTGTGTTTATGTTCGTCGGAATTCACTTGCCTGAGAGACCAGGGAAGAACTCTCTATTGACAAGTGAAGTGTTAGAAGTTGGATGAAGCAAATCATTATACTATTGTCGATGTGTTTTCTAAGGGCATGGCTCTTTCGCGGTCGACTGGTGCTAAGCATGAGAATGTGCTTCTCTTCGTGACGGATGCTACGACATTATAATAAAGCAACCAAAACATTACTTCAAACGAAGTATTGAAAAATGATACACCTAACATGTCTTGCAAATGGATGCCACGGGATGGCCGAAGAAATACGAACATCCTTAAATGATGTAAGATAGATTTATATCAAACTGTAAGAAAATATTCTTAAAGGCTCCATAACAAATTAACACATTTAAGGACTCAAAACCCAAAGTTCTACTACACTGAAGGCTCATAATAACTCGACGAGGAATTTGGCTTGACGCAGGTACAGTACTTACTATGCTAGATATTACAATACTACTAGAGGCTTGTGCAGCAAATGCTGCGGACTAAGTTCATTAGAAGTTTAAATACAGATTTTTCAGGTTTATTTTCCAGACAGAATATCATTATATTTTGAAACTTATTTGCTTCCATAATAATGAAACATGCTCCTCGAAATATACAATATTGAAAGCAACGTAATAACTCAATGAAATTTAACCTTGTCAAATGTATCCCTTTTTAAAAAGAACTTCTCTCAGAATGGATTTTATGCCAAATGCTTTCCTTGGACATATCCATCTTCATTTCTTTGAGTTTCAATGAGGAAACGCATATAGGACTATCAATATCAAGACGATCAGCGGTTTTTTTTTTTTCATGTGGAAGTAGTAGCTATTTCAGGTCATTGCAGATTGTTGGCAAGAATATGACATTTTGAAGTGTATTAGATACCAGTAAATGCTGAACATCGCGCCAATAGCTCGCAATGAGTAGTCGCTGAAGATCAGAGATGTAAGTTATGTATTTTCCCACGTATTTTCAACAGTAGAGCCTGTTGTGGGGAATCCATTGTTGAGATGCTGAAAATGAGGCGGATGCTGTACAGAGTTGTGGAATCGTATAATATAAATCGTAAATAAAATCATCCATCGAAAATCATTAACTGTTTCAGCTTTATATTCGGTGCTGGTTGTGGGAAATAAACTAACTAGTCATGTCAGCAAGAAATGGAATGTTCTGCTATTTTTCGTACAGTAAAATGATCTGCTTGGTAGAGTTCACGGATCTGATTGATGAAACCAAAGGAATATAAATTTGATACAGTTTAAAGGCCCAGAATAGGAAGCATGACTCAATTAATAATTAATAATGGCTCTACCTAAGATAATTAGCGAATTACACATACATATCTACACCGCACCGCCACATCTAAAAAAGACTCACACCACTTGATTTATAACTATAAAAGTATTTCATTGTGGATAACAATATTATGTCTTACGTAAGGTTTGTAACTTTTAATAACTTATGTATGTATAGCCGATACTCAGAAAATTATAGAGATCTAATGTAAGTTATTCTCTACGTTTACTTACATAACCCCAAAAGGTTTCATTTTCATATCATCAGTAATAGTATCAATGTGTATCAGTGACAAAATACACCATACAATTACCTGTAATATTTCATTTTTAATGGAAATAATTTCAACAAACCTTCTTGAGTTTTGTAGTTTTTAATAACCTATACACATTACATAGCTGTACTAAGATAATTACACATCAGAGAATCAGATATGTAAATTTTATTCATGATAATATAACCGATATAACCTTCGTAATAAGTTTTGAAATTTTTAGTAACAAATATAGAGACAAATGAAGGTCGACCTATTGGCATTATGTCAGAGAATCTGTTGGCAATTCTGAAGTCATGGCCTCCATGACATTGTTTATTTTAGTATCTGTCTTATTCTGAAAAGCAATTAGTTCTCAAAACTGATGACAGTTGGATTTTAGAAAATAGGAAAATTATGTAGGAAAGTTGACATTTCACTGAAAACTACTATTTTTCTGAAAATCTTTGAGTTCCAACCTTCAAAATGAGGAGTCATTCGTTCAAATCCGTGCAGCCGTTTTCCCGTAATTTCCATTCCCAGTTCAAATTATATATATATATATATATATATATATATATATATATATATATATATATACACATATATATATACATATATACACGGTGTTTAAAAATACGGGGCATAATTTCAGGTATGTATTTCCCACATGTAGGCAATCAAAATAGTTCATTACAACATGTGCCCGGAAATGCTTCATTTCCGAGTTATGGCCTTCACAACACTGAAATTCACCGGAACGTTTTTCTTTCCGCAGGTCGTTGTCATTACAGAAGATGTTCAAAATGTCCACCTCCTGCTTCAATACAGACCTCACATCGATGTCTCATTGACCTGCGAACACGATCCCAAACTCCAGGAGTATTGCGTATGTCCTCAGAACATGCCACAATTCGATTCCGAATGGATTCCAAATCAGGCACCGGAGACGAATAAACCTATGATTTTAAATGGCCCCACAAGTAGAAATCGAGAGGGTTCAGATCAGGTGAGCGTGGAGGCCAAGCAATTGGGCCACCTCTACCTATCCATCGATCAGGAAACCTTCGATCCAAGTACCGGCGAGCCGTACGACTGAAGTGTGCAGGAGCGCCATCATGCAAGAAGTGAATGTGTTGACGATTGATCAGTGGAGTGTCTTCTAAAACATGAGTTATGGTGTTTTCCAGGAAGTTTGTGTACGCCTGCCACGTAAGTCTGTTTACAAGTACATGGGGTCCAACTAATCGATCACCAATGATACCGGCCCACATGTTGAGGGAGAACCGCACCTGGTGATGAGATGGAACAGTTGCACGTGGGTTTTCATACGCCCATACATGCTGATTGTGGAAATTTGTTATGCCATCTCGTGTGAACTGTGCTTCATCTGTAAATAATAAGGCAGGAAAGTTCGGATTTACACCACACTGCTGCAAGAACCACTGACAGAACCTAACTCGTGCAGGGTAATCTGCTGGTGACAGGGCCTGTACACGTTGCAAATGATAAGGATACAATTGATAATCTTTCAACAGTCTCCAGACAGTCGTATGAAGAACATTGACTTGCAACGCTACACTTCGTGTGCTGATAGAAGGAGTCATGTTCACAGCCTCCAGAATCTCCTCCTGTACTTCTGGAGTTGTAGATCTTGGTTGTCCCCTTCCCAAACCAGGAGAGTTAAATTTTCCATACTCGCACAGACGGTAATGGAGACGTACAAATGTCTTCCGATCTGGACATTGTCGCTGTGGGTACCTCGCGCCTGGTACAAACGACGAGCCAGCCAGCAGCATTGCCGTCCGCCTTACCGTACATGAAGTGTATCTCTGCCAGCTCTTGATTTGAATACATGTCGCACAGTCTAACGCGTAGACAACACTGAATGTAACCTTCGCCTCGGAATGAACTGTCAGAGTGCCCTCTTAATGTCTCCTTTGACGGCAACGACCTGCGGAAAGAAAAACGTTCCGGTGAATTTCAATCTTGTGAAGGCCGTAACTCGGAAATAAAGCATTTCTGGACACATGTTGTAATGAACTATTTTGATTGTCTACATGTGGGAAATACATACCTGAAATTATGTCCCGTATTTTTAAACACTCATATATATATATATATATATATATATATATATATATATATATATATATATATATATATATATATATATATATAATGTAATTAACACCTTGGATGGGAATGATTGTGTTTGGATCAGAAATCTAAAATCT
The DNA here is from genome assembly GCF_040183065.1 of Periplaneta americana. Taxonomy (NCBI): domain Eukaryota; kingdom Metazoa; phylum Arthropoda; class Insecta; order Blattodea; family Blattidae; genus Periplaneta; species Periplaneta americana. Next base: position 107,557,099 of record NC_091117.1, read on the forward strand.
CCATATGACAGATGTGAAAATACAACTGAATTTCATATAGCAGATTCTTGAGGGAGTGTCCAAGACACTGCAATGTTAACAAACCTCAGTTGATAAAATTAGTTGATAAGATGGTTGAAGGATTGAATGAGGCATCAACGTCACCAGTCGGAGAACGCTTAAAGCAAAAGTTGAACGCCGTTCTGTGTAAAAATACTGGATATTCAAAATTATGTAAAATAAACGAAGTGTTATTAGGTAAACGGACCGCCGAAAGAGTTGGAGTGTATAATTTCAACAATCATGATGTTATGTATTTTCGGTATGCTCCTGTCACGATGTGTGATGTGGAACGGAAGTTTTCACAATGCAAACAATGTTTAGAATGTAGAATGTTTTATTTTCGCTGGCAGAGTTAAGGGCATAAGGCCTTCTCTTCCACTCAACCAGTACAATACAGTAAAGGTACTACAGCAACAAACTTGAGTTAAATTTTACCGACCAGTGTATGTTTATTTAAAGTGAGGTAAAGCCTATACGAAAAAGTAATAATTTATTATCCAATTCAATCTATATGCAATATATAAATACTTTTAATTAAGTAGAATTAGCTAGTTAGTTAAATGATGAAAACTAATTTAATGGTAGGTTACTGGAACAATTCTATAGGGATCGAAATTTTATAAAATATATATAGATATAATTAGAATGTTTAGGTGACAACAGACTGAGATTTATCTTTGAGATACTGCGCATGTGTAACTTATTGTATTATAGCCTAAAACAAATACAGAACACGAGGACGTAGAGCAGTCAACATACGAGTATGTACTGAAGCATTAGTGTCGTCATAAATCGTTTAATTATAGTCTGTATCTTACTATATTTGTATTCCAATCTGTTGTGACGTATCTATCACCCCCTTCTCCTAAGATCAACCTTAATGTCCCATGTGTCTATATCTATAGTATCGTTGCAGTTAAGTTATTCTATCGCGCATTAACTTTTAAATCCAGCTAACCACATGATGTTTACTAAATTTATTACCGACACTCGTCTTATTTTGATTAATATTAGTAATAGTGGAATTTAATTTAATACTAATGTTGGCATTATTAAAAGAAGTTCTATTATGATCCATTGAAACTTTCACTGCCGATACACGATTTTATTTAAGTATTTAATTCCGGTTCTGTATTTCTCAATATCTTCTTTCAATAGAATAACATTTTAGCGTGATTTGTGTCAGAGAGTCCGTCGTATATCACAATTTTGAAACAAGCTACTGACGGTATCTATTTCAGTTCTTATCTCCTATAGGTAATTTTTCTGCAGCTTCGTAATAAATATTTAACATTAGTACCTTCGAGTATTTTGACCTAAAAATGATCATGCTTTTAACTGATTTGAATATCTTGACCGCTTAAATCTGCAATCTATTAGCATACAGTATTTAATTAGCTACTTGATAATTCTACATAGTCTTTTAAATCCTAAAAGCCCATCCATATATGGCCAAAATTACAATTAATTGTATAAACGATCGGATCATATCTTCCTTAAAACCAGCGTTGGAATAAAACTCAGCTTTTAGATAAGAATTGCCTGGTACAAATAAACGAAATCAAACAAATAACATACAGGGTGTGTAGAAACAATACCGACAACGCTTAGTATGTTGGGCGGGATGGTAAACTGATCGAAGTTTCAGCGGATTGTTTTTAGTGTCCTAATTACGTAGTTATGCAACCAGTTAATTGGGCCATATTTACTGTCAAACAAACTAACAGGCCCGAGGTGCCTCATTTTTCTGAGATGTTCTTCCTACTCTATTGGATGTGGTGCCACTACAGGTTCGTCAGATAATGTGGCTGCAACACGACAGAGCTCCAGCTCACTTTGCTGCAAATGTGCGACGCCACCTGGACGCCACATACTCAAATCGATAGATTGGTAGAGGAGGACCTATGCCATGCTCACTACGGTCACTTGATGTTACACCTTTTGATTATTTTCTATGGGGTACCATGAAGACTATGGTGTATGCCACTCCTGTAACATCAGAGCGCCATTATTTCTGGTGTAATAAGAACGTATCGTTATATTTATTGTACCGGTATATAATTCTTTGTATTGTTCGTGGCTTTATCTCATAATGTAGATTACTAATGATACATGAAATGTCACTCTTGCTATGTCTGACACATATTTTTATACATTGTCATTGGTGATGATAATCTATCTGATTTGAATGCATGTTACGAAGTCATTATTATATAATATACTATGTTAATCATTTCCTGCACTGTTTACAGTATTGCTCTCACATAATGAAAATTAGTAATGATTAGGGCTAGGATTTTGATGAAATTGCATCTTTTCTCTAGTAAGCCAGAAACATAGCTGCTTTAGTATTTATATGTTATGTGATAAACTAAGTGTTTTAAGACATATTTTTAGGGCATTTTTTTTGCATTTTTTGCCTGTTTCAACTCATAAGAGAATTTTTTGTTTTATACGGTCATTTTTTTTAGGCATTTTCATTTAATTTTGGCCATAAATCCCCATTATTAATGTAAAATAATATTTATTTCCTTTGATATTTTGTCTATATATTTCGTCCATTAATACCCATTATTTTGTATATTATTTTAATCGCTTTTCTACACAAATATTATCATTTTAACGTAGTACACCCTATGTAATGGATCGTCCAACCACCCCTTCTCCTCTATGCCTGCCAGTTCCGGATAAGAGTGGCGTTGTGGTGGACTACATGGAAAACTACATCAGGTAAAGTAATTAATTAAAGTGTACTACAGTACTTAGAAAAAAATTATATAAAATTAAATAAACTTAAATGTTGGTACTATAATTTCATTTAATTACTGTCTAATATTAAGTAGTACAAAATCTCTTTTCCTATTAAGCCAATTACATAAGATCAATTTTTAGGACTTTTTTTTTTTAAGATTTTTAGGTCATAAATGCATTGTTTTTAGGAAATTTTTTCATGATTTATAGATCATCAAGATCCAAGCCCTAATAATGATACACCAAAAGTCATTGTTACTATCCGTGAAGTAAAATATTTCCGGTGACGAAATACTGTACCGCAAAACTCTGAAGAGGCTAGAAAGATAGCATTCTAAACCATCTACTGTACATAGCACATGTAATCACATCTGGCAACACAAATAAAAATGAATTGATGACACTATACATAGGCTAACATTATAATGTCGGTATTTCGGTCATCAACATATTTGTTTTCAACTGAAATTCTTCGAAGAAACAGTATTGCTACTAAACGGAAGCAGTAGGATGTTGGCTAGTCTGAAACGAAAGGGAATATTGATTTATTCTTGACAGACGACCTCCGAGGATTCCTGAGTTGCACGAGAAGCCAACGTAACAATACGCCGCCAATTAACCCTTGCTCTACAGAGGATAACGTCTAATCTAATGGAATCTGGGTAGCCTACTAGACTCATCCGAAGTGCCACTCGCAAGCTGCAACGCTGTTAAAACAAATGCAGCGAGGATATGATATAGCTCCATCCGTAACCGCGCATAACCCATACAGAGTGTGTGCGAAGTTCCTGTGATACATGTTTCATCCAGGATGCACAACTCACCCTCACAGCCATAGTTCAAAGAAACTATCCAAGTACTTCGCGAAAATGCAGGTGTTCAGCATCGCCCATACGGAATCATAATACCCGTAGTCTTCCGGAAGTCACCTGCCTGGCTGTGTACGTACAAAATTCTCTCATAAACAAAATTAATTTTTTTATTCATGTTCAGTACTAATGAGTCAATTAATCTGAAAATAAGCATGTGAAATATAATTTTATTACAAATAACATGAGGTATTATAAAAACAGTTGCGATTTACTTAACTATTCTCTTCCCATTGGTTTCATTATATATTTCAAAATGATAACGTCATATGATTATTATTATTAAGTATTAACGAGACATTAACATGGTTCACGTCATTTATAGTTAAACTTTCAAGATTTAAAATTCAAAGTTTCGGAGAGCGTATTATTTGTTGTCATGGGAGGCATTATTAAAAAAAATGTCAACTCACAATATAAATAGTTTTGATTTCTGCAATTTGCGAAAACAGATTCAGTAACAATGGTATAAAGTTTGTTTCGTAGACATTTCCGAATTTACCATTTACCGCGATCTGGCTTATCGCCCTTAATCTCTCACGTCACCAGACTTGACAGCATGTTGTACTTGTTCTTTGAAGGATGTGCCATTTCATCCCCAAGACCTTGAAGAAATAAGCATCGTATCATTGCTGCGATTACATCCATAAACAGAGATACTCTATGTTGGAGTGTCTGTGGCAAGAATTTGAGTATCATGTTGATTTATGCCATTTAGCAAAAGTTATCAAGTGAGTGTTTATAACTAACCAATAAAAACTTCGAGTTTCTTTATTTTATATGCATCAAGTTATTGTATCATTAATAATTACTTAATAATAACCATATGAAAATGTTACCATAATTTTGAAACACGTTGTTTAAGAATGGGTACTTACCCCAAATATAAACTGAATCTGTAAAGAAACGCAAAAGGGGGAATTTGCTGCTTGAAAAGCTAGGATGTGGCAAATCAATTACTTATATAGAACACTTAAAAAAAAAAAAAAAGCTCGAAATCTCTATTCTGCTGAGAAGAAAATATGCCAAATTAAAAGCTCCAATATATTTAAAGGAGTCATGCTCCAGACGTACGGACATGCAAAAGCATCTTACTCTTAGTAGCCGAAATAGTGGTAGCCTAAATGGATGGCGATAGGCTTTTAAGAGGATCTGACTCCAAAGTGTTTGGTTCCAGGCACTAATTACAATCATGCTTCAAATAGAAAACTAATAGGCTGTAGATAGAATTTAAGACTGAACAGATTCGCAAGAATTAGGAAAATCAACATAGTACAGAACGTATGGCAAGAAATGATGTAAGCATTCGCAGAACTTATTCTAACATAGTGTAGAACGTGCTACATTACACCCGCTAACATTATTTTTTTGCAATAACAAATTATTACTCTTCCACTTAGTTTCAAAGACATTCTGAACGTCAGAAGATGACATCATCATATTTTCTGGGATTATGTCTGAATATATTAAATGAGCTCATCTCACAGTAGCAGTATATGTATGTCTTCTACGATACCACATATATATGCGTGAAGTTTTATCGAAGGTCTCACCGAAACATATATATTTTTTGTAGCCTATAATCTACTTCCATTACGAAATTGCACTTTCTCGAGTCAAAACAAACTGGATAAAGTCAATCCGAACAATTAATTATGTTGTTAGGTCCTAATACGAAATACGAAAGAATGATTGGTATGAGTTATAAAATGTCACCAAAATCGCGATTTCCCTGCAATAAATGATGAAGACGAACGTGGCAATTCAAGCAAATGCACATATTAACGAGTATATTGTACACACATACACATAGAGACAGACACACACAAAACCAGTACTTCAAACTAAAACATTGTTTATTTAAAAAAGGCAAATTTTTAGCTGTTACACTTGCGCTACAAATATGCTATCATTATCAAGAAAATCTTATTTGTTACTATCAAAACTATGATATTTCATGAAAACCGTGTTAAGTTTATAAAAAAATGGCTCCACAAAGGTCCCAGTTTTATCTAATATATTCTTATATTATCTACGACTGTGGGCAAGATTTCAAATTTCAAGTATTGCTTAAATTTAAGCATTTTTTTTTTCAATGAAATAGTTCAGGAGCTAGTTATGTCTGTTTTGTTGCTTACTTTCATAATTTCATTACTTCAATAGAGTCATAATACCTTATTTGGAAAATTATCTGTTAATAATAAGCATACATGTCTTAGAGTTGGAAAATTGAAATCTAGAAGAAAAAATTACGTTTCCGGTAGAATTGATATATTCCATAAATTAAACGAATTATTAACAATTTCAGCGTGACACAATGCAAGTCACTTTCAACTTACATAATTATCCTTTCTGGAATTTCTTTTTATAATTTGCTCTTAGATTAAGAAGCTTAAAAATAAATCTTGACAGTTAATGTTCATATCGACAATGATGTCAAAAAGCTTATCAATTCCGGTTCGCTACAAATATCGCAACTTCCTTTTTTTAGGTATGACGCAAGGAATGCAATCAAGAACCATTATAAGGAACGTGCTCTCTTCTAAGAGAAAACTGAACTTAAGCCGTAATAAAAGTATCTTACCTGAAGAGCGAAATTGAGCTCCAACTCCGTATCCAGGAGCCCATTCGGAGGTAGAAGCATTTCATTTGACCGTAGTGTCCGTTTGGAGCCCTAAAAAATAAAGTTGTAATCAGACAATATTTCTTGCAGTTAAAGCACTCACAACTAATGACTGAAAAATGAAATTACAAAAACAGAAAACATATAAAATCGCAATGCGATTTTTTAACATTAGCGGTTGAAAAACATCGGTATTTACCTAATTATCCCAGTGTTTATATTCCGCTGCATAGGGCCTACCTACTTACTTACTTACAAATGGCTTTTTAAGGAACCCACAGGTTCATTGCCGCCCTCACATAAGCTCGCCATTGGTCCCTATCCTGTGCAAGATTAATCCAGTCTCTATCATTATATCCCACCTCCCTCAAATCCATTTTAATATTATCCTCCCATCTACGTCTCGGCCTCCCCGAAGGTCTTTTCTCCCTCCGGCTTCCCAACTAACACTCTATATGCATTTCTGGATTCGCCCATACATGCTACATGCCCTGCCCATCTCAAATGTCTGGATTTAATGTTCCTAATTATGTCAGATGAAGAATACAATGCGTACAGTTCTGTGTTACTACAACTTATTCTGAAGTAAATATAAAGTCGCCAAAGAACTTGAAACAACGATGAAATGGATGAATACATTCCCCTTATTGATATCTTCTTATGTATGTATGTATGTATTTATTCACACTGCAATGGGTATATACCCGGTGGCAGTGGTAACTAATTACACTCAATAATGACAATAATAAACTTATTAATTAAAAATACAATTAATGATAATACTAATAATTAATACTAATAATAATAATAATAACAATAATAATAACAACAACAACAGGGAATATACTAAATTAAATGAAACGATCACTTAAATAACATTTGAAATATTCTAATTTGTATCTTAAAACTAAGATCGAACTAAAACCCACGAGTATATGTTCATATCTGCACAAGTACCTTTCAACATTACACTCATTTCGCTGTCAACTCACTCACTGCACTGGAACTACGACACATTTCACTGATTCTATCCTGATTTCACTAACACTTCAAAAACATTTCACTGTTCAAATACTTTGCACTGCCACTATAACCTATACAGCTTCACTGACAGGAACACGTTTCACTTACACAGCACACTTCACTGACACGACATACTTCTTCACTGATACAACACACTTCACTGACACAACATAATTCTTCACTGATACAACACTTCAATAACAACATATCATTTACACCCTTTAAGTACTGTGTATAATTACCGTCTATTAGTAAGGTCCTTAAGCCTATTTTTAAATACATGTTTGGTTGTTGGTAAAGCCTTTAGTAAGTCTGCAGGTAAAGCATTCCAGTCCCTGATAGTACGATTGAGAAAAGAAAACTTTCCAGTGTCCGTCCTCTGCCTTCTTTCCCTCAATTTATATGAGTGGTCGTTCCTTGAAGAGTAATTTGGCGGCTGCAACCTATTTTTTATTTCTTTCCAGGCAGGCTCACCTCTGTATGTTTTGAACAGTGCGCATAATCGAATTCGCGTTCTCCTGTCCGTGAGTGTGTCCCATTTTAATGGTGAATTTTTCCAACAACACTTAAGAGCCCGTTTTTGAATCTTTTCCAGTGTCTTAATATGTTCTAATCTGTAAGGATCCCAACATGCAGCACCATATTCCATTACTGGACGTACTAGTGATTTATATGCAATCTCTTTGGATTTATCAGAACCTTTTCTTAGTACCCTCATCACAAAGTGTAACGCTCTCCATGCTTTTCCCGCTGTGTCTGTAACGTGTTCCCCCCAGCCGAGATCGCTGCTAAATGTTATTCCGAGGTATTTACATTTGTTAACTTCCGGAATGGTTTCACCCCCTAACGTATACGATGCGACTATTTTATTTCTTTTCCTTGTAAAGCTGATGGCTTTGCTCTTTAGAGAATTTATTTTCATTTTGTTGGCTATTGCCCAATCATTTATTCTATTGAGGTCATTCTGGAGAAGAGTAGTATCTTCATGACTTTTTATTTCCCTGTATATCATACAATCATCCGCGAATAAGCGAACCCTAGATAAGATATTAACTGGCAGATCATTTACAAAAGCCAAGAATAGAAGAGGCCCCAAGACACTCCCCTGCGGGACCCCGGAAGTAATTTCAATTGGGTTTGATAATTCCTCCCCCCCCCCCATATATGCAACCATTTTACGCTGTTCACATTAAGTTAATGAACATTAACAATTAAAGGTGTCAAGCCACGTTACTGTAGGGATCTTATTTTATGGTAAAATAAATTTGTCTATAGCGTTACTATAATATGCTCCAGAGCGGTGATTATTTCGCGTTTATAAATTTTTGCCATAGCGTACATTTCACAAAAATATTTAATTCACAGTGAATTAAATACTAGTAGAGCACAAAAATATAAATAAATAAATAAATAAATAAATAAATAAATAAATAAATAAATAAATATGTAACTAATAATCACCGTGTGTAAATTTGAGCTTTAATTACTTTATTTAACTGTAAAAAAAATCACGAAACCTTTTTTTTTTTTTTTCCAAAAACGTTTTCATGTAACGCATAGTAGAGACCACGGCTTACCTGAAGTTACAACGTGAGTTTGTATTACAACAGATTCAAATTTCTTAATTGCTTCACTATGCCATATACGTGTACAATTAACGAATTAATTTTCTATACACTTAGCTACATTTCTATCGCTTTCGCCTTCCGAGCATGACAAAGTGACGTTAGAGGTTAAGCTGCGTTGAATAGTATTCTCTTCTAGCGTTTAAATAAACTAATACATCAAACAAGTGAATAAGGGAATTTGTTTCGTTATTCGCATATATTTCGTTATTGCGCAAAATTTATAAAACAAAATTCTAATTTTGAGCCAACAGGATCATTTTGTAACATTTCGCGGTCAGAAAACTGTTAAGGAAGATATATTTATACAATTTATACAGAGAAGCATAAATAGAAGTAGTTTGAAATAAATTTCTCAGTTCAAATTCACATGAATTTTATTCTGTTACGGCATTTCAACATATTATTTTTTACTTGAAGGAAATTTATCCTTCCTTGAGATTTTACACTGCTCAAACGATCGGAACTCGCTCACAGGTAGGCCTTGAAGTCCGAAGGGAAGGTATCCACTGAGGGAAGCATTACTCGTTTCGTGGATACGTGGCTTTAGACATACCTGGCTGTCTCTCCGTCCATCGGTCCATCGGTCAATCGGTCCATCCATCCATCCATCCATCCATCCATCCATCCATCCATCCAGCCATACATCCTTTTCTAGGAGTTCATAAATATTTTTGTAGGAGTTCACAAACCTCTTTGTAGGAATTCACAAATCTATTTGTAGGAATTCACAAACCTCTTTGTAGGAATTCATAAACCTCTTTGCAGGAGTTCACAAATCTCTTTGTATGAATTCACTAATCTCTTTGTAGGAGTTCACAAACCTCTTTGCAGGTGTTCACAAATCTCTTTGTAGGAATACACAAACCTCTTTGTAGGAATTCATAAACCTCTTTGTAGGAGTTCACAAACCTCTTTCCAAGCGTTCACAAATCTCTTTGTAGGAATTCACAAACCTCTTTGTAGGAATTCATAAACCATTTTGTAGTTCACAAACCTCTTTGTAGGAATTCACAAACCTCTTTGTAGGAGTTCACAAATCTATTTGTATGAATTTACTAATCTCTTTGTAGGAGTTCACAAACCTGTTTGGAGGCGTTCACAAATCTCTTTGTAGGAATTTACAAAAATCTTTGTAGGAATTCATAAACCCCTTCGTAGAAGTTCACAAACCTCTCTGTAGGAATTCACAAATCTCTTTGTAGGAATTCATAAACCTCTTTGTTGGCGTTCACAAATCTCTTTGTAGGATTTAACAACCTCTTTGTAGGAGTTCACAAATCTGTTTGTATGAATTCACTAATCTCTTTGTACAAGTTCACAAACCTCTTTGCAGGCGTTCACAAATCTCCTTATAGGAATTCACAAATCTCTTTTTAGGAGTTCACAAACATCTTTGCAGGCGTTCACAAATATCTTTGTACGAATTCACTAATCTCTTTGTAGGAATTCACAAATCTCTTTGTATGAATTCACAAATCTCTTGGTAGGAATTCACTAATCTCTTTGTAGGAGTTCACGAACATCTTTGCAGGAGTTCACAAATATCGTTGTACGAATTCAATAATCTCTTTGTAGGAATTCACAAATCTCTTTCTAGGAGCTCATAAATCTCTTTGTAGGAGTTCACAAATCTCTTTGTATGAATTCAGAAATTTCTTTGTAGGAGTTCACAAATCTCTTTGTATGAATTCAGGAATCTCTTTGTAGGAGTTCACAAACATCTTTGCAGGCGTTCACAAATATCTTTGTACGAATTCACTAATCTCTTTGTATAAATTCACAAATCTCCTTGTAGGATCTAATAAATCTCTTTGTAGGAGTTCACAAATCTCTCTGTAGGAAATCCCGTATCTAAAATTTCTGCCGACCGCGACTTTGTAGGAATTCACATACCCCCTTCCAATCCACTCTATGAAAAGCCTTTACGAGGTCCACAAAATTACATACACTTCTTTATTTTTTTCTCTAGGTAAGACGCGACGTGTGGGGTTACCAGAGAAGGAGATTCGAGGACATGTCAAGATTCCCACATCCACCTATTGTTCATCCACCGGAACTTGGTCCACTTTCATTAACATCACCTGAAGAACCATTGTCATGGTCTGCGTCCGTCAGCCTGGCCAAACGACCCTTTTCATCCTTTAACAATCACTCGACTACACACCAGTGGCGGCTGATTGACTGAGGCAAGTGAGGCCGGGCCTCAGTCACTTGGCTTAACTGAAATCAAATTTTGTGTTTTTATATAATATATCAGTTATTTTAATGAAACATATTTTTATTGTACATACCACTGCCACCGGGTGCTTGCCCACTTGCAGTGTAAATAAAAAATACATACATACATATATACAGGGTGTTTAAAAATACGGGGCATAATTTCAGGTATGTATTTCCCACATGTAGACAATCAAAATAGCTCATTACAACATGTGTCCAGAAATGCTTCATTTCCGAGTTATGGCCTTCACAACACTGAAATTCACCGGAACGTTTTTCTTTCCGCAGGTCGTTGTCATTACAGAAGATGTTCAAAATGTCCACCTCCTGCTTCAATACAGACCTCACATCGATGTCTCATTGACCTGCGAACACGATCCCAAACTCCAGGAGTATTGCGTATATCCTCACAACATGCCACAATTCGATTCCGAAATCAGGCACTGGAGACAAATAAACCAATGATTTTAAATGGCCCCACAATTAGAAATCGAGAGGGTTCAGATCGGGTGAGCGTGGAGGCCAAGCACTTGGGCCACCTCTACCTATCCATCGATCAGGAAACCTTCGATCCAAGTACCGGCGAGCCGTACGACTGAAGTGTGCAGGAGCGCCATCATGCAAGAAGTGAATGTGTTGACGATTGATCAGTGGAGTGTCTTCTAAAACATGAGGTATGGTGTTTTCCAGGAAGTTTGTGTACGCCTGCCACGTAAGTCTGTTTACAAGTGCATGGGGTCCAACTAATCGATCACCAATGATACCGGTCCACATGTTGAGGGAGAACCGCACCTGGTGATGAGATGGAACAGTTGCACGTGGGTTTTCACACACCCATACATGCTGATTGTGGAAATTTGTTATGCCATCTCGTGTGAACTGTGCTTCATCTGTAAATAATATTAAGGCAGGAAAGTTCGGATTTACACCACACTGCTGCAAGAACCACTGACAGAACCTAACTCGTGCAGGGTAATCTGCTGGTGACAGGGCCTGTACACGTTGCAAATGATAAGGATACAATTGATACTCTTTCAACAGTCTCCAGACAGTCGTATGAAGAACATTGACTTGCAACGCTACCCTTCGTGTGCTGATAGAAGGAGTCATGTTCACAGCCTCCAGAATCTCCTCCTGTACTTCTGGAGTTGTAGATCTTGGTCGTCCCCTTCCCAAACCAGGAGAGTGAAATTTTCCATACTGGCACAGACGGTAATGGAGACGTACAAATGTCTTCCGATCTGGACATTGTCGCTGTGGGTACCTCTCCTGGTACAAACGACGAGCCAGCGCAGCATTGCCGTCCACCTTACCGTACATGAAGCGTATCTCTGCCAGCTCTTGATTTGAATACATGTCGCACAGTCTAACGCCTACATAACACTGAATGTAACCTTCGCCTCGGAATGAATTGTCAGAGTGCCCTCTTAATGTCTCCTTTGACGACAACGACCTGCGGAAAGAAAAACGTTCCGGTGAATTTCAATGTTGTGAAGGCCATAACTCGGAAATAAAGCATTTCCGGACACAAGTTGTAATGAACTATTTTGATTGTCTACATGTGGGAAATACATACCTGCAATTATGCCCCGTATTTTAACACCCTGTATATCGCTGTAGAAGCATTTGAAAACTTTGATGTATGTATATAGAACTGTTTTGCAGTAAAATTTGTTCCTGAGGCCGGGATCGCTCGTGCCGGGTCTGGCTTGTGATGTATGTAGACCTGTTTTGCAGTAAAATTTGTTCCTGAGGCCAGAATCGTTCGTGCCGGGTCTGGCTTAATGCATTTCATGTCCTTTCGCGGGCTTTGAGTTTACGCTTAAAACGTTGTAGCTGAGGCACAATTCATCTGGCCTGGTAAGGTTTCACTCGTCCAATCAGTGGGCCGGCCTCAAGGGTAGAGTGGGATGGGAATAGGAGTGGTGACTTGTTTTCCTAACTAGGCCATAAATAACAAAATTCCAGCTCTTTGGCAGGCAGAGACCCACTCGATTCTCTCCCCTTATGTCTCAGTTTATGACATAAGCGAGGGTGTTCTACTATTGTACTTCGTAGTACAGTAGTGAATCTGGGCCAATGTTGTTATGTATTTTGGAAAATATAAACAGAAACAAATGAGAGAAATAATGCTGGAGAAGTTAATTCATTGTTAGAGTGCCCTTTTTCGAGAAGAAATAATACTGAAAGAAAGGAAGTTTTAAATAAAGAGAGAGACTACCGAGATACCTACGACATCGCTGATAATTTTTCTGACACATAATCTTAAAACGCGAGTTTCTATTGCATGCTGGTATGGGCAACATAAAAGGTTATGTGGTAATGTGATACAAAATAAACTTCTCTTGGCCTTGTTTGTTGCTGTCAAAGGAAAAAAATAAAAAGAAAAGAAAGAAAGGGGAATTTCAACAAATAATATGGGTTGCTTCGTCACACTGAAACAATCGCTGAAACTCAAGCATAACAACTTATTTGGTGAGTGAAATTATTATTTTTCATTGATAGCAATAAGAATAGACTAATAATAGTAATAATAATAATAGTAATACAGTAATAATGATATTAATAATATAACAATAATAATTAATATCATAAACAAACATTTCCTATCGGAAGCACTTAAACTACAGTAGTTGCATCTGGCCTCACCGAGGATTTCGATCACCGGCCGCTACTGCTACACACACGCGAAAACCAAGCACGACTCATGATCAGCGGCCTGTAAACAAGTGCACGCAGACTGATGGACAAGATTCGGGTTCCGCATATTGCGGATAGATGACAACATTGTGACCCATTTTCAAGTTTCACACGAGTTTGGCGGGCCACGCTGTGCATGAAAATATCTGTGAAGAGTTTGGCTATGTCGTGTACTAGGGTGAGTATATGTGTAAATGTAGTGTAGTGTAGGGAATGAGTGAGGATGATGATGACTGATGAAGGTGAGGAAGGGAGAAGGGGAAACCTGATGCCGGCACATAACCTACTCTTGTCGAATAGCACCGAGGAGGCCGCCAGACTTAACGTTCCCGTCCGACGGATGAATCACTATCAATCCAGGCATATTGGTGCACAATCTAGCGATCAGAAGTTGTGCACCGCCACCTCCTCTAGTGTCAACGTAGAAACTTTACACTACGCCGGGAATCGAACCCGGGCCGGTTGGTCTGGAGGCAGACGCGTTACCACAGAGCTAACTCAGCGGACTATATTAAGTAAATTGTTTGTCATTATAAGAAGGCTAGAATGGATGGGTTCGCGTTTAGAAATTACAGTGGACCGCACCTGAGCAGTCTGTCGACAAAGGATAAGCTATATTATAAAAGGAACCTCTTTTGCAACATCGAGACATGTAAAGCCTTGGTTTTCCTGAACAGATGCATGTGAGGTGCGAGGCCCGCCATGGCTTAAGACGGCGCAAATGCTATAGGTCTACTGGACTTCTTTTCAATAAACAGTATTCCTATAAGTAAATATATTTCGATATATGAAGGGAAGTATTTGTCTCAACATACCTACAAGAGCAAATTTCTAACTAGGAAAAAAATAATTTGACAACACATTTCGAGATTCCTCGCCAATTCTTTGTTGATATTCAGACTTTGTGACAGTAGTGCACAACTACTGCTATATATCTTACAATTAGTTCATGGACGTCGCGGCTTTTTAGCCTCCAAGAACAATACGAGTTATTCGCGCTTAAAAACGTTGTCTAGTTATAATGTTAGAAGCTGGTTCACAATAAATCGAGAATGGAAACGGAAACAAGGACGAGAACGGAAAAATGGTTAAAAAGGATGTATTTAAATGTGAGCATTCACAATTAACGAGAAGCTTGCTGGAGGCCGGGAACGGGTACGTGAGAGTTGGCCAAGTTTTAACTTTGCCGTTCTCGTTTTCGATCATAGCCTACTAAATTCGTTCTGTTGTCACATAGCCTACTAAATTCATTCTGTTGTCATCGAAGAGTTCTTTGGTCGTCGTATATTTTGTAGCTAGGAGGCCGTGACATAATTTCTTGTCCATTCATTGCTTGTAACTTGTGTGTATATGTGACTAGACTACCATGTGAATTGAATTCTTAACTATTCCGTGTCTTAAATTTCGAAGTTAGTTAACCTGTGTTTATGTTGGCTGGCTTGTACTCATGAGAGAATGCCACTGATCAGGTATACACAAATAACATCAGAATGCGTAATATTGACTTTACCTTATCATTATTGACATACATGTCGATATGCATAGCCGCTTCTGATCTCGGTTTATTGTGAATAAAAAATATTCACGTTCATGTTCTTCACTTCTAGTTCTCGTTCTGGTTCTAGTTCTCGGTTTATTGTGGACCAGCCTTAAGACTCAGCCGCTATTAATGACAGTAATTTAAATATTACGAGTACATGCAACTGGACAAAATATTGTAGCCACGGAGATGAGACGTATGAACTAAGTCGCGTGAAAAACATTATACATTCATTATTATTTCTTTTGTTTCATAAAGTAATCATAATCACCATCCTCATTACGTCTTCTGACTCGTCTATCTTTACCGATGCGAGAATAATGTACCAACAATAAACAGTAATCTCATTTCTTTTGTAACCCGCATGCTGTAACATCAATAGAGGACAAGGACATACACTCAATTCTAAATGGAGGTGAAGAAATTTACATTTTCCTGCTGCGAAATGAACCCCTATTCATTTGATTTGTGATTGGAAACGCTAGCTCTTGAAGCACAGTTAGACAACTATTGTAAATAAGAGAATTTGTTAATAAACATATGCTGATCCTCGAGTATTAACAGTATAATAAACTAGAACACAATGTGAAGTTGGGTAACAAAACTGTGAACAAATCTAGTGAGTTATGTAGTGGTAGTTCAATTCCAGTGTTAAGGCTACTCCAAACAGACGCGATACGGAGCGGTAGCGTTACGATTTTGCGATAAATGTTTTCATTGCGTTCAATGTTTGTGTTCAAACACACGCGATTATCGCAATATGTGTTATTATCGCAGCAAGTAGAACGCGACGATTTCGCGTTCTATTCTCCCGGGGATGTAGATCGCGCGAACGCCACGTGTTTATTTTGATGCTGAGCTGAAGTGTGTCATTTATGGATTCATCTTCAAAGGAAGAGGAGCTTCTATTTCTAGGATGATAATCGTCGCAGGCAAAGCAGGCGCAGGTAAGTCCATGGTAGTCATGTATGGTTAAGATAAACAATATAAAAAGGTATAAAGTGATGATTTAAGCTTTTCTTTGCCAAGAACATGAAAGAAATAACAAGTATGCCTACCCGATTATAAGCTTCTTTTTTAATTTTCTCTTTTTGTTCCAGGAGGTTGTGGATTCATGAGATAAATGTTACAAGGGAAGAAAAAGACCTATTTCATACCTTAGTTCCACAACTAATTAGAGATGAAAAAAGTATTTATATATATTTCAGGATGACAGCTCAATATTTTGACGAGATTCTGGGTAAAGTAACGGAAGACATAACGAAGAAGCATATTAATTGGTGTACCTCGAACCCATCCGAAGAATGACTTGCAATCACAATAAGGTAAGCGAAACACAGTAATGTATGTAAGAAACATATTTAATTTATATTAATTTAATGTACCGAAGTACATAAGATATTTCCATGCAGATATTCTGCGTCATCATACGATGAAAGAGTAATGGAACGGAGAAAAATTCTCTCCGGCGCCGGGATTTGAACCCGGGTTTTCAGCTCTACGTGCTGATACATTACCTACTAAGCCACACCGGATACCCACCCCGGCGTCGGACAGAATCGTCCCAATTTAAGTTCCAACTCTTGGGACGATTCTGTCCGACGCCGGGGTGGGTATCCGGTGTGGCTTAGTGGATAAAGCATCAGCACGTAGAGCTGAAAACCTGGGTTCAAATCCCGGTGCTGGAGAGAAATTTTCTCCGTTCCATTACTCTTTCATCGTATGATGACGCAGAATATCTGCATGGAAATATCATATGTACTTCGGTACATTAAAATAATATATATGATATGCGTAAATCACTTCGTGATTTAAGACGGCGCTTATTCCTTCGGATCCCGGCCAACTAGTCACTCATAACGAGTGTACCTCAGCACATGTGTGGACTTCAGTCCTACGTTCATAGACATCTATGACGTAGTGCAGAGGGCGGCCATTACTCTTTCATCATATTTAATTTAGCTTAACGACCCAAATCAGTTACCAGTCATAAAAATATTCAACTTTAATATTGACTTTCTATAAAATGAATAACATATGAAGTATACTTCTTGAATTTACAAGAATTAAACACAAAGTGAAATTTAATTACACCTGAAACTCTGAAAAAGATTTATGGAATGTGAACAGTTTAAATGGTTAGGCCTACATTTTAAACAAAAAATAATAATATATTATATTATTCAGTCGGATCCCGGCCAACTAGTCACTCATTACGAGTGCACCTCAGCACATGTGTGGACTTCGGTCCTAGGTTCATAGACATCTATGACGTAGTGCAGAGGGCGGCCACTATAGGGAACTCAAGTGTTGGAACTTAAAACTGAGACGATTCTTCCGACGCCGGGGTGGAATCCGGTGTGGCTTAGTGGATAAAGCGTCAGCACGTAGAGCTGAAAACCCGGGTTCAAATCCCGGCGCCGAAGAGAATTTCTCTCCGTTCCATTACTCTTTCATCGTATAAAAAATAATAAAGTCAAAAAGTGGAGGTACCGGTAATATAAATATGAAAAATATAAGTTAGCCTAATTTAAATCAGCAAAGAACTTATTTGGAGAAAATCATATTGTGTTCTATCTCGATCTTCATTGTCAGCGATTTCTTGCTCTGAACAACAAAAATAACAATCCCTCATGTTTTTGCATCTTTTCACAGCATCGGCTGAAAGTAACATAAGATACCAATTATTTACGTTTGATTTTGTCCTACCACATTATTAATATGTTTTTCTTCTTCTTTCAGATTTTTAGCGACTGGAGATAGTTTGTACACCGGGCCATAGTTTTAGGGTTAATTTTCAACCATTAGTACAATTGTGGTGAAAGTTTGTGCAGCTATATGAGAAAATATAAGATCTGAATTCATGCCAGAGCCTTTACAACGACTATGAGAAAGTTGAGCTCAACGGTTTGAAGAAAAATCGGGTTTTCCAAACCGTGTTGGCGCCATAGATGGGAATCACGTCACCATCAAGTGTCCTGATAACGCTGGGTCATCTTACTTCTCATATTTGTATAAACATTCCATTGTGCTTTTAGCTGGAAAATTTGCAGCCTACTTCAGTCGAACGGCTTAAAAATGAAACTGCTGTAAGCGTAAATCCAGGGTTTAAGCAACAGTCGCATTTTGCTACTCCACTTCTAAAAATGCAAAAAACTTTCAATGTAAATGTGCAAAAATGCAGCAGCCACATTGGACTTCAGAAACGAAGATGGTAATGGAGAAAATGAAATCAGAGATGTGTTTGAACTAATTTCAATTTGAATGAAATGCTAATGGTAGGACAATGTTCAAAAAGGTACTGAGCAATAGATATTCAAGAAATGATTTCAAAGAGTTGGTGCAATTCATGTAAGTTAAGTGAACAATTTCTTCTAATTGATTTATATAATTCCATCGCTTACTGTAAATTGTGAGCGAGGATTTAGTTGCATGAATCTTGTAAAAACTGGAATTAGAAACCGCCTTTCAGTAAAAAGAGTTAGCACTCTGTTAACAATAAATCTTGAAGAGCCTACTAGAAAAGAATTTCAATGTTTAGAGTCCTCATAAAATAATGTATTTTAATGCGATGTAAATTCAGTAGTAATTGATTCTAAATATACCTAAGTCTAATGATTTACTTACATAAATATATCTAGAGTGTGATAAGATTTATTTAAAGTAATAAAACTCCAAGAAACAAATTACACAACTTCTTGTTTCTAAATACGTTATTCATTTTATCTTTCTGCACAATTATTTATAATATTGCACAAGCATTTCACAATTTGCACAAATATATTTATTTTTTGCGACAATTAGTTATTTTATAGCTTAAACCCTGAGTAAATCTACAAGCCAGTATGACATCAAATTATAAATAAATAATTGTACTTAATGTTTACATCTAACTTTGTAACTATCTCCTTCCATGTCTTCTCCTTTCTCCTGCTGTCTTTGTACGATGTGTTCCGATAATCATAAAGCCACGGATTTTCCTTTATGAACTCAATAAAAAATTCCACGTTCACTTACAAGCAATCCGAAATCGCAATATATGAGCACAAGTGATATACGACTGCTGAAGGTAAGTGGTCTTTGCGGCTGTGTTGGAAAACTAAAATCCGCGTATGTGGTAAACTAAATATTTATGTACGTAAATTAATTTAGTTTAGTTACGAAGTTAATGCGAACTAACAGAAATACCATACGTATCTTTAATTTATTGACTTCAATTAGGTAAATTCAAGCTTGTATATATAACATACATTACAGAGCACTCCGATCGATAATGAAGATTTGCTTGATATTATATCTAGTAAGTTATGTTTCTGAGCTGAAACTTTTCTGTATTTTCATAAAAATGATTTGAATTATATATTTTGTGTTATATTACATTGTTGTTGTTTAGTCAACTGTCTGAAGACAGGTCTGAACCTTACAAGTGATACCAACAAGGCACCACTTATGTGGCAACTAGTCCAGGAGATAAAAGGAGTATGGTGGCCAGTTTCTTTCCCCCTCCATTGCATACATCGCCGACTAGCTACATATTACACTAATCAGACTTCAGATGCATACAAACAATTATTGTTCTTCCTGACGATTCTGGTGCCAGATGTCAGCTTATTTCCCTTTACCTCTACGATCACGTAGGCAATGGACCATTATTATAATGCTGTGAGAGATGTACTGTCTGATAAATAGATGTACAGCAGTGGCAAAAAAAAAAAAAAACCGGACCGACCCTTGTAACTGACTTCAGACCCTTGTTCACTCCAGAGCACAATGGACTGGAAACTAAGACTTTCGTGGTTAGAATCCTGCCTGGGAAGGAAACTCTTTTTGGTTCCTTATTGAAATTTATTTCCAATACTTTTCGATTGCAGCGATATTTTACTACTTAATTAACTTATTATTCCTAGAACATATTTTTACCAGCAATCGAAAAGTATTGGGAATAAATTTGAATAAGGAACAAAAAAAGAAAAGTTTCCTTCCCAGGCAGGATTCGAACCACGAAAGTCTTAGTTACCAGTCTATCGTGCTCTGGGTGAACAAGGCTCTGAAATCAGCTACAAAGGTCGGTCCGGTTTTTTTTTTTTCCACTACTGTACATATCAGCCAGAATCTCAATCAGAGGTGTTATGTTACCGCGTTACCGGTACTATATTATTTTTATATATTATATGTTGAAGTCATAGTTGTGATTATAGGAATAACATCCAATAACATAGACCCGTCCAAAAGGCTAATAAAATTGAGTTTTCTCATATTAGTTCCATTTTCCGTACTGGTTTGGAGTACGGAAAGAAGTAAAATTCGATATAGTATGAAACAAAGTAAATTATTGTAGGTATGGCACCACGTTAAGATGTGAGGATATAAAGAGTCCCTTCTACGACGCATTTTAATACTTGAAGAAACGTTTTGTACTGTGCAAATCTCAAAACTCTTACTATTCAATATTTTAACTAAAGGAGCAATTTAAAGAAAGAAATCGAATTTACTACTTATTTCTGCTACTTTCAGTGTGAATATAAGGTCATATCTTTCTTTCATGGCATTACGGTACCTCGCAATTTTTACTGTTTAAGATAACACGTGGAAAACACAGGACAAGGAATACACGTACACTATATTAGTCGGAGATAGGAAAGTTTTTACATCATTCGGAGAAATTGAACAAATATCTGATGGCATTGTATGTCGAAACTTATCGTTGACCATCTGACCCACACGAGGATTATTTAAGTTTAACTCTTGCGTAAATAAGTGAACATGCACATACAATTGATCTGGACCATTAGGCAAATAATATGTGCTACTGAACAGAGTGGGCAAAAATACCCACTACTCTTCTTCTTTTGCCTGTAAAACAAATCTGTACATGAAAAATGTGTCGGGATGACAGGCTGAAGACATCTGGTGACTGTACTGTATTTCGAGGTGTGATCATGACGGAAGGCATCTGGTGAACTCTTCTTTTATTATTTTTATTGGATTATTTTATGATGCTGTATCAACATCTCAGGTAGTGAAACCCTAAGGCAGGGCTGGACACTAAGAGAAAATTGCACTCTCTCACAGGGAGACATATGACTTTCTTCAAACCCTTTCTTTCCCGCCGAACACCGCGCAGCGTTGATGCCGTCACGGATGAATATTGAGCGTCCCTGTTAAAGCCTTGGTTTTTCTGAACCGACGCGTGAGACGTGCGAGGTGCGAGGCCCGCCTCGCACAAATCTGGACTACACGAGAGATAGTGAGTGGTTTCTATGGCTGCGAGGTGCGCGGACCTCGCATTTCGCAGCCATAGAAACCAATCACTATCTCTCGTGTAGTCCGGATTTGTGCGAGGCGGGCCTCGCACTCGCACATCGTATGCGTCGGTCCAGAAAAACCAAGGCTTTAGAGATTGAATCGCTCCCGGTGCCCAGCTCTGCCCTAAGGTGTGTGTGTGTAATGTCTACCCACTTCACTTGCGTGATTCGGATTCCGCATACTGCGGATAGATGGCAGGACTGTGACCCATTTTCAAATCGCACATCACTTCAGCGGGCCACGTTATGCATGGTATGTATCTGTAAAGAGTTATGTCATGTACTAGGGTGAGTGTATGTGTAAGTGTTCGTGTAAGTGTAGATGAACCCTAAGGTAAACCATAACAAAACACAATAATATGTTCCCTGCCATTTCAAGACTGCAAAATCATATGTACAGCTTGCCCAAGTCAAGTCTGCGAGTGGGGATATCGGGAGGGAATGTAGAGGAATGTAGAGGCAAAACACAGTTGCCACATAGGTCACTTGACGCTCAGATTTCAACGTGTGCACATCGTTTCAAATACACTACGGAGCGCACGCATTTTTTGTCCTTGTCTTCAGATAAAGGCAACAGTTACGCTGTGTCCCAGCCTCCCCCCTCATGTAACTTTCTCCACGCTAGCCAATCAGAATTCCAAACCTCACTGTCAAGCAGAAGTAGAAGTACAGTCTATTTCAAAGCGTCTTAAATTGTTACCGCTCTATGAACTGAAGCGCAGTAGGAAAACTTTGCTGTCATATGAGACTGTACTGGTCTCCTCTCGTTACCGCCTCCTTTAACTACATAACTGCCTCCAACTTCCCCTCTCGGCTCGCAGACTTAACTTGGTCGAGCTGTATACGAGCATTTTCAGTATGGCGGAGAGAACTGTGGTTGTCGTGTGAGTTCAAGAGCGGCCACATACCGGAAAAACATTAGTAATATCATTCAGGATTTCTGGGCTTGTTTTGGTAAGGCGCTACCGAGCAGAGATAACTTGTTGAAGTGGGATAAAAAAAAGACTATGTGTTAAGGATTAAAAAAGACTATGTGTTAAAGGTGAGTCGCAAAGTGGGAGAACCTCCACTCGGCGAGAAACTGGTGCTGCCGAAGCCGAGTCATTGACTCGATCGCCGATGAAATTAAGAAGAAAACGTGCCTTCGAGTTGACAGACTGCCGGGCTACGGCCTAGCAGCAAACTATTATCTGTAACGTAAGGTCAGATCCCAATCGATTGGCCAGCCACAAGGAAACCGCCGGCCAGGCCAGAGAGGGAGGTCGTCGTCGTCGTCGTCGAGGAGAGAAGACCCGGGAGATCCGAGAACCGACATTCACCGAGGGATATTGTTTCCAGCCAGGGTTGAGCAGTCCGGCGTGAAGTTAAAGGAGAAACGGTGTGCATACCCACCGGAGTTCCATTAGCCTGACCACCTAATGGTGTCAACTGGGGGGGGGGGGGCTAATGGAATAGCAACTGCCACTCACGCCCAACTGGGCCGATTGAGCGGTAGTGGCTGCATCTCGTTTGACTCTACAATCCTTCATATTCACTTTCTTCCTACCCTCTCTTCCTTCCTCATATAAGAGTAGAGCGGATACTTACAGCTACTCACTTAGCTACTGTCTCGTCGGCCCTTCTGAGAGCCACGGAACTGGTGAGGACTCGGAAACTCCACAGAGGGGTTGTAAGCCTTCAGATCCTACCTCAAACTGCTTGTCCCGTCCTATATTCAAACCAGAGGCTAACACTACCGCCGGAAGGTAAGCCGGATAACGTAGCCATCTTGCCGTGATGCCAGGGAAAAAGCCACTAAATATTAAAGTTCTGACCCCGCCGGGCATTCCCAGAATTATAAACTGTGGGGGACCATCACCTGTATCTACCAGGGCCGGTAAGGCCAAAAGAACCAAAACAGAAGTGGTAACGAAACTCCCCGTTAAAACCAAGCCGCGAACGGTGTTATCCCCTCCGGATACATCAGCAAGTGAAACGGTGACGCCTTCACCGGTGTCGCCTATACGTAGCCTTGTCTCAGAAATTGAAACCCATGCGCCCTCACCGGCGTCGATTGGTGCTGATGACTCAATTATAAATCAACCGTCACTGGTCCCACGGACGAGCCCTGTAAACGGTGACCTTTTGCCCTCAGTCGGTAGCGGATCGGAGTCACACTTAGGAGAGGATAGTCGTCCTAGATCCTGCTCTGAAAACAGAGGAAGGGAGAGACCTGCCGCTGACAATGTCAGTGAGCAAGCTGCAAATGTTAACACTGGTAGTGGTGATGCCCCCAACTATAACGCAAACTACATGACGGACAGATGCAATGACTTGCCGCCCGTTATAATAGCGCATGGTTATAACGGAGACCCGGTATCACTACTGACGTCGGTAATGAATACAAACCAATTGACTTACTGTGCAAAAGAGTCATGTCGGGCTATGGAGTTAAAATCTTTAGCCGACATGACTACGTAAACCTGACGAAACACCTGGTGACATACAATGTTCCATTTCATCTGGTTCAAGGCCAGGATGAAAAAATTATCAAAGCTGTGGTAAAGGGCTTGCATCTCCGCACAAATCTAATTAACTAGATTAGAATTCCCTGTGAAGTGTACTGTGTAATCAGAGGGCGGATCAGAGTGACCAGGTTCCGTGGCTTCATGTTACTGATGCAGAGAGCAGAATGTCTCGGCACGTGTTCCCTAGGTACAGACAGTGGGTAAAAAATTATACAGTATGTAGAAGGAACATCGCGTTGCGCAAACAGGTGGCGTATGCTACTACTAGTGAAAGCAAATGCGAAGTTATTATTTGGGAATACGAGGTATCCGATGAAGTACGCATAATAGTGGGCCTACAGTTCAACACAGCAGTTAGGAACGAGCGTGTGCTATTGGTGTGTTATTTATAAACTGTCAGAATGCCTAAGGAAAAATGTGTACAAAGTGAAAAAAGTGAATGCTTGTACACCAGTTCGGAGGTATTATCTTCAGCAGTGAAGGAGAAATTATTACGTGTAATATATGTAAAGTGACGTTAAGAGCTACGAAAAAAATGACAATTAGAAAGGCACTGCAACAGCAGGAATCACAGGGAATATATACAAGAGGGGTCCACACCTGTGGAGTAACGGTCAGCGCGTCTGGCCGCGAAACCAGATGGCCCGGGTTCGATTCCCGGTCGAGGCAAGTTACCTGGTTGAGGTTATTTCCGGGGTCTTCCCTCAACCCAATTGAGCAAATGCTGGGTAACTTTCGGTGCTGGACCCCGGATTCATTTCACCGGCATTATCACCTTCATCTCATTCAGACCCTAAATAACAGAAGATGTTGATAAAGCGTCGCAAAATAAGCTACTAAAAATATAAAAGAGGATCCGTCAACATCGGACACAAAGGTAATTGTAGGAACACATATCTAACTCTACTGGAAAGAAATATTTACTAACGTGCTGTATTCTCTAATGCCATGGGTATTTTGTGTCCTACTAGTATCAGGTATAATAATGTACTTCTTTTAGTCACAGATGCTGCGCCCTATATGATAAAGGCGGCCATGGACATAAAAATAATATATCCTAAGTTGGTTCACCTTACTTGCTTAGCACATTGACTCCATAGGGTGGTGGAAGTAATTCGCTCTTCTTATAGTGACGTCGATAGTTTTGTAGGTAATGTTAAGAAATTTTTTCTGAAAGAACCTTCCCGAATGCAGAAATTCAAGGAAATCGCTCCCAAGGTTCCCCTTCCACCAAATCCCATAATAACAAGATGGGGTAGTTGGCTGGAGGCTGCCTTCTATTATGCCACATATTATGTTCAATTTGTGAAAGTGATCAATAGTTCAGATTCTACAAAGGCACATTTAATTGAAATAGCAAAATCCCTAATTTCAGATGGTCTTGCGACCAGTTTAGATTTCATACAGAATAACTTTTGTCATTTACCGAAAGCCATAACGTTGTTACAAATATCTGATTTACACATGCCAAAGGCTATAAACATATAGAAGAAATATCTGTAAAACTTAAGGAAACCAAAGCTGGAAGTTACGAAAAAAGTGAACGAGAAACTTCAGAATGTGTTAGCAAAAAATAATGGTTTTTCAATCATGTGTGGCGTGCGAGATGTGTTGCTGTTGCAAAAAACAAATAGAGTCCTCGAGATCAAACAGTGAAAGAAATATATCAGATATTGATATTGATCTTCCTGATATATTATTCGTATGCACCTATTACGTCTTGCGATGTCGAAAGGAATTTCTCACGATATAATTTTTGTTCAAGTGAGAGACGCAGAACGTCCTCTTTCAACAATCTCCACATGTACATTATTGTCCACTGTCATGCACAGATTACGTAGTATTCACTTTACACTTACGTACAATGTAGTGTTTTATAACGGAGTGAAAATTCACAGCCGTCATGTACAGCACAATATACGCATTCTTTTGACACAACTGTACGGACATTGCAGGTACACGCCCGCTGTGTACTTCTGGAGTCACCGTCTATGCTTCAACATAAACAGACTATAGTAAATGGTTAGTAAACTTGTAAGAACAGTCACTCTGATCCGTCCTCTGGTTGTAATGCACGATAACTACACAAAAATCCAAATGGTATATTCATTATTCAATTGTTCGATACAGAAAAGGCAAGGTCGATCCTTGACCTGAAAATGCTGTTATTTACGTCTGTTAGAGTTGAACCCTACAGACCACGTCAAACTCCTCCGCAGTGTATTTACTGCTGGAGATTTGGGCATACTGCTCGACAATGCAAGGCTCCGCCTCGCTGTCGGAAGTGTGTACAAGATCATGTGATGTCGAAGTACATATCAGCCACCCATGAAAGGCTTTGTGCAAATTGCCAGGGTAACCACCCGCCAACATACAGGGGATGTAGAGCGTTCATCGCCTACAAGAACAAGTATCAACGACAAGAACGGACAAACCCCCAACCCATACTGACAATACAAACGCGGCCACAGCCACCCCCACAACCAGTCATGAGCACCCAGGATTACCTCACGCTGCAGATCGCAACCTGCAGTAAGTGAACAGATGGAACAGCAGACTGATGTACCCACCATGAAAAACGAGGGCCAATGGCAGACCTCAAAAAGTGGGAAAAGGGAAAAAAAGAAATGCACCTACCATTGCGAGTAACGCATAAAAATACTGACAGCAGAGAATGAGTGATTTATAATCTCTCCTCACAGCCTGGCACGACGGCTGATTACTGCGTGCCTACAACTGCTGTGAGCAAACCCTCATTCAGTCAAGTTGCTTCCAGCTCCCACAACATCGTTACCCTACCTCTAACAGGGAATGGGCCAACGCCTTCCGGAGGAATGCCAGGACATGGGACCCACGATTCACGCTGGACCTAATGTTCCAGGTACTGGAAATGATTAGTGACCGGAAATCATGCATTTCACAGGATGGCACAGGTGCTAACACATATACTTCACCCTGAAAGACACAGACCCGGACGAGGCAGATGGAACGCGCTCTTACATGGAATGCTAGAGGACTTAAAACCAAGAAGAACGAGCTCAGGCATTATTTAGAAACAAAGAAAATTAAAATCGCTCTCATGTCGGAAACTCACCTCCGCCCTTCCGATAAATTTCGTATAGCTAATTATAAAACGTACCGCACTGACAGGTCGGTAGTTCCTGGACAAGTTTGTGATGCGCGAGAAGGAGGAACAGCAGTCCTGGTGGACAAATCCACCACCATGAGGTGCTGCTCTCGTAATTCGATAAACTGGAAGCAACCGCAATTGCTTTGTAAATTAATAATGAGACGGTCCCCTTTATTGCAGTATATAATCCACCTGGTACCCTCTCTACCAATGGTATGTCTACTCTAATGAACATCAACAATAAAATTATTGTAGGCGGAGATCTAAACTCCAAACATGAGTTGTGGGGGTGTAGGGTGACAAATAGTGCTGGAAGGAAGCTTCATGACCTCTCAATGATGGGAGACTATGTTGTTTCCGCCCCAGCGCAGCACACGTACAGCTGTCAAAAGAAAAAGTGGCCGCTCTCCTGAAACAATGTTCCCTTCGGGTATCTTCGCTACAATTCGGAGACAGGCGATGTTACATGTTGTTGGGCCACGTTGCCTGATATCTACAGTTATAATTGAAATATACTGTGTGTTATTCGATAGCATAATGGTAGCGTTCAGGCCTCTTATTCATGAGGTCCTGCGTTAGACTACAACCTCGTGCTTTTTATGTCCTTTTTTGTTCTATTTTTGAGAGAGACAAACTAGACATAATGGCTCCTTTCTCTTTTATGATTATTTTAGTAATTAACATCAGGTTCATTAATATATTATGCCATGACTTTATCATTATCATTATGATATTGTGGCTGCAAATGGAAAGAAAAAAGATTTTATTCTCAATGAAATATCTTTCGTGGTATAAACATAACAAATTTACTGGCGTCGGCCTTAAAACATTCAAACAATTAAGCGTTCAAAAAACAAAGCAAAAAGCCACAATTCAATATTTAGTCTATCTTCCTCTTATCTCGATCATCTTGCAGTCGAGTGGGCATGGAATTGACTAGCCTTTGCAAATAGCGACTGTTCTTAGACACGATATTCCAGACATTCTCAACATACACACATAAATGTTCTGTCCATGGTCAGGTCTTTCATTGCAAACCCAGCAATCTCCAATCTTTCCTATTTTCTGCCTTCCTCTTAGTCTCCGCATATGATCCACATATCCTAATGTCGTCTATTACTCTTTTCAACCAGAGACCCAACCAATTCCTTTTTCTCTTTCTAATCAGTTTCAGCATCATTCTTTCTTCACTCACTTTTTCAAACACAATTTTATTTCTTATTCTGTCTGTCCACTTCACACGCACCGTTCTTCTCCACATCCACATTTCAAATGCTTCAATTCGTTTCTCTTCATTTCGTCGTAATGTCCATGTTCCTTCCCCATACAATGCCACACTCCACACAAAGCACTTCACTAGTCTCTTCCTTAGTTCTTTTTCCAGAGGTCCGCAGAAGATCCTTCTTCTTCTATTAAAAGCTTCCTTTGTTCATGTTTGCAGTTTTTCTTGGGAAGGATAGGCCTAAATGCGGTAACATCCCGTTGCCTTCCGCACACCACTATCTCTTTCGCATCTTATTAAATTCCAGGGGGCCCAAGCGTGGAGATGAGGAGAGTGGATTTGACTAATTGGGCCCTCCGGACTTCACCGAAAGTCACGGCAAGGGTTAAATATTAATTCTATCAGGATGTTTGACCCGATCAGAGACAGGGAAATCTCAATTAACCTTTGCCCCCCCGCATCCTGGACTAGCTTCTACGAATCATCAGAAAATCTTAGAGTGTGATTGGGCCAATTTTTCCGAAAATGTTTCCACACTTTTGCCCTCGTAGCTCAGCGGACGAACGTCGGAATCTAGATGTCAACGTCTGAGGTTCAATTCCTCGTTACTCCTTTTCATTTTATTGTGGTTCAAGATAGTATAATGTAATAATACAAAAAGAAAAACTAATACCAGTATTATGCAACTGGATTTTTCCAAATCTAATATTAAATTTATGTTATTTATATCGCTAAAGAACGATTACAATATAAATAACTTGAATATTATTTATACAGTATCACTAAAGAACGATAACAGAATATAAATGATAAATATCGGTTTGTTTAATTAATATATTGCGAAAGAACAATAACAATATAAATAACTTGAATATTGTTTTATAATGCTAATGAAGGAAAACAGAATATAAATGATAACTTGAATATTATTTAAATCGCTAAAGAACGATAACAATATAAAAAAACGTGAATATTATTCATATCGGAATTTCACAGATTTATTACAGATGTATTTAAGAAATTGTAGAAGAATAGTAATTAGTAACAGTGTCCTATTTATTCTACTTGGAGCCAAATTTGTAACTTTTAAAAGTGTGGTTACTATGTTGAAGTGTATGTGTTGTAACGGATGCTTGATTTCTTATGTATGTGAGTCAGTTATGGGATGCTTGATGTCGTCGCAATGTCGTAATTATAGTTTGATTGTGTTTGTGTGATTATTGTGTATTAATTTATGATGTATGGTACGGAAAGCTGCATATTTGTGTTATAGAAGTGTTACGTATGTGTGTTGTTAATGTTTTTGTATGTTTCAAATTGATACCTGATATTTGTTTTGCAATCGCAATGCCTAATTTACGGATTGTTTATGTTTTGTTTACATCGCGTAAGCTAATTTAATTTTCTTTTCCATTTCTCTTTATGCTTATCTTTTTTGTGTATAAAACTATAGCCCTAACATACATATGTAAAATAGGGCTAACCCCCATTGGAGATACAATAATAATTATTATTCATATCGTTATAATACGATAACAGAATACAAATGATGACCTGAATTTTATTCATATCTCTAAAGAACGATAACAAAATATAAATAACGTGATATCCATAAAGAACGATAACTGGATATAAATGATAATTTGAATATCATTTACATCGCTAAAGAACGATTAAAAAATAAAATGAAAACTTGAAGAAGGTCCGAACCCACGAAAGCGTATAACAGTGATGAAGAAAAAGCCACTATTTTTTCACAAGTCCTCCAGCATTCTATTACCCCTCACGCTGAACTATTTGACCGACAAGTACACTACGAAACAACTGCCAATACTCAGACCTATTTCACGGACATAAACAATAATGACGCACCCCCTATTCGTCACGCAAGTTTGGCTGAAATAAAATGGCAAATTCGTTACCTGCCAAGCAAGAGAGCCGCAGGACCAGATGGTATTCAAGCTGAAATTATTAAATAATTCTAAAAAAGCTATTAAAATCTTAACAGACATTATAAACGCTACCCTCCCGAAAGGGTATTTTCCACAGATTTGGAAGCACTCGCACATTATTAAAATTCCAAAACCTGGAAAGAAAAATAGTGAGCCATTAAACTACAGACCAATTAGTCTTTTAAATGTACTAGGTAAACTGACCGAAAAAATAATTCTGAAACGACTCAAAGCTGAAATGAAAAGTAAAGACTTAAGAATGAGCAATTTGGCTTTCGAGCTGGTCACTCGTGCACCCATCAACTTCTTCGCACTACGGAGTTCATTACAAAGGCTTTTGCTCGGTGGTTGCTGTGTTTCTTGGTTACACGCAAGCATTTGACCGAGTATGGTTCCAGGATCTTCTGTATAAATTAATTAATCAAAACTTCAATCCAAATATCATTAAATTGATTAAAAATTACTTATCAGACCGCACGTTTCAGGTGAAAATCTTAGACGTCCTTTCGGAAAAAAAAAAAGAATATACACGCCGGTGTGTCTCAGGGCAGTGTATTAGGACCTACACTCTTTCAAATTTATATAAACGACCTGCCATTCAACGGGGATCACAACAGCTTGCTTCGGCTGTTTGCAGACGACTGTGCTTTTATGGTGTCGTCATTTAAACCCGTAGTAGCCGCTAATAAATTACAGAGATTTTTTTAACCAATTGGCACCATGGTTACGTACGTGGCGAATTAAACTAAACGTACTAAGAACCCCAGCCATAGTCTTCACAAAGAGGAAAAAATTTTTACATGTTAATCATCCCAAACTAGAGATTAACGGATCACAGGTTGAGTGGAAAACGACAGCGAAATACCTGGGTATTACACTCGATAACAGACTACTTTTCGACTTATATGGATGGAAAACTGAGACAAGCCCATGCTAGCATGGTCCGACTGTATCCTTTACTTAATAAAAGCAGGAATCTAAATCTGAAAGCTAGCATAACATTATATAAAAGTCTAATTAGGGCAATCATACTATATGTCTGCCCAGTGTGGGGGCATGCGCCGGATAAATACGTAAAAAAGATTCAAATCTTTCAAAATAAAATGTTAAGACCAATTTCGGGGCTGCCTTATGTAACTCCGGTACGCCTGATCCATAGAGAGCTAAAAATTTGAACAGTGAAGGAATTTATTTCTGATTCCGCTTTTCGTACATACTCTAAAAGTTATAGCCATGAGAACAATTTAATATCTAGTTTAGGTAATTACAATCAGAGCTTAGACAAACACAAAACACCTAAATGCGTCCTAAATATGCTAGCATGGAACGACAACGTCCCCCATGGCGTATATGAAGAACTACAGGCGGGGTATCAGTGATATTGATGCCTTTCTAAATTTGACCACTATCTCAAATTAATGATGACATTTTAGTTTCAGGACCAACCACCTGGAATCGTAAATGGAGATAAACGATTAAACGTCTGTATTATATTGTACCCTATATCAGTAAATAATACTGTAAATGCTTAGGTCTAATATGCCTGTTAAGTTATCTCCCTTTTAAAGACCGAACGATACTTCGACACAATTTTATTAACGTCAAACAATAAGCTAATTAGCTTAGTCGTCAATACGACAACTCATCCTGCCCTTGGTTTTTCCGTGGTTTTCCCAGGGCGCAAAGACAAATATCGGGATGAGACCTAAAAGAAACGGGCCACGGAACTCCTCCCTTCCTTTAAAATTTTTCCTTCTCAATTTCTTAGAAGTTTTCAAAATTCAAGTCGTTCGCCTGCTCTCCGGGCTTCAGATTCTGGGCTTACCTTTGCGGTCAAACTCGTCCACCGAACAGCGGACTCTCTCCCGAGGCTCTTGTAGCCGCCACTTCATGATAAACAAATTGTTACTTTGCTTACATTCCAGTTAATAACATAAATAGGGGACTAATTATACAGTTTTTCATCAGGGCTAACGGCTTCAAAGCTGGGTACCTGAATAAACTGAGTGCACTGGTTTTGCAAATTAGCAATTACCGTGCCAGCCATTACAACTCACTCCTCAGGATTCACCCTTGTTTGATTGATTGATTGATTGAATGCCTTCGAGTTGCAAATGCGCGATCACACAATACGCGACAACATGAATAAAAGACCTTAAAATGAATCATTTTCATCCTGTGACTGCCAATGAATTAACAGACTGGGATTTGGACAGGCGCCAGACTGCATGTGCCTTGTTGCTGCAAACATTTCCAACACTTGTGAGACGGAAGGAAGTTCTCTTCACTGACGAATGCATCATTTACCGCAGTTCACGAAATCGTAACATCTTCTGGGCTAAGAGGAATCCCCACTTTTATCAAGAAATTGAGCACAATCCTCCGCAAGTGATCATGGTGGAA
Organism: Periplaneta americana; assembly: GCF_040183065.1. Classification (NCBI taxonomy): domain Eukaryota; kingdom Metazoa; phylum Arthropoda; class Insecta; order Blattodea; family Blattidae; genus Periplaneta; species Periplaneta americana. The sequence goes on from NC_091117.1 coordinate 107,590,014, forward strand.
ATCACACTGACGTCCTCGATTCATAACAGATATAGTTCACTCAGTATCCTAAGCGACATTGCACCTTGCGCAGACTCGAGCAGCAATACCTGCACTCAAGCAAAACAAACCCCCGACCTCCATACCTATCCCAGCTACTGTACATGTACAGTGTAAAGGTTGACCAAACCTTTAAACTTGCAGTTATTCATTGGTTTTATCATCAGCCACGTGAAAAATAAATAAATACCGTAACTTTTATTTTTATCACTGATTACCATGTATACATTAGGCCCCTCCTGGACACAGACTACATATGAATTTGTTTGCTCGATAAACTTAATAACATGAATCATGAACACTTCATTAATATATATCTCATATTACTGTAAACAATTAATTTCTCTATAAGAACATTAAACATAACATAAAACTAATAAAACTATCTATATTCCATTTTATTTAACAATGAAAGGTTTCCGAGCCTCGCATCCATAAGATAAAACTGTCGGGCAAGAGTTTTATAAATTTTGATTCGTGTATTCTTCCCAACTAATAATGGTTTGAACACTGTATTTATTATGCATAATGTTTTTATAAATTTGGTAATTTTATTTCGTATGTCAAGGTCATGTGTAAATGATAATGAATATCCAAGGTAGTTAATATTGTTCACTTTTCTAATTATTTGTTACTGAGGTACATTTTGCTGTATGTGTATGTATGTATGTATGTATATGTATATATATTATATATATATATATATATATATATAGCTAAAATCACCCGGCGTTGCACGGGTTTTCCTTTCTACTTCTGTTTTTAATTAAACTGCTTATTACATTTTCGGAAATCTCGGAAACCAAACTATAGACAACCGAAACGAATTGCCTTTACTAAGCTAAGCTTAATCTTTACTTAACGTCACTTACATGAATTGATGAACTCCTTAGCGAAATGCCTGCCAATGTTAACTCAATTTAAAACAGTTGTAAATCAGGCACAGAAAAGAAAACAAGTCATCATGTGCCTGACGTTCAAGGTTTTTTTTTTTAAATTTATATATTTGTTTGGTTTTATTTATTTATTCTGGTGTAGTTAAGGCCATTAGGCCTTCTCTTCAACACCGCCAAAAATACAAATAAAATAATAGAAAAATCAAACTACGAACAAAGTAAAACCCAACGAAAATATGATTCCTTTTCTTCTTTGTGATCAGTTTCAGCATCGAATCAATATGTACATACATAATTTAATTTATAGTGGAAGATCTTTCACCTCTTTACCGCTGTACACCCACTTATATCATACCAGTTTTTTTTTAAATATGACTTGGAAACTATATCTCACAAATTCAGAACACATTATATTAATTCTTATTTTATACACAGAATACAGATAAAATATAAACTTGCACTAAGTCATTTTTTTAACGTTAAGACTAATATTCTGAGAGACGCATAGGCTTAACGGTATTTTAGAAATTAAGAGATTGTTATTTCCACAACGCATAACATACTACATTTGCAACGTGATTATAAAGAAAGAATTTCACAGTAACATTTCTTCAGACGTGAACAACAATATTTTGAGAGACGTATAATTTAGAATTAATACAATGCTATTTTTAGTCGGCTTACGTACATTCACATACTACATTAGCAACATGACAGAAATATCATTCAATTGCTTTTTGATATGTGTAATTTTTTTTTTCACTCCTTTGTATAAAATATAGTCGAGGATGTGAAAAACACGCGTCAATGTCTGCAACTTTGAGGTACTGTCCTTGAGCTTCATTTTAATATGGTCATTACAAATGCTAGTCGCACTGAATTGCAATTGCATTAAATAGAATGGGTATCATAGCAATACGTGAGATAAAAACATCTTCTCCTTTCGTTTTTCCAGTTAATATTGCGACTTCTATTACGTTTCGCATGAGTCCTTCACACCAATTCATGTTGGTGCATAACCTTGGTGGGTTAATATTTCGCATTAGTACTTCTGGTTATTCAATATTAAGTAAATTATGTGGTAGCAATCCTTGTAGTTTGAAAGAATTCTAGAATTCAGTTGGATAAAACACAGCCTGCTCGCTATGTACAACTGCATCGAGAAATTCATAATACGGTCCTGGACTGCGTAAAGATATTTATTGTACGAATTATCTAGTTTTAGCCTTCATGATGTGTAACAACATTGTAATTTAATTTCGTGTTAAAATTTCCATGGCCTCGTGGAAGTCGATGTTGAATACAACAGACAATAACAAAAAAAACAATTGTCTGTAGAAGATTTTGCATTTTAATATTATACATGAATATTTGATCTATTTATTTTTATATTTTATAATTTTAATTAATTTAATTTCCATTTGCACAATTTTAATGTAGCCTATGTTCTTTTCCTAGTTAAATGAATTCAGAAGGTTAAATGTGCAAACTTTGGCACATATCGGTCAAAGCGTATAGATTTGTATAGAGAACATACATACATACATACATACATACATACCCACATTCAATTTTATATATATATATATATATATATATATATATATATGTATGTATGTGTGTATGTAAGATTTAGGATCAAAAGTGCAGAAGAATCTCTGTGCATATGCAAAGAGAATCAGACTGTTGAACATTTGATTTTTCACTGTCCAGTGTTCGAAAGGAAAAGACACTTTTTAAGATATCATATCTCGGACTGCAATTTAAATTACTGCACACCCCTTTACCATTTTCTTAGGAAAAAATGTTGTTATAAACAATTCACAGAGTTTATACACCACATCCACGCAAGACTGTAGCTATTAATTGTATGTAAATTAATGATGATATAAAATCCTAATGCACTATCTAAAACAAGGGGACATAATAATAGTAATAACAATAATAACTATGTTTGTATTATAGATTTTACTATTGTTCAGTATTTGATGACAGGTATATAGTTTGTAACCATAAGTAATTTTGTTTTTGTTTTTATTTTTTTTTTTACTATCGCAAACCAACTATATAATAGGTGTTTTATTTGTAACTAAGCCAATTCTGTGCATTATCTCATTACTATTGCTTAAAATTATGTATAAAATCACAATTTAATGTAATATTCTTGCAATTTCTCTACACCTTCGATTATAATTTCTAATTTTATTTCATTTTGTTTTAACTGAAAGTAATTATTGTATAACGTATTTAGTATTGTTTACTGTCTCTTAATTAGTGTATTTATATTGTAACTATGACTCAGACCTACTTTTAATTCTTTAAAATTGTGTATTATCACTACATAATGTATTTCACATGTAACAAACTACAACCCTAATATACCAAAGGTAAAATAGGGTTTCAATATTTGGATAACAATAATAATAATAATAATAATAATAATAATAATAATAATAATAATAATAATAATAATAATAATATGTATGTATGTATGTCTACATGTTATGATAGGCCTATGTCTACAAATGTATATATATATTAGCGAAATGACTTAATAAGACCTTAAGTTCAACATATTTATCCATCCATCTTTCTTATTCAGTTTTGTATGTACAATTGTAGTGTACTTTGTAAATTTGTAGTGTTTTTGTAACGCAGTCTTTACTCCTGGTTGAGTGTTAGGGAAGGCCGTATGGCCTTAATTCTGTCAGGTTAAATAAATCATTATTATTATTATTATTATTATTATTATTATTATTATTATGTTAAATTCTCTATGTTTTTCGATTATAATTTCAAGGCTTTAATCTAATTAATGTATATATTGTGTGTCTATATGTTATATGCCTGTAAGTGTATATTTATTGTCATCACTAGCCGTACCCGTGCGCTCCGCTGCACCCATTAGAAATAAATATAAAATAATTACATAATTAAAATAGGACATTTGATCCAGGGAAGATTCGTGTTTGATAGAACGATAAATCGTTTAATATGTTACTTAATTTAAATTATATTTAAATAATTAAAATGCAATGATTTCGGTCCAGAGACCACTCATTTGGTGCAATGACAATTCCTTTAACATGTTTCTTAATTTTTATTACATGCATCCATATTTTAATGAAGACTGACATATCATTTAGATTTAATGTGTATACTTTATTTTACTTGCTATATGTTTCCATTGAATTATGATAACTTAATTTTAACTCTTGTTTTCTACGTATTCAGTAAATGGCGCTTGGGCCACTATGGTTCTGAACCCTTCAAATAACTTAATAACTTGTATTATATTATATTATATTATATTATATTATATTATATTATATTATATTATATTATATTATATTATATTATATTATATTATATTATATAAAAAGTGTTGATAACGGATGTACACCGATAAGTAAGTTTTTAATTTGTTATGGGGCTCTTGAATTTCAGGAGGAACAAATTTTATTTTACAACAGCGCAACATAATCTGCTTGGCTCATTACCCAATTTTTTTGCATTGCATTCAATGCATATGTATTTTATGTATTTTAACACGATTCAATTGAGCATAGTTAAAATTTGGATTATAAAATAATGGAATGCTAAGCTAACATATTATTACTGCATACTAAATTAATACACTCTTGTGGTTCGTTAATTCTATGAGATAAACATTATTTTAAGAAATACAGGAAACGAATACACAGAATAGCCTATCAAGTTGTTTGTGCATAAGAAGCTATTTTAATCTTACCTGTCCTCAATTCACTCAGAAGTTACTGTAATAACATTATAGCATTATGTCCATATAGAGAAACTACACTTTCCAATGGTAAAATAATAATTAATTATACAAATCGGTTAATTTAGCTTCCGATATTACTTCATACAAACACAGAAACATTCTCTGTAGGCTATGATTCATAGCTTTCGATTGTTGTTGACTAAGGCCCCTTATAGACGAATTCATTTGTTTATTTCATTACACCGCCTTAGATGGCAGTTATTTTAATTTTGAAACTCATTTATCTCATTAAATATGAGTCCTATCAAAAATTTTCAAAGAATAAAACTGATCGGAAATGATTTTTAAAGAAATTTCTGTTATGTAACATTTTTCACAAAAATCAATAATAAGCGAGATATTTCGATTTATTTAATTCAGACCCCCTTATAACCCCTCTTTTAAATAATGTATTTTGAATGCCATATACCCTAAAATCTAAGTTACAACGAACTTAATTTATATTACAATTTTCATCGAAATCGGTTCAGCCATTATCGCGTGAAAAAGTAACAAACATACAGACAGACATACAAACAAAAATTTCAAAAAAAGCGATTTTCGGTTTCAGGGTGGTTAATTATATATGTTAGGACCAATTATTTTTGGAAAATCGAAAATTACCAGAAAAATTTCGGCTACAGATTTATTATTAGTATAGATTAGTCTATAAGTTTCAATTTGTTACGATTAGTTGAAATTATAACCCTAATATACTATATGCAATATAGGGTTTATAAATATGGAAACAATGAAAGGTTTACGAATCATTACGAATCATTATCACTTAATAATACATAATACTTAATTAATTAATTAATTAATTCATTCATTCATTCATTCATTCATTCAATGTGTTCTGCCCAAGGGCATGTCTTTCACTGCAAACCTAGCATTCTCCAGTCTTTCCTATTTTCTGCCTTCCTCTTTGTCGCCGTATATAATCCATATATTAATGTCGTATCATCTAATATCTTCTTCTGTTCCGAACTCTTCTCCCGTTCACCATACTTTCCAGTACATCCTTCAGTGGGCAGTTTCTTCTGAACTAGTGACCCAACCAATAATAATACTTCATGTAACAAATAATTATTGTAGGCTTAATTGCCCACGTCTAACACCTTCCACACAAATTAAAAATTTAGGAATAAATTAATTTCATGTGTACAAGTATAAGAAAGACAATTTATAAATTCATAATACTTCGAAAATTTATCACCAAGTAGGCACTGAGAATAGTATTTTTAGCTTTAGTACATTCATTAATACCATATGGTATAATAAATTTGTCTGACCAAAAATATGGATTCCCAACAAATTTAATTTATGCAGATTTCAAAGTATTAACTATAGAAGAAATTTATAAATACAGTTTACTAACTTACTACACAGAAATCAAATAAAACATAAATCTAATCGACATGAATAACATACTCCAAGACGAAGGTCTACTTTCCCACTGATTGAACCTAAATGTCACACAAGTGCAGCACTTAAACATGGTGTTAGTTTCGGCCCAAGACTTTATAATAAAATTACAAATAATTTTCCAAATTTGAAATATTTTAAAACTGGACCTTTCAAAAAAGCAATTTACAGAATTATTCATGCTATATAATATTAACAAATGTGTGTATTTTTTACCTTTTTATTTCTGTAGATTATATCCATGTTTTTATTGAATGTCGTTGACTTCTGTCTGATTGTCAATTTATATGAAATGTTTTTTTCTCTCTCTTTTTTTTCTCTTGTGTGTTAGTTGTCAGTCTGAATTAAGTTACTCGTAATTAGTGTATTTAGTAAACTGCCTTTGTAAATTTTATATTGCAATATTGGCTAAGACCACATAGTATACGAGCCTAATTCTTACAGTAGTGGTTAGAACTTTTTTAATACTTTTACTAGCTAAATTAAATAGATAAAAACAAAAATAAACATTAATGGAAAACATTAATATAAAATGTCTTTCCTTCTTAATACTTATACGGCTTGGGCGTAACATTCAAACATCTGTATCTTCATGCCTATTGGAAATTAGACACATGTTTACATGAATATTTTTACTCAGAATATTCCATAGTACTACCTTCTAAAATATTTACTGGAAGGAAATCATAGAGATCATATGAGGAGGCTATAAAGCATAGTTCTTTCATATGGAAATGCAGGATTCCTCTTAACTGCGTAATGCAATTTTTATCCGTCCACTGTAGGACAGATACCGCAATGGAATTGTTTGTACAGTACACAACACGTTGGACGACGTATTTAGAAAATTCGTCAACTTTCATAAATATGTTTTCTATTTGGTTTACATGCAACAGGGCCCATGTCGGCTATTCGAACAACAGTTGTTCTGTGGATCCCGGGCGTAGTAGACACTGACATTAAGGGATTCTTCACTGCTAAATTCGAACATCTTTCCTGCAACAATTGCATAATAAATATTCGTCCGTCTCCTGAAATAGGACGAGACCGAATCAGTTGTGAACAGAGTGACTCTCAAAGCTTCCAAAATGCCAACACTCCAATAGTGCTTTATGTTCTAAAGTGGCCGGCAGCTTTGCTTGGATACCCCTGATGTTTATAAACTCAAGCGCGCAGTTTGCACTCCAACGTTAGAGTCCGGCAAACAGCCTCTTACTCCCGCTCGTTCTCGTAGGCGAGACTAGCTGGCCGATAATGCCAGTTCCGAGAATCGTATTCTCGAGATTGGCACTCTCGGGAACGAGGAATACCGGGTCCCGGCCTGTTATCGCACGGCCGACTTATCGTTATGAAATGCGTACACTGACTGCCGGCTTAATTGCCGCTCATCACTGCAATTCGTGACTCTTTCTGAAATATTAATGTTCATGAAGTAATTTAAGAAGGCACAGCAGTGTGGTATGCAATAATACAGCACATTATGATTGTCAACATTCTTACAGAAGTCACACTATTTTAATGAACTATTTATTGCCTTTCCGGAGAAGCAAAATAATGCAGCACTTTCAGCCGTTACCTAATCCTAAGCTAGTCTAAAACAATAACAAGTTATGGTTGGTGCTATGATATACTTTCTCGCTATCAGCATTTTGTTGACATTCCATATTTAATCATTCGATAATGTTTTGTATACGCTATAGTAATGGATATCACACGACTGTATTATTATTATATTGCGCGTTCACATCTGGTTGTTTCGTTGTAATGCAAGGGCATCTTCATCAGCATGGGTAATTATTGCGCTGTGTAAGGACGAAATAAAATAATTAATACTTATTATTATTATTATAAAGGACCAAAGGCTCTGACAAAAGATATTTTTGTTTTCCAACTGATAAAATGCTGAATGTGAAATGGAAACACTTTTGCAAGGGGAAGGACAGAATTACGAAATAGAGTAGATCCTTTCACAAATTGATCATAATTACTTACAAATGCGTTTTAAGGAACCCGGAGGTTCATTGCTGCTCTCACATAAGCCCGCCATCGGTCTCTATCCTGAGCAAGATTAATTCAGTCTCTACCATCATATCCATTTTTATATTACCTTCCCATCTACGTATCTGCCTCTCCAAACGTCCTTTCCCTCCGGCCACCCAACTAACACTCTATATCCATTTCTGGATTCGCCCATACATGCTAGATGTTCTGCCCATTTCAAACCTCTGAATTTAATATTCCTGATTATGTCAGGTGAAGAGTACAATGCGTGCAGTTCTACGTTGTGCAACTTCCTCCATTCTCCATCCCTCTTAGCCCCAAATATCTTCCTAAGAATCTTATTCTCGAGCACCCTTAACCTCTGTTCCTCAAAGCGAGAGTCCAAATTTCACAACCATACAGAACAATCGGTAATATAACTATTTTATAAATTCTAACTTTTAAGTTTTTTGAGAGCAGGCTGGATGACAAAAGCTTCTCAACCGAATAATAACAGGCATTTCCCCCCCCCCCATATTTATTCTGCGTTTCGTCCTGAGTGTCATTTACATTTGCTTTATCATAACAAGAGAGAATAAAAGAGGGTTATTATTATTATTATTATTATTATTATTATTATTATTATTATTATTATTAAATTACCTAGTTACTTTACGACGCTTTATGAACTGCTATAGCTATCTAGCGTCTGAATGAGATGATAATTCCAGCGAAATGAGTCCAGGGTCCAGCGCCGAAAGTTACCCAGCATTTGCTCTCAATGGGTTGAGGCGAGAAACCTCAGCCAGGTAAAGGCTGGTTCACAATAAACCGGGAACGGAAACGACGAGAAATAATGTTAAAATAAATATATTTAAATGTGAACATTCACAATTAACGAGAAGATTGCCGGAGCCCGGAAACGGGAACGTGAAAGTTAATTGTGAATGCTCACATTTAAATGTATTTATTTTAACAATATTTCCGTTATCGTTGTCGTTTCCGTTCTCGGTTTATTGTGAACCAGTCTTAACTTGTCCCAAGCAAGATTCGAACCGGAAGCCGATCGTTTCACAGTCAGGTGTGCTAACCGTTACTCTACAGCGATTATTATTATTATTATTATTTTCATTATATCATTATTATTATTAGTACTGTTATCATAATCATTATCGTAATCATTAGGATGATTAAGATTATGATTATCAGGATTATTATTATGGTTATTATTTATTACTGTCTTGTAAGTTATCATTAGGTACCGGTACAAATATTAGAAATCTGATTAATTCTTAATTTGTTATTCTCGTTCCTATAACATATAGGATAATTATTATAAACCATATTGGCCTATATAATTTTATATTGTAATATGGCTAGAATACAATAATAATTGTTCTGTAACAATAATTTATAACGTGCACACCAATAGAAAGTGTAGTTTTCTATAGTATAGGCTGGTTCACAATAAACCGGGAACGGAAACGAGAACGGAAATAATGTTAAAATAAATGTACACTATTTAAATGAGAGAATTCAGAATAGTTAATTGTGAATGCTTATCTTTAAATACATTTATTTTAACAATATTTCCGTTCCAGTTCTCGTTGCCGTTTCCGTTCTCGGTTTATTGTGAACCAGCTTTTAATATTTTCATGTTTCATATCATTGTGTTACAAACTATTTTTTTATTTAGTTGTTATAAAAGATAGCTTAATTACTGTAAAGTGTAAACCATCTTGGACTATACGAGTATAGCCTCATTTTCAACTACTGTACCTGTATTAAAATACCATTTAATACCATCCGTACAATAACGAGTTTTCAAGCGTTGAAGGGTTCCGTACAAATTTTACGGAACAAACGTTTGAGTCATGAGTCCCGCGCTAACAGGTTAACTCGCCGTTATTCGAGAACCAGTAAAAATTTTGAGTTGCCATCACTTTTAAAAGTAATTTCCATCCCTTGTCAACATTTCTCTCGCTTTGACCCCCCATCTAACGTGAAAAACAAAAAAGTTTGCCGCTTACGAGCGGTGAAGTCTGAACAGATCAATCTCCATCGAAGTTAATATTTTTTTTTTTTTTCACTTTCCAAAAAAGATTTTCAGTTCGATTTGTTTTTCTATGCTTTCCTTAGACATTGAGCTATCAATCCAAAAAATTACAGCGCGATTGATTAAGTATTATAGGAGCTACGACATGATATATATTTAAAGAACCGGGAAGTGTATAAGCCAATGCTTCCTATAGAAGCATGGCCCGAGCGATACTGCTTTCTTATCATTACTAGTCCCGCATAGATGTCCGAGACTGTCGGGAATGACCTAGTATCGGTAATCCCGGGACCAAGAGAATCTCGTGTTCTCTATCAATGAGTCATTTGGCTACGTTAGGTACTCGCGCACTGGGCGAGACTGCGATGATTACGCAACCGAGAACGGGCGATAATATGAGGCAGTCTGCCCGACTTTATGACCAACGTACACACACAAGACTAGAGCAGCAGTAAGACGAATTGCTGTCCGAGGGTTCGCGGACCGCAATGTCGCGTACGATATTGAATGAACTATACATTTCCATTCATAATTCATAAATACTTCATAACAGGTGTAGTGGGACTTTCACCCACACTGTACATTAATCAAGTCTGTTTTTATAAACTATGCAAACAAGAGTAGTTGAAATTCAGTGAATAAAGTTTTCAATTGCAGTGTGGGAATGATGGGCATTTTACATTATTTTGCGTCTCTCTACTAATTTTATATAGCTTTATGTCCCTGCTTAAAATTAAATCATAGTTGTCGATGGGAACGACATGTTTGTGAAAGGTCAACTGATCCTGCTGATTAAGGCTCAGTACGTTTGCGAAATAAGTACAGGACTTGCTCTAAAAACTCTGAAAATTGCCTTTAAGGTCCAAAGACCTTCTATGATGTTGATAAAAGTAATCATATTTCTTGTAAGATATATTGTAAGTGCAGTGATTGTATGTATATGTCCTTATGAGTTCTAGCTGTATACAGTGTGAAGCACTTGAATATCTCCTATAATATTACAGATATCGACGAGCTGTTTCTTTAACCTGGTTATTTAACGACACTGTATCAACTAAGAGGTTATTTAGCGTCGATGAACTTGGTGATAGCGAGATGGTATTTGGCGAGATGAGGCCGAGGATTCGTCATAGGTTATCTGACATTTGCCTTACGGTTAGGGAAACAACGGAAAAAAACCCAACCAAGTAATCAGCCCAAGCGGGAATCGAAGACGAGCTGTTTTAATTGGATTTAAAGGTACACAATAGCTCACAAATCTAGCCTACAGAGAAAATATTAATCAGAACGAAGAGTATTTTCAGAGCAAAGTTTTATTTATTTTTTACTGAATTTGTAGCCTACGTGTAGGAGAAATTAAAATAATTAAAGTTGGAATAATAATGACGTTAAATAAATTTATAAATATTCTCACAATTCGTGAGCTGCCACAAAGGACAAAGAGTACCCATATAAATGTTTAAAAGTTCATTGAACCATTGATTTTGTTTAACAATGAAACTCCTACCAGTACATAGCTGCAAATACATTTTGAGATTAGTGGAATTATACTTAGTTTAAGAGAGATAAGTGTTACAAAAAAGTAAGTAATGCTAATGAACTTAGTTTGATTTCGAATATACGTGATGCTTCAGGAGAGCAATTGATCCTTTCAATGCAGCTAAGGTTACAACAGGAATAATAGATGTAGGTATTCCAAGCCCCTTAAACACATCTTTCATGAAGACAGTAGCGGTACCTCTTGCTCCAACAGAAGTCCGATTACTTCAAGCTCTTTTAGCTGGTATTTTTGGAGGTAATAGGGAATGGTAGGATTGTAGATACTTTTTTTTCATTATCCACTTCTGCTGGCTGTTCCTCATCCGTTTCGAAACGCACAGTGGGATCAATTATGTATCCAGATCTTGTAGATTCCTTGAAAGCTATTAAATCTATGCGCCGTATACTGCCAGTGACGGAGAGACCATGTACTTCTTCAAAGGTGTTGTAATCGACATCTTTAAGGGCAGTGACTATAATTTATCGTACTTGGTGATGTCTAGCGTTTCGCAGAGCTTCGCCGTGCGGACAGGATCCCAGGACGTGTGCAAGAGTTTCAACCTCGTTGTGGCAATGCTGTTGGAGAGTTCTTCGTGTTTACAAATCCATTTGTTGGCACCAGGATATTGTTTAAATAAAACTACGCCTTTCTCTTTCTGTGGATGACGACACCAAATATCAAATTCTCTGTTCCTCAGAAGATTACGTAGCTTTGTAGCATTTAAGAAATGTTCATTCTTATGAAATAAGGCATCTTCTGGAACAATTTACATAGATTGGACACATCTAATGCTCTCCTCATGAATCTGACGTGTTTGTATGATGTATGGGTTTTGTTTCTAATGTAAATAGTTAACGAAATATTGCTTTTAAACTTTTATCCTTAAAATGAAATGCCTGTATGATAATAAAAAAACACACACAAAACAATAACAGAAAGTGATGTTACTTTGTTTAGAACAATAAAAAATAGTATATAATGGTGATATTATGTTGTTATTTTGTTTAATGTTCGTTTCATTTTTATTGAAGGAAGATTTAGAAAGGATGGCATTTGTCAAGGCTGAAAAACAGGTAAGGATCCTTAAGCTACTTAACTCCCATATACTGCCATTTTTAATGCATTGTAAAAGTGTAAATTTATTTTTCTCTCGATCCATATAACTCTCTGGAAGAGCTGACTGATTAAACTGCAGTCAGTCATCCGAACCTTGATGACAATTTATTTGTGTTGCTATATTGGTTTGCGGCCACTCAGCCTGATCCTGACCACATACCTCGCTGCTGTACGATTCTGCGCCCACCCATGCAGGTCTTGACCACAGACTATGATGATTAATTTTTTTTTTTTTTTGCTAGCCGGATCGTATCAAAATCACCATTAGTTAACCAATGGCGAATTTTCTTGTAAAGGCCCGCTCCCACTTAGGGGAATCGAACCGAAACGAAATATATGCCGCCGTTCACATCTAGCGGAATCGAACCGAATCGGAGCGTATTGCAATTTAAAATGGATTACATAATAGCTTTAGTATAGTTATGTGAAAAGGGGGACGAGAAGAAAGATCGAAAACAAGGTAAGTAAAAGCTGGATTCATGGTAGTTTAGCTAGTTATACACATGGAGAATTTGTCTCTTTATTTCATTATATTCTGGGAAGTGAAACAAAATTTCGTTCTATGGCACTTTTTTAGGTTTTAATATTTTACCTGATGCTTTCGATTTTTGTATTTTGTCATACAACAGCGGATAATTCTGAACAAACTTTATTAATTTTTCTTCGTTCATATTACTGAATTGTAATTATACTATATCCGTAATAACTTTTAATAAACAAATTACGCTACCAAAAATGGATAGGGCTAATTTATTTTTCACGAAGATTTCACGAAAACATACAATCATACCCGAAACAAATAATTCTGTTCCGGCAGTGGAATGTATTCTAGGCCATGAATTCTATTCGATTCGGCTCGATTTGACATGACGCGCCTCTTTCTGCTATATTTCACTTAAATACATTGTGAAGAGAAATTCTGTTCCAATCGATTCCGCTAAGTGAGAACAAGCCGTAATACCGCCATCTCTTTCTCCTTTCCCTGTCTTTCAAGATGACGAAGCGACAAACATGTAGCTACGCAGCTCTGAATGTCTCTACATCAGGGGTCGTCAGCTCAGAGCACGCTGGGGCTAGCCTCTCTTACCCGCGGAAAACTCAGTGCACTATAGTGCTCTCATAGATGCTAGCGGGTATGCTATCTCTCCCTGTTGCACGACAGTGCACACGGGACGGCACCGCGTACCCATTGCATATTTCAGAGAGTGCTGACGACTACTGCTCTACATCTACGTACTGTTATGGTTCATGGTGAAAACACCCAAAACCTCGCACCACAATGATCACCGTGAAAGTATCAAGTCACAAGTCTTTCAGGATAAGGTAAATTACATTAATCTTGTCATGTTAGCACAATATATTAGATTGATGTATAATTTCGTAGTGTCTTTGTTCATCACAACACTGCGTTGTTAGATTATTATTTATCGTTTGACATTTGTCATTTATTTGAAGTGTTGTGCTTGTAAATACGCCTTGAATTTTGCGGATTTGAATAAAGTTAGTGTTATTTGTGGGCTAAAACGGAAGGAGCGTCAAGTGGAAAAACGAACACTTCCGATACATTCTTCTGTTTGAATTTCATAGAGGATCAAAGGCAGTGGAGGCGGCTAGAAATATTTGTGACGTGTACGGAGAGAACGCCATCGGAGAAAGCACTGCAAGAAAATGGTTCTGTCGTTCCAATACACAACACCCAGTACAAAACTTGGTATCCATCCACAGAAGATGATGAAGGCGTTGTGTACTACGAATTGCTTACCAGAAATGTAACCATAACTGCTGACATGTATTGCCAACATCTCAGACGCCATGCGGTCGCAATTGAAAAAAGAAATACCGAAAGACTGTATCAAGTGTTGCTGAAACACTATAATGCAGGCCAGCACTCCGCTAACATGACGAAAGCAGCTAGCTATCCAGGAGCATGGCTGGAAGGTGATTCCACATTCCCCATATTCTTCCGATCTTGCGCCTTCAAATTTACACCTTTCCCGTTCTCTATACATCAAGTGAATTCCTTTGATAACGAAGATATTTTACAAACCTGTCTTGATGAAATCTTAAACACCAAATCAGCAGATTTCTTCAGACGTGAAATAGAAAAACTACCCCATCGTTGGAAGAAAGCCATAGATAATGTAGGGTATATATTATTCATTAATTTCTGTGTTCTATTCATCTGAAATAAAAAGTATTGTCGCAGAGAAAAAACGCTATGGACTTTTGCATCAACCCAATATTAACTCTGTCATACTGGCATCATGCAATATTAGTAGAGAATAAATATCGCTACAGTACAACATACATTATATCAACAAGAGTATAATTACACTACCCAACAATTTTTTTGCCATACTTCCGCGATAAAAATAGGTGATTCTTAACGAAAATGTTGCGCTGATTTCGAAAATCAGCCATAGAAATTTCCTATTACGTCAGGTTAAAAATATATAAATACATTGTAAAACTCAGATATGCGGTTTCAGATAAAATATTATGTTAGATTAATTCTTATAATCAAGCTGCAGATTTTTAGGCACTAAAAACAGTTGAAATAGGCACGCAAAATAGGCATTCAAAATTCTAAAATAGGCATTTAAAAAGGCACTAACAAATTTCTAATTCTCAATGGGAAACACGAGCATAGCGTAGCATTACAGACTACTTTCTATAGGAATGTCATTATGGCAGTGAATAATTAAATATTCGTCCAAATGTTGCAATGAGAACTGATGTCTATTGTCTGTGAGAATGTTCTTAAATTGGGAGAAACTCCCACTTCACAAGAAGTGATGGGGCAATACTTCAGGGATCCATCTCAGCTGGGGACCAAACCAGTGGGAACGCAGTAATGTCAATGTATTTTCTAATCAGTGCTTCTGATACTTCAGTGCTTTGGTATATCTCCACGGTGTACTTCACGTGTTACAGCAGAAACGTCAACTCCATACTCAATTCACAAACTCACAAAACGGATACACAGTTTAAAACAACTACCCTACATATGATTCATGCGGCTTTCGAAATACATTTCTTCTTACTGACTGATTTTAAATTATTCGAATTTCTCCGTGCTCTGCTGGCAGTAAAACGTAACACTCATAATTATCGATAGTTCTATATCACTTCCCTCTGCTAGATAAAAAAGAAACAAATTACAGATTCAAAAAATGTCGATGGAATGGACAGTAAATTCAAGTATAACACATAATAAGGATATTTAGGCAACTTTTAGGCATTTATAAGTAAATAGGTATTTACTAGTGAAATAGGCAATTATAGGCACTATAGAATTCGCATATAATACTCACAATGTCTTAAAATGAATATGTAACCTAAAATCTTCCGCCTTCAGGTTAAGGATTAAAATAGGTATATAGGCATAAATCCGCAGCTTACTTATAATATATGATATTATGATGTATTTATGCTAGGTTAAAATTAATTCACAAAATGTAGTTTTATATGCATGCAATAATATTTGGGCCATATTTTAAGGGCAAATAGCCTATCTGCAACTTTGCTTAAAAACGTTTGGTAGTATGTGATTTTCTCTTGTACTCTTGCCTGCTCTCCCTCATAAGACAGCAACAGTAATCCCCCATCATTACTGGATCTTTACGATCTTGGTAGCTCTTCTCCATGATGGAAATGTCTTGATGAAACAGTTCCCCCTGTTCATCACTAACATCACCCAGATTTTCCGAAAAAAAAATTCAGATGTAAATGAAGGAAATGCATTTTCAAAGACATTCGACAACCCATGTTTTTGTAGTATTTCAACAAATTTGACACCAAAGTTTTATAGTGTTATTCTTTTGTATTTCCGAGAAAACCACGCACAGCCCTTTTAAATGATTGCCAAACTACTAATTCAACCTTCATGAGTTTTCTGATTTGAGGTCCAGAAAAAGTCCCTTCTTTCAATTTTGCGTTTGTTAATTGTGAAAACTTTCCTTGTAAATACACAAATCCACTACCGTCCTTGTTGAGTGGCTTAACAAAATTCTTCATCAGTCCAAGTTTTATGTGTAAGGGAGGAAGAAGAATCTTACCAAGCTGAACCAATGGTGTTTCTTTTACATTCTTTTCTCCCGGAACATATTCGTGCTCTTGTCCCACTGTTGTACCACAAAAGTTGTTCTGTAGCACGGCTGACCCACAAATACACACACACACACACAAAAAAACAATATTTCGTGAACCCCCCTTGCAAACCAATTACTTTAAGGTCATCACATATCTTCGAACATTGAGCCTCATATTTTAAAACACGCACAATCTTAGTATACTTTCATAACTTTCTTTATGACCTACAGAATGGAAAACCGGAACAGATGGAAATTCACTACAATTATGCAGTAACACTATTTTTAACCTAAACTTACGTTATATGAATCCATAAACAATAGCCAGTCATCTGGATTATGCTCAACACCTAGTTCACTCATTAAACCATAAGTCTACACAGAAACACATATTCTCACATAAGTTACATCACGTTTTATGCAGGACATACTTTACAACCCTATTAGAAATGCCAGACTGTTCTCTACCTCGGTTTATCTCTTTGCGGTATTTATTCCTAGAAGAAAAGACAGATTTATTATCGGTAATCCTGATAACTGACAAAGGCTTGGTTAGATGGTATAACAAATAACACATTTTCATCTTTACATTTTGTAAGTAATGTAAGTAATCATGTAGGACAGGGGTAGCCAACATATGGCACGCGAACTCGTTTTCGATGGAGGATATCTAAAATATCTAAAATTGTGAAGTGATGTGAAATTTTAAGTATTGATTTCAGAATCTACGCGTGAAAATGCAATAAAAACATATGTATATTATCTTTACGGAGGTAAATTTCATGTTGGGTAGTGTTATTATCTATTTCACGAGTTACATGAATATGAGTTTTTAAAGAGAATGGATGAAGAAATTATTCTCGAATACACACCCATAAGTTACACCGAAATCATACTTCAAAATAAGTGAAGAAGAAAAACAGATCTTTCAGAGTTCTGCATTAATGCCGCCGAAAAGAAGTCTATGGAAAGAAGAATAAGCAACCTTCCAAATTGCCGAAATAGAACCGCGATCAATAAATATATGTAAATCTTCCAGATTGTACTATCACAACTATGATAGGCTAAGAAAAAACCCTTTCAAACTGCAGCACTACAACTGTCGAAGCCAGTTTTGAAAAGAAGATTACCCTCCTGGGCTTAAAAAAAATCACGCTTCTAAACTATAACCGCTTAAGTCTTTAAAATACCGAATTATAGCCGATAGAGTTGATATTAATACTCTACTAAAGAGGCGAACTACAAACACTAATTGCTTATTATTTCGCAAAGTGAATATGCAAGTGACATGTTATTCACAGAGATGAGGTATTATTCTGTAGGCCGTGTGAAAAACAGCAAAATATATAGAATATCTAAAAAAAAAAGTTAAAGCCGTCCAGAGTTATTTGTAATGCTTAGGTAATAAATTTAAACTTTAAGCTGAACTATGCGAAGCACTTTTAGCAGCTGATATTCTGTAACTCAATATTCTTTACTCAATACACTAAGCAACATGAGCCCGATGAAAATACGTTGCGTAAGATCTATGTCAGTCGTTATAAAAATGTAATATGGAGCATGCAGAATTACCTAGCAAGTAGCATTCCTTACACTGTCAATAAATGAAAAACTGATTCTGAGGGTCATTTAATTACAAGTGCCTTTTATATGGAAGAACTAACGGTCCCGTATCTTCTAAATACGAGTCCCAACAATAACCACTGTGTGATTGTTTCCATGAAATCGTTATGGAGGAATGATATGGTATTACATAGATGAAGTACTACTCCTATAATTTCCTACTGATGTATCAAGGTACATGGTTGAAGCTCCAAATTTATTAAAATGCATTTTTCATAGATTTATACAATATGTCTCCTACATGGTTTCCATTGCGTTTCTGAACTAATACGTAAATGTTTTCAGTTGATGGATTAGTTAATTACTTTTAATACCGTAACGGCTTTAATTATTATGAGTTTACGACCTATGTTAGTTCTGAAAATTAATTTATGTAGATATCTATAATCCCCTGAAAAATTTTTACCAAGTTTGTCAATTGGAGGTATAATTCTGTACATATTCATAAATTTTCTGAAGAAAATAAAGTTTATTTGATAGTCAATTTTCTTAAAAGTTAAGGTTGTAGTAATTTTTCACAGATATTGTAGCTATTGTAAACTCTAAGTCTGTAGGTCTAAAAAAGTATTTAATTAGACGTATAATTATAGGTATGTACAGCAAAAGGTGAAGATATTACTGTTGTAGGCTGCAGAAGCCCAGAGAGCAGCGGGAAGTTAAGGCTCTCATCTTTTCTAAATGAATGGCATTAAAAGCAGTAGGGATACTAGTCATACGTGCTTGCCGCCTTTAACCCCGGAAAATATCCCTGGTACTTACTTGTCGTCAGAGGGTGAGTAAACCTCAGGAGCATAGTGTGGCCGAGAGGATCAGTTCAGTGGAGAAAAATCCATGATTCCATCACGAATTGAATCCGTGACCTTCCGGCTTACGTATGGTGTATAATAACACTAGTCTGCGATGAAATTCCTGCCCCCAAAGTTTTAATGTTTTTAGGGTATTTTTAGCATGCTGAAATCAAATTAAAGGCCAAAAAGTTCCTATCACGTACCATTTTTTTGTTATTTTCATTTTCTTATAATATATTACGACAATTTATAGCATAATTATTTAAACTGTAATACTTTAACATATGTAGGTTTAGTATGTTAGGATATGAAAACCAAATGTATTCAACATATTTTTAAGGTGTTTATATTGAAAACCAAGGACACTGGATGTTTCTTAGCAGATAGGGGTTGCAAGCACATAAGGAAGTTAGGGCAAAATAACGTGCAGCCTTGTCATTATTTTTATTTGTGGAAGATAGAAATGTCAGCCACTCCTTGGTGAGAGACTGAACTCAACTATGGTTTGGAGAGAGCAGTCGAACCATAGTAATGACTGCTACTTCTGTTCGTGTGATGTGAAGGGGTACGATTCTAAACATAAAAATCAAATCATGTATTCAGTTGTTCGGTCAGCCATTTTACCTGTGCCTAATGTACCAATCCCTGTGCGACCAGAAAATCTTAAACAAACATCATTCTATTGGTACTGACAACGTGAAATAGGTTTTATATACTTTTTCTCCGAAGATGATAATCTTGTATATTGCAGTAATGTGAAAGAATTTATGCTAAAACTTGGACTTCCAAACTATGACCTAACTGAATGGAGACTGTTCATTGATGCTTCCAAGCGAAGTTTAAAGGATTTCCTCCTTCATAACGGAAACATTTTTGGTTCAGTACCCGTTGCCTATTCAGTGATCCTAAAAAAAAAATCATACACAAATTTGCAACTACTGTTGTTGCGACTAGACTATAAGAACACTAGTGGCAAGTTTGTGATGATTACAAAGTTCTTGCTATATTCCTGGGTCAACAATCTGGTTTTACCAAATTTCCATGCATTCTTTGCCTATAGGATAGTAGGGTACTAGTTGATCACTGGACTATGAAAGACTGGCCACCTCGAAAAAATTTGGAAGTCGGTTGTAAGAATGTTGTGCGCCAAAGCCTTGTGAGTTCTTCTAAAGTTTTGCTGCAATCTCTCCACATCAAGCGTGGCTTAATGAAACAGCTTGTAAAAGCTTTAAATAAGGAAGGAGGCTGTTTTAAGTACATGTCTGGTGTAGCATTTAAAAACAGTATGTATGAATGAAAAGGAGAAATCAGCATGGATTTTTTTTGTGAAGTTGTTTTAAAATGTCTTGGCAACAAGGATCCTAATTACCGAAACATTGTGGCTAACATACTTGCAGCAAAGAAGGAATTTGGTTGTAACGTGAGTATCAAAATTTTCTGTTTTCTCAGCTAGATTATTTCGCCGAAAATCTAGGATTTTTCAGCTAAGAGTAAGATGAACGATTTCACAAGGATCTGCAGGAGTTCGAAAGAAGGTACCAGGGAACCCGAGCATCAGTATGCTTGGTGATTATTGTTGGATGTTAAAGCGTGAAATACCTGAAGAGAAACATAAAAGAAAGAGGAACAGGAGGACTTTCTCAACTAAGAAGCAAGTGGTGTAATTTTTTGTGTGATACATTGTGCTAATTTATACATCCAATAGTGAAGTAAACAAGACAAAACAAAGCAAAAACACTCTAGTGACATGTATGAACAACCATACACATAATTTCAGCAAGTTGTGTCTTTTAAATATTACTTTTGAATTTTAAATAAAAAAGTGAAATGAAAAAGTTGGTGATGAAATTCACGTAATTATAAAATACATTTAAAGTGATTTTGCAAACAAACCTGACGTGATAGAAGCAAACGGATTGAAAATTCGGATTCAGCACATCGACATTATATAAAATCACATTACTTAGTTTAGGCAACAAACACAAGTTGAAATTCGCAGGCTAGTGTAATTAACTTCTCCGAAAAGCAAAAATGTTGAGACATACACCATTACACCGATCGTATTATAATTATTATGTCAGAATCAGAATTAAAGAAGAAACTTTACAGATGATTTTGAGTAAACAGTCATATTTTATAAGGTTTTACAAATAATATTTGAAATGTAATTTATATATTATAATAACTTTCAAGTCAGTATTTCAAATAAATAACCATTAACATGTTATTCTACTGAATGTACTTTGGTTGGCTATGTAGTGGGTTCAAGTTAACAGGTATTGGAGTGTGCATAGAGATATCACTAGTATCTGTACAGGTAGTTTGAGTAAACAATTTGCCTGGATGCGGTGTTTTATTACGTCAAATATTATAAGCAGAGCTAGGAAGTTGGTATAGTATGATTATTTAGTCCTGACAGTCGCTGGCGATGTGCGCCTGGGTCAGGCGAGTCAATTTAATTACGCCAAGGGATATATGGGTTATTCACTCGCTTGACCACTGCTTTCCGGCCCTCGCTGCGAGTATGTCTGCCCATCTGCGCCTTGGTCGTCCCTTCCCCGTGTATGGATCCCACATTGTAGCTGCGTACGCCCATCTTTCTGCATTTAGCCTTGCCACGTGTCCTCCCCACTTCCATTTAAGCTTTATTGCCCTTTCCAAGACATCCGCGTCGCTGGAGAGATAGCGTAGTTCTTCGTTTGAGATCCTGTCTTGGAGTGAGATACCCATTATCTTTCTCTGCATTTTCCTTTGACATACTTGAATGGATTGTTTGAGTTTATCTACTAACGACGACGTCTGGGAATGTGCATGACTCGAGGACTTCGAATCTAAGTTTTCTGTTGATGGATTTTTGGAGTAATATGGACTTCAGACTCCAGAATGCTTTCCAGGCTGCAGATGTTATCCTGTTGATTTCTTTCTTTGTCTTCTGTCGGAATGTGACTAATTTTCCCAGGTATACATAATCTGTTGTGTATTCTATTTCTGTTGTGTCTACTCTAATGGGTATCTCTAGTGCGTTCGTCATCACTTGGGTTTTATCTTTATTCATCGTGAGTCCTATTTCTTTACTTTTTGTGTGCAATTCTCGTAACATTTCTTGCAGTTCTCTTGCTGACTTGGCGAACAGTATTATGTCATCTGCAAAGCGTAAGTGTGTTAGTCTTTTCCCATTTATATTTATCCCTTCCAGTTTATTTTCCTGAAGATTTCTTCAAGCACTCAGGTGAATAGTTAAGGAGAGATTGGGTCGCCTTGTTTCACTCCTCTCTCGATTTGGAATGGGGCACCTTCTTGATCTAACTTGATTTTTGCGTAGTTATGTCGGTATAAGTTCGTGAGGATATTAGTGTATTTTGTGTTTACTCCCTGGTTGGTCAATGCTTGAATAACGCTCTCGTGTTCCACTGAATCGAAAGCTTCATTGTAGTCGACGAATGCGAGGTATAGGCTAATGTTGAACTCGTCTGCCTTTTCCAGGATTTGGTTGACTGTCTGCAGGTGATCTGTTGTGCTGTATCCTGCTCTGAACTCCGCTTGTTCTGGGGGATGGTTGACGTCTAGGATTGATGTCAATCGTTTAGTTATAATCTTGGTGAAAAGCTTATACATGTTTGAGGATAGGCTAATTGGCCTGTAGTTGTTTAGTTCGTCTCGTTTGCATTTTTTGTGCAGTAGAATGATCGTACTCTGCTTCCATTGTTCTGGTACGACTTCATCATGATGTATCATGTTAAACAAGTCTGTGATCGGGGCAACTAACTATTTCTCTCTCCATTTCAAATATTCATTGAATATTCCGTCTTCCGGCAAAATATGCTCATCAACAATGAAACCTAAAAATTTAACTGATGCAGCTTTTTGTATTACAGAATCATTAAACTTTAATTCTTTCGGAATAATATAATAAAGAGAAAGGTTAGTGAAAATAGTACACAGTTTTCTTTTTCAAATTCAAAGAGAGCCTATTTGCGCTTAACCAGTTTTCAAGAGTAACAGTGACTGCCTCAAACTTTTCAAACAGTTCTTCAATGGAGTCAGTAATATAAAATACACTGGTGTCATCTGCAAAAAAGAGTGGCAGTTCCATGTAAATGAAGTAATTTTATGTCACTGACATTAATAAGAAAGAGAAGAGGTCTCAAAATTGATCCTTATGGCACACCGCATAATAACAGAACATCACTTTCCAAGTTATTCATTGAGACATATTGATGCCTTTCACTTAAATAACTCGGAAACTTATCTAATACCAATATATTCCAGTATACGCAACAAAATTGAATAATTAACTGTATCAAATGCTTTTCAATAAATAAACCTGTTGGAATTTTATTTTCGTCCAGAGCTTGTTCTATACAAGCATTTAAAGTAGACGGTGATTGCCGGAAACCATATTGATGAGTGTAGAAAAATTTTATTCTCGTCAAATAATTATACAGTCATCTTTCATACATTTTTCCAAAATTTTAGAAATAACAGGCAATATTGATATAGGACGATAGTTTGTAGGATCATTACAATCACCATTTTTAAAGACAGAAACACTTTAGCTATTTTTAGACCTCTAGGCACAGAACTTAATTGAAATGAGTAATTAATAAATTTAGAAAATGTCAAGCATAAGAAAGATTTACATTTATTTATAATAAAACTTGTTAATCCATCTCTTGTCTTATTATTTTTATGCTTAAGGCTATTTATTACTTCAATAACTTCATTAGGTGAAACTGGCTTCAGAAAAACGACTCCTTTTCTGTAGGAATGTTCTGCAGGTGTGAAGTCTCCGTTTTTGGTATTATTCGCTAAGTGAGAGCCTATATTCACAAAAAGTCATTAAAAGCATGAGGTATTTCGGATGGTTGAAGACATATACCGTTAACTTGTAATTGCTTAACATCTGAACTACTTTGTGAATAACTTGAATTTGTGATGACTTCGTTTATTATCTTTCGACATTTTCTTACATCTGTGATATTATTTTCAAAATTTAGGAATGTATTAGCAATCCATAGAGCATGTTTTTTATTCAAACGTTTACAATTTTTATTTTTTATTTGAATGGCAGATTTTCTACTTGGTTATTTAACAACGCTGTATCAACTACGAGGTTATTTAGCATCGATGAGATTCGTGATAGTGAGATGATATTTTGGCGAGATGAGGCCGAGGATTCGCCATAGATTACCTGACATTTGCCTTATGGTTGGGGAAAACCTCCGAAGAAAACTCCAGATCGGTAGGCAAGCGCCTTAGCCGATTGAGCTACGCCGGTGGTTGAATGGCAGATTTACTTATTCTAGTCTTAATATAACTTAAAAGATCTTCATAACAATTATCAATATTTTCTTCGGGTAAAAGTAAACTATGATTATAATAGTAATTCAACTTATCATAATCAATAATATTCAATGAAATATTTGGCTCAACTTCAAACTGATGCCATTTACAATTTACAAAAGCCTCTACAATTTTCAATATTAATATGTTATGATCACTTATATCCAAATCTATGTTAAAAATTTGATAAGTAAATTCTCTTCTGTTTACTAAAACATGATTAATAAGAGTCGAAGCATTTGAAGACACTCTTGTTGGATATTTATTATTACAATTAATCAATCCATAAGAGTAAGTCATAAGTCTCTAATTAATTACACTACTCAACAAATTTGAACTTTTTTCCATAACATTAATACAATAGCTGATCTTAACTACGAGTAATTTGCATGCGCTGAACATGGAAAATGACAATGAAAAGTTCGTAACACGTCACGTTTTTGTGTTATAGATACGACCTTGATCATTTATTTATCAGGAAAAATCAGGATTTTTGTCCTATTAAAAATTACTTTGTTCTCATTTTTGTGTGAAAATTTGCAAGGGTACCTTAGATATGATAAAACTGATGCATCAATAACTGACCGACTATTAAGATTTATAAAAACCACTCTTCGTGCAATAAAATAGAGAAAGATAAAAAATACCATCATTTTTTCTGTTATGAGAACTGGAATCTTCCCTTTTTAAGAACTAGCAATAATCGCCCATCATCGCTGGATCCCATCTTCCTTGATACCGTTACTCCTTTGTAGCAATGTTTTGGTGATATCGCTCTCCCTGCTCATCACTTACAATCCCCAAGTTCTCAGGAAAGAAGTCCTAATGTGAATGTAAGAAGTGGATCTTCAGTGACATACTGCAGGCCATTTTTTTTTCTGTAATTTCTTAGTAACGTCTCTATTAATTGGCGATAATTTTCTGCTTTGTGATTCCCTAAAAACTCTTTGATGCAAAAGATTTCTATGCTGGTAATTCCCTGGGATTAAGTTTTTTTCTCAAAAATGCTGTCCTTAGAAAGTTTTCTAATTTGTGGACCGACAAATATACCTTCTTTTAATTTAGCATCACTGATTTTAGGGAACAGAGTCTTTAAGTGTTGAAAGGCTTCTCCACTCTTATCTACAACTTTCACAAAATTTTTCATTAGCCCTAGTTTTATATGCAGTGGAGAAAGAAGTACTTCTTAACGTTACACTAGCGAAAGATACCGTATTTAATATTATGCACACCAGGAATATAACCTTGTCTGATAGGCCAGTTCTTCACCACATAGTGTTGTGCTGTTGTTCGACTGTCCCACAAACATAAAAAACAACATAACTTAGTAAACCCTCCTTGTAATCCAAGCAACAAAGCTATTACTTTAAAATCTCCACAAGTTGCCAAGCGATTTTCATTACAATTTACTAAATTCAATATTAATGACATGTTTTCACAAGTTTCCTTCATAGTGACTGAATGAGCCACTGATGGAAGGTTTTGTATTACCATTGTGCAATAAAACTGCTTTTAAGCTTAGTTTTGATGAATCGATGAACAGTCTCCAATCTTCTGAATTATATTGAATATCTAATTCATCCATAAGTCTGATCACATTTTTGCAGGCACAAAAAGAATTTTCCATTACAAAATAATTAGTCAGTTTATCGTTTCCTTTTCCGAACACGGAAATCTTGGTATCTTTTGCTAATAAGTCCCATTCTTATAATCTAGAACCTAATAGTTCAGGGTGTTGTCTGGAAAGACCTGAATCCCTAACTAGGTCATTAAGTTCTGCCTGTCGTATCAGATGATGTGTTCTATGATGTTCGGGAATGTAGGTGGAATCAATGGAAGTTGAAGGATGGTCTGAGGATTCTGATAGTTCGTGTTCCTCTGGAATTACATAATCTTCCCCACTGGGCGAAGGGATAGGGACAGGAAGTTCAGGAGAATGTGGCACGGATATTATGGCTCGTGAGAAATTAGGATACATAATTTTATCTTTAGTGTTCCTTGAAAATCCCTGTGGTTTGATAATGCAGAAGTAACAATCTTCCAGATGACTGGTGGGCTGTCGCCAAATCATTGGAACAGCAAAATAAACGTTATTTTTCCCCCGCAACCACTCTGTTAACTTCACTTAACATGTTACACAACACACGTGTGGTGCCCAATTTTTGTCTTCTTCACCCATTTTATAGCCAAAATACAAGTAATATGCCTTTTTTACATTGTCTGTTATTTATCGACATTGTGATTTCAAAGTTAATTCCTCACAAACATAGTAGAAACTATTTGGACAATTTTTACAGGAACGACGATTGCTATCCATTTAACACTATTACAGAATAACTAGTACCGCTCACAACACTTCCACAATCAGAACGGATCGCTAAATTATTCATTTCTTGTCTTATGCTAGGTTTACACGGCGACAGTTTAGAGCGAGAGAAGATCTAAAGTATCAGGACAGATCTCTAAAGGAGTGTTTACACGGTGACAGAACATAGCTTCTCTAAACCCATTAGCGAGCTCTCATGAGATTTATAATTCTAAACTCTAATGTGACTGTCCGGACCGTTTACATGGTGCAGACAGTTTAGAGTGAGAGAAAGTGTTGCGAGCATATAGAAAAAAACAGGTTGGTCAGTGCGTTTACAACTACAGCAGAAACACAACGTTTTGCGGCGGCTGTAGTATGAAATTCTTCTGAATTGAAGAAGGCAGAGGAGAAATAGATCTACGTGGGAAAAACCCTGGATATCTCGCCGGAACACGCATGGAGCCTACACATCGGACTTGTAATTGGCAAAAAAGACACAACTATGAGGATTGTCATTAGTATAAAGGAAAGGCTGTTGGTCACATTACGCTTCCTAGCAACAGGTTTGTACCCTAAACACATTATTTTGTTGTTCTTAACAGAATAAATTATGAATAATAATAATAATAATAATAATAATAATAATAATAATAAATAAACATATGAAAAGGGTAGACTACATTGCTCGTGTAAAATGTATTAAGTTTCTTTCATTTTGTTCGAATAGATATGGCGTATGAATTGAACAACAGGAAGGTAGTGCCTGAGTTTATAATATGTAATACCTTTTCATATCAAAAATGACAACCATTTATTTTAATATAATTGAGACGTAGAAGTTTTGAACTTAAGTCTATTGACCATAAAATATTGTACGAAGCATTTAATACGCAACGATGAGTCCTTTAAATGCCCCAAATGTCAATGTCAATAAGTGTTCTGCTACGAATATCTAGACCCGAACAGCGCTCTGAGCGGCGGAATTGCGTTTCTACATTTACACGGCGTGAGTTTAGAGAAGAGAGCTAGAGATTATAGTTGAGTATAGCCCGTGCGGAACCTGGTGAAACTTGGAGGGAGAGGACAGTATTGTGGTGTGGGATCGACTACCGACCGATGTTATGTGACGAGATGCATGCGAGACTGAACAAGCGCTAGCCCCTCCAATCCTAACCGCCCGTAGAACTGGTTTCTCCATCAAGGTCAAGCTTCACCAGGCTCCATTCGAGCTATATCACCGTGTAAACGGTTTTGAGAGTAGGTATCTCGTTGACTCTAATTAGATATTAGAGAGACTAAATAGAGCGGCCTTGAAAACTGCTCTCGCCGTGTAAACACCCTGGACAGAGAACTCTTATATGCTCTCAACTCTCATTATAGCTACTCTAAATTATTCAACTCAGTTGAACTTTTTCATAAACTCTCGCGAGAGAAGCAGTGTAAATGACGGCCAAAAACAATGGAGTGTCGAAGAGACGAAGATTGATTGAAGCATATGAATTGGAAAGTTGTTTGTGGAATGTGTTTACCAATAATTACAAGAATAAGGACCTGAGAAATCAGGCATTGTGAAAACTAGCTGAGACTGTTGAGGCGTCTGAATTTGGCTTTTAGTTTTGTTAATTTATTGTAATTTGGCCTTAATTTTTAGCAAGATCCATTGTTTTAGTTGTTAATTATTTCGTGGGGTTTATTCTTATTTATTTGCTGGAGGAGGTACAGCGAAAGCTCCATAACCTCCGGTAAGTGCGAACTATAATAATAATAATAATAATAATAATAATAATAATAATAATAATAATAATAATAATAATAATAAATAATGTTATTATCACTATTATTATTATCACTATTATTTTATTATTATTATTATTATTATTATTATTATTATTATTATTATTATTATTACTGTGCAATTATCACCATTCGTTTGATGTGGAATATTTTCTATATTCCTTTAATACTATTGATAATGCATCATATTAGTGATAATAACGCTCACCTAGTACATTACAAACAAATCACGTAACTGGTACAGTGGGGTCTGTACCGGAATCTGAATAATATAGTTATAATTTAACAAAACGAAATAGGCACAACTATTACACTGTATTAGTAGAACCATTATTAACACAATATAATGAAAAAGATGAACAATGTTATGTGAAAAATTATAGTTTTTCTTTCTTTGAACACTCCGTCTCTTTTGAGGAGCTTAAACGCAATCAGTCATTTTCATCGCAAATTCTGCACACTTTTTTAACATTGGAGGTAAATTGGACTTTGGCCCTTGTAGCAAGAATATTATTTTTCCTCTTTAATTTTGGGGGCACAAAGCACATCTTCTTCTTTTTCTCATTCTCAAGAACCGCTTCTTCAGCTGCATCCGTTGCCTTTCTTTCATCAGGAAGCCTGAAAATTTTCTTTATACATGGTTCCCACAAAAGACCTTTCCGGTTTCGAACACATGTAATTTACGTGCTTTGAATCTGAGATGCATGAAAATAGTACCAATGGAAAGAGAAACTCCAAACGTTTAGTTTCTTCATTTAAAGATGTTCAATGTGTCCCCCCCTAGTAACACGGCACACATCAAGCCTATAGTCAAGTTCCACATAGGTACGTGGATTTTCCGAGCTTCAGATTCTAAGGTTATGTCTATTAATCTTACCAAAATTTGAAAAGTGACGTCAGAAAACGCTACGGAACGAATAAATTCATCATCGTTTTCAATTAAAGTCTGCATACTTGTTCAAAAATTTCTTCGTAGCACTTTGTCCTCTGGTTTTAGGGCTTGCAGCAACTGTAGTAGGTATGGATGGAGTCGCAACCGCTTGCGAAGAATCGTGCCTTCAAATCTGTGTACCATTTACGGATTTTAGGGCCACTGGGCGGATCTGCACCAAAATTTGTTCGGTAATGCCGTTGCACATCAGTAACCGACTGGTTCACATAAAAATTAAGCTCTTCTGTCGTCTATAGCAGCCATTTCCCCTCAACAATGAACAAATTTGTTTATATGCGCTATTATGAATTGTGTTATCAAGTAGGGAAACAATGTTAACACAACTAAACTCTTTTAGTTTCTTTTTCCATTGGTACTATTTTCATGCATCTCTGATTCATAGAACGTAAATTACATGTGTGCCGACTTGAGCTATAATTTGCACATTTTTTTTATCAAGACTATCAACTCCGCCCTTCGTGCAATTATAGTATTCTATACGAATAAATAAATAATGACTCACCCAACAATATTAGTAACGCAAGTGCTATGCACGGCCAGGTTACACAACTGCTGACCACTGCTCAGAAGTTAGATGGATGCTTATGTCATAAAAACGCACTGACCAGCCTATGCTTCTCTAAATGCTCTCTCTCAACACTTTCTCTCACTCTAAACTGTCTGCACCATGTAAACGGTCCGGAGAGTAATTTAGAGTTTAGAATTATATAAATCTCATGAGAGCTCGCTAATGGGTTTAGAGAAGCTACATTCTGTCACCGTGTAAACACTCCGTTAGAGAGCTCTCATGATTCTTCAGAACTTCGCTCTGAACTGTCGCCGTGCAACCGTAGCATGATTATTACTTTAGACCTGTATTTCAAGAGTTATGCGCAAGCTTGTATAATCTCGTACGCAACAGTCGCGAGAGTTAATGAAAAAGTTCAACTTAGCTTACTAATTTAGAGTAGCTATAATGAGAGCTGACAGTATATGCGAGTTCTCTGTTCTGGGTATTTACACGACGAGAGCAGTTTTCAAGGCCGCTCTATTTACACTCTCTATTTAGATATTAGAGTCAACGCGATACCTGCTCTCACAACCGTTTACACGGTGATACTCAGCTATAATCTCTAGCTCTCTTCTCTAAACTGTAGCCGTGTAAACGTAGCATAACGATACAACAGCGATCGCATTTCCTCCTTTCCCTTAGTCCAGTGATCAACTCGCGTATGAACGGGCACTGACAGTGCTTGGCTCATGCGTGCTTACTGTACCGGACAGAGGACCGGTTTGTAACGTTGCGTTGTAGTGAACAGAGGCGGTTCTTGCCATCCATTTAAACAAGAGATGTAAGGAGCAAAAAACACTTCAAAACGTAGGCCACACTCAAGAAATACAATTTACAGGTGCATTTTACAACTGACAGTAACGAATATGGCAGATACCGTACGAAGATGAAGAGCGTGCAGTATTAGTTCAACAATTGAAGGAAAATGAGCTAGAAGTTGTTTAAGATCACAATGTTAGGCCGGGAATACACGAGCGCGCTGCGGCAGTAATGCAACAAGGGTCGAACAGAATTCGAGGCCTCGTTCGCTCGTTTGTACGCGATTTCAAGCACGCGCTGCGGCCAGAACGCGCACACCTCTAACGCGATCCGTTTCTTGTCGGTTTTTCTCGCGAACACAAAGGGATTCGTTGCCGCAGTGTGGACGGGTTCGTTGCCGTTTGTCTCGTGAAGCGCGCACACCCCAAGCATGCAGTGGTCTGAAGTAGACTGGACCTCATAAATTATGCCCTGTCTTCTGGAAACCTGGTGATATTGATTATTATAATAAAAACAACGGAACGTGCCAGTGAATACGCAAGATGAGACAGGGCTCCAAAACGAGCGGAAAAGCAGGATGATAGTACAGAATTACTGACAGACGCTGTTGGAATTATGCAAGCCGCTGCTGGGACGTCAATTTTTTTAATTAGTTATTTTCCGACGTTCAATAAACTACTGCGTTAGGTTCTGTTTAGCGTCGATGAAATTTGTGATTGCGAATTGGCAATTGACGAGATGAGGCCGAGGATTCGCCACAGATTACTTGACATTCGTCTTACGATTGAGGAAAACCTCAGAAAAACACAATTAGGTAATAAGCCCAAGCGGGAAACGAACCCAAGCATGAGCGCAATTCGGGGTCAGCAGGCAAACGCGCTACCGCCTGAACCACGCCGATGGTTCCTGGGAGGTTAAAGATCACTGTTGAACAGTGTGAAGTCAAATCATTTTGTACTTTCTTTATCGAAAATAATAGCATATCATGCGACTACTAGGAAAGGAATTCAGCAAGCTATTTATGACATTCTTCGAGTCCTCATGGGGGAAGAAATTTTCTCATGAACTTTCGGCCAGTGTATGGGACCGGTGCCCACCCAACATCGTGATGCACTTGGGGAGCTACGATAGGTAGCGAAATCCGGTTGCGAATACCAGCTATAACGGCTTGGGGGATCATCGTGCTGGCCACACGATACCTCCATTCTGGTTGAATGATCGTCCACCCCTGCTTCGGCATTTGGGCGTGAGCCAGCAGCCGGCTGGTCGGTCCAGGCCCTTCACGGGCTGTAGCGCCACGGATTATTATTTATGACATTCAGGTGAAAGCAAAACGAAACTTCTTTGAAATACCAACTTACTATGGACAAGAACGATTTCATTCATCTGCACCTTCATTTGATGTCTTATTCCCAAATGGGTTACCGTAGACAACCTACTCAATCAATTACTCCCTCAACTTACTATAGTTCAGCTCCCGAACCACCGCAACGTCCTCCGACTCAAGTCTTCTCAAGTCGACTTTAATGACAAAATCTCCAATCTCATTCTTACTACACTACACCCTGTCACTTTCGGATTTGAATCAAACTCTCTTGGCTCTCCCCAACATCATCCAGTCAAAGCTCCGTCCCCAGAATGTTAATCACATAGGCTACTCCGATAGTCAAAACCAGCACGTTTAATGTCTTCTGTTTTTTTTTCTTATTATTATTTTTAATGTATTGAATTTTTTTAGTATTTGTTGTATATATTTTGCATTCCTATGTTTTATTTTAAAATCATTTTCTTTGGCTGATTTAAAATACTCGTTTTGACTACACTTAAATTAAAAACATCATTTGGCAAAGTCGGCCTGAGTAGCATAGTTGGTATAGCGCTGACCTTCTATGCTCAAGGTTGCGGGTTCGATCCCGGCCCAGGTCGATGACATTTAAGTGTGTTTAAATGCGACAGACTCATGTCAGTAGATTTACTGGCATGTAAAAGAACTCCTGCGGGACAGAATTCCGGCATACCGGCGATGCTGATATGATCTCTGCAGTTTGCGAGCGTCGTTAAATAAACTATAATTTCTTTTTATTTGGCAATCAAATTTTGATTACTCGAAAAAGAAAATGTTTGTAGTTTCAGTGTATGTGTTTCTTTATTACAATGCGACTTCTAAATATTATTGATTTTTCTTTGTGTGATATTTCCTATTTTTAACTGTAATTCTCTCAATGTCTCATTATTTGTATTGCAATTAAAATATCCCCATTAAAGAAGCACATTATGTTGGTACTATGATTTAACTCATCTTGATATTTTTCTTTAATGCGCTGACAACTGCTGGGCAAACTTCTGGAATTATTTCTCCGATAATCTGTTTTGAAATTTGCAAAAGGTATTGAAGGTTTGTAAACGAATCCCCTGTCACCAAGAATTGTAAAGTCAGTGCGAACCTGGAATATTGACATATACAGAAAATCAACCAAAATACTGTTTTACATGCTTTTTTAATTACACAATAACATTCTTCAAATGATGAATTGAGTTTAATACAATAAATAGGCCTACTGTCCTATCTTGACTTCAGGGTGTTTCTCGCACGTAGGTGGCTGATTTTTTAGTTTGGCCCAATTTTTATCAATAATTCTCCAGAATTAGTGGAAATCAGCCGAGTAGTCCTAAGGTTTTTATATTGGCGGCTTACTGAAAGTTTATTACATTTAACAAATTACTCCCTAGCAGCTTCTTGTACAGTCTGTAGGTCTACGTTTCTTTCTATTGAAAATGTATCCTATTACTACCAAAGCGCAAATAGCAGTTAACAAAGCTTCCTCGTTTTCCATGGTCGTGCATCATGCTAGATAGAATGGAACTAGAAAGGTGTTTGAGGCTTGCGCGCTGCTCAGATGGTTCGTATCGTGCGCACCGCCTGTTCGAGAGTGCACAATTTCCTCCGCGCATTACATGTAATGCAGCGTTACTGCCGCAGCGCGTTCGTGTATTCCCGGCCTTAGTAAATCGGCTGTGCGACTCAGTTATAAAATTTCACTTCTAATAGTACGATTTTATAAACCTTTTAAAGATTGAAAATTTGAAGAATGTTTAATTACAACTGAAGAACTTTTCTCAAGTGTAGGAGTTTGAATGTATCAGTTTGTCTCCTTCCACCGTGATGCATCCCATCCGAGGTCTAGCCGAGGACGTTCAGGTACAACTAGTAATTATTTGTCGGTCTGTCATTTGCTGTTCTTTGGCAGTAGATGAAAATACTTATGTAAGCGATAATCCCCAAATGGTGATTTTTGTAAGAGGCGTTATTGAAAACCTTCAGATTAAGGAGAGCTCTTATATATTGTTCTCATAAAGGATACTACTACTGGTTCCGATATTTTCATGTAGAGGCTGTAGAAATTATTTTGGACTTTCTTGGAATAAACTTATCCTTGGCAACCAATGGTGCTCCTTCCATAGTTGGAAGTAAAACGGATGTAATAAGGAATCTAAGGGACGAAGTGAAAAGAGTTAATGTATCCCATGAAGTTATTTCTATTCACTGCATTATACACCAACAGAATTCATGTGCAAAACAAATCAAAATGGTGTTATAGAAGTAGCCCAGTTGGAAAAACCACTAACACAATTATATCGAAAAGTCTTGCTCATTGTCAATTTAAGTCTTTCTTGATGAATGCAATAGCGAGTGTGGCGATCTGTCATATTATAGTAAAGTACGGTGACTAAGTCGTGGCAAATTATTGAATAGGATCTTTGAACTGAGGAGGAAACATCATGGTTCACGGAGAAAGAAGAAAAGTCTGTATCATAAGTGAAAAATGAAAAAATGGATTTGTGAACTTGCCTTCTTAATGGAATTATCTGAAAGCTTTAAATTTTTTCTACAAGGTAACAACAAGATTATTACACAGTTATATGACAGAGTGAAGGCGTTTAATATGAAACTATCTCTAATTATGGAACGTTAGCTTAACTAAAAGGATAAGTTACAGCACATTTTTCAAAATTAACAACGATATAGGCATAAGAGTATACTAGTTTTTTAAGACTTTGGATTCGAAGAATATATTCACACATTATGACGATCTGCGCCAGGAATTTGATTCGAGATTTAAAGACTAGGAAAATTTTCAGTTTCATTTTCGATTATTATTTGTAATTAGAACTTACTGATTTACTTTACGATAGTGAATTGAAGGACAAATATCAAAACAAAAGAAGTTATCTGACTTTTATATGAACTTTCCATGTCTTAGATTTCCCCGATTGTACAGACATCCATTTTCGGATTCACATATCTGTGCGAACAGTAATTTTTTTTTCCTATGATGAAGATAAACAAGCCATGTCATGGTAGCCAGTATCGGATCACAACTTAAAATGTGCTGTCACATTATGCACTATACAAACAATAGTTCCGAACGTTGAGAAATTGCTGAGGGAAAAGAGGCTTAAACAAATCCCGAAAAATCAGTGCTAATGCCAGTGTTGAGTGAACTGAATGGAGTTAAATTTCTGCATTACTATTCCTAGGGTTTTTATGTGTTTTGTTCAACATTTTCCTTAACAGAAGCTGTTTACACATTTACAGTAATTGTCATGCATTACCCGAATAATTAACATGAAATGTGTATTACAATTCTGAAAGTAATTATAAAATTATTAACTTCTAACTTTGTTGAAAATAGGCTACAATGTTTTTTTTTTTCAAATCGCTTAAGATAGTTTACTTAGTTATTTTTATTCAGCCCGTATCTTTTTTCATCACAAAACAATCATACACCTATGCAGTAAATTAATATTGTGGTCCCGGCCGCTGAACGTCTTACCTGCCCTGTTACGACTTTCCGCGGGCGGGCGGGCAAGGCTTGATGACGAGTTGGGGACCACTGCCTTATTTAGTCATAGCCAGAAGTGAACTACCCTCTGTGCAGCTGCATAATAAGGGTAATAAAACAATAAACCATCGCTAAGGGTAACACTCATTCAACCCACAAAAGTGAAAGTATGTTTCAAGTGGTACCTTAAAAGAACGGAAATGATTTATAATAATTGTGAAAAAAAAATCTAGTTAAAGAAAAGAACCTCTTTCAAAGTGGCTAGGTTTTAACACATTTTTATACGATTCGCTAAATAAAAAATATAAGTTTTTGAAAAAATGTGACGTGTAGGCACTTTTTCAATACCATATTCGTAATTAGGACATACAAATTACATAAAAATAGTTATTCTTGTCCATGTTATGAAAACCTTGTTGAGTAGTGTTATTTAACTGTTCACATGGTTTGTCAAGAATATCAATATAAAAAATCACCGTCAACAATCACTCAGTCATTCTCCTTTGTTATGAAAATGGAAATGCCTAATGTTTTAGTGCAACTTTTCCTGACATTTTATCCCAATATACAGTTTACGATATGTTCAGAATTAACAAAATTACCTAATATATTGACATAATTCAAATTGTTTTGACTCGGAAACTATTATAGAAGGGACAATCTATTGAGAGTGAAAAATCTTCTCTTTCCAGACCCATTGGCAAATAGAAAAGATTTAAGCAAATTACATTTAATTTATTTCTTTTGGAAACCAAAGTAAGAAATATATAAACATTTTTTCAATTATAGTATATATTTCAATATTTTTATTGACACATTTCTTGGCTTTAAGTGCGTATCGCAATTGTTTATTCCATTCCCGAATTTGAGAAAGCCGGATCCACTGTGATCAATGAAACAATTTCTGAAGGTAGATTTTGTATCACAAATGAAGTTTAAAGAAATAATTTTCAGGTCACGGAGTAAAATCAAATCATTCTTGTTTGCGGTCGAAATCGCAAGAGGTTCGAATAGAGTTTAAAAATTGTTGTGATTTCTTAACCTTTATGCATATAATCTCAGCGACGAAATTTTTCTTATATTCTTATGTCTAATCATACCTGTATTCGATCACATCTCGTAACTCCGTTCTAGAGAAGAGTCCCAGGAAAAAAAACCTGGTAATTCCAAAATTATCTATTTTCTATTTTCAGTGCCACGTAATAGCTCAGGTTGTGTAGAATTTTTCTGGTTTAACACTACAAAATAACAACCTGATTTGTCAAGAGA
The DNA here is from genome assembly GCF_040183065.1 of Periplaneta americana. Lineage (NCBI taxonomy): Eukaryota > Metazoa > Arthropoda > Insecta > Blattodea > Blattidae > Periplaneta > Periplaneta americana. Next base: position 107,627,171 of record NC_091117.1, read on the forward strand.
AATCTGAAGAATGATAACCCATAAACAATAAGATATAATAATTCTTGCAAGATTTAAATTTCTCTCTTGTAAAAACAGTAAAAAAAATGTGACTTATCGGTGTTCTGCCCTGTACACTTTATTAATCTTAAACATTTTATTTTCAACCAGATTACTTTACTACCGTTCTCGTCAACAGACTTATTTTTTTATTGTCTAGCTACTGAAACATTTTAGATGCAGGAAGTCCTCGTACAAAAATTATCTTGTGATATGATGTTCCTCCTTGTTCTTTCTGGCTTCTGGCTTGAAGACATTCATCCAATCATGAACACTAAATACTATAGGCATATCAATACTGCTCTTCTTCCTTCCTATTGAGCTGTCCATAAAGCCTACACGATGAATGAACGACTTCTCTCCAGGAATTTGTGTTAAATATTATGTAGATGGAGATGCTGGACCATATAAAGCATCAATGCAGACATTTGTGCATTTCTGTTTGCCCACCACATGTGTCGGACATGGGCAGGCACATTTTTCAAATAGAAAGCCATTCATGATCCAGCTTCATAGATTTTCCTTTTACCACTTACAGCAGCCTAAAGTATATGTCTTCAAAAATAGCAGTATCAGGCGTTCGGTGGAGCTGCATCATATATGATCAACATTAAGCTTACCGACATCAGAAGAAGGTAGGCCTACTTGCAATACACTCTGCAAGTCAAGAGTGCCATATTTAAATGATGAGTCCTTAACAGCTCTCTCTTTATCAATTGATTTTGAATCATACAATTGTCTTTCTTGGCTATATGAGAGTAAAAATCATACTGCAATTGACGTTTTTCTTCAGCAGCAGGCTTTTCACAAACCGTTCATGTTATACAATGGTCTTTCTTAAGGCTCGAAGAAATACGAATTGAAGTATTTATCGATAAGTGATGAGGCTAACTGGTGCAACATTTTTACTCAAGCACACTTCTTTGTAAAGAAAGTGTATTTCTTGAATATTCATATTTGAATCCAAATATTTACATGGGACGATTTTCTGGTGTAGTGACTTCAGACAGTAAGGAAACTATTTGTGTGAAAGTACAACAGCGTCAATGTTTTGACCGCTAGTTTTATTTTTAGGGTGGGTATTTTTTCCTCGTCTGTCACCGTTAGTAAAATTCCCATTGTTACCTCTTCCCGAAAAGTCTGTGATAATAATTGGTACGTATGTTTGAAGTACACAGTCTTGCAAATAAATTTGTGATACATTCTGGTATTCTCGCCATTCGTTTGGAAACAGTATTTCTTGGAATTTGTACGTTGCTTTGTTCTTTCCTTGCGGAGTCTACGCTCCCACATTATTTAAATTGAAATCATTTCGTCTGTCATAATTTAATTCCCAGAATTCTTTGCAATTTTAATTTTGTTATGAAATTTTACCAGAGCAGCCGTAAATGCATTTTGTGCAGTAAACAATTTTGGTGAATGCGGTTTACTTCTTGTAGCTTTATAATTTTATCTTTATGAACCATCACCAGAGATATATTGCTCACCTTCTGTTTTTACAACCACCTCTTCGTGACCTAAATATTCTTCTGGTGGTCCAGCTGTTTTAGTGAATCTTCGTTGTTGGAGATCTTCATACAAAACTTGTTGAAGATCTTCATACAAAACAATAAAATAAGTAGGCCTACAATAATCATAATAATAATAATAATAATAATAATAATAATAATAATAATAATAATAATAAATTTACCTTGAACCTACATTACAATCTTCCTGCCTCTTGAAATCATTGGTATTCGAGTTATTATCCAATAAACAGTAAAATAATATGCACACGCATGTTCTAGTGCAATTAACAAACGAAAATGGACATAATTAATAAGATGTCCGGCGCGAATTTTCACTTTCACAACTCAAACCTTTTCAGCGTAATCAATAAAAGTCACGTGAAAATCATTAAATCAAATGTTAAATGTAAGCTTCTATTTCAACTGCATAAAACAAGACTGAATTAATAGGTCAACCCACTGAGGGACTTAGTGTATTGTATGTATTTATTTTCGCTCATTTCGCACTTTAGTGGGAACTGAAGTTATTATCTCATAAAGAATTATAGATACGACATAATGGACGTCACCAGACGAAAAATAACGAAATTTTACATAACAAACATAGAAAAATTGAAATTGCTAAAAAAATTGACTTAGTGTGATTCACCAGTAAGGTGACGTAGGCCTTATATTAATTAACAATATTCTTCAAAATATTCATGACTGTACATAGATCCACAGAATGATACTATGCGTTGTTTATGTGAACTGCGTATCGTCTGTAGCGAGCAGAGAAGGACGAGGTGCGGGTGATACCTATACTTCTCGCTGTACTCAACTGAAATCTACTGTTTTGGTACGAACTTCGTACTTATGATTATAATATTATTGTGACAATTAATATCTTCTGCAGAAATGATTGTTCAGCGAATGGACGTGTCAAATTTCTGGTTTCAAATCAGTCAGATTTATAATAAAAACTGCAACTCATAAAAAGCAACTGTGATGCAAGTATTCAAAATAATCATACTTCAAGGAAAGTCAGAAGTCCTCACACGGGTTGATCTATTATCAAAAATAAAGGAAATGTTAAATAATAATAATAATAATAATAATAATAATAATAATAATAATAATAATAATAATGATAAAAATAATAATGATAATAATAATAATAATAATAATAATAATAATAATAATAATAATAATAATAATGGTTTTATTTGATCTAGCACAGTTACAGTCATAGACAGAACCTTCACTACCCCACAGGAGTAAAATTGCGAGTACGATACACCGAATGTAGTCGGCCCTACATAAAAAATTGAAAGATATAATCATTTTTTAATGACATACTTAACTTTGATATTTATACTGCTAACTGTAAACCTCTATATATATATATATATATATATATATATATATATATATATATATATATATATATATATATATATATATATATAATTTGAAGTGGTAATGGAAATTACGGGAAAACGACTTGACGGATTTTAATAAATGACCCCTCATTTTGAAACTTGGAACCCAAAGTTTTTCAGAAAAATAGTAGTTTTCAGTGAAATGTTAATTTTCCTACATCATTTTCCTATTTTCCAAAACCCATCTTTCGTCAGTTTTGAGAATTAATTAATTGCATTCACGGTTGTATTTCAGAATAAAACAAAACACACACTACAATAAACAATAGACTATTACACGAAGGCCATGACCTACAGGATTGCTGACATAGAGTTCAGATGGCTCAATAATTTACTGAGTAATGGCTATATATATATATATATATATACATATATGTTACTGAAAACTATAAAACTTACGTAAGGTAACAATATTGTTATTAAAAATGAAATACTTTTATAGTTATTAATCAAGCAGTGTGGGTCTTTTTCATATATTTAATGGCAGTGTAATATAGATACTTATATGTCTGAATCTCTAATTTTCCTTGGTAGTAATTGAGCCATGCTTCCTATTTTAGCTGCGTCTTTAAACTACTTCAAAATTAATTTCATACTTCTTTGGTTTAATCGAGGAGATTGGTGATCGCTGTCAAGCACATTTTATTGTAGGGTAAATAGCATGCCATTTCACTTCTTGCTAAGTGATGAGTAAGTTTATTTCCCGCAACCAGCAACGAATGAAACACTGAAACTGCTAACGATTTACGATGGACAATTTTATTTAGGGCGCATATAAGATTCTACAACTCTGACATATCATTCGCCTCATTTTCCGCATCTCAGCAATAGATTCCTCACAACAGCCTATATTACAGAAAATATACGCGATAACATTCATTGTTTCACAAATTAACAGTATTTGGTAGATCAGTATTGTCTGGAGGAAGCGCAAAAATTACAATTCCTAAGAAAAGACCAAAAGGTATTACTTACTGATAAAATAAGAGGCCTACAAGATTTTGTGGTCTCTTGATCACCTCAGCAAGATCTCTTAGTGGGAAAAACTGATTCTGCCCTCTACATTTCAGGGTAGTTCACGAAACATGCAGCAGCTATACCAAAATACTAAGTCTTTTGTTCAAAGTATGACAAACCTTACATTTTCTTAACTTTCACCTACAATCCGCAATGACCTGAAATAGCTACTGTATTACTCCCACATCAAAAACTCGCTGATCGTCCTGACATTGTTACTTGCGATTTCGCATTGAAACGCAAGAACTGAAGACGGATAGGTTCAAGGAAAAGTATTTGGCATAAAAAAACATTCACAGGGAAGCAAATAAGTTTCAAAATATCTTGGTATTCTTCATCGAAAAATAAATCTGAACCCTTTTTATTTGAACTTCTTATGGACTTAGTTTGCAGTATTTGCTGCACAAGCCACTAGTCTTAATTTAAAACTAATTTATTTGAACATTCGTAGTATAAAAAAGAATTTCTCTGAATTTTGGGCCTTCTTACAATACTTTTCTTTCAATTTTGACATAATAGCACTTACTGAAACTTGGCTTCGTTATGATATAGGTTTTGACATACCAAATTATAATAAGTTTATTTATTAAACCTTGTAAATATAATAAATGTGATGGCATTGTAGTGTATTTTAGAAATGATATTGAAGTGTCAGCTTCAGATATTGAAATTTTAAAATCAAATTGCATACATTTTAAATTTAATTTCAACAATACTATTATTGAGTTAACGGCAATATATAGATCCCCCAATTTAAACAAAACTGAATTTATAAATGATGTGGAAAGCTATCTAATAAACAAGAAAAAAGTTAATAACCACATTATAGTTGGAGATATTAACATTCAAATTCTAGATGACTCTATAGATGCCTTAGGGCATAGATATATAAATACCATGTATGAATTTTTACCAGTTATTACAATCCGTAACTAGACCAAAGTCGAAAAATTGTCTTGATCACATTTTCTTTAAGACCAGTAACAAACTACTTTAATTTATACCAAGTGTATATCATAGCAATATTACTGACCATTACACTACTACTGCCTTAATTACATGTATTAATAAAGTCGATTTTGAAGTCTCTGAGACTTATAAATATAATAGTAATATCAATTATAGTGCCCTATTGTTAGATATAAGTAATGAAACATGAGATACTGTAATGAGTTGTAATGATCCCGATAATGGTATCAAAATTTTTTATCAAATTTTAAATATGAATATTATAAAACACACAAAACTACTCAAAAAGTTTCTAGTACGCTTAAAAAGATTAAACCATGGATTACAAATGGTATAGTTAAATCAATCCGTACGAGAGACAAACTCACAAGCAAATTAAGAAAAGAACCTTGTAATGAAACATGAGATACTGTAATGAGTTGTAATGATCCCGATAATGGTATCAAAATTTTTTTATCAAATTTTAAATATGAATATTATAAAACACACAAAACTACTCAAAAAGTTTCTAGTACGCTTAAAAAGATTAAACCATGGATTACAAATGGTATAGTTAAATCAATCCGTACGAGAGACAAACTCACAAGCAAATTAAGAAAAGAACCTTAAAAAACAAATTTAAAAACTTTCGTAATATATTATCTAATGTAATAAAGAGAGCGAAAGCTAATTATTTCTCTATCAAATTAGAAAAATATAGCAATAATACTAAAATGTTTTGGCAAACTGTGCGAGAAGCGGCTAATATTGAAGTAAATAAAAAAGAAGATTTTAATGAAAGTTTCTCGAAATTGTTTAATCTTAAGTGATAAAAACATACTGCAACATAATTTAACTCGTATTTTACAAATATTGGCTTGGATATTGTATCGTCTATAAAAAAATAACAATTTTTTTAGCAATGTAACTTCAGTAAATGTTTGTATATATCTTAACCCCGTAACAGATGACGAAATAATCAATATAGACAAAACTTTAAAAAATAATGTATCACCTGATCCTGATAAGATAAGTGCTAAAATATTTAAGATGGTTATAAATTATATTACAAAACCTCAAACTCATATTTTTAATTTATGTTTTCTAAATGGCAAATTTCCAAATAAATTTAAAAATGCAATTGTGAAACCTATTTTTAAAACAGGAGACAAAAGAAATATGAACAATTATAGACCAATATCATTACTTTCATGTATCTCAAAATTACTAGAAAAATATATTAAAGTTCGAGTAATGAATTATCTTGATAAACATAATATATTAAGTGATAATCAATTTGGTTTTCGAAAAAAATCCAGTACAGATAATCCAATATACCAAGTTACTAAATAAATTGTTAGAGAATTTGATCAAGGTAACAAATGTATTGGCATTTTCCTGGACATAAGAAAAGCATTTGATACAGTGAAACATGATATCTTAATTGAGAAATTAGAATTATTAGGAATCAAAGGTAATGCTTTAAACTTCATAAAATCGTATCTTAACGAGAGAATTTAAAAAACTAAAATTGACAATTATTCAAGTGAACCTTCAATTATTAATATAGGTGTTCCCCAAGGCACACTTCTAGGCCCTATTTTATTTTTAATATATATTAATGACTTATTAAAAATTGACTTACAACAATACAATTGTGTTCATTATTCTTATGCAGATGACAAACTTTTACTTTTTGGTGGAAAAACCTGGAACGATCCATATAATAATTCAAATAATGGACTTAAAATAATAAAAAAAATGGTTTGACATAAATTATCTTTCTATCAACGAAAATAAAACTATGATTACTCCATTCTCATTATCTGAAAAATGTAACAAACCTCCTACATCTATATTAAGTATAAAATTACATAATTCTGATTGTTGTCTTTTACAGTGTAAATGTCCGATTATTATGGAGTCCTCTGAAGTTAAATATTGTGACAGCGACGTGAGATTCGAACTCAAGACCAGCAGAAGGAAGTGCAAGGTCGGCCGGCGCGGAGAGATATCCGGATGATTCGAGAATGGACACGCGCGGAAATCTCGAGATCGCGAACTCTCCAGAAAATATGGTTTGGTTATAAAAGAGAAGACGCAAGTGAACGTCAGTCAGTCAGCCCGTCAATAAGCCAGTGTTGTTACAGGCAGATTTGGACAGTAAGCGAGTTAGTCTTGTGTAGCAGTGAAGCCAGCTTCGAGACCAGAGCGCGACTTGAGTTGTGTCCGTAACTGTGGAGCCTGAAGCCCGGAGTTCGAGTGCTGTGGACCGCAGTTGGGGGACCTGAGTTCGAAGTTCAGCGGATCGTCTCTGAAGGTCTGGGGTTCGAGATTCTGTGAACGCAAGTGACTGTGCTAGAAGAACTAGCCAAGACAAACGAGCTGTGAACTGAGAACTGACAGTTCTGTGTTGTAAATAGTGCTTTGTGAATATTAGTTAAGATTAACAGTTCATTGTTGTTCGTAATAGTCCAAGTAAATTGTCATTGTCGTTTGTGGAGTGCAATAACGAACACTGTGTTGCTGTGCGGAGAGCAAATCCAATTGTTGACGGGAGTGAAATTAAATTGTAGAAAGTGAAGAGTTATTGTTGAGATAATAAAATTACATTGTTGTTCAGTATAAAAATTTACACTGGTCTCAGAAGTGGGATATTATCCACATAATGGAGAACCTACAGCAAATCCTGGATGCCATCAAGGAAATGAACAAACACATCAGTGAGGTGTAAAGCGACATAGGTGAAGAGAAGAACGACATGAGTGAAGCAAAAGCAGATATGAACAAGCACATCAGTGAGGTGAAGAACGATATAAGTGAAGTGAAAGGCGACATAAGTGAAGTGAAAGGCGATATAAGCGGAGTGAAAGGCGACATAAGCGGAGTCAAAGATGACGTCAATACGCAAATTGAAAGCGATTCGGCCGACGTAGATGGAATTGTCGCCATCGTGAAAGACGAACTTAAGGCCGATTTGGATAAACTAAACCAGAATTTTAAAACTATAAACGAGACAGTAGCCGAGTTGAGACAGGATGTAGACCATTTCGACGGCAAAATCCGCGATCTCGAACGGCGTCAAGAGGAAACGAGTGAGATGCTGGACAAGACGAGTATGTTAATGGACCAACATGCTGTAGAAAACAAGCACATCCTCGCGTTGGTGGATCGCCAGGCTAGAGAACAGAAACAGATAGTTGCCGAGGAGGTTCGACGGGCCATGCAAGAAGCGGCAACGGCAACGGATTTAAGGACTCCATATTGTGGTCCTGCGGAGCCATCACCTTCAGCCACACAGTCGAACGTCAAGATGCCGAAGTTCGACGGAACGACGTCTTGGGCGACTTTTCGTCCCCAGTTCGAGGTTACCGCGGCACATAATGAGTGGACGCCAGCGGAGAACACTACTCAGCTGCTGACCGCACTTCAAGGACAGGCGTCGGAGATTCTTCATAGCGTTCCAGAACAAGGGACAGCCGCTGAGATAATGGCGGCCTTGGAGGGACGTTATGGTGACCATCAACTTGCGGCAGCATTCAGGACCCAACTGAAAACGAGGGTCCAACAGTCAGGCGAGTCCCTACAAGAATTTGCAATGGCGGTGGAACTGTCCCATAAGGCCCTCAGGGACCTACCTACTGACTTCCATCACTGGAGAGGCGGACTACACCTTCGGCAGCGGAGTTCGAGACTCCGAAATTAGACAACAACTACTCTTGGCAGAGCATCGCACCATCAACGCACCTCTGACGGCGGCCCTCAGGATGGAGGCAGCCAAGTTGACGGCGAACGTCTCGAAGTCGCACCGGATTAGGAGCGACGCGGCGGCCGACGTCGAGGAACGTCAACCGAAATCACCCGAGCGACGAAGACGAGGAGTGCCCACCTGCTGGTCCTGCGGTGAACCTGGACACCTGAGGAGTGACTGTGACCGATCTGGTCACAAACAGGAAAACTAAAAGGGGCCGATGCGATGAGGGGCACGTCGGCGCCGTCATCACCATCTCCTCGGCTGATCTTGAAGACGGTTAACAGAAGATGCGAAGATGGGCTGATTGCTGACGGATGGATAAGAGGCCGCCCATGCAGAGTACTGGTAGACACCGGGGCGTCGCTCACCATCGCCAGACCGGAAGTCGTACGTGGCCTACCTGGGAGGACGCCGCTGCGCCGGTATGAGCTACGTACTGCCTCAGGCGAGAACCTGCCCATCCAAAAAGAGGTTTTCTTGGACCTGACATTGGGAAAGAGGAGAATGGAGATGTGGGTGTTCGTCGCCAACATCACTGAAGACGTCATCCTGGGACTCGACGCCATGCGGATCTTCGCTGCAACGGTGGACGTCCGGCGCCGTATCCTCCGTTTTGGTCAGGATGAAGTGTTCCTGAGGGACGTCGAAGACCAACCCATGGCCAGCAGACTCACCTTGGAGAATCATGTGACAATCCCGGCAGGCTGCGAGATGGTGGTGACGGCAAGACTGGACGGACAGCCTAAGAAAAACCTGCTCCTCGATTCGCAGTCAACTCCGACAGATGGGGTTTATGTGGCCAGATCCCTACTCCCGTCCACACCTGTGGAGTAACGGTCAGTGCGTCTGGCTGCGAAACCAGGTAGCCCGGGTTCGAATCCCGGTCGGGGCAAGTTACCTGGTTGAGGTTTTTTCCGGGGTTTTCCCTCAACCCAATACGAGCAAATGCTGAGTAACTTTCGGTGCTGGACCCCGGACTCATTTTCACCGGCATTATCACCTTCATATCATTCAGACGCTAAATAACCTAGTTGTTGATACAGCGTCGTGAAATAACCCAATAATAATCCCTGCTCCCGATTCAGAAGGTGGTACCGGTGAGGGTCCTGAATGTCACCAATCGGGGCAAGGAGGTGCCTAGTGGAACTGTACTAGGTAGCGTCGAGCAGTACTAGGTTGTGTCTGTGACGTCTCTTTCAGATAACGAGGAGTATCACCGACCACGTCCAGATCTAGACCCATCACTAAAAGTGCTGGTTAGAGAATTAGCGGAGAATTTAAGCAAAGGAGAAAGAAGACAAGTCCACGATTTACTGACAGAATTTCAAGACGTGTTCAGTCAGTCTGAAAACGACTACGGGAGAACGGAGAAAGTTCAGCACCGCATCGACACCGGGAATGCTCGCCCAATCAGACACCCTCCTCGAAGCGTCCCTCTAGCTAAACAGAGGGAGATTGACAGCCAACTGGAGGGCATGAAAGCAAGAGGGGCCATCGAGGAATCCGACAGCCCTTGGTCATCACCTGTGGTGCTGGTGAAGAAGAATGGGGACCTGCGTTTCTGCGTGGACTACAGAAGACTGAATGACGTCACCAACAAGGACTGCTTTCCCCTTCCAAGAATTGACGACACTTTGGACACCCTAGCCGGAGCAGAGTAGTTCTCGACGTTGGATCTCGAGTCAGGATATTGGCAGGTGGCGCTACATCCTGAGGACAAGGAGAAAACGGCGTTCTCTACAGGCCAGGGACTATGGCAGTTCACCGTTACGCCGTTCGGCCTGTGCAACGCGCCGGCTACATTCCAGAGACTAATGGAGTCCGTAATGAGAGGCCTGACATACGACACCTGTTTGTTGTACCTTGATGACGTCATCGTGGTCGGCAAGACTTTCGGCGAACAGCTGCCGAACCTGAGGAAAGTGTTCGAGAGACTGCGACAAGCCAGGCTGAAGTTGAACCCGAAAAATTGTCATCTGTTCCAGAAGAAGGTCAGCTACTTAGGGCACATAGTAGGGACCAACGGAGTGGCCACGGACCCGGAGAAGCTACAAGCTGTCAGAGGATGGCCGAGACCGAGGGACAAGCAGGAGTTGCGCCGCTTTCTCGGCCTCTGCACTTATTACAGAAAGTTAGTAGCTGGGTAGGCCAACATCGCTAAGCCTCTAACCCAGCTGACCGAGGATAAACGACAATTCCTATGGACAGACGAAGCAGAGTCATCCTTTCAGTCACTGAAAGAGGCGCTCTGCACTGCTCGTGTACTGGGATACACCATCCGTGGAAGGAAGTTCACACTCGACACGTACGCTAGCAACGTAGGCATGGGCGGAGTACTGTCTCAGGAACAGGACGGGCAAGAGACGGTGATTGCCTACTGCAGCCGAACATTATCCAAGGCTGAGAGAAACTACTGTGTGACACGTAGAGAACTTCTTGCCATTGTGGAAGCCCTGAAGCATTTCCACAAATATTTGTATGGCCAGGAATTCCATCTGAGGACAGACCATTCTGCACTCACCTGGCTATTGGGCTTCAAGAGTCTGGAGGGGCACACCGCCCATTGGGTTCAACGTCTGCAGGAGTACAACTTCACTTCTGAACACCGACAAGGGAAGAAACATTCCAACGCTGATGCCCTATCACGACGCCTAAGCCCGGATGGCTGCAAACACTGCCTGAAAGTAGAAGAGCGGGATGGGGCCCACGCAGTCCGAGCAATTGCCGACCAGCCCAGCCCAGGATGGGATAGCCCCGCCTTAAGGAGGGAGCAGCTGGAGGACCCAAACATTGGACAGTGATGTGGAGTCCGGCCAGAGACCAGTGATGGGCCGATATCGCCAACCGTTGCAATACTTACAAGAGCTAGTGGGCCCAGTGGGAATCCTTCACTGTCAATGACGGTATCCTGAAGAGGATTTGGGAGTCGGCCGATGAGAAGCCGCGCATAGAATAACTCGCCCTGCCCAGGAGCAAGGTGAAGGAAGTGCTGGAGGAGACTCATGCTGCAGTGACTGGAGGCCACCTGGGAGCCAACAAGACGCTGGACAAGTTAAGGCAGAGGTTCTACTGGTTGCATAGAGAACCGACACGGAACTTTGGTGCCGAAGGTGCGATACATGTGCAGCCAGTCGCGGACTAAGGACACGCAGGAGGGGAGCCATGCAGAAGTACAACGTGGGAGCTGCTTTTAAGAGGATCGCCATCGACGTTGCTGGACCGTTCCCGGTCACGGATCGCGACCTGCTAGTCGCCATGGATTTACTTCACAAAATGGCCAGAAGTGTACGCGATTCCCAACCAAGAGGCTTCGACGGTGGCAGACGCGGTGCTTGACAACTTCATCTGCCGTTTCGGTGTGCCCCGGGAATTGCAGAGCGATCAGGGGCGCAACATCGAATCCAACCTGATGGGAGAATTGCTCGAGCGTCTGGGGGTGCATAAAATCAGGACCACTCCCCTCCACCCACAGTCCAACGGCATGGTGGAACGATACATCAAAACCGTGGAGGAGCACCTGCGGAAGGTGGTGTCCAAGCATCAGCGAGACTGGGATGCCAGAGTTCCACTGTTCCTCTTGGCCTACAGAGTGTCGGTCCACGATACAACAGGGATGACACCGGCAAACATGGTCTTCGAGAGAGAGCTGCGCCTGCCCTGTGATCTGCTGTTTGGCACGCCACCCAGCGCCGACCAGCCAGCAACTGACTATGTGACAGAATTCACCGAGAAGTTGAATGGAGTCCACCAACTGGCCAGAGACCACTTCAAGATGGCCAGCGACGGGATCAATGTGCGCTACGACAGATTAGCCAACTCTGCAGGATTCCAGGAGGGCGACCTGGTGTGGCTGTATCGACCTACCAGGACCAAAGGGAAATCACCAAAGCTGCAGCGTGCCTGGGATGGACCATACCGCGTGGTGACCCGGATCAACGACGTGGTGTACCGCATCCATCGACAACCCCGAGGGAAGATGATGGTGGTGCATCTAGACCGATTAGCAGCCTACCAAGGGACTGCCCGGGACGAGCAACCCTAAGGAGGGAGCAATGTGACAGGGACGTGAGATTCGAACTCACGACCAGCAGAAGAGAGTGCGAGGTCGGCCGGCGCGGAGGTTGCGCGCGCATTTGCTTCTTGTGGCATGTGCTGTGGCTTAGGGAGTAGAGTGGAGTGGGGAAAGAGCGACAGCGGTTGAGCGGAGAGATATCCGGATGATTCGAGAATGGACACGCGCGGAAATCTCGAGATCGCGAACTCTCCAGAAAATATGGTTTGGTTATAAAAGAGAAGACGCAAGTGAACGTCAGTCAGTCAGCCCGTCAGTAAGCCAGTGTTGTTACAGGCAGATTTGGACAGTAAGCGAGTTAGTCTTGTGTAGTAGTGAAGCCAGCTTCGAGACCAGAGCGCGACTTGAGTTGTGTCCGTAACTGGAGAGCCTGAAGCCCGGAGTTCGAATGCTGTGGACCGCAGTTGGGGGACCTGAGTTCGAAGTTCAGCGGATCGTCTCTGAAGGTCTGGGGTTCGAGATTCTGTGAACGCGAGTGACTGTGCTAGTAGAACTAGCCAAGACCAACGAGCTGTGAACTGAGAACTGACAGTTCTGTGTTGTAAATAGTGCTTTGTGAATATTAGTTAAGATTAACAGTTCATTGTTGTTCGTAATAGTCCAAGTAAATTGTCATTGTCGTTTGTGGAGTGCAATAACGAACGCTGTGTTGCTGTGCGGAGAGCAAATCCCATTGTTGACGGGAGTGAAATTAAATTGTAGAAAGTGAAGAGTTGTTGTTGAGATAATAAAATTACATTGTTGTTCAGTATAAAAATTTACAATATTTAGGCATAATTTTCGATAATCATTTAAAATGGAACCAACACATTAATTACCTCTGTAATAAATTACGTAAAATAATTTATAGTTTTGTTTTATTCAGGAATTACTTGTCAATAAGTATATTACGTACAATATATTTAACTTTATTTTAATCGATAATTATGTATGGAATTATAGGATGGAGTTCACAAACCTATTGACTTTCCATCTCAAAAATTGTTTTTAGACTTTAATGTACTTAACATAAGACATATTTATTATATTGTATTAATACAATTCATACAAAAAATCTAAATAATTTTGAATTGTATTCTCATAGTTATGAAACAAAAGATATTAATTCTTTAAGGTTGTTTGAATCAAAATGCAACGCTGTTACAGTATTTAATCATAGTAGTAATTTAGGCCCAAGAATATACAACTAATTTATATTCTAATATTCTAATCTTGTCAATTCTAATAGTTGTAGTATTAAATTAAAAAAGTTAGGTATGGATTTTATAAAAATTGAAAAATAGTAAATTTAAATTTATAAATTCTAATAATTCTAATAATTGCATAGTAGACACAAGACAAATTGTATTGTATACTTATTAATTTCAATTCAGGAATCTGTCCCTGAGCACGAGTTCTAGTCTCTCAGGGGCGAGCTAATGTTTTTCTGTATATATTATATTCTACGTTACAATTATTAGCAAAATAAATAAATAAAAAGTAAATAATAAACAATAATATAAACTCTGTTTTAAGAAAAATACCGGATATTCAATAATGGCAAAAGGTACAAGAGATGACAATAGGTAAAGTAGCAATACCAACTCTTTATTTACTTGATGCATTTAGCGTCCGTTATTTTCGTTGTGCACCTGTCACATCCTGTGATGTAGAACAAAGATTCTTAGTGTATAATCTTGAGTGACAATAGAGATTTTTTTTTAAACTAAGGATGTATAATTATTGTAATCCATTGTATTATGCTTGTAACTATACAGCACAAGACGATGAAGCACAAATGGAATTTTTACTGTACAGAGCTAAATGTGTAGAGTAATTCTGTGATTGTGTAATTTATATTACATAAATTATAATATATTACATAATACACTTTAATAGTATTCCAACCACCTTAATGTCTACATAGAACCATTACTTATCCCTGTGTAAATATTCAACTCTTTCTGTTATATTACATGCCTGTACACGAATATCTGTGCTTACTAATCACCAAGTCACGTCCCCCAACCTGAACAGACAAGACTCGCTGAACAGCTTTAGTATGTGAAATGTGTATAGCCTACTTTACGACTCATCCAAATAAAGTGCGTTCCTTAGTTATTAAAACAGGGGTTTTCCCTCAACCCAGTAACTTTCGGCGCTGGACCCTGGATTCATTTCGCTGACATTCTCACTTTCATCTCATTCACACGCTAGATAACCTTAGCAGTTGATAAAGTGTCGTAAAATAACAAATTAAAAAGTTATTAAGACGATAGAAATATACTTTAAGTTCAGTAATTCTATATTTCGAATAAAAAACCATTAAAATTTTAGTAAATTGATGTACGTAATTTAACTATGTGTCATGATTAAGCTCGTATTTGTAACTTTCAGTTAAAAAGTTCAATTCTAAAATACTAAGCTTACAGAAAATTCGGCATTGTGCGACGTGTGTGAACAAGAGCTTGGCGGTCATCTTCGGGCAACGTCACCGTGACACAGAAACCCTAACGGTGCTACACTGAGAGGCTTCTGTCGTTTGTCTAGATTGTGACGTAACATAAACGTAGTTGACTACACAGAAACCTTTTACTTTGAGCGATCATGCGGCAAGTTGTAGCCTATAACACACTATATTAAGCGGCAAAGCGCTAAAAAATTAAATGAGTTGTGATAATGAAACATCTCCAGCACATACGATAGAAATCTTGCATGTGCGGTGAGCAGTTTCAACATCAAACTCCTTGTAAGTCGAGAATGTACTTTCGCAAATATTAAGCTGGTTATGGTAAGGAAATACATCTTATGATATTATAGTGCATTTGTGTGCGTGAGTAAAGACATAATTAAATACCTCCTTTTCAAACTACGTAGACCAATATACGTCGTGATTTAAAAAGGATGGTACAAAAAGCCAAGGAAGCTTTTAATAAAAAAAGGTGCATCTTCTGCGGATCTCTGAAAAAAAGAACCAAGGAAGAGACTAGTGAAGTGCTTTGTATGTAGCATTGTATGGGGCAGAAACATGGACATTACGACGAAGTGAAGAGAAGCAACTACAAGCACTTGAAATGTGAATATGGAGAAGAATGGAACATGTGAAATGGACAGAATAAGAAATGAAGCTGTGTTGGAAAGAGTGGGTGAAGAAAGAGTGATTTTGAAACGGATCAGGAAGAGGAAATGGAATTGGTTGGGTCACTAGCTGAGAAGAAACTGCCTACTGAAGGATGCACCGAAAGGAATGGTGAACGGGAGAAGAGTTCGAAACAGAAGAAGATATCAGATGATAGACGACATTAGGATATGGATCATATGAAACAAAGAGGAAGGCAGAAAATATAACAGATTGGAGAATGCTGGGTTTGCAGTGAAATACCTGCCCTTGGGCAGAACAATGAATGAATGAATGAATGGTACAAACAGAAATGCCTGTAGCGATAGTGGTGAAAATCGGTAATCGACCAGTCACAGAATAAAATGAAGGACAAAGGTCTTAACTTCTTGCATGTAGGCCTATGCTTTGTTTGTTTTACAGTACAACTAAAACCGATATACTGATAAACCCTGCTGCAGCGATCAATTTTATCGGTTCCGGCATATTTTCTATATTTCAACTATGTTTTACTCATAATTACAACGATGATAAAATTTTGAAGAAATCCCGATGTAACGATAGAAACATTATAATATTTATTTAATTTAGTTCGGTACTACAGTATTTCACTTTTCACTTGGTATCGCCTTCTTGAAAATATTTTCCCATTATTTCGTCTAGCCTCTTTCATACATTCGTTGGCCGATCTTGGTATTCTGTGCAATGAGTGTCTTACAATAAAACTCTTATTACTTACAAAAGGTTTTTAAGTAACCCGGAGGCTCATAAGCCCGCCATCGCTCCCTATCCTAAGCAAGATTAATCTAGTCCCTAGCATCATATCCCACTTCCCTCAAAACCATTTTAATAATCTTCCCAATTACGTCTCGGCCTCCCCAAAGGTCTCTTTTCTTCAGGTCTTCCAACTAAGATTCTATACTCATTTCTGGATTCACTCATACGTGCTATGTACCCTGCCCGTCTCAAACATCTGGATTTAATACTACTAATTACTCTATGTTAGGTAAAGACCAAAAGAACTCTACGTGCTTCAAGAGTGTGTGACCCATAACATGATTTGCTTGTATGCTTCATGCCACTTTCGAGAGTTAATTGACAATGAGGGCAGGTATAACCAGTGCTGTCGTTGGAAACACATTTTAGGGGGTACTGTTGAAATCTCCTTAGTCAGACTAGACTCCATACGAACTCGTACTGCACTTCTTTTCCAAAGTTACTTCTTCTCCTCTGCAGACCTTCCAGATCACAGCCACTATTGCACATAAAGCAAGGAATTAAACGCTGAAATTATGGGCCAACACTTTTTTGGGAACGAAAGCCTAGAAACTCTTTCACTAGAAGAATATTCCTTTTCTTAGTACAGATATCGTTCATTACAGTAATGCTCATTCATATTCTTTACTTGAAATCAGCGGCGTCGCGTGACAATTTGACATAGGGATGCGATTCTTTTAAATGATTAAAATACAGTAGTCTGCTTTCGTTATATGTGGGAATTGCGTTCCTGGAAATAGCCGCTAATCGATGAACGTTTGAGTTGAATTTTCAAATTGTCTTTATAATTTCCTTGTAGCATAAGTTATAAGGATATTTACCTAGCCGAAGTCTGGCCGTGTTTACATAAAACACGAAAGACGAAAGTGCATAGAATGAGACCGACTACACTGTTGATAATACAGTAAATTAAAATAAGTTTCATAGTTTTCTTTTAGATTTAGCCCTAACATTATTTCTTCAGGGAGCGAATTTGCAAAGGTGGTAAATTATGTATGATCAAACACACTCAAGAGTTTCAATTTGGAATTTTCAGAAAACTTTTGAATAATATCAATTCTGATAACGTGCAGGATTTCATTGAACAATCGCGTATACACCATTTTCTTATCTTCTCCAGGGATTTCATCCAGCCGTGATCTTTCAGATTGAGAATAATTTTCAGCAGCAAAATCATCCATGCGTTCCCAAAATTCCTGAAAGTAATTTCTCAGTCCTTGCTTTTACTCCTCGAAATTATGAATTTATTGTTTTACAAAAAGCAACATCTGTTGCTTTTTGAAACAGAATATCGGAGTGTGGGAATATTGCAGCGAATAATATTACAAGAAAATAAAATCAAAATCCTTAATGAAGATGAATGGGTGGAGCGGAGAAAGCTTAACAGCTCTCGTGCACAAACGACAGTTTCATGGTCCCATTCACAATCTTCATTATCCATTATTGATTCAAATAAACATTCCAACTTTGATGATTTAGAGAAAAAACTCGAAAATCCAGCAAGATCAGTTAACTTTACTTTTACTTGTTTCATAAAATTGGCAGACTGAGTTAAGACGAGGTTTAATAAATTTGTACGTGTAGCGTACACAAGAATCGCTGACTTACAAGTGGATGCAACATTTTGCATGTAAATCATTATGGTATCCCGCCATCACATCCGCTCCAGCATAGGTTTGAGCAATAACTTTATCATTGGAATCAAAATCGTTAAAGACTTCGAGAGCATGTTCAAGGAGAACATTTGCAGACTATGTATGTTGACTTCTGTTCCTTTTTAAACTCCTTCAATGTCGGCATATTTTATTATATATCGCAGAATATCAGTAATAATAAAATATGTCATGCAGCAGAGTTATAAAACACACAGAAAAATTGAATATAAGCACAGGCGGGTCGCCAAATATGGAACCTATATCACATCCGTTGCTCACGGTGTGAGTGACGTTCTTCCACTCAGCAGTTGCCTCGCTCTGACATAGCCTACTCCTACTGATGCGACATACACAGTCACGTTTCTTGGGAGTTTAAGGTTGACGCTCACTGGCACGAACCGACCGGAACGGAACGAACCGGAAATATTCTGCGAGAGACGTATGCATGTATTTTAAACGGTAAACGCTCACTTGTCCGAACGGAAGCAACCGGCTGCCGGTCCTGACGGACAGGGTTCTCGCGACACGACCCTAGCGGAATTTCCGATGACGATCGGCTGCATCCGTATGTCTTCGCTGGTCTTCGGAGAAAAGTGTGTTGGCTGTTCTCAGTACTTTCCCACTCAACATGTGCTGGTGCGTTGTCCAGACAGATTATTCTTAAAATTGGTGATGAAAAGTTAATTTTAACAGTGCTAATCGCGCTTCTGTGCTGATTGGCCTTCGAAATGTGATGTTTCCCTTCATTATTTGAGATGCTAATAACAGATGAAATTTTAAACATTTTTCTTCGCTCATACGAAAGTGCTAAAAAAACCATTACTCCATCTTTACACAAATGTGGGCAAAGATGGTTAAATTAATCAAAACACTTTTTTATATTGTTATGACTAGAGCCCGGATTGTATGTAATTACATATTCCGTTCCTACATATGTAGCTATAAGGAAAGCTAAAAGTCCGCGAATCGTATTAAATTTAAATTTAAATTTAAATATACAGAATAAAGAATATAATTACAAACAAACAAGACAAATAGAAATAAAATAATACCATCAATATAAAAAGGAGATACAGTAGTATTAACAAACTTTGAGACCGAATGAGCAGCGCTCGTGTTCGATCGCAGTTAAGATATAATATTAATAGGCCTGTAAGAGAATATAAAATAAAATAGGAAATAAAATTAAAATTACAGTTACAGAAATTATATAATACAATATTAATATAAGAGAAAAACAGAAAAAAATAATAAAAATAAATAAGTAAAATAAAATAGGAACTAAAATTTAAATTATAGCGGCAATGGAATTATATAATATAATATTAACACTAGAGAAGAATAATATCGCACGTGAAAAGTAGGACTATATATATATATATATATATATATATATATATATATATATATATATTTCAAAATTATAGAATACAAATATAATATAGGTTGATTAATTCATACACATAGGCTATAAATTTATTTAATCAAATTGAAGATATTAACACGTTTCTAATTTTCTTGTTATATGTTAGTGGGTTACATGTTAGAAGTTCTGGGTGTAATTTAGTTAAAGTATTGTACAACCGAGGGCCAAAATTAATGCTATGCTTTAGACCAGCAGATGTGAGACATTTAGGTTCTATTAATGTTGAATTAATATTTCGTCTTGTGTCATAATTATGTGTCTGTAATACAAACTTATTACGATTTTTATGATAAAATTTTAACAGCGTATGCTTATAAATTTGTTCAATATTAAATACATTAAATTCAGAATAAATTAATTTAGTTGGATAATCGAAACGTTTCTTCAAACAAATTTTAATTATTCGTTTT
This sequence comes from Periplaneta americana, assembly GCF_040183065.1. Lineage (NCBI taxonomy): Eukaryota > Metazoa > Arthropoda > Insecta > Blattodea > Blattidae > Periplaneta > Periplaneta americana. The sequence continues at coordinate 107,647,298 of NC_091117.1, forward strand.
TGTAGTAAATTTAACGAACTAAGATTAATGTTTGTACTTCCACCCCAAACAATTATACCATATTGAATGGTAGACTGAATAATGGCCAAATAAACATTTCGTAGAACTCTAATGGGTAAGTAGCATCGAAGATTAACGAAAGGGATCATTATTTCCAAGTTTTAAATGTTTTTACATATTTTGGTGCATAATAAATATTTTGGTATATATTATTTAAAATATATTGAAGGATATTGCATATTTTGAAAGAATATATAAATTTTTTTCACTAATTTTCTCTCTACGTAATGATTAAGTTATTTTTAAAATTGTTTATAAAGCTTATCCCTTCGTCTCTAGTGCATAAATATAATTTGATAATTGAAAATAATAACGTATTCTGTCAAAAAATGGACATCTCTTTGCAATGCTAATAGTTTGTATCCCTTGAGAAGTAACGGTAAAGTAGGTACAAATACCAATGCGAATGGTAGTAGTGAAGGAAAGAATGAATCAGTTGCTCTAAAAGAAAACAATAGTTTTTTCTGTTTTTTTTAAGAAACTTACTTTGACGTCAGGCAATACAAGTAGCAAGCCTACTGCCATTCGCATCCAAGTTAAAAGACTGGATTTCAATTGACGATTCCTTTACTAAAATGGTAAAATCGTGCAGTCCAAAGTGTGTGACAAACGCATTGGGTGCTCCATGAAGTCACAATTAGAATAGCATTTAAAAATTGAACTTCATGTGAGAAATAAAAAAACGTGCTCCGTCGAAAAGAAAAAGTTCTTCTTACACAAGTGGTGCTGAAACATTCGTCTTCTACAAGTGAATTTAATAAAAATTTGTGCATGGCAATGGTTGCTGCAAACATATACAGTGGTATGAACTTGGAGTTCCAAAGTTCCAAGCATTCCTACGCAAATACTGCAACTTCAGTATTTCTCATGAATCAACACTCCGGAAAAAATATTTGAACTCCTGCTACACTGACACAATGGAAACGATTAGAGATGGACTTGATGATTCCTACGTATGGGTTGCCGTTGACGAGACGATCAATAACCGTAGAAAATATGTAAAAATATTCAATTATTAATTGCGCCTCCAAACAATGAGGTTCAATCACATGTGCACCTGTAATTTTTTATTAGTGTGCACAAATACATCTAATAAAGCTTAGATTTTAAATTACCAACTTTTTTTTATTTATTACATATTTATCTACATACTTTTTTAGCTTCATATTTATGTAGTCTACATAGTTCTCATTTTCACATTACATAAAATCCGGGCTCTAGTTATGGACCCATATTTTCTTTTTTCTTTTCTTTTTTCCTTCCTCATCGGCTAAAGACTCGGTAAAATAAAATAATCTTCGGAACTACTATCCCACTCCATGTTTAAAACAGACTACCTGTCGACTGTACCGGAATATTCCGAGCAGTGAGCGTCAGAGCTTCCGCGGAAGACGGACTGCTGTAGATTTCCGTTCCGGTCGGTTCGTGCCAGTGAGCGTCAACCTTAAGAACTCGCCGTTAAAAAACTGGCACGGGCGCGCGCCTTTGTCACTTCGTGTAATATATTTCCATTACTGTAGCAGCGACATTTAAAAATTGAAAGTAACCTTAAAATAATAATTATTATGTGTAACAAGTATAACACGATACACACAAGATAAAGTACCGGTAAGTAACGATAAATATATTTTTGTTCTGAAAAATTCAGGGGATGCGACACATCACCCGCATCTATGTACGCTACGGCCTTGGTTGAAATTGAGATAGAATCTATAATATGTAACTGGAGTCTGATTGAGGTTCTGACTGACATGTACAGACATAGAAATAAAATTTGGACCTCTCTTATTCTAAAACTTTCGCTTACAACGCACTGCGCATGTGCAGTAAACACGAGAGCCCCTGTATATATGCTACTTGAGGATAGTCGTGCGAAATTGTTGCCTACATACAGGTGGACTCCCATCAAGACTCGCTCCAAATTTTAATTCCGTATCTGTACATCTGTTACCAGGCAGTAAATCGCATCATCAATACTTCTTCGCCTAACTATCTCTCGGTGCGTTTTAATTTCTTGTACTCTTATCATACCCCAGGTACTCGTTCTAAAAATTACCCTTTATTATCCATGCCTTGCCATAAAACAGCTCACAATTCTTCCTCTTTCACAGTATCAGCAATTCGTTTCTGGAACTCCTACCGAGTTCCCTCAGGAACTGTCGAACGATATTGCAATTTAAAAGTAAATTGTTTGAACACGTGACCAGTATTCATGTTTAATTTTCCTTTGTGTGTATGTGTATATATATATATATATATATATATATATATATATATATATATATGTAATTTTCCTCAGTGTTGTATAGTTATAATTTACTTTGAATTTGTTAGTCTTGTAATTTGTAATATTGGTTCACTTACCGCTTGCATATTCATTGAATGTAACTTCGAGCCTTATATTATTTTGTAACTATTATTTAGTATGTTTGCATTAATTTACTCAATTTGTGCTTGTATGACTGTATAAAATTTTTTATTAGTGTTCTTTAAATATTAGTAAAATTGTATCAGCTTCTTTTGTTTCTGGCTAAGTGGAAGAGAAGACCTTAACTTCGCCAGAATAAATAAATAAATAAATTATTATTATTATTATTATTATTATTATTATTATTATTATTATTATTATTATTATTATTATTATTATTACATCTTACTTGACAATATGTGTCATAGGAAGAAGAAACTGGCAACTCTACCCCATTAACTCCTGGCTAGTTGCCTCATGAGTGACGCTTTATTGGAGTCATTTATGAAGTTCAAACCTGTCTTCGGACAATTGACTAATCAACAACAATGCATAACAAACCACAAAGCTCTGGTGGTTTCACGTTGATGTTTCTATATTTTTTGGAGGCCTGAATATACTTCCGCTTGTCTTGAAGATGGAAATATTGACACAAGTTTGAGATGCTTGTATCATTACAGGTTATATTTGTTTGTATTTACAACAGCCAAATCTTTCAACAGTCTCGTTTTTCTGCCTGTCTTCCATTTCCATTGTAAGTAGGATGCTTGTGTGAAATAGATGTTAAGCCTCTGCTTGAGGTTTTATGCCAGGTTTCTGTGAAATTGACCAGTGTTTATTTCAACTGTCTTTGTGCTGCTTTGTAGCCGAATTCTTTAAGAATATTTTGTTTTAAAGGAGAGAATATCTCCTCAGCATAAGATTCTCGCGAATATACCATAGATTCGAGGATCTTAACAGTACCTTTGATAGCTTTAACATCTTCTTGAATTGTTATATCTCTCTTTTACAGAAGTATAGATAAATCTGACCACTCTATAGCTTTCCTACACTGACGTCACTGTCCTGGACTGGAGGCAGCCCATCTAATAGAAAATATCTTCCCAAATTTACTGAACTTTTCACTCAAATCAGTTGCAGTCTCGTAGTTGTATTTGATCTTTTGAGGACATACTACATACAAAGGATAATTTGTCAAAGAAAATACTAAAATGGTTTAGGCCCTGTACTTAATTTCTTGTATCATGGACTGCTAGTTCTAATCTATAGTTAACACAATGCCATTAAATGAAATTGTGGAAAAGTTTCTGTAACTCAATGGCAAAATCTTTTTTTTTTTCTTTCCAAAATAACGAATGCTCCATCACAAGCAAATCCAACCAAAGTTTTGAGAGAAACATAATGAGAACCATAGAAAATAAGATTCCGTATTATAGCGTTCTTGATCGAACTGCTAATTGTGTATTTTAAGTTTAATTATATCCCAACAGAAAGACTGCACAGGTGTACTTTCTCTCATTGCACATTATAAACATGACCAGTACAGGCCTATTGCTGATAGTCGTTGATTCGTCTATCATGACACTGAATTTAACATTGTTTGAAATGTAGATGTGATCCATGATATTAGTGCGGCTAAATCTGGAGTGTAAAACTTTGTCCATGTGTAATCCATTTAACTGTTGAACTTTAATATCTGCTGGAAAATCAGTGAGTGGTCAACCAAATTTTCCAATTTTATATGTTGATCTAAACTCTGGTAGGGGAGACCCGTGCAAAACGAATAACCCGGGCAAAGAGAATGTCTATTTCTTAGAAACGCCAACAGGTAGCGCTTTCTGCTATGTTGGGGAAGAATCCCTACCAGATTTTGCTGCTGGAACTGACTTGTCGCCATTCTAGCTAGTAAGAGAAGAAGTCAGCGTGTGTTTGAAGAAAATTGACTGTTTTCTTAAAATATTTCAAGGTAAGAGAAACAAATGTACAACACACAATACTGCAGAAACTTTTTGTTATGTGATAATAATATATAGGCGATACGATTACTTCTAAAGTGCAGTACTTACGAAGAAGATTATTGACGTTTATGTTTGTACAACTTTATATGAAAAGCGAAATGACGTCTGCGGGCAAAGTGAATAGGGCAAAGTGGATAACTTATCCGCTTTGCCCTGCCACCTTTATTTGACTATATAAGTGTTAGCTGTATATTTGTATGTGTTTGTCTATTGTAATAAAGCGTGTTAGATCATTTTACATAGTGGAGGCATTAAGTCCCACTAATTAAATTATAAATCAGTAACACTGATCTTAATATTTACTTAAAAAGATCGTAATCTGTTTTCAGATGGTTTAATTTTTCAAGAGGAAGACGGAACAAGCCAAATGGTCTGAAGAAGCCATGAAGAAAGCACTTGAAGAAATAAAATCTTCCAATCATTGGTTCTGCTATCTGGCCATAAAACCATAATGTGTTTGTTGATGAAGAGTTTGCTCCAGATCAACTTACAGATCGCCCACTTGACATAGATATCAGCGAAACGACAGCTGGCTCAGATTTAACAAATTCTGCGGTGCCAGCTTCTTCAGCGGCCGAAGAAACAGTTAATGCTCACTCAGAATCAACCACCTCTGTTATGTCGTTATCTTCAGAGATTGAAGGAATATTCAATACATCAATTACACTCAGATTTTCAGTTCCGATTACACCAAAACCCTCAACATCGTCAGCAAGAGAATCCAAGTCAGTTCCTTTGATTTAGACCAGTGACAGAAGTGGATGCTCGAAAGATACGAGTTCAACGAAAAAAATGTCAGCGCTCTGAAGTTCTTACATCCATACCGATTAACAACGTTGAAAGAGAAGTAACTTATGGGCAGGAGCAAAAGCAGAAGAAATCCAAGTCTTCAGTGCTAGTGAAACGTCGACTTGTTCAAATTTGTATTTTGTACTAATCTAACGTGCTGTAATGGACTGTAAGTAACATATCCTATCGTCTAATATAACTCATTAACATCGTGTTTATGTGTTGATTTAATTTTATTATCAGTGAATAAAAATTAAATAGAAATGTGAAAATGTTATAAGGATATTAACTATATTTTCTTTCTCAAATCATATCACTGTCCGTAGGTACGAGAAACGAATTGCTGTTTTTTTATATATGTGGACAACATGTGTCACAACCAGTGTCATGAAGATTTTATTTCGGGAGCACCAAAATATAGCCTGTGGCATTGTTTGTTCTTAGCTTACCCGCTTTGCCCGGGTTTCCCCTAATTGTTTCATACTGTACCGCATTCATCTAGTCTACTCCAGTTTCTAAAGACTTATTAGCATCACTCTTAATCTGTTCTGATATTATATGAGTAGTAGTGTTTTTATGTTCATGTATCTTTATCCGCAGATCATTTTACTGTATTTCCTTAGAGTTTCCAAAATATCTAACGTCACAATCGATCCATCCTTTAGTTGATTTTAAGTATGTGCCTTGAGATGGACCTAAACCCAGCTTACAAACTTGAACACACGTAAACAACGAAATTTTTCCTTTCTTTACAACCAACCACTTATTTTATTTCTTAAAATAAGTTATTCGTACTTAGCTTCTGACCAACATTCTGGAAAATCTGTTGGTAGAACTTTCAAATTTTCAGTTACTTCGTCTGACTTCAACACAGCTTTTAAGTGGCCAGTCATCCTCCAGATCTAAGTCTCGTTGTGTTCTGGGAAATTTTGTACATCTAACACCTGTCACTATTACTGTTCAAAATGTGAATACTACGTTCTTTTTCTTTTCTTTTTGAAATTCTCAACCAGTTAAGCAATCTCATTATAACGCACAAATCAAGACTTTAATGCTTTCGACGTTCAATCCCTACCTCAAAACTCAGGAGTCACGAATGCACGAAGAGTAACAATATTTCCCTCCTCCAGCAAACTGCTAGCATTACACCAGAGCGAGTTTAAAATAAGCGAAACACTGCAGATGATTTTTTGAGGCGCCACATCATAAGATTAGTGTTATGCGAAGGAATTTACGCAAGTTTTGAAATTAACGAATCAGTGTAGCCAATTTCTTGAGGCGCCATGCCATGAAGTTAGTGTTAATTACTTGTAGAAATACCACGACGGCTTGCAGGCTTGGAATTAAAAATCACAGCTACTGGAGTGCCAGACCATGGTTTTCGATAAAACGAAGAATGGACTAGCGTTTAAGGAAAGGATATGAGATGTTAGCTGCTACTTTTATGCCACATATCAATATCATAATGTTTTTCAAATAGGTAACATCCTTCATTTCAAAGTATATTAAAGACTACTTAAACATAATATATTTTGGAGTCTATATGTTTTACAGGTACAGTAACAGCGAGTTTTTATTTTAGACGGTACGGCGTACCGGCCTAATTACAGCACTGAGTATAACACGAAAACAAATCAGTTTGGAACACTAAATTAGCTTCATTTTGTAATTCAGACAGAGAAATGAAATGAGGACACTTAACATTCCTACAATAGGCCCTACCGTGTGTCAAAAAGCGCTTAATTTTGTCAGTGTACTGTGATTCAAACTTTAAAGCAAGCAATCAATGGTTTGCCACAACGTTTTAAAGAAAAGTATGGGGTTATTTTCATTAAAGTAGTAGCTGGAGAAGAAAAATCAATAGGTTAATCAAATGGTGAGTAAATTTTATTTCATCATATGTAATGTTTTATACTTATTTCTACTATATTCTCTATCACAACAAAAATTTGGTCAATATTTCATAATCCCTCATTCCAGCAATAACCCTGATATAATATTACAATTTTCTAGTCTAGAAAATTGTTGTATCGAGGTTCGATTGTATTAGTTTCTAGTGGTGTTTTGTTGATATGTTGTATGCATGTTTACACTGAAATATATATAAACAAAATAACGACATCGAAACAAGAGAAATCATTTTGTGTGATGGTATTTGTGCGAAAAGAGGCTGTGATGACTGAGCAGCCACACTTTATAATCAAATTTGGCTCAGAAAAACCCATATGCATCTTGCGCAATGAGCACACACAAAATGTACGGCTCCTTTTTTTTCCAAGCCTATTGTCACTGACCATTTCTATCTGAACATGATAACAGAATGACTTATGCCTCAGTTGGATGAAAATATTTCCGACTTAATCTTTCAAGAGCTCCTCCACATTTCCACAGGGATGTTCAATACCTGAATGCCGCACTTCCGGGACGTTGGATTGGCCGTGCTGCAAATGAGGATTTGCCAAGGATGCTATGGCCTCCAAGGTCTCCAGATTAATCATACTGCGACTTTTTTTTGTGGACATTCATTAAGGATATCGTGTATCTGATCCCACTGCCACAGAAACTGGAGGAATTGCGACAACGTATCTCTAATGCAATACAAATGATATCACATTACCATCTTGACAACTACCGTTTCACCAATGGCGAACACATCGAACACCAATAATGTTGATGTGAAACTTATTAAAGACCAGTGTCTTTTCATTTCATTACTGTTAACATAAGTACTTTTGAGAATAAATTAGATCTACTTTTGCACAAAACTAAAATAATTTCAGTCATTTATCATCATAATACACTGCTCTCTTAAACTCGCTGAGAATATTGGGACTTAAATCAATAGCTTTCCCAAAACACGCTATGAAATGTTTCACATAAAACAATTTCTATCTCAAAAAGGAATAAAAACGAGCAAAATATTGTATAAGACATTTTTGTTTGAATATCTCAAAGAATTAATCCCTGGAATTAATGGCACTGCTTACAGTTCATTCTTTAAAGAGTGAGTACCATCTCTTAAACATCCCTTAGAATGAATACAAAAGTGAAACATGACTGGGGATTGTAATATGTGGATAAAAAAATATATGTATTATTTTAATGTACCGTTCCATTACTCTTTCATCGTAAAAAATATAGTTATGAAAAATAAATATTAAATTGCTTTTGGAAGCCACGTTTAATGACATCTTTAAGTGAGACATAATTAGTTCTTATTAAGTAACAGATAAATTGAGTTAAATGTAAAAAAAAAAAAAAAAAAACTGGAACTGTAAAAGGTTCTCAGCAGGGGACCATTTAACAGCCGCGACTAGAAATCTGCTGAATAGCGCAAGAGATGCCGCCAGGAACAAAGGCTACCAATTCGTCTGGACAAGGGATGGAAAAGTATTGGTTCGCAGAGATGAAAGAAGTCCGGTTATTAAGATAAGTAGTACATATGACATAAATAACCTGTAAAGTCTTGCACATTATTCCAAACGTTTACTTTCTAGTATTTTCTTAATATTAACAATGGAACACAATAATATTATAAATAAACTTAACCAGTACTACCACGAAAACAACAACGCCACAGAATATTCGAACAACGCCACAGAAAATTTCGAAGACCTCTCTCTCTGCAACAATTATATTAGCACTAGTCTATCACATTTAAAAATTCTTCATCTAAATATTCGTAGTATCTATAAAAAATATGATGAATTTTGTGTGTTACTAGAAAATTTTACTTTCTTTTTCGATATAATAGTTCTTACTGAAGCCTGGATCGATCATGATAACGGTTTTGACTTACATGGCTATAAAAATACGTTAAAATAAATAAACATAATAAATGTGATGGAATAGCGGTATATTTTAAAGATTATATTACCGTATGCTTAAAGGATGTAGAATTTAATGACTGTAACTCTATTCATTTTGACTTTTCTATAGGCGATACTCCATTTTCTCTAACAGCAAATTACAGATCTCCAAATAACTGAAAATTGATTTCCTGGATAGCTTTGAACAATCTCTGTATGAACTAAAAGACGTTAAAAATCATATTATTTTAGGTGACATTAATATTCAAATTTTAGAACACAATTTAGATAACTCTGGCAACAGATATTTGAATATTATGCATGAATATGGTTTTTTGAAATACTTAAATGCCCCTACTCGATATAATGCATGCCTTGATCATATATTCTTCAAAACATCTATTAACTTAGATTTCAAATCTGGAATATATAATAGTGCAATTACAGACCATTATATGGTATTTGGACTAGTCACTATCACTACTAAAGATATTATTAAGGATCCCATCATAAATTCACATAATAATTGCAAGCAACATGTTAATTACAAAGACTTAGTCGCAAATATTAGCTCAGAGACCTGGGAAACGGTTTTTGATTGCCAAAACGCTGAAGTTAGTTTTCAAAATTTTTACAAAATACTCCGCGATCTAATAACTAAATATACCTTTCATACTTGTAATAATGTACCCAGTAAATATAAAAAAATAAAACCCTGGATCACTTCGGGTATTGTTAAATCAATACGCACTAGAGACAGACTAGCCAAAAAAGTAAAAAGTGAACCTTTGAATGAAGATATATCAAAAAAATATAAAAGGTACAGAAATATCTTAACTTGCGTTATAAGAAATATGAAAGTTAGTTACTACTCAGAGAAATTTTTCAACAATAGGAATGACCCCAAAAGATTTTGGCAGACTATTAACGAAGCTACTAACGTTTCAACAAATAAAAGCTGCGGTATTATGGAAATAGTAAATAAAGATGGCTCAATTATTAAGAATCTTTATGATATTGCAAACGAATTTAATGCTCATTTTACAAACATAGGACACAATACAGCATCAAAAATAAACAAAAACACAAGCCTCTCTTCTTCCTTTTCTTATCCATCACCATCATCATCATCATCATCATCATCATCATCATCATCACCATCATCAATGTTCATGTTTCCCGTAAGTGATAAAGAAATTATAACTAATGCTAAAACTTTAAAAAATAATGGGGATCCGGGTGTTGATGGTATCACTACTAGAACACTCAAAATGGTTATTGAATCTATATCGAAACCACTAACCCATGTCTTTAATTTGTGCCTATCACAAGGTGTATTTCCAACTGATCTAAAATGTGCTGTGGTAATACCTATATACAAATCTGGAGACAGAAACAATCTCGGTAACTACAGGCCCATCTCACTCTTACCAAGTCTCTCTAAACTATTAGAAAAATTTATTAAAAGCAGGCTAATTAATTTCTTAGAAAAAACCAGTATATTAAGTCAAAAGCAGTTTGGCTTCCGTACTAACATGAGCATAGACGACGCTATTATGAACGTAACATCAAGGATTATTAAAGAATTAGACTCGGATAAAAAATGTTTAGGAGTCTTTCTTGATATTCAAAAAGCCTTCGATACTGTAGACCATAATATACTCACTTCTAAACTTCATGCCTACGGTATTAAAGGAATCGCTTTAAATTTATTTAAGTCATACTTAAGCAACAGATCCCAATTAACGAAATTTAACGACCAACACAGTGAAATTCGTAATATAAATATAGGTGTGCCACAAGGTACGGTTTTTTAGGCCCTCTACTATTTTTAATATAAATCAATGACTTGCTAAATATTGATATAGGAAACGCATATGGAAATATATTCGCATATGCCGATGATACAGCCGTAATTTTTAATGGGTCGAATTGGAATGATGCCTACCTAAATGCTAGTAGAGGTATAAATATAATTAAGAAATGGTTAGATGAAAATTTGCTCTCATTGAACATTTCAAAAACAACTGCAGTTTCCTTTTACATTAACGGCTTCTAGTCTGAGGAAAATCAAACTCGATAAGGATATAAATTTAAAAATACACAATTGCAGTAACATAAACTTGATTGATTGTAATTGCTCTACCTTAACAGAATCCACGCAAGTAAAATACTTAGGTGTTATCATTGATCAACATTTAAGATGGAATAAACATGTAAGAGATTTATGTAATAGGTTACGGAAAACAATTCACAACTTTGTAACCCTTCGTGCATATATGCCTATCTATGTTCTCCGTGTTGTTTATCTAGCCTTGTTTCAATCAGTCATTCAATACGGAATAATAGGAGGGGGTGGAATGACAAAGACTATCCTACTCCATTAATATTACTACAAAAACGTATCATCAAAATTTGTCTGCATAAACCACTTGATTATCCGACACAATTCATTTATTCTGAATTCCAAGTACTAAAAATTGAGCAAATATATAAACATACAGTACTAATTTATTTTCACAAAAATCGAATGAATTTTATAACTGAAAAACATATACATAACACCAGAAGAAATGTCCCAACTCTTTTGGCAGAACCTAAATGCCACACTACAGCTGGATTAAGACACAGTAGGAATTATGGACCAAGACTATACAATTCAGTATTGAAAAATAATCCAGACCTAAGCAATTTACACATTCTTAAGTTTAAAAATAAAGTGAAAATGTTTGTATGATATTTGATCAATTTTATTTTTTATTTATTTTTTTTTATTGTTACTAGCATTATATGGTACTAATTTTTATTGTATTTATCTGATGCATGTAACCTATAAGATAAAACACTGTAATAAATATAAATAGATCATTTTGTTAATTAATAACAGTGTATATCTCCAATAAATGATTTCTTAGCATCGCCACAGATACACTTGATTGTACTTGTCACTATCTCTTGTCACTAGAGAGTTCTTGAAATTCATATTTTCCCCGCCATTCATAAAATATTTTGATACGATACCTCTTGCACAAAAGGGGAGATCTATAACTGAAACTAGATTAATATATTTCAGTATTATTTGTATTTATCCTGGTAATAATGAACAGTTTGACTCGTAGACATTTTGTTTTTGCAGCATTAACTTCCCATGATTGTACGAGAAGATTCGAAGAGAATGGCACTTACGTAGACTTTCGGCTCCCCCCTACTACCATTAATGCACAACACAATGTCAATACGGCGGTTGCTGTCGTCTGCGATACAACGAACTTTTCTGTTGATTTTCGAGTTCGTCATTTTTTTCCGGTTATTATATGCTTATTTAAGTTGTGTTAACTCTCGCTAGTGGTTTTATATTTTATTTTATCCGTCTTAGTATTTATTTTATTATTGTAAATATTTTGTTTTATCACTATTATTATTATTATTATTATTATTATTATTATTATTATTATTAATATTATTATTAATGAATTATTTTGTATTACAATCTTCGTATCATTTCTGTCACGATTATTTTATTATTGTTATTATTATTATTATTATTATTATTGTTGTTGTTACTATTATTTCTATCTTCAGCATTATTATTTGATCCCTATAAAATTTATGTAGTCTACTGGACTGTACCCCGAGCACGAGCATATGCTCATTTCGGGTATCTATTCACATGTATTCATTTCAAATGTAAATTGTAAATAAATTTGAATTTGAATTTGAAATAACAAACAATATATATCGACGGACTAGTTCAAAAGGGAAACAACTCAAAATTTAAAGTTCTGAGAAAATTGTGTTTTAAGGTTTCATGTTGCTGTAAAAATTCAAGAATCATTGAAATTACTCCAAATTCTATCAATGATGTTCCATATATACTGTAAGTTTCAATATTGAGTGATGTTAATGGGACTTTTCACAGCAACATGAAACTTCAAAAGTGTAGTTAACACAAAACTTTACATTTTGAGCTGTTTCCCTTTTGAACTGGCCCGTCTATATAATGCAAGAAAAATAAGAAAAGAAAAAAATGTTCGGTATGCGGTACAACTAAACGTCACCTCGTAAAAAAACTGGGATAAGATATGGATTTAAAGAAGGATTAGCGAGAGAGATTCAGAAACCAGTAGGAAAATATTTTCCAAGACGTTCTATAAAAACAGAAGGAACCGACTATATTTGGCAAGCTAATCTTGTATAAATGGATTGTGGAAATTTAAAAGGAGTACCACTACCTGAAATGAGTAAACGATTTAAGTATATGTTAATAATTAAATATGCGTTTTTAAATATGCATGGATGATCCCAATTAAAGACAAGACAGGTTTAACTAGGCCTATTTTGAGAGTCCCAGAATACATCTTTAAAAAGGACACATAATTTAACAGAGATATTGGAAAATAATTTTATAACAAAGACTTTTAAGAGTTACACAACGTAGCTAAATCATTATTCAACTTACATTGGCATTAAAGCTTCTCTTTGTGAAAGATTTAACAGAACGCTTAAAGAGAATTCAAGAACGTAGGTGGATCATTTGAAAAAATTGTAAACAAATGGACGATTGAGAACGTCAAAATTAAAGTACTATTTAGTGCATATTCTGCATGTATTAATATAGTGCAATGTCTCTGCCATATTAATCAGCCACTGTACACTCACCTTGCTTTACAGCACTGTTTTGAATGATGTAACAGACATGACATGGAGTAACAGATCTGACAGGTAACAGATATGACAAAGCAAACAAGCATGTGCGAACCTAAAATGTTTTTCCTTAAAAATCTTCAAAATAGCAACTTAACTACTGGACACATGTACTATTATGTCCTCTTGATCTTCACTTTATATGTTGTTATTTGTGGAAAACACAACACAAACAGATCTGACATAGTAAAAATGCACGCTTAGACTAAAACACACACAAACTCGCCAAATCAAAATAAGTGAACATAGCAGTACAATCAAAATGGGTCTTTGTGCATCATCTTAGCTTGTGCTGACATCTGTGGGATTTCTTTTTCAACTGTGTATCCATACAAACAGAATAGTGTAACAGTCCTGACAGACTTACTGGACTAGAGTAATTATGTAATCATATTAATAAATTAGATGTCAGAAACAAATTAGATGTCGGAAACTACAGACCGATTAGCCTTACATCTATCGTATGTAAAGTCATGGAGCATTTGATATCGGATTATATTCATGTTCTAAATGCGAAAGACTGGTTTTACAGCCGCCAGCATGGTTTTAGGGAAGGCTTCTCATGTGATAGTCAAATTACGTCGCTGGTTCAGGATCTAGCTGAAGAGGTAGATAGAGGCGGAAGAATCGACGCAGTTGTGATTGATTTTTCGAAAGCATTTGATTTGGTGCCACATGACATATTAATAGATAAGTTAAGTAGGCTAGGAATAGATAAAAGAGTGGTGCTATGGATCCAACAATTCTTAAAATGTAGAACCCAGAGAGTTAGAGTAGGTCATGAAATATCGGAAATTGGAAATATAAGTTCAGGGGTGCCACAGGGCAGCGTTGTGGGTCCATTACTCTTTAAAATATACGTAAATGACTTATGCCATAATATTACATCAAATGTGACGCTATTTGCAGACGACTGCATTATCTATAGAAAGATTAGAAATAATTCAGATGTGGATGCTATTCAAACAGACTTGAATGAAATTTATAACTGGGCGTTAATACATAGGCTGAAAATAAATGGTTCTAAAAGTAAATCTATAACATTTTGTAAAACCCGAGAGGAAACTAGTCTTAATTACAAATTCAGTGGTGTTGTAATTCCACAAGAACAATGTTGTAAATATCTAGGAGTGCATTTAAACTCGAAACTTTCTTGGGGAGAGCATGTTAATAATGTTACCGGTAAAGCATGGAGGGCACTTCACTTTATTATGAGAATCTTGAGAAAGGCTAGCCCCAAATCTAGCATATCTAACGTTAGTGCGACCGTTAATGGAATACAGAACTACAGGTTGGGATCCCTATAGATTATATCAGATAAATTCCTCAGAAAGAATCCAGTATAGGGCAGCTAAATTTGTTAAAGGTAAAAGAGAAGATGGAAAGGATACGATAAAAGAACTTAAATGGGAAACTTTGGAAACAGACGTAGGAAAACTAGAATAACATCATTGTATAGAGCACATCTAGGTCAGAAAGCATGGGTAGACATAAAGGCTCGGTTAGAAAAGCCAACATACTATGGTAGGAACGATCATGATTTTAAAATCAAATGTAGGAAACAGAAAACGGATGTAGGTGAATTCTCATTTTTAAATAGAACTATAAATGATTGGAATGACCTACCTGCAGCGGTCTTTGAGGGCTGTCCTTCCTTACGGTGATTCAAGAATAACTTAAAAAGTTGTGTATAAAGTGCAAATTAAAATTAAGGTGACGTTTAACATTTAATTTTTTAAGGTGACATGTATTTATTTAGCCTGACGAGTTACTTCCTTGTTTTGAATTGTAAATTATTTAAAAATAGCGTGTAAGAGGGCCTTAGACTAGAAATTTTTAGCTTAAATGTAGTTCTGTTTATAAGTATGCATAAGGGTGTAATTATTTGACTTATTTGAACTGTTGTATCAGTGAAGTGAGGTGAGTCAGTGAAGTTATGGTTTTACAGTGCAGTGAATAGTTCCGATCAGTGATAATTTATAGCGTCAATGAAATGTCTTCTATAGTGTCAGTGAAATGTGTTACAGAGTGTCAGTGAAATGTGTCCTAAAGTGTCAGTGAAATGCGTCACAGTTCCACTACAGTGAGTGAGATGAGAGTAAAGTGAAAGACTATTGAAACTTATGTACGGCCTATACATAATATGTAGGTTGTATTGTAAAATTAGGTATTTTATTTATGTTTTATTATTAATTGTAATTATTGTGTTAAATTATATTGTGTATTCTTATTGTATTGTGTAAATAATTGTATTGTGTATTGTAAATTTTATTGTGTATTGTTTATGATTTTATTGTGTAGGCCTATTGTTAATCATTTTATTTTGTATTGTTTATATTGTGTATACCACTGCCACCGGGTGCTTCCCCACTTGCAGTGTAAATAAATACGTACAACATATTTAAGGAAATATAAACTCAGGCATAAATGAAGAAGTTTTGATAATACCAAATGATTCTTTATTTTTTTCTCAATTACATTATTAAACAAACCTTTATCTGGACATAATCATGCTCCATTTTAAAAACTTAACTACTATGGACACTGCATTTTAGTTGTCAGTATGAGAATTTTATTTTATTCTCGTGAAATATTCCACATGAAGAAAATAATTCTTGTGACCTTTACTACATTACTATTGAAACTACTCACTGTTATGAATTTATAACTCTATCGTTATAAATGCAATAATGGGAAGGGTAAGAATTGATGGACATCATATTTTGTTATACAAGTTCTGCAAATGACCCAGGTACAAATAGATTGACTATCTCACCAAAGTTAGTTAAAGATTATAACAACACAAAACACAGAACAATAGGAACGATGGCGATAGAACAAAAGAAAAATAACTTCTTCTAAACACCTTTAACAGAAGCAACTATCAAACAACTAAGAATAAATTAAAAATGTAGGACAAAGGAAGAATGAGCAAGTAAAAGATTTGTTTGCAGAAGAATATATTCTAAACTGGTAAACAGAAATATATAAGATTTACGAAGTTATTCTCGGAATGCACCGAATCATGGAATTAAATGGAGAAGCGATTGATGGTTTGTTTTACGACCAATACAAAAATCAAAATATTCAGATGTTTATCCTATTGAAAATAATATAAGAAAAAGAGGAGATAAAGTTTATGTTATATGGTTAGGATTTGTATTGGATATTATTTAAAATGTCAAAGGAACAAAAAAGTAATTTCTTACGTTAATGTATTTAAAAATGAGGCGGAGAGTTTTTATTTTATTCCTTTTTTTTGTAACAAGTGAAAGTATAAGGTGAGACAACTGCACATAAAATGGTATAAATATAAATTTATTTTTAGTAGATTATTTTACGACGCTTTATCAACATCATAGGTTATTTAGCGTCTGAATGAGATGAAGGTGATAATGCTGGTGAAATTAGTCCCGGGTCCAGCACTGATAGTTACCCAGCATTTGCTCATATAGGGTTGAGGAAAAACCCCGGAAAAAACCTCAACCATGTAACTTGTCCCGACTGGGAATCGAACCTAGGTCACCTGGTTTCGCGGCCAGACACCCTAAACGTTACTCCACAGGTGTGGACAATGTAAATTTATCCCTTATGGTATGTCATTTAATCCTTCAGTTCAGTTCCGCAAACACTTTCAGATTCCACGTCAAGGACGTGTTCCTAGCCGCGACCCATAAAATTGTGGATTACGTCATTTCGGAATACGGCTTCAGCAGTAAAACAGAAACCACAGGTGGACCAAGATCAGTGAGATTTCCTCAAAACATTGCAATTATGTGTCAAGTATTCGTATGGAGCCCACAACGTTCGGCGACACAACATATAGCAGCTTTGCAATTAAGTAATTTTATGCAGCCTTAGGAGAATTTTGCAACAGGATCTTAACTTTCAACCATACAAAATGGTAATGGTCCACGAACTTAAAGATTGTGATAATGAGAAATCGTCTGAGATTTGCTAAACAGTTTCTTGAAATCCTGTCCAACAATACTATTCTGTTAATGTCAGAAGAAGCACATTTTCATTTGTCCGGAAGTGTTAATAAACAGAACTTCCGGTACTGGGTAAAGGAAAATCTGAAAGAGATAAACATGCGACCGCCTCATAGTGAACACTGTCTGGTGTGGTGTCGCACAGTTCAAGATTATTGGCCCATACCTTTATGAAAGTGAAAATGGTGGTTTCTGAAAGTGTGTGCGGAACTGAACTGAAGGATTAAATGGCATACCACAAGGAATGAATTTATATTACTGCTTGATATGTGACTTCAGTATTTTCCATTTTATGTTCAGTTGAAAATGGGGAGATATTTCTGCTTCACCTTATATTATGTATAACAGTATTATGTTTCGAGTTTCTTAAAAGAACGAAATAATATCGGGTTTTATAAAGCCTTATAAGGAGATTTTATTGTTAAGATTAAATCAGACGACTACCGTAGCGGATATATTGATGCTACTGAACTCTGTAAAGACAATGGAAAAGTGTGTCGTGCTTGGGAAAGATAAGAAAAACATTAAATTTTCAAAAGCTCTGCAATCGGAGGATCTTCTGGTAGGAAATCTGAATACACAATTTAATACACAAACACAAAATAAAACAAGAAAAGATAAATTAATATCAGCTTACCTTTATTCCCAATTTTTTTTAGTCGGTGATTTAACGACGCTGAACCAACCACTAGGTTATAATAGTTGGTGATAACGGGACAGAATTTTGGTCAAATAGCCGAGGATTCGCCATGGATTACCTGACATTCGTCTCAGAGTTGAGGAAACTTCGGAAAAACTCCAATCAGGCATTCAGCCGAAGTGGGAATCGAACACACGTCTGAGCGGATCTGCGGGTTAGCAGGCAAGAGCGTCTGCCACCTGAGCTACGTTCATCCCGATTTACCTGCATATATACGAGTAGCATCACTAATATCAAATGAGTTTGCGTTTAAAGTATCTACAATTATTAATAGGTAACTATTTCTTCAACCCTTGTGAAAGAGGATACAAACGTAGACTCGACGGTATAAAACAAATCTGTAAACCAGAAGAGCAAAAAAACAATAAATTCCTAACGATATCTGTTACGTATATTAACTATCCCAATAAAGTAAAATGTTTAGTTATACATAAAAATAATTAACAACCCTTTTCCTTATTATACTATTAGTACACAAAAGACAACTCTCTCTAAACCATTAAATGAAGCTTGCATGAAAAATTGTATGCAATGGAGTGTAAAAGGAATTGGCCACCCTACTCCATTATCTCCTGCCTTACATTAGTTGCCTCTTAAGTGATGACTTATTTGTGTCACTAATGAATTCAAACCTGTCTACGCTTCAGACAGTTGACTAAACAACAATATGAAAAATATTCATGCCTCATGTAACAAGAACTTGATATAATATGTGAAGGCAAAGATGAGTTTTGGTGTTCTTTAACCGAAGAAGAACTCATTCACAACACTGCTACTCTTTATGAGAAAATAATGTCATATTTAAGATTTATTACTATTAAACAATTAACATTTTTATGTTTTAGCCAAAAGAATTCTTTCATACTGATTTATTCATCCTATTCTGTATTTCTTTCTTTATTAAATGTTACTTTATGAAAACTCTTCATTCATTTAATTTCTGTAGATTTAAAAACATATTATGTAATAAATAGATTTAGTACGCATTGAATGAGAAACCAAATGATATTTTCCTTATATATATAAGAAGGAAACAAATACCTTATAATAACAATATGATAAAATAAAGATATAAATAAAAAGAGAATTTGCCAAACTAAGACGGAAACAGATTAATCTTAAATAGATCTAACTAAACTCATTCCAACAGTTTAGAAAAACTTGCTCTGTAGAGACTTTACAAAAGATGACAAGATTTATTAAAGACGCCTACCTCAGCTTTTTCAGGCATAAACTCCTTGTTTTAATATTGTATAAGAACGAAAATTTCAAAGGACTCAAAATATATCTTTTCAAATTAAAACCTGCCAGCTCGTTTACCTAAAGATGTATTTACAACTTATTAAATAGAGAAGATATTAGAGAGGAAGTTTATGAACATCATAATTATTAAAATATGTGGAAAATTTAATCTGAAAACGTTAGACGAGCAGTCTGTGAGCTTCAGTAAAGACTTCACTATTGACAAGCCAGTGATGAAGAGTATTCCTTTCCTTGCAATGAAATAGTCCAATGGGCAAGGCATTATTTGTGCACCAATGCAGAACTGCACATATTGTTTTCTTCATCTGACATAATTACTTACTACCTTACTTACTTAATTACTTACAGGCTTTTAAGAAACCCGGAGGTTCATTGCCGCCCTCACATAAGCCCGCCATTGGTCCATATCCTGAGCAAGATTAATCCAGTCTCTATCATCATAACCCATCTCCCTCAAATCCATTTTAATATTATCCTCCCATCTACGTCTCGGCCTCCCCAAAGGTCTTTTCCTCTCCGGCCTCCCAACTAACACTCTATATGCATTTCTGGATTCGCCCTACGTGCTACATGCCCTGCCCATCTCAAACGTCTGGATTTAATGTTCCTAATTATGTCAGATGAAGAATACAATGTGTGCAGTTCTGAATTGTGTAACTTTCTCCATTCTCCTGTAACTTCATCCCTCTTAGCCCCAAATATTTTTCTAAGCACCTTATTCTCAAACACCCTTAACCTATGTTCCTCTCTCAAAGTGAGAGTCCAAGTTTCACAACCATAAAGAACACCCGTTAATATAACTGCTTTATAAATTCTAACTCTTAGATTTTTTGACAGCAGACTGGATGATAAAAGCTTCTCAACCGAATAACAGGCATTTCCCATATTTATTCTGTGTTTAATTTCCTCCTGAGTATCATTTATATTTCTTACTGTTGCTCCCAGGTATTTGAATTCTTCCAACTCTTCAAAAGATAAATTTCCAATTTTTATATTTCCATTTCGTACAATATTCTCGTCACGAGACATAATCATATACTTTGTCTTTTCGGGATTTACTTCCAAACCTATCTCTTTACTTGCTACCAGTAAAATTCCCGTGTTTTCTCTAATCGTTTGTGTATTTTCTCCTAATATATTCACGCCATCCGCATAGACAAGCAGCTGATGTAAACCGTTCAATTCCAAATCCTATCTGTTATCCTGGATTTTCCTAATGGCATACTCTTTAAAAAGTAAACCTCACAAGTACTCGTAATAGCAAGAAAGCACCACTTATGAGGCAACTAGGACAGGAGATAATGCGGTAGGGTAGCCAGTTTCTTCCTCCCTCCACTGCATAATCGCCGACTAGCTACATATTACACTAGTCAGACTTCAGATATTCTTCCTCTGGCATTTATCGTCAAGTGAGATGAACTGTATGTACATTACAGAGCTGCAGATTGGGGTTTAGAACCGGTTTAGATTCGATCGATAAGAGATCAACATGCTAGGTTGATAATCCGACCGAATATTCAACTTTCAAGCAGTTACCGCTGATGTACTGTAGGCTAGACAGAACACCAGGCGTACTTTATAATACATGAAACTATCATTATCCAAGTACACAAGCGGAGTAAAAATTGAAGGAAATTTATGTTGTCTTTAAAAAAAAGTGTTTGAAAGTACTCCTACAGTTGATTCAACATCTTAACACATTTTGTTTTTATTATTTTGAACTTGCAGTAACTTCATAAGTACCGTTTATATTTTATACCATGTATTAAGGATGACGAAAGACCGACACCCGAAAATCGCAATGAAAGGAAAGTTGGACACCCCAAGACCTTTGGGACGACCCCCTAAACGGTGGAAGGACAGTTGGACATCAACATCGGATTAAGAGAGCAAAGTTGGAAAATACAGGATTTATCCTAAAACACGAGGAAGAAGAAGACAGTATTACTAATAAAAGTTGCTTATAGATGTGTTAAACAATGGTACAGTTTTACACAGAACTAGACGTGCGTAGGCCATGTATATTTTTCTTACCAATAAACGCTACATAGTTACTATACCAGTGTTAAACAGTAGGTCTCTACGTCATAACTTCGACGTCATTTTATAACGTCGTAACTCTTTCTCGTCACATATCGACTGAATCTTGTTCGATATGTATAACCAGATAATCGATATTACATAAGTGTTTACTGTTTATGTAAGATCTCGGATGGTTTAAAGCACAAATCTCACACAGAAAGAAATGGGAAGGGGGAAGAAAACACGATCTCCAAAATAGGACAACATAAAAAATTAAGTGTCATATACTTTAAAAAGTTACGTCATTGTGTAGATATATTAATAAACGTCTTTCATAATAGGTAGGCATTATATTAATAAGCCATGAGAATACTCACTTAATATTTTACAATACCATAAACGTATGTTTTGATCATAAGTAGGACGAGATATATACGGTACCGTACTTAATATCTTCTTTTTGTCCTGATAGCAGATTGTTGTTTAGTCAACTGTCCGAAAACAGGTCTGAACCTCACAAGTGATACCAAGAAGGCACCACTTATAAGGCCCACTAGCTTCATATTACACTAGTCAGACTTCAGATATAAAGCTAAAATATCTAAATAATGGTTACTGAAGGGGACAAATTTCTCTCATTAATTTATTGCAAATAGAATGTTTCCTTTATACAAGAGAAAATACCATTTAACCACTTATAATATTCAACTCCTAAATTTACAGTTATAAGCACTTAGATTTCCACTCGTGCCACAGCTCTACTTTCTTATATTTTTTAAAACTTTACACCATTTTGTGACTTCTTTGGTGTAGCTTTTCTACAGAATTATAAAATCTTTTGATTCAAAGTATCTGTGATCATTATTTTTAATTATTCAATTTACAATTTAAAGGCAAGTGCATTTAGTAACAAAAGTCAAGCGTGCTTTAATGCATTAATTACTCCAACAGAACAGGGAAAGATATAGTGTATAAAAAAAGGCATGGCTCAGTCATTTTCCCGAATTCGAACACAGTATATATAACATAGTCACCGTATTCATAGAGTGGGCCTACTTAAAATTTAAGTAAATACTTCATTTCTCTCCCATGTGCAAAGATTTCGATGTGCTATTGACCGACTCAAAAGCCATCACTTCAAACCTACTTTCGTAACAACGCAGTTTCTTTCTTGACATGGGAAATTTGGTACTTACTTCGACAGATTCAACATTCCAGCAGACATCGACTCTACATGCTCCTACCGCGAAGACCTTCACAGTGTGAAACACCTCCTATTTGACTGTCCTATTATTGAAGCAAAGAGATTTCAAACAAAGACACATCTTCTGGACTGCGACATCGAATACAGGACTCCACTATGTGAAGTAATCAAAAAACCTTGTTGCTACTGACAATTTATAGACTTGCTAAACTTTATCTTTAAAAGACTGTAGATACATATTTCACCATTATCTGTGTAAAAATAAGTAGTATAGATAAGTAGTATACCGTATAACAAAAACTAAAACCCTAGCATACCGCTTGGTGAATTAGGGTTCTTTTCCGCGGATATTTAATAATAATAATAATAATAATAATAATAATAATAATAATAATAATAATGATAATAATAATAATATTAAAATTTTCAGTTCAGAACCTATAGATCCACCTGCTTCAAATCTTATTTTACAATCAGCGACAATCAGTATATATTGCTTGGTGAATTTACATTTTCCTTTAAAATTTTCACCGTTAACTTTAAACGGATAAAATGAGTTTTGTGTTGCCTCAATTATTTATACCACCAATGTCTTTAGTGCCTTCTGTAGGCCTATTTATTAAATAATTGTTAAATCTACCATTTCGGCTGTATAACTTCCTTTATAGGAGATATTAGCTCAGTTTTCGAAAAAAATCAGGAAATAAACGAACAGCTTTTTACGAAGTCAGCCATCTTGTCCTATGCAAGGATTATACTAGGATGATAGGTTGTGTAACAATTATCATGTATAATTTATTGTACACCTCTTATATATAGAATAGCTTATACACTGTTCACTAGTTACGTTTTACGTTTCAACGGTGTATAAGTCTTGTATAACCTTTACATTGTACATAGTTTATTATTAGTAAAATGGAGATGTATACTTAAAAAAAGTTGTTATTCATATATAATGATTTTTAACTACTGTAAATACACATGCATTATTATTTAATTAAGAAGTAATTTCTAAGAAGACAGAATGTCGGTTTTAAGAAAGAATATAATTTTTAACAAAAAAATGTTCTTTCAGATTCTTGATGAATGTAGTTTTACGCTGCATGTCGTTGCTCTTGAAGATAGGTAACTGTAATATCTGGATGCCTCAATGACGTGTCTTTTATATCCAAAAGCCGCAACCGTCCTCCCACAAATCGAGCATTCGGTAAACCGAATAATAATGCAGTCGGCATGGTGGAAGAGCTTTGCATACTACCTACACCGCTAGGCGATCAGTATCGATTTATATTATTCTCAACCAGTTTTGCAGGACTATAATGTACATATCAGCCAGAACCTCAATCAAAGAGTAACTTTTGGATATAGTTGCTTTTACCAATGGCCTACTCAATTATTACTAGTCGATATAAAGTCAGTTGCGTAAGTGTTTTAATTTGATTGAGCTGAAATTTTACACAAAATGTCCCGCGTTTGTAGTTATACAAAACTTGTTTTAGTTTTAATACCTTATGCATATTTTACTGTCTACAAATTTCTACATTTTTAAATCCTTCTACTTACTACAACAGTCTCAGGTATTTTCAACTAATTCGGATAACAACTGTGATGCAAGGAGGATTTTAAACACAAAAGACATAAGGAACTGAGAAAACGGTGATTGATAATGCACCGGACCTTTAAATCCAATATACATGCCTTTTAAGAGTATTTTCTGGGAACTTTAAAAGGCGGAGCAGGTAAATTTACACCATTTTCTGATAGAGGAAGAATTTCACTTTCGTAAACAAAAATGTAATATATATATATATATATATTATATAATGTAATATATATACATATATATATATATGTAGCCTCCAATTCCAAAACTGTCTACATCCATTCTTAACAATTTTCAGGAAACACCAAAAACTGATCACTTTTTTCCCAATTGTTTGCAGTGTTCGTCATATTTGAATCTTATTTATGGAAGGAAAGAGGGAATTTAGGGACAACAATCATTAGAAAATTGCTAGAGACATTTAGGTAGATGACGAAACCGCCATTATATCAATTTTTAAAAAAATGGATTTAGACAGTTTTGGAATTGAATCATCCTTGCATGTTTTGGACATAAGGGTCCATTATACGGTCTATATCCAACTTTTGAAGGTCGACCTAAGGATCTCCTGCCCGCTGGTTGGTAATTTAAAATCTTAAGAAGTATTTCAGGCGTAACTCTCCTTAATGGCTTACAGGATTAAACAGTGTAGGTTTTCGATGCAAGAACCATTCAATAGGCGATAAAATTGAGACTAAGTTCCTTCGATGATATCTATTTAAAGAATACAGTTGGCATGCTACCATAAGTTATTGTAAAAGTGGATTAAAATAAAAATTAATTAAGAAATAAAACGCCTACAAACAATTATACCAAGATTAAAAACTATACAAGTGCCTAAGATAATTTTTTTAGTCAATATGTATATGCAAAAGTGAGAATGATATAGTCCTAAGCCACACATACAAAATTTTACAGAAGAGCGTGTTAAAGGTTTAGAGTCCAATGCTATTAGATGCGGTACGATAATTTCTTCGGCGTATACTTAGGATATCTCGTTTGTTGAGTAATTTTTATAATAGTTTCCTCATATGTATAAGAAATGAACTCGCACAAAAAAAACATGTTCATTAAAAGTGTGGTTTTGGACTATCTCATTCTCATCCCTTCATATATTAGTTCAGAATAGCCTACTTATTAGGATAATTGTAACGAAACTTTTTTTCTCCATAAAAATCTGATTCTTTTATAAAAACTGTATGAAGTCATATGTTTTGAGAGGAAGGTTTTCGCCGTACCTTTTATTTCTTCCTTTTCTCTGTCATCATTCATGCCGTGGAATAACGCCGATATTTTTTTATCTTTATTATCTAGATTAGAATAATTTAAAGAACAATGCGACAGATGTTTATGGAGCCAAAGAAGGTTGTCCCCCGTGGTTTCGGATAAAATGAACAGGGGCCAAAATATACATAGGCTACTTGAGACTATTTTTTAAATTATGGAGAGACAATGACAAGATATTTCGAAATTTAAGTGAATATATATATATATTTTTTTTCCTGGGCTTTAGCGTGGTGTCATATATCAGTTATACAGGGACATCATTTTATTTTTACTAATATTTTTAATATTAACCTGGCTATACCTTTGGATTAACGGTTGAAAACAGAAAACACCGTTTGCTACCCCTTCCACGAACGGAGTTCGATGATACTGACGTAAAATACAAACAAATCACTTTACTAGGTATAGGAGGGGAGAAAAATAGTTCATCCATTTACGTAAACTAGGAAATATTGCGCTTTAGAGTTTGACCATTTTCATTAGGTTTTTGTTTAATCAAAATACAGTACTGTATTAACAATAAGTGTTTTTACTCACGAACTGAGCTATCCATGCGAACGTATTAATTATGCAGTGTATATTATACTGTCTACAGCACATTAGCATACAATGTAGAGAATGAAGTTAAATTAAAAAATAATCATAATATGGATATTTAAACACATTTTTAAAATGGTGGCCTTTCATTTCGATACAAGCTTCAGTTATAATGTGCATATTATCGCACTATAGACTATTGTACCTAATTCCAATTACCGTTTCGTTCTTCGTACTAGTAACTCATGTTGAAATAATTCTGTACCTACTCTATAAAATAGTACTTTACGTACTGTAAATTCAATCTTCACTTCTGCCCGATCCGAAATGATAAAATTACTCAGACATACTATCTACTGTCCGTCCAAGTGGTAATGTCGTAGGGTCGTAGAAGGGAAGGAAATCACGTGACATTTAATTACTTAACGAGGCCCTTTTATTTCAGTTATTTTAAACAGCTGTATAATATTATGTAGACGTCCAATTCCTAACAGATATTAATGCTTTCAGAAAAGAGCTAAGACAGCCCAGCCACTAGCTGGCGAATAAAAGCTGGTGGGGGAAACCGGGATGCGATGTAGGCAAATGGATGACAGTACCTGTGCGAAAATGATTCAATATTGAAAGCTCTTTCGTCACTGGAAAACGCGAACATATTTTTGGAACGTACTGTTTACTCTGAACGTAAAACTACTATGACTGTATATGCGGTCTTGGATCTGTGTGGAGGACGGTTGAACTTCATTAGTAGAAGGGGTGGGAGTGAAGTACATTCAAAAACTCAGGTACAATAAAAATTGAAGTAAAAATAAAATGATATCCCTGTATGAGAGGAATTTTTAATGAACAGTACTCAAAATCAAACGTCACTCGTGTAGGAGTTTTGTTTCGTTGTATGTTTAATCATGCGCACTCCCTCCTCTCTGGGACTTATAAAGTATCTGTGCGACAAATCTTTTTTCTAAGACTGTACCTGCTGAATAATAATGCCGAAGGTTAAAGGTTCTCAAGCGCATATTTTTGCAGCGGAATTTGGTGAGTGTTCGGAAGTGAATGTGAGTGAATTTTATGATAATTCTTCTGCATATAACTAAAGGTACGTAAAAATATCTTTGTAATGCTTTCTAGCTTATATTTACTTTTAGAGCTGTCCAGATTTGTTTATGTTCACTTTGTTATTCCCGTAATCGATCGCAGAACCAAGTCAATGTCCTCGTACTAGCTCACGTCCCCGGCCTACAATGCTGCAGTCAACATTCTTGTAGTCGGTCACCAACATTACAAGCCTACTTATTACTTTAGTTGTTGTATTTTAGTCAACTGAAAATTAATTAAACAATTCTCTTATAAATATATCATTTAAATATGAAGTATGTACCTATCAAATTGCAAATTCTAAACCACCTTCTATACTATTCAAAATACCCAATGCAGAAGTTTTTCTTAGCCTAAACCTCACTTTAAAATCTTTCTCGTCCATTTTATTAAAATATCTCTTCTATTTCGCGTATTATCCTCACCCATCTTGATAAGAAATCACCATCTTCAAATATCAAGTCCATCATTCTCCTAGTCATGATGAAAAATGCAGGATTATTTTAATGACGAAATATTGATCAGTTAACTTAAATGCAGTATAATGAGATCTTGAAGCCCAATTTGACCTGGTGAAATATACTGTCCCTTTAAGTGTTAGTTAAAAAAATTTTAAGTATCAGTCAAAGTTAAATATATTTGGTGAAATCGGCCGTAAGATTACCTTTGATGTCCAGCGGCAGCAGATTCTAAGAGCGAACCAAGGTTATTGAGAAATAACTTGAGTACAAAGATGTCTGATGATGTGGTATCATTGGCGGTTCGTGCCTAAAATGATCAGGAGTTCGCTACTTTTATGATATTACATAGTTTCCCAACAATTTAAACAATGTTTCATTTCTGAAAAATTAAAAAAAAATACTACAGTTCTTTAAATTAGATAATTGCCTTAAAATGAGCTGATGACGATCAATAATTATCTTTGAAAAAACCTAGCGATTTTTCCTTAAGTCAGTAGTGTCAGAGTTGTAAGCTCCAATACCGGTTGTGGAGCTAGATCGGAGCTTGAACTTGCTTATGTCTGTGGAAACACCGGAGCACGAAACCAGTCTAGTGGAGCGCTCCGCTCCGTTTAGTCCCTGTCTGACATCGCTGCCTTAAGTGATCATTCTGTCTTTCAATATTCTGCCTGAAAGCTGAGCTAAGCCGTTGCCTAATTTCTGTTCTTCCAAGGACTGATAAATCTAGGCAAGCATTCTTATGAGCAATAGGTTCCTCGTGCTTCTTAATTTTCTGTGTCAAATGGCTTAAATCTAACACACCAGTGCATGCCCAGCTCGTATCTTTACCCTAAATCAAATAGCAGGCACGGTAAACAAAATAATTTATTTGTAGATTCACAATCGCAAACCCGTTTCTTTAATACATATACTGTATATATATATTTTTTTTTTTACATTGAAAGCCCTGCAAAATGTCTTACCTCGGCTTGTTTGTGCTTGCTTTAAATCGAGTTGAGATAATGGCCTTCCAAGCTTCTTTATTTTACACTTATCTTCCAAGATTAAAACTAAAAAAATTGTTTGTAAAAGATATTGAACACTTCATTTTCTTTGGAAACGAACACTGGTCACACTCACAGAAGAATACATTAAGACTAAAACACCAACAAAGACTAAATGGATATTTAAAGGATTGTAAGGAACCATTAATAAATACAACAATCAATAACACATACGTATACGTGCTAAAAGCGTGATCTCAGCTACAGATTGGAGCAACTTCCGGTTTGCATCACGATGTCTTTCGTGTGTCGGCTGTCTCACGATCACGTGACTACAGCTCCACTAGTCCAAATGTCAACGCAATCACACGTTTGCCATCAAGCATTTCCCCTTGCGTCTCACCCCGCAAGCAAGTCCAGAAGCTGACTCGGCGCGGTTGAGAGGAGAAATTCAACCTCGGAAGCATTCGTAAGCATGTATTCGTATATGTGTGCGATCTCTGCGGTTCATAGGTTTCATACGACAAAAATAAATCAGAGTCGCAAGTAAAGTTATTAAAGATGAGCAAGAAACAAAGAATGGGAGTTTAAATTATAAATAAAGTTATTTAACAATCAAATTGTTTTTCGTTTTTCCTGGAGGTTCTCTGAACCATTGAATGCATAGGACGCACCGCCACTGGTATTGATAGCAACGGATTGTGCTGTGTACGAGTATTATGACTATGATGTGAAGCTAGAAGCGGAAAGCAAGAGGCAAGGTAGACTATAAAAAATATGAGGCAAGGAGTAAAAACCATTCCTGTCACTAAAATATTTCAGTGATGCTGTTGGCAAAGAAGTATTTCAATACATACACAATATCATGTACAGAATATTAAGTAAAAGTAAAGATGCTCACACGATAAACATGAAGAGGCCACTTGACCGAAAAGGCATTCATAGCGAACTGGTAAAAAAAAATAATCCACCAGCTACTTCTGGTAGCGTCGCATAGCAACGCTCTCCACTTGTATGCATTTAATTAACCCAATCTGCCAGGATTAGACAGTTGCTACGTCGTGCCTCACGGGAGAGCCCAACAGGTGTGCACAGCGACGTGCCCACGCCGCATGACACAGTGTGCTCAATCCAGCAATTGAAGAACTCGTTCTCGAAACAAGTTCCGTTCAAAATCAATGAAAATAAGCTAAGGCCACATAGCTTAAGTTTTCTACATTACTTTATCAGATGAGAACGACTAATTCCGAAAACAAGTTTATTGTGCTGGAAACAAAACTACATACTTTATTCATGGTGTTCGCTACAAGTTGATACTTGCAACCAAGAACTTGGAGGGCTTCGGTGCTTCTTTATACAAAATTATTAATCGTCTTAGAACAGTAGTTCCAAAACTCTTTCGACTCCCGAATCCCTTATACCAGCGGTTCCCAAACTTTTTCAGCCACGGAGCCCTTTTTGAAGCAAAAGTTTCTCGTGGAGCCCCAAGAAATATTTACTTTTTAGTTTTATCTGTCTACGTTCTATGAAGCATATTTCACACTAAACATAAACGGAAGTATGAATATATATATATATATATATATATATATATATATATTAATAAAGGAAACAATAGTAAAAAACTAATGGATATAATTTATTTAAATCTACAAAATGATATTAACAAGTAGTTAAGATGTTTAAAAAATGTTGCAATGCCACATGTACACCCGAAGTTAATGTGAAGAATGTTCCTGTTTCTTGCGACAGAGTCTGTCAATGACCGGTGTCATAGAAGTCAGTTGAAGACGTATATCGTCTTCTGTGTCCAAACAAGTTCGATATTTTGTTTTGTAGCGGTGTACCTCGAAAAGGTCGTTCCACTGAGGTACACAGTACCAAAAGACAGTGAGAGAAATTTAGCTTTTGAACTTAATATCAAAAGATCCTCCCCTAACTTAGCCCAAAATTTGGGAAATGGTTTGCTTTTAAATTATGCGTGACAGTGGCTGTGCGAAACTATGTCTATAAGGACCTCATATCTGAAGCAGTGAGGGTTGCTGGTTTTGACATCACTGGAAATGGATCTACAATCCACTCATATTTCTTTAGAATCGATTCCCGAGTGTCCCTTGGAAAGTATGAATTGATAGTTTGAAGCAAATTGTCAAGGTGTTCTTTCATTATTGCTATGAATGAGACATTCATTATGTTACTTTCTTCTGTAAAGTTTGAAGTCAATCAGAAACGTAAGATCCTTATTGTCGACGTTTTCTATGTAGAACGCTATCTTTTTCTTCAGTGCGACAATTTCGTCATCAGCATCGAATATAATCTTCCATTTACCTTGTATTTTTTACTAGGTTATTTTACGACGCTTTCTCAACAGCTTAGGTTATTTAGCGTCTGAATGAGATGAAGGTGATAATGCCGGTGAAATGAGTCCGGGGTACAGCACCGAAATTTACCCAGCACTTGGTCGTTTTGGGTTGAGGAAAAACCCCGGAAAAACCCCCAACCAGGTATTTACCTTGTATGTACCCATGTGCTGAATTCATTTTTGAAAAATGTCTGCCAAGTAACATAATTTGTACAACCATTCCTGATCATTCAAATAATCTGCTAGCAAACTATTCTGGTAATTCAAAAGTGAAGAAAATTCCATTCGAAGTTCATGTAATTGGGACAACGCCTTACCGCGCGACAACCATCGCACTTCTGTGTGTAATATTACTAACAATGACTTGTGTATACTACCCATATCTTCACACAGGATTTTAAGTAGCCTACACTGCGAAGGCCGTGCCTTAACAAAGTTGACAATTTTGACGGCGTTGTCTGGTACCTGCTTTAATAACGATGCCATTTTTCGTTGCGAGGGCATGTTGGTGTAGTACACAGTGACTACTTGTTCAGTTTTTAAAACTTCCTTGATCATTGTAACAACGCCAGCAACAGGACCTACCATGGCCTTTGCGCCATCTGTGCACACGTCAATGCAATTGCCCCACGGTATCGAGTTTTCAATGCAGAAGGAAAAAATTCAGTATTGCTTGTAGAGGATGGCAATGGCTGCAGAACAAAATATTTCATGAAAAAAAACTGAAAAATCATATCGCACAAACATCATTAACATAGCTAATCCGGCAAAAACCGTGGATTTGTCAAGTTGTAACGAAAATTTCGTTTAACTGATACGGGAAATCATGATATATTTTACGTCTTTTCATATAAGTATTCTGGATTCGAATATGCCCAGTGCTACTTGGTAAGGGCACACTGGAAATCAAGTTTTGCAGTTTTCTCGTCCACCATGCACTTCACTACCTTCACTAATAGTGGTTTCATAAGAGTTTCAGCAAGAGTGAGATTTACCAGCAAGAGCCTGGTCATGTCTAACCAAGTACGGCGTTTTCAGTGCTTTCTCGTTGTTTGTTTTTACACGAGTGAAATTTTGTCTGAACTGCATGGAGTTCGTCACTTTTTTCTTTGGAAGTAGTCTGCAGTTTTATTTGTGAATTTTTGAATTGAGAAATGCCGTCTAAGCTTGGCATGGAACATAGAACTATTGGGAAAAACTTTGTTACATATCACACACTGTGGACGTTCATCAGCAAACTCAGTGAATCCCATGTCCAAATATAAATCACAATATTATCGTTTGTTACTTTCAATACCTCTACATTAGGCATCGTAGACTCTGAGACAGGATCATGTTCAACATATTCCGAACTCAATTCCCAGGAATTCGCACTATCTTCTTTGAAAGTAAGGTTATAGCTGTTGTTATCTCTCTTTGACTGAGCACTGGTTGATGGCTAATGACTCTTAGGTCTCAGGGAGCCCGTCTTAAGCCACAGTTCCGGTTAAACGAAAGTTTAGCTAACACATCTGCTATCAAATTAACATGCAGATAAACATGATATATATTTTTTGAGGTAACTTAACAGTCAATAGATTGTAGATTCCACGTACTACGAATAACAAACTCTGCCTGCCCAGTATATAAAAAATAAAATAAATTTCGAGAATCATTGAGTACTTGGCAAGCAAGAAAGATCGAGATAGTTCCAGTGACGAGTAGATCTAATATTAACGCTTCCATGTAGCAAGAAGAACGCAAACTACTTTCTCAGGAAGTATTTTTCGCTTGATGGAAGTAGTTTCCCTTTTCCCGCTAGAGACTAGATGGAAGCAGCAATTTTTGTCATCTTCATAACTTCCGCGAACGGAGCCCCTGAGAATCATGCGCGGAGCCCTAAGGGCTCCGCGGAGCACACTTTGGGAACCGCTGCCTTATACAAAGCCCTAAGTTGAGCGAAACCATCATGAAGACAGCCATAATCACGCACACAATTGTAGCCTATACTTAATTTTTTAAAGAAAATTTAATAATTAGCAATGACAGGTTTAGTTGCTGTTGTTTATACGATGAAAGAGTAATGGAACGGAGAAAAATTCTCTCCGGCGCCGGGATTTGAACCCGAGTTTTCAGCTCTACGTGCTGATGCTTTATCCACTAAGCCACACCGGATACCCACCCCGGCGTCTGACAGAATCGTCTCAGATTAAGTTCCAAGTTCCAGTAAGATACCCATCCTCCACGAAGACAAGATCTGTTGGTGCAGTCAAACTGATGCCTGCCCATACCATCACTGAACTGCCATAAAATGCTGATGGAAAGTTGCATGAGAATACCTTTCTGCAGTCCTTTTTCACACTGTTTCTCTTACATCTGGGGATCTGAGGCAGACTCGAGATTCATCTGAGAACAAAACTGTTCCCCACTGTTCGTCAGCCCATTCCTGCAAACTGTAAGAAAGTTTGACGATGTTGTCTTGTAAATTCTGGGCCAGCGGCAGGCCTTCTGGAGGTCAGGCTAGCATCATATAACCTCCTACTCACAGTCCATTCACTGACATTCACATCTCGCACTTGTTCTAGTCGATTTCTGGCTTCGACTGCAGTGGTATGGCGGTTACGCAAAATTTGAAGGCGCAAGAACTGCTCATCTATTGCAAGAAGTTGATCTTTTCCTACCATATTCCGGTCTTCGAGAATATGAACGAAGTTCCCTGTACCTCTGCACTGTATGTGAAACCGTCGACGGAGTTGTATGCAACACCCGAGCCACATAACATAAGCTGCGCTCATCCTCTTCCAACGCGACTGCTCTAACGGCGTTTATGGGGCTTAACGGCATCTTAACTCTCTTAAATGTTGTTTAAACCTGAGTTTAATAACACAGAATTCCATTATACACAAAAAAAAGAAAACAATGATGTAACTTTGCATTGACTGCTTGTGTTTAGGATTGTAAATTTTAATGGCACAGTAATACATAGAGGGTGAGGGACAGGAAGTGGCAAAGAGTATCTCACAAACCACCCAATGGCTATACGTACCTTAACAAAATATGAATTAACACTTGCCTAACAGAAACAGGTTCATAGACGCAGACAGTAATGTTATAACTTGTATCATATATATTATTGTATTTGTGGTGTTCAAAACACATTAGATTGTGTCACTTTCATTATACAGTAAAACCTGGCTCAAACGTACCCTCTATAAAAAGGAAACCTGCACAAACAAAATATAAATTTGGAAACGGGATGATTTTCTATGTAAAATAATACTTTAAAACGGAAATCTGCCTAACGCGAAAACGGAATCATTTTTGCGTACCATTTAGATGAAAAAAACCTGTGTTGTTTGTCTTGTTTTTTTTTTCTTATTATGTATTTTCTGTATGTATATATGTAAGACACCTGTAATTGGAAGCCTGTTGGTGGTGGATTTAAATAAATAAATAACACTACTCAACAAATTTGAACTTTTTTCCATAACATTAATAAAATAGGCTGATCTTAATTATTTTGCATGTGCTGAACAAGAAAATGACAATGAAAAGTTCGTTATCACGTCACGTTTTTGTGTTATAGATACTTACTTGATACATTGAAAAATCAGGATTTTTTTACCTATTAAAAATTACTTTGTTCTCATTTCTTGTGTCAAAATTTCCTAGGGTACCTTAAATATGATAAAACTGATAAACCAATAACTGACCCGCTATTAAGATATAAAAACCACTCTTCGTCCTATAAAATAGAGAAATATAAGAAAGTACCTTCACTTTTTCTCTTATGAGAACTGGAATCTTCCCTTTTTAAAATCTAGCAATAATCGCTCATCATCGCTGGATCCCATATTTGTTGATACCGTTGCTCCATTGTAGCAATGTCTTGGTGAAATCGCTCTCCCTGTTCATCACTTACAGTCCCCAAGTTCTCAGGAAAGAAGTCCTAATGTGATTGTTAGAAGTGGATCTTCAGTGACATATTCCAGGCCATTTTTTTTTTTTTTTTGTAGTTTCTTAGTCTATAATTATGTCTCGTGACGGGAATATTGTACGAAATGGAAATATAAAAGTAGGAAATTTATCCTCTGAAGACGTTGAAAAATTCAAATACCTGGGAGCAACAGTAACAAATATAAATGACACTCGGAAGGATATTAAACACAGAATAAATATGGCAAACGCCTGTTATTATTTGGTTGAGAAGCCTTTATCATCCAGTCTGCTGTCAAAAAATCTGAAAGTTAGAATTTATAAAACAGTTATATTACCGGTTGTTCTTTATGGTTGTGAAACTTGGTCTCACTTTGAGAGAGGAACATAGGTTAAGGGTGTTTGAGAATAAGGTGCTTAGGAAAATATTTGGGGCTAAGAGGGATGAAGTTACAGGAGAATGGAGAAAGTTACACAACACAGAACTGCACGCTTTGTATTCTTCACCTGACATAATTAGGAACATTAAATCCAGACGTTTGAGTTGGCCAGGGCATGTAGCACGTATGGGTGAATCCAGACGTGCATATAGAGTGTTAGTTGGGAGGCCGGAGGGAAAAAGACCTTTGGGGAGGCCGAGACGTAGATGGGAAGATAATATTAAAATGGACTTCAGGGAGGTGAGATATGATGATAGAGACTGGATTGATCTTGCTCAGCACACGGACCTATGGCGGGCTTATGTGAGGGCGGCAATGAACCTCCGGGTTCCTTAAAAGCCAGTAAGTAAGTAAGTAAGTAAGTAAGTAAGTTTCTTAGTAACGTCTCTATTAATTAGCGATAATTTTCTGCTTTGTGATTCCCTAAAACCCCTTTGATGCAAAAGATTTCCATGCTGGTAATTTCTTGGGGTTAAGTTTTTTCTAAAAAAAATCCTGCCCTTAAAAAGTTTTCCAATTTGTGGACTGACAAATATGCCTTCTTTTAATTTAGCATCACTGATTTTAGGGAACAGAGTCTTTAAGTGTTGAAAGGCTTATCCACTCTTATCTAAAGCTTTTTACAAAATTTTTAATTAGCCCTAGTTTTATATGCAGTGAAGGAAGAAGTGCCTTTTTCACGTTGCACTAGCGGAGGATATTTAATAGGATGTTTACCAGGAATATAACCTCGTCTGATAGGCCAGTTCTTCACCACATAATGTTGTGCTGTTGTTCGACTGTCCCACAAATATAAAAAACAACATAACTTAGTAAATCCTCCTTGTAATCCAAGCAACAAAGCTATTACTTTCAAATCTCCACAAATTGCCAAGTGATGTTCATTACAATATACTGCATTCAATATTAGTGACATGTATTCATAAGTTTCTTTCATAGTGACTGAATCAGCCACTGATGGAAGGTTTTGTAGTGCCATTTGCAATAAAACTGCTTTTAAGATTAGTTTTGATGAAACGATGAACAGTCTCCATTCTTTGAATTATATTGAATATCTAATATTCATCCATAAGCCTGTTCACATTTTTGCAGGCACAAACAGAATTTTCCATTTCAAAATAACTAGTCAGTTTATCGTTTCGTTTTGGAAATCTTGGTAGGCTATCTTTTGCTAATAAGTCCCATTTTTGTAGTCTAGAACCTAATAGTTCAGCGTGTTGCTTGGAAATACCTAAATCCCTAACTAGGTCATTAAGTTCTGCCTGTCGTATCAGATGTGGTGTTTTATGAAGTTCGGGAATATAGGTGGGATCAGCGGATGTTGAAGGGTAGTCTGAGGATTCTGATAGTTTGTGTTCCTCTGGAATGACTGGAGGGATAGGGACAGGAAATTCAGGAGAATGTGGCACGGGTATTATGGCTGGTGGGAAATTGAGATACACAATTTTATCTTTAGTTTTCCTTGAATATCCCTGTGGTTTGTTAATTAAGAAGTAACAATCTTCCAGATGAGTGGTGGGCTGTCGCCAAATCTTTGGAACAGCAAAAGATATGTTATTTTTCCCCCGCAACCACTCTGGTAACTTCACGTAACATGTTACACAACACACCTGTGGTGCCCAATTTTTGTCTTGTTCACCAACTTTATAGTCAAAATACAAGTAATATGCCTTTTTTACATTGTCTGTTACCGTATTTATCGACGTTGTGATTTCAAAGTTAATTCCCCACAAACACAGTAGAAACTATTTGGAAATTTTTACAGGAACGACGATTGCTATCCATTTACAGAATAACTAGTATCGCTCACAACACTTCCACAATCAGAACTAATCGCTAAATTGTTCATTTCTTGTCTAATGATACAACAGCGACCGTATTTCCTCCTTTCCCTTAGTCAGTTATAGCCAGCTGTGACCTACCCTCCGTGCAGCTGCATAATAAGGGTAATAAAACAATAAACCATCGCTAAGGGTAACACTCATTCAACCCACAAGAGTGAAAGTATGTTTCAAATGGTACCGTAAAAGAACGGAAATAATATATAATTGTGTAAAAGATCTACGTTAAAGAAAAGAACCTCTTTCAAAGTGGCTAGGTTTTAACACATTTTTATACGATTCGCTAACTAAAAAATATAAGTTTCTGAAAAAATGTGACGTGTAGGTACTTTTTCAATGCCATATTCGTAATCAGGACATAAAAATTATATAAAAATGGTTATTCTTGTCCATGTTATGCAAACCTTGTTGAGTAGTATAATTTTAAGCGTAACTGTAATTCTTTAATTTTGCGATAATACTATACGAAGAATGACATTTTTTTTTGTGTTACTGTACATGCAATGGTCTGGAACACTTTCTCTATTCTTTGTCAGCCGTCGGGGGTGAAGCTTCTCTAAAATGTCACTATTGTGTGCTTATTGTCAAGGACCTCCTGTGCCGCTATTTCTTCCAACCCTCTTGCATTTTCTTTCATTTATTCTCAGTTTTGTGCTAACAAGCCAATACAGTGATAAAAGGACAGTGCGAGTAGAATAAAACTGTGAATAATTGTATTGTAGTGTCAATTTAGTTTCACATTTCCGTTTATTTATTCTGAGTTTTATGTTAATATGTCAATGCAGTGCTAAATAACAGTGTGAATAAAGTAAAACTGTACGATTTAATAAAAAAACTTAGATGTCCAGTTCTATCATGGAAGAGTGGCTTCATAATTTTAATGGAGCAAAGAAACGTCAAGGTCGTGAGGTCATATTGTTTTTGGACAATGCTACCTGTCATCCAAGGATTGATTTGTCAAACGTAAAGTTAATCTATGTCGTGCGCCGGCCTCCGTTGACATTGCTGGGATTCCAGGTGGAGAGAGGGGAAACGGGAGTGAATGACAGGTGATGACGAAATTTGTGGTGGGGTTTATACGATGATGTAGGAAGAAAATACTTCGATACAGATATAGTTGTTTATTTGAAACAATCAGTGTCCTTCTCCTGTTCGTGGGCAGGGGAAACGGGAGTCTTTGAGAAACTCTAGAATATTGCCGTTTTTGGCCCTGTGACTCTGGCTGAAGCTAACTTGAAAGCGTGCTGTTGTCATGACTGAGAATATTCGAGAGGAGTAACGGGAGTGCCTGGGTAGAAACGAAGACAAGACTAGAGAGAGAGAGAGAGAGAGAGAGAGAGAGTAGCGAGGGGGCTGGTATGAAGTGAACGGGCTAGCAACGTAGAAAAGAGAGAGGAGAAGGTTCAAATGCCGATTTAACTACACGATTTATGTAGTCATATATATTTATCTGTTATTTACGTCATTTTATCATTTTTTTGCAGTTTTTGAAGTGAATTTCGGAACGATGCCAGCAACTAACCAAATAGCCTGAATTCAAGTAACTCAAATATTCGTTATCATGTATATTAGTGCTTAGGTCTCCGATCATGCCCAGTGTCTTACATCTGAGACTTAAGAATATTCTATCGTCTCATTCTTTTTTGGGGAAACTGTACATCTATTACAGGCTGTACATCTCACGTAATCATAGGTATCAGAAGAAGAGGAATTGTTTGTATGCAGCTGAAGTCTGACTATTGTAATATGTAGCTAGTGGGCGATGTATGCAATGAAGGGGGAAAGGAACTGGCCACCCTATCCCATTACCTCCTGGTCTAGTTGCCTCATAAGTGATGCCTTCTTTGTGTCACTTGTGAAGTTCAGACCTGTCTTCGGACAGTTGACTAAACAACAATAAATTATAGTTACTGCTTATCAGCAGCGAGCCGATGCAACCCTCAACATAGCTTAAAAGATACAAATAGAATTACTCTTAATAATGCAACATGCATAATGATCTTATTTTATTTCATATATATCATACCCTACGCTCTCACAGACGCTATGTCCTCTTCACTGAAGCTATGCAAT
Organism: Periplaneta americana; assembly: GCF_040183065.1. Taxonomy (NCBI): domain Eukaryota; kingdom Metazoa; phylum Arthropoda; class Insecta; order Blattodea; family Blattidae; genus Periplaneta; species Periplaneta americana. The sequence goes on from NC_091117.1 coordinate 107,686,704, forward strand.
GACAATATCTTGAGATGCGCAACAAATATAACAATCTATATATATAATTTGAACTGGTAATGGAAATTACGGGAAAACGGCTGAACGGATTTTAATGAGTGACCCCTCATTTTCATGCCTGGCATCCAAAGTTTTTCGGAAAAGTAGTAGTTTTCAGTGAAATGTCAATTTTCCTACATAATTTTCCTATTTTCCAAAATCCATCTGTTGTCAGTTTTGAGAAATAAGTTTACTGAATCACGGCCGACTTGATTGAATTTCAGAACAAAACACACACTACAATAAACAATAGGCTATTACACGAAGGCCATTACCTGCAGGATTGCCGACATATTTAGAGCTCAATTCAATTTGTTATTAAAAACTGATTCTGCAGTGTATAATTTTCTGAGTACAGCTGTGTATTGGATATTCAAATCTACGAAACTTGAGGTCGTTTGATGACAATTACCATTAGAAATTAAATATTATTGTAGTTAATATCATGATGCATCTATTTTTCATTAATTGTACATAATACTGATGCTATATTGATGATATGAAAGTGAAACTTTTGTGGTTATGTAGGGAATATCTTAATTTAGATCTTCATTTCTATAATTTACTGAGTGCCTGCTATATATAACTACAAAACTTAAGTAAGATAATAATATTTTTATTAAAAATCGAATATTTTTATACTTATTAACCCAGTGGGGTTGGGTCTTTTTCATATACTTAATGGCGGTATAGTGTAGATATTGATATGTGTCATTGTCTTCAGTATTGGCTCGAGAGAGAGCAAAAATTACAGTTCCTAAGGAAAGATAAAAAGGTATTACTTAGTGATAAAATAAGAGGCTTAGAAAATTTTGTAGTCTCCAGATCATTTCAGCAAGATCTCTTAGTAGGATAAAATGATTTTACGCTCTACATTTCAAGTTCTACTTGCAGCAGCTATACGAAAATGCTATTGTTCGAAAGCTTAGCAAACCTGACATTTTTTAAAACTTTTGCCTACAATCCACAATGACCTGAAATATCTACTGCTTTCGTCCTGACATTGATACTTGCGTTTTCGCGTTGAAACTCAAAAACTGAAGTTGGATAGGTTCAATAAAAAGTATTTGGCCTAAAAAATCAATTCAGAGGGAGTATGTTTCATTATCATGGAAGCAAATAACTATCAAAAAGACAAGTATTCTTCATTGAAAATAAATCTGAAAAATTTTTATTTGAACATCTAACGAACTTAGTTTGCAGGAGTATTTGCTGCACAAGCCACTAGTATTAATCTAAAAAAGCACATTCGGATTTCTTGCTACAACCGCTTTTGTTAACATTATGTATTAGTAACAGTGATATAAAATAAATTGAAGTCTTAAAAAAATATTAACCCAATAACAAAATTCAGGCGCCACATAATAGTAGTTTATGAGAGATTAAAAATAGATTTTATGCGCCTCAGGCGATAATTTCCACGAGCGCATAAGATCTGTTTACTGTCGTGTACTAGACAATATTTTATCCATTACTGACTGGTATCTAAATTTAAATTTGAATTTAAATTATACGTCTTTTGTTTGTAATGTGTTGTTTGTGAAGAAGTTATAAACGAAATCAAATGTATGGATTTTACGGTTGCTTATGTGTTGGTTGTCATGGAAAAACTTTTAATTCATTGCAATTCAATGCTGTGAATAAAGACATTGTTTAGATTGCTAAGGACGATGAAATAAAGACCAGTTTAGGTATCAGTCATAGAGCTCTATATAGAGCTCTAATCAGTCATGGATAAAAATGTTTAGTCGTCATGGCTAATACGTAAAATACCGGTACATCTAGATGCCACTCAGCCACTCTGTAATTACGGGCAGGACATTCTTACTCAGTTTTTTAACTTAAAATGCTATATTACTTTAAATAATGCAATGTAACCTTTCATGTTTGAATTTTTCAAATGAAGCATATCACCCTACATAATGCATATTGTTTAACTTCTTAAACTTTATTAATGTACTTTGAGATAATATTTTCAGAACTGAAGGGGTGAGAATGATATAGTCCAAGTCACAAAGACAAAACTTTACAGGAGAGCGTACTGAAAGTTAATGCTACTGTTTTTTTCTCTCTATGAGGGCGGGAGAGGAACATCCCTGTGCACGCGACTTGAGGTCTATTGTGCGCCTCTGGGATGAGTTGCAAGCCCACCGACTCCACCTACGCCGAACCGACCTAACCTCTAACACCCTAACGACCAGTCCCGCCATCCTTTCAAAATCCGTGTACCATTCCACCCCAACAGCCCCACCCCACATTCCCCCTCAAACGGTCTGAGGTATAAGCCCCCTCTCCCGTCTCTGCAATGGTATGCTACTGTATTAGATGCGGTATTATAATTTCCTCAGCGCATATTTGTGTTATTTGCTGAGTAAATTTTATAATATTTTAGTAGTAGCTTCCCCATATATGTAAGACATTTACATTTATTTATTAATTTACACTTATTTATTAAAATAACTACTGTTAAAAATGACAAAAAACATACATTCTGAGGTTATGTAACTGATACCTTTTCCGATTATCAGTTAGACAGTTTTTAAATTGAGAAAATGAACTCTCATCGTCACATGATGTTATCGGTGCAAATTTATAATATAAAATATTGTGGCTGCATTTGTCTCCTGGTGCACCACCTCTATGACTGAAAGCGATCACAATGAACTCGACATACAAACATACGTGCGCTCCTACATAACACAAAGCAGAGCTCATAGAGATCTTGTAACCTGCTTGTGCCTTTGACTGATATCATTATTTTATTTATTTATTTATTTAATCTGACAGAATTAAGGTCATAAGGCCTTCCCTTCCATCCTACCAGGTAGCACATATAAATACAAGAAAAAAAAAACATAAAAATTCAAACACTGATGAAAATAATACAAATTACATTTAAAGTCCTATACAGGGTCAACAGGGTCAAAAGAACACTATATATAGCTCTTATCGAGCTAATACAAGGAAAAAAAAGAAATAAAACAAAGATAGCAATGATGATAGTGATAGTAGTAGTAGTAGTAGTAATAATAATAATAATAATAATAATAATAATAATAATAATAATAATAATAATCATAAATACATTACATATTAATTGTCAATTTTACAACAGCATAGTTGCAATATTTATTACATAACATGGATTAAGCCGAAGTTGCGCAACCTAACAGGTGTTCAAAACGCAATTCCATGAACTAGACTGTGATTCTTTAATTAATTTATATTTTAATTTTGATATTGTCCGACAGTCTCTGTCATGGTCAGGGAATGGAATCGATATGCTGAAAGACGATGAGTAGAAGGATGTTCTGTGCAGAGAATTCCAGAGGCGTGGAATCGATATGCTGAAAGACGATGAGTAGAAGAATGTTCTGTGCAGAGGAATAGAGAAAAGGTACATGTTCCGGGTTCGAGATAGTGAAAGGCAAACAAAACGAGATGTTAGGTAAGAGGATGTGGAGGTGTGGATGATTTTAAATAGTAATAAGAGGGAGCTGAAGAATATTCTTTCTTTAAGTGGATTCCAAGACAACAATTCTAGTGACGGTGTTACATGATCGAATTTTCTAATGTTACAAACGAAACGAACGCAGATATTGTGAATACGCTGTAGTCTATAGAAATGAACTCGCATAAAAAAAAAAAAAAAAAAAAAAAACATTTTGGACTGTATCATTCTCACTCCATCAATTTGTTACGAATGGGACAAAATTTGGAAAAGCGTTTTTGTGATAAATGTCAAATCAAATATGTTCTCTTCTTCTGTTATTGTCAGAATTTTAATATCGATATTAATGAAGAAATGGAGGTTTAAAAAATGATAAATCATTTTTTCAAGACCCTTACAATACGTATTCACCTAGCAGAATAACTAAATAAAAGTTGCTGGTAGTGTCACGGTAGGGACACAAAGGTAAAGTTTAATTTTGAAATCATTTTCCTTTTTTCATTTCAACAAATCTTACTTACAGCTCTTTAAATAGTAAATTTCCCCTGTTATTGTCCACTTTAGATGCTCACAGTATGGAGGCAGCTGATCTCTATGCACCACATAGTAGCCTACATAATGTTGAAACCATGTGATAATTTTAGAAAAAAATTGGTTACATGACACTGACACAAACTAATTAAATTTATACATCATACAAAGTTTTGAAGTGTTGAAACCTTAAAATAATAATAATAATAATAATAATAATAATAATAATAATAATAGTAATAATATTATTATTATTATTAAATAATAATAATGAAGATAATAACTTATGGCATAGGAAGATTCTTAAGCATTGTTATTATTATTATTATTATTATTATTATTATTATTATTATTATTATTATTATTATTATTATTAAAGTTACGGGTTTCAATTTGACTACTCATACGTAAGGTTTTCTTCAACTTTTTTTAGGTAAATATTTCATTATTTTATGGAATGTCCGTAGTTTATATCTAATTGAAGGTGAAATTAACAATAATTGAAAAAAAAAAAAAAACATAAATCCCAGTACAAACTTAATATAAAACAAATTATATTGATTGCATGCTTTACGAGTCTCTACACAATATTATAATGAAAGACTGTAAACATTTTAAGTGTCTGAAATGAAACATTTTACCTTCTTTTTTCATAAAACACATTTTCTTCTTTCGTAATGAAGTGCTCGCCACAAAAGTCTTCTTTAGAGAACTGATCTCCAAGCTCCTAGGATTGTTTTGTTGTCGCATGTTCACTGAACAGCAAACTTGAAATGTGTAAGTAGGGTTGGATTTCGCTGAGCTATGCTCCATACATATCTACAATGTTGCGGAATTCATGTCTAGGTGTCCAAACGAAGGACTCTAATTACGAGGTACCAACCAGTCTTCGAACTTCTGACTAAACTTACATACCATATCCATACAATCACTTAAACGTTCACGCAATTATAGAAATTCTGTGAATACCCTGTCATCTTTTTTTTTCATATTTGTCTATCGGCAATGGAGATCTGTGTGGAAAATTTTGACATGACCTCATAAAACAGTTTCCTTGCAAGGCATTCCATCGTTACCGCGTGATTTTAAGACTTTATTAATGTCTCTTTTTAATTGCAGACGTTATCAAACAGTTATGACTTGATAGATAATAATGGAGCAATGGTGGAAAGTAAATTATAAAGAAAGTGAAGTTCTCGATTAGACCGCTCCACAGCCTCTCTGTCCATCACAGACGACAGACGCTGTGAGGCCGTTAAGTACAGCAGGTCCCGTTTTCTACCTCCAAGATGCCAATTCGCATGTCACCAGTCGAGAGTAGACAGTTTTTTTTAGGAGAACTGGTAGATTATTTATGAGGCATTTCAGAGTAGGCCGAGAGCAACAGACGTCCATTACATGACAGAGGTCCGTGGCAGAGTCGTGCATAAAGGCCCAGCCCACGATCTGCTTTATCACTGCAGCCCAATGGCACTAAACAGTGTCGCACGTCACCCTGCATCACCGCACGGGTAGCGACGGACTGCTTGTGGAGCGGTTTAGTGCGGTGGACTTGTTTGTATCAAAGCATGAGCCCAAGTTTCCGCTTCTATCAGTTACTTATGAATTGAGTAGACGCGGGTTTGTGCTTGTGTGTACGGTTCGATCAACGATCAGCTACTGTTTCAAGCGTTTTCGTTTTTGATTTGTTTTTCAAGATGAGTCCAAATAATGGTGCATCGCAAAGAAAATACAGTCTCTGTGAGACTGCTATTACGCTATCAAAATTCTTTGACAAAGAATATTATGATAAAATATTTCATCAAAGATCTTTGATAAAAGATAGAATTTTGGGTATATTACACTACATAAAATCGTTTAAAAAACCTTTCATAAAAGATTTTATCAAACGTAACCTAAAATTAGGAACAAATCTCTCTAACACTTGTTCCACAACAATGAATATGTGTTCCGTGGATTTGTTGAAACTGATATTTACGCCTTAAAAGTTTATGATTTGTGTATACTAATATTTACGCGTTAAGTTTACAACGCTATGAATAAAGAACAGTATTATGCTTGTTTAGCTAAAATTGGTTCAATTATTACAATATGCATGTTACTGAGAAAGAAACGCCTTTGGATTAAACTCCTGATCACAATACAAATATGTGGTCAGGGGTTAAACCGTGGATTGCAAAACGTGATAAGTGAAGTATACATCAGAACTTACTGAAAGAGCTACAATGAGAGAACTTGAAAAGTTATACAAATTATTATAAAATATTACTTACATACAAATGGCTTTTAACGAACCCGCAGGTTCATTGCCGCCCTACATAACCCCGCCATCGGTCCCTATCCTGTGCAAGATTAATCCAGTCTCTATCATCATATCTCACCTCTCTCAAATCCATTTTAATATTATCCTCCCATCTACGTCTCGGCCTTCCCAAAGGTCTTTTTTCCCTCCGGCCTCCCAACTAACACTCTATATGCATTTCTGGATTCGGCCATATAATAATAATACTATATTATAACCATGATTTATTTACATTTCATTTCCTTCAAACTCCGAAATCAGAATTTTTGTGGTAGCAACAGTCCAGTTATATTTGCGTTCTGCATATTTTTTTCACGGTATAGAAATCTTTTATCAAAGATAACAAGCTGAACTTACATTTTATGAAAGATCTTTTATGAAAGAAACGTTTATAAAAGAAAACCCATTACGCTGTCATATATTTTATAATGTATACTAGTGGCTTGTGCTGCAACTGCTGCAAACTAAGTTCATTAGACATTCAAAGAAACATTTTTCAGATTTATTTTCAATGAAAAATACCAGATGTTGTGAAAGTTATTTTCTTCCATAATAATGAAATACACTCCCTCTGAACGGTTTTTTTTTATCCCAAATACATTTTCTTGAATCTATACATGTTCAGTTTTTTAGTTTGAACGCGAAAACGCAAGTGACAATGTCAGAACGATCAGTGAGTTAATTATGTGGGAGTAAAGCAATAGCTAATTCAGGTCATTGTGGATTGTAGTTGAAAGTTAAAAAAAATGTCAAGTTTGCCATGTTTTCGAACAATAGACATAGCATCTTGGTATAGCTGCTACATGTTTCGTGAACTACTTTGAAATGTAGAGGGGTAGAATCATTTTATCCTGCTAATAAACCTTGTTGAAATGATCGGGAGACTACAATACTTTGTAGCCTCTTAGTTTTCCTTAGGAACTGTTATTTTTGCGCTCTCTCGAGCCGATACTGAAGAGAATCACGCATTTAAATATCTACACCACACCGCCATTAAATATATGAAAAAGAATCAATCCCACTTGATTACTAACTATAAAAATATTTTATATTTGATAATATTAGCTCACGTAAGCTTCGTAGTTTTCAGTAACATATACTATATATACTAGGACTGGGGACAGAGCGGTTCGGTTCGGAGCAGATACTGTGACGTCATTACTCGGTTGAACCAAGTACAAATTTGTGGCGGCAGATTTAAAATTTAGATAGATTGAGTCGATTTTAGAACGTACTTTGAAAGTGAAAGAAAGTGTATTTTAAAATCGTTGTAGTAAAGCGCTTTCGCTTTGCCAATTGACGAGAAAAAAGTGCTTCTCTTCATTGCAAAATGGCGGTTTCAAATTTCATCTGCGTGATTACAACTATTTGCGGAGTTATTTTGTATGAAAGGCCTATTTAACTTTCAGTGTTGTTATATATGACCAGACATCGGATTCTAGGGCAAATGCCTATTTTGTTTCTTTAGGAGAAAAGTAAAAATAATTATTAATATTTGTGTTTCATGGAAATTGAAAGGTATTCAAAGAGTTTTATAGTGCCCTAAAATGCCCTAAAACGGTTATTAGAGCCTAATTTGTTAATATTCGCCTAAAAATGCCTAACTCACTGTAAAGTTTCGCATTTTACTCTTACTTTTTATAATTTATACATGCATTCACTGCGAAATTTAAGGCATTTAAAAAGTGGAAAGTTTGCTTCACACCGGCCATGAAACCATTGATAAAGGAAACAAAATGTTTTGAATCTCACGACACTCGCAATAGATTTCACCGAATTTAACATGTTTGAGGCATAAATGCCGACAAAGAACCAACCTTAGTTTTGAAGCAGGCAACAATCACAACATGTGCTGCTACCGATTCAGAGATATACTATACTATAAAAATGACTGTTTTCGGTCTGAAACCGATTAGCTGTACTGCCCTTCAGAGTGTCATAAAATCACAATTTTTGGAGAAAGAGTGTTTTTGAAATATTTATGAAAAGTCGTAAAACTGCGAATTAGTAGGGTAAACCGTTACAAAATATTTAAAAGAATGGCCCTCCTAGTGTTAACACTACCAGGAAATGCAACAATAAGTGGAACTTTGTATTTTTGTCCAATTGAATCTCAATAACAACGGTTCATTTGAATGCTCGTTAACAGTTGCTCTTTCCCTCACCTTATTTGTGTTGAGAAGTTTTGAGCGGTAGGACGTTTTCCTGTGAAGTTTAACGCGATAATGGCGAAAAATATAAGTGCAAAATCTACATTGATCCGGCAATGGCTAACAGAATATTCAGAATTCACTTATGATGGAAAAGTAATATTCTGCAAGATTTGTAGCAAACAGGTATGTAACAATAGTTGAAATATATAAATTCTATTAATTTTAATGAATAGGCCTATAATATTTATACATTGACTGAGCTATCCTGAGGTATAATTCTTTTTAAGACCACTACACTTTAACCTTTTAAATTCCGATAGTTAAAGTATTTGATTGTTCGAACCCACTAACTTTGTGATAGAAATACGGCAATACAACAATTAGGATTTTATTTTAATTCAGTTTACTTTACATTTTTAGATTTCGCAAGAAAAGAAGTGCCACCTAAAGCAGCATGTGCAAGGAGCGGCTCATAAGGCTAAAGCTCAGCAGAAAAATCAACTGCCACAAACTTTACTAACGCAGCCTACTTCATCCAATCTCAGCAGCAATTTCTATGCTGATTTAACCAGAGCGTTTGTTGCTGCTAACATTCCCTGGAATGCATTTGAAAATCCGGTTTTAAGACAGTTTTTACAAATATACTGCAAACAAAATATCCCATCTGAGTCGACCCTAAGCAAAAATTACTTAGACAGAATATACAATGAAACTTTAGCTTCCATTCGGGAGGATATAGGTGATTCTTACATATGGGTCTCTGTGGATGAAACCTCAGATCCTATGAATAGGTATATAGCAAATATGGTAGTAGGAAAACTTAGTCCTGATGGACCTTCGATTCCACACCTCGTATGTGTTAAGGAACTTTCGAAAGTGAATAGCCAAGCCATTGCTTATTTTGTAAATAAAGGCCTACAGTCTTTATACTCAGGTAATATAGACGATTCTAAAGTTCTGTTGTTTTGTATTGATGCTACCTCATACATGGTTGCTGCAGCTCCACTTCTTAAAACATTTTATCCTAACCTCACGCATGTAACCTGTCTAGCACATGGCCTTCACAGGGTTTCTGAAACAATCCGGAATGAATTTCCTCTTGTCAATTCGTTTATTTCTAACACAAAAAAATGTTTTTGTAAAGCCCCATCCAGGATTTCAATATTCAGAGAGAACTTTCCAGATATCCTACTCCCACCTCAGCCAGTTGTTACACGATGGGGAACCTGGATTCAGTCTCAATGGTGTATTATTCTAAGTATTTTAAAGAAGTGGTCACAGTTATTGATAAATTACCTGAAACTGATAGTGCAGCGTGTGTGAAAGCAGTGAAAGATTGTCTGAATGACTCACGAGTGAAAAACGATATTGCCTACATAACATCAAACTTTTCTTTCATACCTGCAAGCATTGAACAATTAGAACGTGAAAAACAATCTCTTTGTAGCCAAATAGCAATAGTAAAGGAAGCTCAAGTGAACATACATTCTGCTTTGGGCGAAACTGGGAAAAAAGTTAAAAATAAGTGGGACAACGTATTAAATAAAAATGTAGGATTTTCATTGTTGGAAAAAGTATCAAGAGTGATATCGGGGGAAAGTGTAAATGTTCCAGTAAGTATTGATGTTTCTATTGTACCTAATTTAAAATTTGCGCCTCTCACATCAGTTTCGGTTGAAAGAAGTTTTTCTGCTTTCAAAATGATTCTAAGTGACAAAAGGCAAAGGTTAACTGTGGAGAATTTAGAAAAAATTCTGGTGGTGTACTGTGCAGATAATTATAATAAAGTCTGAGCATGGAACTGAATTTCAATAACTTAAAATGAGTAATCTTGATATCAATAATCATTATTTCATTAGTTTCAATATATTAAATTTGTGCAGCTCTGTTTATAAATATAATATAGTATTCTTTTTTAATGTTTAAACATACTTTTTTGTGCGTATTTTAGTGTATAACTAAAAATTTCAGTGAAAGAAATAAGTATGATACCGTGATGTGCCTAAAATGCCTATTTTAATTAAAATAGAGCCTAATTTTACAAATTTTGAGCTTATTTTAGGCGCCTAAAACTGCAATTTTTAGTGCCTAAAAATCCGATGTCTATATATGACAGACGAAATAAAATTGATAAAATAATTTATAATACTAACAGCTAATAAATTAACATTTGAGGTAAACGTTAAACGCTGCAGCCAAGTAAAAAAAAAAGATACAAAGAAACAGACTCCATGAAGCGCTGCCTAAAACACTTAAAAATAACACACAGAATTATTTACTATTACGGAAAGTGGATAAAATAATCAATAAAACGTGGAATCTTAAACTGAAGAATATAATGTTTAATGTTTTTTTTTTTTAATGTTATGTTTTATTTAACGACGCTCGCGACTGCAGAGGTTATATCAGCGTCGCCGGTTGCGCCGGAATTTTGTCTCGCAGGAGTTCTTTTAGATGCCAGTAAATCTACTGACATGAGCCTGTCGCATTTAAGCACACTTAAGTGCCATCGACTTGGCCCGGGATCGAACCCGCAAATCATAATGTTTATTTATTTTATTATATTACTAGCCTTCAATACAACCATGTTCTCTTTGGTAAAGAGTAATATTATTGATAAATTAAAGTAATTAGTAACATAATTCGTAGAAATAAATACAAATAAAATGATGACTGATGAGGTAACACAAATCCAATAAACACAAATAGAAGAAAAATATAATGCACTTCCTTTTTAACATATTTTAATATTAATCAAACACTCTAATATCATAATGATGATAATAATAATAATAATAATAATAACAATAATAATAATAATAATATATTATTATTATTATTTACAGTAATATGGTCAGACTGCCAGTGTTCATTAGGCCCACTTCACAGGTCATATAATAGGATGAACTCCTCTTCAATACTAGAGGCCTTTCAGCCCGTCTCGGGGATAAGGAAATAATTTGTCCTGCAGCAGAAAATATTTAAATACAACAGTACCTATGTTGTTGTCTGCTAGAATTAAGTAAAACACGTGAACTCTGTTTGAACGTTTGAACTGACCGGTGCCGGCTACGGTTAACCGAGTAACTTCGGTGCTCCGCTGCCAAGCACATAATCCGAAAGAACCGAGTAACTCAACAGTTCTACTCGCTCCGTCCCCATCTATAATATATTGTGACAGCTACACTGGGGTTCGAACGCGTGTCCGTTGGTCGCTTAGGTGTGGCGGCGAGGGGAGCGTCTGGATGCTGAGAGGGTAGAGGGGCGGTGTTCTACGGGGACGCGGCGAGGGGAGGTTGCGCGCATCTGGTGCTTGCCGAGAGTGGAAGGAAGCAAACTGCTACGTGCGGAGTGAAGGGGGGAACGGATCCTCCCGAATCGTCCAGAAGTCCGTCGAAGTGGAAATCCAGATTATTCGAGAGTAGAATCTTTCGCGAACTCTCCAGAAACTATAGTTTGGTTATAAAAGAGAAGACGCAAGTTACTCAGTCAGTCAGTCAGTAAGCCAGTGTTGTTACAGCCAGTGGACAGCAAGCAGCCAGTCTTGTGTAGCACTGCTTGACAACTTCATCTGCCGATTCGGGGTGTCCCGGGAATTGCATAGCGATCAGGGGCGCAACTTCGAATCCAACCTGATGGGAGAGTTGCTCGACCGTCTGGGGGTGCATAGGAGCTCCCACGTTGTACTTCTGCATGGCTCCCCTGCTGCGTGTCCTTAGTCCGCGACTGGCTGCACAGGTGTCGCATCTTCGGCACCATTGTTCCGTGTCGGTTCTCTGATGCAACCAGTAGAACCTCTGCCTTAACTTGTCCAGTGTCTTGTAGGCTCCCAGGTGGCCTCCAGTCACTCCAGCATGAGTCTCCTCTAGAACTTCCTTCACCTTGCTCTTGGGCAGGATAAGTTGTTCTTTTCGGGCCGACTCCCAAATTCTCTTCAGGATACCGTCCTTGACAGTGAAGGATTCCCACTGGGCCCAGTAGCTCTTGTAAGTGGTGCTACAGTTGGCGATATCGGCCCATACTGGCCTCCGGCCGGACTCCACATCACGCAGTAACTGTCCAATGTATGGGTCCTCCAGCAGCTCCCTCCTTATGGCGGCGTTATCCCATCCGGGGCTCGGCTGGACGGCAATTACTCGGACTGCGTGGGCGCCATCTCGCTCTTCTACTTTTAGGCAGGGTTTGCAGCCATCCGGGCATGGGCGTCGTGATAAGGCATCAGCCTTGGAATGTTTCTTCCCTTGGCGGTGTTCAGAGGTGAAGTTGTACTCTTGCAGACGTTGAACCCAACGGGCGGTCTGCCCCTCCAGATTCTTGAAGCCCAATAGCCAGGTGAGTGCAGAATGGTCTGTCCTCAGATGGAATTCTTGGCCATACAAATATTTGTGGAAATGCTTCAGGGCTTCCACAATGGCAAGAAGTTCCCTACGTGTTACACAGTAGTTTCTCTCAGCCTTGGATAGTGTTCGCCTGAAGTAGGCAATCACCCTCTCTTGCCCGTCCTGTTTCTGAGTGAGTACTCCGCCGATGCCTACGTTGCTGGCGTCCGTGTCGAGCGTGAACTTCCTTCCAGGGATGGGGTATCCCAGTACACGAGCAGTGCAGAGCGTCTCTTTCGGTGACAGGAAGGATGACTCCGCCTCGTCCGTCCATAGGAATTGTTTCTCCTCGGTCAGCTGGTTTAGAGGCTTACCGATGTTGGCGTACCCAGCTACGAACGTTCTGTAATGAGTGCAGAGGCCGAGAAAGCGACGCAACTCCTGCTTGTCCCTCGGTCTCGGCCATCCTCTGACGGCTTGTAGCTTCTCCGGGTCCGTGGCCACTCCGTTGGTCCATACTACGTGCCCCAGGTAGCTGACCTTCTGGAACAGATGACATTTTTTCGGGTTCAACTTCAGCCTGGCTTGTCGCAGTCTCTCGAACACTTTCCTCAGGTTCGACAGCTGTTCGCCGAAAGTCTTGCCGACCACGATGACGTCATCAAGGTACAGCAAACAGGTGTCGTATGTCAGGCCTCTCATTACGGACTCCATTAGTCTCTGGAATGTAGCCGGGGCGTTGCAGAGGCCGAACGGCATACCGGTGAACTGCCGTAGTCCCTGGCCTGTAGAGAATGCCGTTTTCTCCTTGTCCTCCGGATGTAGCGCCACCTGCCAGTATCCTGACTTGAGATCCAACGTCGAGAACCACTCTGCTCCGGCCAGGGTGTCCAAGGTGTCGTCAATTCGTGGAAGGGGAAAGCAGTCCTTCTTGGTGACGTCAGTCAGTCTTCTGTAGTCCACGCAGAAACGCAGGTCCCCATTCTTCTTCTGCACCAGCACTACAGGTGATGACCAAGGGCTGTCGGATTCCTCGATGAACCCTCTTGCTTTCATGCCCTCCAGTTGGCTGTCAATCTCCCTCTGTTTAGCTAGAGGGACGCGTCGAGCAGGTTGTCTGATTGGGCGTGCATTTCCGGTGTCGATGCGGTGCTGAACTTTCTCCGTTCTCCCATTGTCGTTTTTGGAAAGATTGAAGACGTCTTGAAATTCCGTCAGTAGATCGTGGACTTGCCTTCTTTATCTTTTGCTTTAATTCCCCGCCAATTCTCGAGCCAGCTCTTTCAGTGATGGGTCTAGATCTGGACGTGGTCGTTGACACTCCTAGTTATCTGCCAGAGACGTAGCAGACACCACCGGCTCGACGCTACCTAGTACAGTTCCACTAGGCACCTCCTTGTCCCGATTGGTGACATTCAGGATCCTCACCGGTACCACCTTCTGATTCGGGAGTCGGGATCTGGCCACATAAACCCCATCAATCGGAGTTGTTTGGGAATCGAGGAGCAGGTTTCTCTTAGGTTGTCCGTCCAGTCTTGCCGTCACCACCATCTCGCAGACTGCCGGGATTGTCACATGATTCTCCAAGGTGAGTCTGCTGGCCATGGGTTGGTCTTCGACGTCCCTCAGGAACACATCCTGACCAAAACGGAGGATACGGCGCCGGACGTCCACCGTCGCATCGAAGATCCGCATGGCGTCGAGTCCAGGATGATGTCTTCAGTGATGTTGGCGACGAACACCCACATCTCCAGTCTCCTCTTTCCCAAGGTCAAATCCAGGAAAATCTCTTTCTGGATGGGCGGGCTCTCGCCTGAGGCAGTATGTAGCTCATATCGGCGCAGCGGCGTCCTGCCAGGTAGGCCACGCACGACTTCATGTCTGGCGATGGTGAGCGACGCCCCGGTGTCTCCAGTACTCTGCATGGGCGGCATCTTATCCATCCGTCAGCAATCAGCCCATCGTCGCATCTTCTGTTAACCGTCTTCAAGATCAGCCGAGGAGATGGTGATGACGGCGCCGACGTGCCCCTCATCGCATCGGCCCCTTTTAGTTTTCCTGTTTGTGACCATTCCCGTAATTTCCATTACCAATTCAAATTATATATATATATATATATATATATATAATTTGATATATATATAATATATATATATAATTTGAATTGGTAATGTTGTTTTATAATATATATATATATATATATATATATATATATAGATTTTATAAAACATCTTTGTCAAAGAACTTTGATAGTATAATAGCAGCCAGGAAGACCTTCATCCCAGATACCGGACTTGAAAGCATGCATTCTAAAATACAGTCTCTCTAGAGAAAAAGTAGTAAAAGAGAACATCGCTGCTAGAGAGTTTAAAACAACAGAGTCGGATGCAAATTAAAGAAGTACCATAGAGACAGTTTTTAAATCTGTGTTCAACAGCAGTGGAAAATAATTTAATTTTGTAATGTGTCCGGTATGCAAGTAACTGTATGCTCATGCCACACGCCAAGCGAAAGCACAACCAATGTGTGCAAGCAGGAAAGCAGTAGAATGGGATCAACTGGTGCAGTCCTGTGGGCTTGGGTTGGAAGCCCAGTGCACTGGGCTAGGAAGCGGCCGCGTCCAGCAGTGTTGGTCTTGATTGGGCTGGGCTGCGGATGCATTAGGACTCGCAGTGCTGAGCTGTGGGCCAGTCTGCACGACTCTGGTCCGTAGCGTATCCCTGTTCCGTATAAGCAAATACTCTCTAACATTAATACTGGAAAGCTTTCCTGTTTAGCAATGCAAGCGGTGGCGAAAAGTAACAGTGCTGCCATCTAGCGGCTTGAAACGTTCGCACACTCCGTGCGTCATGCTGGGTTACGTGAGGAAAAGAGGAGAGGTGTGCATTTGATTTCAATAAGAAGCTGCAAAGCAATAAATAGTATACTTTAGAGTCACTTTGTTCATAACATTTTTAATTAATAACAAAGTACAAAGTTATTAGAATAGAAATGAATTGATAAATTCTCATATTTTCAAATTTGATGAAATTTAGTTGCGCATTACTTTAGCAGCTTTCATACATCGCTTGTTTTGTTTTTTAGCTGTATGGTTGTCCATTTTATTTTTGATGTAACAATTTATTAACACATTGAAATATTTATCAATGAAGACATTGGCACAGTCACTGCAAATGGACATGTTAACAGGGAGCACTACCATTTTAACTACTTCTTTTTTTACACCAATTCTAGTTTTACAAATAACATGATCGATTTCTTTGAAAACATCAGAACACAATTGGTTGAACATTAGAGAAATATCATTAGGGGGGGAAAAATTGAATCTTTACAGTATTTTTTATTTGCGATGTGTGTTGTTACGTCATCGTTGGGGTTTTCTTTACAAGATAAATTTCTTCGACAAATTTCGTGATTTATTCTGCTACACACCCAACCTGCAACATAAGCCCTTGCATTTTTTTGCAACACGGTTTCTTCATTTGTATGCTGTACATTTTTGTCATCAACAGTTACATCCAAATCGGAGACATCTGTAATGCCTGGACTGCAAAAATTCAATTTAGCTGCCTCGATATCTCCTTTCTTGAGAAACTATAAAGAAATTGTGTTTGGTATGATGGAAGTAAAGTAGTTTTATGCAGTTTAATAACTGATTCACTTAGCACAGAGAACATGTTATTGCTAATGTACTATCTGATTATGAGGTATCTGGTAGAGGCCTATCGTCGTTTCTGTCTGGAATCGGAGAACCTGTCGCCTTCTCGATGGAAAGTCTAATGCGTTTCTTTGGGGACCTTCGCGGTTCTTTCATCGTACTTTGACCCATATTTTCGGAAGAAGAAGCTGTTAAATTCAGTGAAGGAATAGCTGTTCTCTTCAGTCTGTTATTAAAAAAAATATATTAAAAATTAACAGGTCTATGACTCATTTGAAACTTCGGTACTTTTCCAATTACACCTTATTTTTAATTACCCCTGACTTTTCAAATTAGGGTTATTGAAGTCCGATAATCTAAAGTGATCTGGACATATTCTGTGATTTTTGTACAGATACTCTGTTCCTCTACTTTAAACGTTTCGTCTAGGTCCTGTCTTTTACATTTATTTACCCATATGGCACATCTATAAGACAAAAACAAATAACAGTAATAATAATAATAATAATAATATGATGATGATGGTGAGGACACGAGACCTGTCATGTGAATCGTGCGAGTGGGGAAAGAATGAGCTGACAGAAAGAGAGTTTGTTTCATGATTAAATTTATACGAATCTACTGACACGAAAGTTAATTTCAGACTAATTATAATATTATAATGATGTAATAATAATAATAATAATAATAATAATAATAATCCTGTGGCAGAAAAGTAATAGACTACTCGTATTTACATGACTACTCACTTACCTATCTGTATCTTTCGGAAATCTGAAGAACGATCTAGCATCTTTTTGCCAAGCGTAGTTTTTACAGAAGAACACAGAACAAACAATTCCACTTTTCCCTGACATTTTGTGGAACAACCATTAGAATAATTCTTACGACTTACACCACGTGTTGAAGTACCGCGCTACGTGTCACGTTACCCTCACTGTCAACATTCCCTGGCGCTAGATAGCATTGATGAGTCATTCGCATCTCTTATCGTGAACTTTTCAGTATTACTGTTAAGGAGTAATTGGTAGAAGTCTGCCGTCTGGGTTCGGAGCCAGTGTATGAGAGCCGTCTATACCTCTCTGTTGATCCCACGGTATGATAAATGTCTCAATTCCGGTGGAGAATATGTTGAAAAATAGCTCAACAATATTGTTGTATCTTTTCTGTTTGTATTCTTTTCTTTTATATACATTACAATCAGATTAGATAAGTTCGTGCTTACCTATGATTTCGTGATAATCGTTATGGCTTGTGTCATAATTTCGTCCGATGTTTGATTAGTAAGTGCATATTAGAATTTTAGAACACATGAGGCTTGCCTGCCGATTCGGAGTTGAGCTCGGGCGCGGGTTCGATTCCCGCTTGGGCTGATTACCTGGTTGGGTTTTTCCGAGGTTTTCCCCATCCATAAGGCAAATATCAGATAATCTATGGCGAATCCTCGGTCTCATCTCGCCAAATACCATCTCGCTATCACCAATTCCATCGACGCTAAATAACCTCGTAGTTTATACAGCGTCGTTATATAATAAAGTAAAAAAATACACCGCTCCATTAACGCTCCATTAAAGCCTACATCCGAGGCAGTTGTGTGGAAGACGTTAACAAAACATATCAGCAGTCTATTGTACTTAGTAGGCGGATATAAATAAGCCGCATACCAGTTTTGTTGACCATGAACTAATACAAATAAGCTTATACCTACTGTAAGAAGGATGTTCTTTCCTACCCTGCTTAAAACTGTGTTAATAAATCCAACATCATTAATAGCTACCGTCGACCTCAGTATAACGTACCGCTATACATCAATATTCCTAATCTTTTACGTCAATGTGATTATTTCAGCAATACAATTTTGCCTTTTCGAGCCATTCCATATTCGATCTGAGTACCCTTCTCAGAAGTAATTCATTAGATATGCATACTAAGAGAAGCATTCCTCATTCTGAGCAGAGTGTAATACAAGATACGAATTAGGCCTATCAAAACAAGCGTCACATAATCGTATCGATTCCTTCATTGTCAGAAATGATCCAAGCCGCGGCCAGTTCTTGACGGAGTATCAACCTTTCACACGGACTTCCCTGCGGTCGAAATCCCCAGGTTATCGATCAGAGGACCTAAATAAGCGGACTTCCTGGAAATTAGCCCAAGCCTCAGAACTGATATTGATTAGTAGTTTGACAGTCTGCAGTCATACTTGTTACCTAGTCGCGGCCTGTAGAAACTCGCTCAAGCTTCCTAGAGCACCTCCATTCCTTCGATGTAATACAGTAAGCCTATTTCAAATGACATGAATTCGTATAAGTGAAAATATGGTTGAGAGTTAAAAAAATTAACTACGTATCATTATCACAACCATTCCAACATCATCACCACCACTACTATCATTAGTAAGCTTATCATATCATCATCATTATCTAACTTACAACTCTTGCTTCTTCAGCCTCATACATTTAGGCCTATAAGTCAACTCGTTTGCAATCACCGTATCTACGTGTTCAAGATCAGCGTTTAATATGACATAGAGATAAAAAGCACAAGATCAGATAAATTATAGATCGACTCTTCATATGTGCGCAATAAAAATATTTGGGAATCAAACACCTATTACTAATTCTGTTTGAGTTTCGGCCACTCTGATTCATTTTTATTCATGGCTTTCCTTAAACTGGAAGATCTAGCGTGTAAGATATTTTCCAATATCTCAAGAATAATAGAAACCTAACGCAGATAGATCAAGTAAACGCTGATAAGGTTTCTCTAACCGAAAGAAGAGGCACCTCCTAATTCTAATCCTAATTAAGAAAGAAGTAGTATAATGCAATATATTATTATGTAGGCCCTCTACTGCAGTGTGTGCACAGTCTAGGCCTACTAGCCTACGTCGTATAACCTAGTTCAAACAATTTCAATTTTAATTACTTTGGCTATATACCTATTCTCCCTATATCAAAGGATTGTTACAGGCATAGCTAATGTAATATAATATAATATTGTTTTATTTGATGTTCAGTCTAATTTACGTATCACAATTTAAAAAAATTAATAACATTTACATATGTAAATGATCATTGATATTATAAAACTTAAGCAAACGTACAATATCTTGTACATTTTATGTCTTGTTGTGGAATCTGTACGAACTAATTAAAACACAACCTATAATATAATGTTGAACCAACTATTTCAGATAAACTTGTGATGATTAACGATCTAAAATATAAAATACAGGTATAAAATTTAATTTTTTTTTTCTATTTTTTAAACCTCTAGACGCAGTCCCAATCACAACATAATATCCCTCCGCGTTAAAATGTTCAACGTAAGAACCACAGGTCGTCCGCGTCACATTAGTCAACAGGCCGCATCGCAACTATTGTAGGTCAGCCATAATTTAACATAAAACCCAATCCCACAAAATTGATTCAGTGAAATTGTCGTCATGACAACCCAGTGCTGCACACGCGTTTTTAAATAATACTTCACTAAAAAATGAGTGATGTACCAGAGACCAAAACTCGCAACAAATATTCAACTAATGGAAGCTATTATGAAGTTTAAAGACGAATCAAATAGTTTTATCATATTTTCAATTGCATGTCATAATTTATATATAAGACAGACAGGTCAGCTACAATTTTATTTATATATTAAATGTTATACCTGTATTTTATATTTTAGATCATTAATCATCACAAGTTTATCTCAAATTAGTTCAACATTATATTATAGGTTATGTTTTAATTAGTTTGTACAGATTTCACAACAAGACATAAAATGTACAAGATATTGTATAAACACATGCCTGATGATGCCCGAAGGGCGAAAGCGTTTGCTTACGTTTTATAATACCAATGATCATTTACATAATGCAAATGTCATTAATTTTTTTAAATTGTGATATGTCAATTAGACTGACCATCAAATAAAACAATATATTATATCATACTGTATTGACTATCTGAATATCTTTCATCATGCTTTCTAAGATAGATAATGTAATTTTATTTTGAATTAAAATGTCAACTGAGATATAATATCATAACAGGGATAGGATATGTGCCATGTGGTTGATCATTAGCTATAAGAAATACCTACCGAGTGAAACTGTAAGCTTGTCCATTAGGCCCTACCAAGCTGTGACTGAATACTTTATTTGACATTAAAATGTAGCCTATATGCTACTAATTCACGACGGTTCACAGAGTTGGGACAAGTATAGGGCCTACCTTCTCGCACCGTGTACTAGTTAAGAGAATATGAAATTAATGAAATAAGAAAAATTAGAGAAAATCAAGGTCTACATAGGCCTATTCGTTAAAGCAGTGGTTCCCAACCTTTTTTGACTGACGACACACTTTACTGAACGCCCACGATATCGCGGCACACTTATTTGTTTTTATTAATAACAACAACCAGTGTTCTTATTCTGAAGAAAAAGATGGTGGAATTCTGAGTAAAATATTTTATAGAGGAAGGAGAGATAATTACTGTTCACTGCAAGGGAATTTTGTCGTTTTTAACCTTTTTTTTTCCAACTAAGTCTTTCAAGGTCTAAGTGGAATTTAAAGAAAAAATAGTACATTAAAAACATAATTATTCACACATATTTGGGTTCCATGATGAAAAATGCAACAAAAAGTGCCGGAACGTTGTAACGCATTGAGGTGTTCTGCTATTAACTTCTTCAGGCATTCTTTTTCATTTTCAGCAAGTCGATTTTCAAAACTCTCAAATAAGGAAAAGGACAATAATTTGCCTTGCTATAACCGAAGACTCTCAAAACTTGTTTTTTTTTATGGCTGAAATAATAGTTTCTGTTTTGTGTTGTATGCTTGTATTTAAAGAGTTTAGTCTCTCGAAAATTTCGGCAAGATATGCTAATTTCGCACACCAAAAATTATCTTCCAAAAGTTAGTATACTCTGGCTTTTCGTCTTAAAAAATAATAATAAGCTCGTCTTGAAGCTCTACCACTCGCATTATTGATTTACTCCTAGAAAGCTACATGAAAATGATTACTTTCTAAATGTTTTTTTTTTTTTTAGTTTATTTGGACCGTCGACTGATTTGATAAAACATTTCCGTATATGAGACACTCGGGATTTTGTTTATTATTCATCTCCACGCTACGTAAAACCATATTGGAAGTATTCACCACTTTATACTTACGAAACGCAGTACGTTTTTATGAACTTTGAAGGGACTTTTCGCTCACATTATTTGAATTAGCACTGCTGTCAACCGACCCAGAACTTGATCCAGTTTGTCTTCTGGAAATAAAAATTTGACCATGATAAAATCTAAATAAAATAGTCGCAATAACACCCGCTCACCCTATATACTGAAACTGACCAATATGTTCTGACGATTCTAAACTCTGTTTTTATATGTGGGAAGAGTAAACGAATTTTTAAGCACTGTTGCAGTGTTCACTTTCATTCGAATTATTGCTAGGCAGAAAAATCAAACTGAGTATTGTTGCAGGTGTTAACGTTTCATTGGTAAAGTCTGTCTCAAAATAAAATGTACTATATCAAAGACTTCGTTGCAAATAAAAAAATGCGTTGTAAAGAGACTTTATGGATGGCATAACATTTATTTTTCATTCCAAAATTTCGCGACCCACTTCATGGGGTTGCGCGATACACCGGTTGGGAACCCCTGCGCTAAAGAATAGAGTTGCGTTTTAGATTGCATTGCTAGGCCTACTATTTTCGTTCGTATTTACTTAACATGATATCAATTATTGGATAAAGTATGTCACTAACTTACCCTGTAACATAACAAATGTGATTAAATTAGCGGTCCTGTCGAACTCCCCTGATTCTGATTGTCTATAAAAGAAAGACGAAAGGCGCAGGGACATTTTTATCGTTTTTACTAATGAAGTTCCAGCTCAAGTATTTTCGTCACTGATGTGGGTGGCACTGGTGAATGTTGTCTGTCAATCGATGCACAAATTACGCACCATAAGAATTACCCCTATAAGGTAAAAACTGTTCTAGAAAATAAGCAAAGCGACAAAACCCAGAATCAAGAATTTGCAATTGCGATCCTAGAACGCATTAATGAAAATCAAGATTTTTTATAGTTATGTTATGATTCCGGGATAATGTTCAAATATGGGGCTCTCGGATCCTCCATTATAGTCATGGTAGTCATAGAGAATATTCAAGACAGTCATAAACTAAATGTTGTTGTTTTATGCAGGATATGATAATTGAACCTATTTCATTCAGTGCGTATACTGCAACGGCACTTCCGTGTCTAAACATGCTAGGAGAATACGTACGGTATTTCCACAGATTGCACACAAACAGCCCAGCATAATCTTCCAATAAGATGAAGCACCGTCCCACTGGAGCATCACTGTGCGTACACCACTGAACAACACTTTCCTGAATCGTTGGACTGGAGGCGGCGGTAAAATAGCATGACCTCCTCGTTCTCCCGATATTACTCCGTTAGATATTTTCTTTTGGGGTATGTCAAAGACATTGCGTATTCCACCAAGGTAAGTGACAACAACTTTCGTGATCGCATTGTGGAAACAGTAGCAACTATCACACCAGATATGCTACAGAGAACCTTGACTGAAATCGACTATACCGTTCGTGCTACCGAGGGGGTTCATGTAGAAAAACCTACTGATTGTTTTTGTGCAATTGTTTGAGTCGTGCTTGCTAACGAAGGTGACAAGAATGCCCTGCCATTTTTCTTTTATTTCGAGAGGCGGTTGAAATCAGGGAAGTTCGGAGAGAACCACGGTATAACCAGTGTTTGTTCTTTAGTCAACTGTCCGAAGATAGGTTTGAACCTCACAAGTGGCATTCATGACGCAACTAAGCCAGGAGACAATGGGGTAGGTTGGCCAGTTCCTTTCCCCCTCCATTGCATACATCGCCGACTAGCTACATATTGCACTAATCAGACTTCAGATGTGTACAAATAAAATTGTTCTTCCTATGACACATAACGTCAAGTGAGACTTAAAGTTATGTTTTATTTAACGACGCTCGCAACTGCAGAGTTATATCAGCGTCGCCGGATGTGCCGGAATTTTGTGCCGCAGGAGTTCTTTTACATGCCACTAAATCTATTGTTATGAGCCTGTCGCATTTAAGAACACTTAAATGCCATCGACCTGGCCCGGAATCGAACCCGCAACCTTGGGCATAGAAGGCCAGCCCAAGTGAGGTGTAGGCCTACTGTCTGATAAAGATGTACACTTAATGGCAAAAAGAATGGGCCGGCGACAATTTCTTAAGTTCCAGACACATAACATTGCGCATGCTCGTCTCGTAAAAGCCGTAGTTCACCAGGTAACACATAATTAAACCATTTAAATTTGCTACTTTGTTTAAGAGTCTAAAATATGTTATAAAATCGAACGTAGGGTTGATTCTAGATACAGCAGGGCCTCTGAAGAGTGAAATAATAATAACATTGATAAATAGAGGTAATAGTGGAGACCATGACTTGAGATATCATAGTTGGAATACTGTCTGTTGATTTTAATCCGCATATTATAAGAAAAAATATTGGAAACCTAGTTTTTACTGCTTACACATTTGGAAAATATCTTATCACATACCTGGAAGTGTTAGTAACAAGAAGTCTCACATCTTTCTATGTTAATTTCGAATTTATTCATTTGGAGTTTATCGTGGTTGTTTACATCCAGCATAGTAACCAGGTATTTCTACATTAATTTATACCAATATCAATCAACAACGGATCTTACAATTTTATTAGATGGTGAAAGATTAGGAAACTCTTCCTTGTCATCTCTGTTATAACTCCGACCATCTAAAAGACAGATTACAGTATTAGTATTTTGCAATGGATGTAAGTTTTGGTTTCACGGTGAATGTGTTGGCGTATGTAGCGATGATATCACAGCGCTTGATGGAACGAATTCTCAGTGGTTATGTTATTCGTGCGGTTTACAAGTCGATAATCAAAATCTTTCCATTGCTGCTCCTGCTGAATCCGTCTCATGCACACTTTGTCCTAAGTAGCGATGATATCACAGCGCTTGATGAAACGAATTTTCAGTGGTTATGTTATTCGTGCGGTTTACAAGTCGATAATCAAAATCTTTCCATTGCTGCTCCTGCTGAATCCGTCTCATGCACACTTTGTCCTGATGAAGTCGTCAGATATTTCAAAGCTTTTAGAGATCTGCGAATCCATTGGTCCACAGCCCATCCCAATGTCCCTTTTGTTAACGACTTTAACTCCTTGCATACCTCACAAGAGACTTCCATTCGAAGCTAATTAATTGCAAGAAAAACATAAATATTTTGAAGAGAATTCCTAAAGGTGCAAGAATTTTCGCCGCAGATCGTCTATCTACAATAAAAGACCAATGTATTTCTCAGAATACTGAAGAAAGTTGGCAAAATTTGATGTTTTTCGCCTACATTGCCCTTAAGGTCCCAGAGAAACATGGAAAGAAATCTCTCGTATCCAAGATTAAAGACAATTTAAGAGATTTTCAATTGGTCTATCCTTCCAATAAAAGAAATACAAAATACTCCCAGGTAAGCCGTATAGAAACAAAAGAGGCTGAAGGAGATATACGTGGAGCGGTTCGGATTCTTTCATCTGATTTAGGAGTGGCGGACTATACCCACGCTACATATCAAGCTTTCTTAGAAAAACACCCGCCTCCTTCAAGACCGTCGTCCTTCCCTGATCCTCCAGACCCTAATGGTCAGTATTTGTCTATATCTGAAGACATTGTCAAGGTAGGACTGAAAAGCTTCCCACACGGTTCTCCTTCTGGAATAGATGGCATACGTCCGCAGCACCTCAAAGATCTTGTGTCTGTGTCAGCTGGTGATTCTGGAAAGAGATTACTTACATCTTTAACTAACCTCTGCAATTTCGTGCTGAGTGGGAAATTAAATCCAGAAATATGCCCATTCTTCTATGGTACTTCATTGTTAGCGATTGACAAAAAGGATAGTGGGAGGCTTCCCATAGGCATTGGCAACACCTTTCGAAGATTAGTAGCTAAATTAGCCTGCATCAGTGTAAAAGAGGAAATTTTTAAATATTTACGTCCACATCAACTTGGATTCGGCACTCCACAAGGCTGTGAGGCTATTATTCATTCGGTGCGTACATTTTTCAACAGATATGCGAACAGTAATAAGATTCTACTTAAAATTGACTTCAAAAATGTGTTTAATTGTATTGAGAGAGATGTAATGTTGCACGCTATCAAAGATAAGCTTCCTCAGCTTTCTGCTTTCATATGACAGTCATATAAGGATCCTTCACATTTGTTTTTCGGGTCTGAAACTATGTCATCTCAAGCTGGCTGTCAACAAGGAGATCCCGTCGGTCCAATGCTTTTCAGTCTTGCGGTACATTCAGTCATAAAAGATGTGAAGAGTGTACTTAACCTCTTTTATTTGGATGATGGAACTTTAGGTGGAGATCCTAATGTTGTTCTTGCTGACCTTCAGAATTTAATTGATCTTTGTTCTAACATTGGATTGGAAATCAACTCCAATAAATGCGAACTTTATTTCCGCTCCGAAAGGAATGAGGCTGTAGTATCTGCTTTTCAAGCAGTTGCACCAGGTATTAAGATCATTTCCAAGTCTGATTTCACCATCCTTGGTTCCCCTGTTTTCTTGGAAGGAGTCGAAACTATTGCTGAACAGACATTATTGGCTTTCAAAACGCTATTTGATCGTCTATTGCCTCTTAATCCTCATATATCATATTTTCTTCTTAAAAACTGTTTAGTAATTCCTAAACTGACCTATTTCATGAGGACAACTCCATTGTGGCTATTTCCATTATTCCTCCAACAATCAGACGATATGATGCGAAAATGTTTGGAAACTATTCTCAATAATACACTTGAGGACAGACGTTGGACACAAGCTTGCCTTCCTATCAGACTTGGAGGTCTCGGTATTAGAAAACACGGTGATATCTGTACACCGGCATTCTTGGCATCTGCATATGGAGTTTTCAATATAATCAAATCTATTTTTCCTTCATTCAGTAATGAGGTCGAAATCTGCTATTTGCCGGAGGCTTTGGATAGGTGGAATGATATATCCAGGAACTCTACACCGCCAGCTAATCCAGACGTCCAGGATTGTTGGGATGATATAATTATTAGGCACATCCTAGAGTCTCTTGTAACATATTGTACATCAGAAACAGACCAAGCTCGACTTTTGGCTCTACAAGAAAAAGAAGCGGGTTCCTGGCTACAAGCTCTACCTTCCCCAAATATTGGAACGCTGATGGACAACAAGTCTTTTAAGACTGGACTCGCTCTACGTCTCGGATGCAAAATCTGCCTACCACTTAAATGTATATGTGAGGAAGTTGTCGACACTTTCGGTCATCATGCTCTGAGCTGTGTCAAGAGAAAGGGACGTTTTTTCAGATATTCTACAACTAACAACATAATCAAGAGAGTATTAACATCTTCTGGTATCCCTGCTATTTTAGAACCCACAGGGATTAGTCGCAACGATGGAAAGAGCCCTGATGGATTAACCTTGGTCCCGTGGAGCAGAGGAAAATCGCTAATGTGAGATACGACATACGTGGATACCTTAGCTCATCCCACTTGCCGTCAACTTCTAAAATCGCAAGCTCTGCAGCAGAATCTGCCGTACGCAGTAAACGTCGTAAATACGTTCAACTAGTAGACAATTACAACTTTATCGTCTTTGTTGTCGATACACTAGGCTCCTGGTGTAGAGAAGCAAAAGACCTAGTTTCAGAAATTGGCAGAAATTTGGTGACTGTTACTGGAGACCCTCACTGCACCAATTACCTACGGCAACGAATAGGAATAGGCATCCAACGTGGAAACGCAGCCAGCATTTTGGGATCCTTTCCAGACGCCAATTCTCTGGATGAGAGTTTCTTTATTTGAATGTCTGAAAGCAAGACAAGGGTGAAGTACAAAGCCCCTAGAATGAAGATAACACTCCACTCACGGCAAGAATCGAACTTTTGCTCACTAGATGGCAGCATGTTGCAGTACACTTAATTAGTGCAAAATTAAAGTGCTAAGAAATTAAAACGGTCATTGTCAGGTAATCGAGTTAATTAACAAATATAAAGACAATTATTGTGGATTTTTTGTTGTTTCCTATAGGCCTAAATAGATATTTTTTTAACTTCAGATACACTTTCATATAATACATATTTAGAGATACTGAAATAAGTTAATAATTGTATTTTGTATGTTGTTGAATGTACTAATTATTATTTAACATTAATAAAAATAACAAATTCCAAAAAAAAATAAAAAAATAAATAAAAATAAAATCAACCGAAGCGAATATGACCAAGAAAACCACGTATCATGCCGAAAAGATATTAACAGTCACAGCAGCGTAAGTCATTACGTTAGTGGTCTATTGAACAAACTGATAGTAGTAGCTCAAGGCTCGAATCTCCCACAATCTTCTTTTTTTAATTAAAAAATTTGCCATCATATATGTCTCGCAAAGCTATAATTATGTGGCGAACTCTCTTATAATATACTCAAACTCTAATAAATAATAAACCTCCATCTCTCATTCAAGCAATACTCCTATCTGTTAATAAAACGTTCTGTCTCGTCATTACGCTTGAACATGGCATAGAGACAATAACTCATTGCCCTGGTTAGCATAGGTTATTCTACGTATGCTACTCTCCGACAGGGCTTCGATTGGAGAAATGTCATTTTCTCCGACGAGGTAATTGTCTCCAGTAGCCAAGATAGCCCTGCCCTAGTTTATCGTATGGATTGCCATCGATACAATGAACGCTTCTTGAGACGAATTAACAGGTCGGGTTGCGTGAGGGTCGCGTGTTGGGGGTGGATGTCATACGATGTGGCAGGACTTCTGGAACGCATCCACAATCGGTTTACGGCAGAAGTCTACGAACACATTTTGGAAAATGTAATGATCCCTTCCGCCCGAAAACGATATCCAGAAGAAACACTTTTCTTCCAGCTGGATAATCATCCCATACACACCGCCAACCAGATTCAAATATGGTTTACGAGGTGTGATGTCGACACAGTCGACTGGCCTCCAAAATCACCAGATATGAATCCGATTGAAAATTTGTGGGCTGCAGTCAAAAGTATCCTACGCTCTAATTGGGCAGAACAGCCACCCGTTCGGACAACTGAGGAATTGTGGACAGAGTTCTAGATGCGTGGAGGAGGTGGCCAAGAATTTAGACCTGTCCCATAATCTTGTGGACTCCATGCCGCGCAAAATGAGGGCAGTTATTGACGCAAGTGGTTTGTGGTCGAGATACTAGTTCCCTACCATAGGCTTCTTTTTGTTAATATATTAAAAAATGGTTTGTTTTGTTTATTTAATTATTTATTTGTGTTTGATATGCGTCCGGTTTTTTAGGATATGAAACAAGTATTTTTGTTTATACAGGCCAGGTCTCACATATTAATAGCCCACAGGTGATCGGCAATAATATTTTAACAAGGCAGGCATAATGAAGTTTGTTAACAAATGCCATTTCACATTTAAACTAATAAATTAAATAAAAATCAAAATAAAAAAAAATATTTTACCGTACCGAATTCACAAGCTCTGGTACGGAAGTCAGACATCTTACCACTGGGCCACACACAGCACGTGTTATTTACTACATTATAGACGGACGACTTTCAATGAAGAGACACCACAGCAATGCCTTGCAGTGCGTTACGTTTACACGAGTGAACCGCGCGATAGAACTTAGCATTTCTATCGACCAAGAGTCGGCCCATTCTTTTTGTCGTTAAGTGTACACTTAGCGGCAAAAAGAATGGGCCGGCCGACAATTTCTAAGTTCCAGAGACATAACATTGCGCATGCTCGTCTCGTCAAAGCCGTAGTTCACTAGGTAACACATATTAAACCATTTAAATTTGCTATATTTTGTTTAAGAGACTAAAATATGTAATAAAATGGAATGGCGGGTTGATTCTAGATACACCACGGCCCTTGAAGAGTGAAATTATAAAATTGATAAATACAAAATCAACCGGAGCGAATATGAACAGGAAAACTACGTATTATGCCGAACTGATATTAACAAGTCATAGTAGCGTAAGTCGTTACGACATTGGTCTATTGAACAAGTTGATAGTAGTAGCTCAAGGTTCGAATCTCCCCCAATCTTCTATTTTTAATTACAAATTTGCCATCATAGGCTATGTGTCTCGCAAAGCTATAATTATGTGGCGATATCTCTTAGAATATGCCCAAACTCTAATAAATAATAAACCTCCCTCTCTCTTTCAAGCAATACTGCTACCTGTTAATACAACGGAAAACGATATCCAGAAGGAACACTTTTCTTCCAGCAGGATAATCATCCCATACACACCGCCAACCGGATTCAAAGATGGTTTACGAGGAGGCGTGATGTCGACCCAGTCGACTGGCCTCCAAATTCACCAGATATGAATCCGATTCAAAATTTGTGGGCTGCAGTCAAAAGGATCCTACGCTCTAATTGGGCAGAACAACCACCCGTTCGGACACCTAAGGAATTGTGGGACAGAGTTCTAGATGCGTGGGAGGAGATGGCCAAGAATTTAGACCTGTTCCATAATGTCGTGGACTTCATGCCGCGCAGAATGAGGGCAGTTGTTGACGCAGGTGGTTTGTGGACGAGATACTAGTCTCCATCACAGGCCTTGTTTTGTTAATATATTAAAAAATGTTTGTTTTTTAATTTAATTATTTATTTGTGTTTGATATGGGTCCGGTTTTTTAGGATGTGAAACAAGTATTTTTGTTTATACAGGCCAGGTCTCACCTATTAATAGCCCACAGGTGATGGGCAATAATATTTTTACAAGGCAGGCATAACGAAGTTTGTTAAGAAATGCCATTTCACATTTAAACTAATAAATTAAGTAAAAGTTAAAATAAAAAAAAATAATAATTTTACCGCACCGGGAGGCAAACTCACAACCTCTGGTACGGATGTCAGACTTCTTACCACTAGGCCACACACTACTCGTAAAGTTTGCTACATTATAGACGGACGACTTTCAATGAAGAGACACCACAGCAATGCCTTGCAGTGGGTTACGTTTACACGAGTGAACCGCGCGATAGAACTTAGCATTTCTATCGACCAAGAGTCGGCCCATTCTTTTTGCCGCTAAGTGTACATATCAGCCAGAGCTTCAATCAGACGTAGGTATAACCATAAATGGAACTTTGATGTTTCCATTGAAGTTAATACACAAAATTACAGAAGCATGATATTCTCCTCGCTAATACAATATCAACTCAGTATATTCATTATTCATTGATTCCAAAATATTATGAAGGTTTCTATTTATTTACCATTTTATAAAGCTCAAGTTCAGATATGTTGCAGCTTTCGATGTTACCCTATCGACAAAATATTTTAGATAAGTTACTTACCATATTCTTAATTATCTTTCATATTTATAATATACGGAATATGTAGGTGTGATAAGCATATAGCCTACGCTATTTTGAAAACCTGGGAACGTATGGATTGACAGTGAACGGATGCGGAGAGGAGACAAACTGCACGAAATCTATAGGATATTCATATTTTTATACTGAGGATTGATAAGTTTTAGCGCACAACAGATAGGCTACATTACAGGTGATCGATACCTATTTATTTTGCAGTATTAGTTAATTCCCTTTTACTCAATACATCTTACTCTAGCCATTCCAAAACATGGTATAGTAACAAACAAAACAAGTTTGATTATTGCGCATATGTGCACGAAATGTTTCCCAGTGTGGTATTCTGTTCAGTAGTGAAAGGACTATCAGACAGTGCAGTTGTATGTTTCTAATCTTCTGTAGTACATAAAACTATAACATTTAAATAGTTTATTATGAACAGAAATCGTCGCCCTCGGTATCGCAGTTGGTATAGCGCTGGCCTTCTATGCTCGAGGTTGCGGGTTCGATCCCGGCCGAGATCGATGGCATTGTGTTTAAATGCAACAGGCTCATGTCAGCAGGTTTACTGGCATGTAAAAGAATTCCTGCGGGACAAAAATTTCGGCACACCGGCGACGCTGATATAACCTCTGTAGTTGCAAGCGTCGTTAAATGAACCATATTTCGAATTATTTCAACAGATATAAAATTGGCACCTGCTGTGGTGTTCCTGTTGCAGAAAATGTAACACCAATTTTGAGTAGAACATCTAAGACTCAACAGTCGTACAAAAACGGGTCAGAATTTATTGCAATTTTTATGTTAATCTGCCTCTCTCAAAATAATGTTTGTTTTTTCTTTTATTAATTTGACATCATACAGAATGAAATGTACAGTTACCCTTAAAAAGAATGAGACGATTCTTAGTCGTCGGAAGTTAAAGTTCTACAGCGCGGTTCACTCGATATCGACGTAACGGTAAGTACCATGAAAAGTAGAACAAGAATTGTTACAAGGACCACAAGGACAAGGACCAGAATAACGATCACGAAGAAGACAGCCATTTAACGCCATGATTTCAAAACTTAGCTCGGGTAACAAAATATCATTGCTTCTCTGTACCGAATGGCAAATGCCTGCTATCGGATCTACATTCTGCACTGCTGCTGTCACTGTCTTGTCTTGGTAGCTCATATAGTAGCGTGTTGGTTCCTCCATATAACCGACACGTCTCGTGTTCGATCCCAGGTGAAACTTTTTTTATTGAGGTGTAATTAATTTGCTCAGAGTTCCTCCACTATCTAATTTGTTGAAAAATATGGAATAATTTATGTCCAATTTTTGGGTCTTACAAGTGGGCTGAACCTCGTCAAAAAATTAAATCTTACTTGGAAGTTAAAAGTATTCTTCCTCAAACAAAAATCATAAAAAAACTAAAAGAGATCTGTTAACTTAAAATCTTGTCCACATACCATCAGCTTCTATTACAGCTCTAAGTCGATCCGGCATGAATGTCATGAGATTGTGGAATAAGTTCTGATCCCCGGCTAGATCTTCCCAGGTGTCAACAACTTGATCCCACAATTCGTCTCGATTTCGAGGGCGTCGGTGGGCATGGGTGGCTATCCTTCTCTTTTTCAATTCGGCCCATAAATTTTCGATGACATTCAAATCAGGTGACTTCGGAGGCCAATTAATGATTTCGATCTCGGGTCTCCTTTGAAACCATCTTTGAATGCTTGCGGCATAGTGCACGGGATGGTTACCCTGCTGGAACAGCAATGTTCCTTCGGAAAAACGTTCTCGGACGGAAGAAAGGAATATATTTTCCAGAATGTGCTCGTAAGTTCCCGCATTAAACCGGCCATCGATGCGTTCTATAACGCCAGGTCCATCGTAAGACATCCACTCCCAACACGATATGCTAAAGCGCCCCGATCTTTCACGTCGGTGCACATAGCGCTGATCATGTCGGAGACCATCCTCACGATAGACACGAACAGGATCTTCGTAATCACTCGAGATGGTTGTTTCGTCGGAGAAAATTACATTTCTCCAATTGAAATCCACTCGATTGGTAGCGAAGGTAAGACGGTTGACAGCTTGTGCTTCCCCCAATATTTCCATTTGCGCAGCCCTCCGGCGCCTAATACCGCGGTTCCTCAACCTGCTGATCACAGTCTGTGAACAACGGGGAAAGTTAGATGCTGCTCTTATTTCGTTAGCAGTCCGAAAGGGGTCCAGTCGAACTGTCTCGAATAAGAGAGCATCCTCTTCCAATGAAGATATCCGCGGACGCCCAGGAATAGGGCGATTTTCGACCTCCCCTGAATTTTGGTAACGATGAACCCCCTTGCGGCTGTACTTCCAGGAACACCGACCAAACGGCCAGCAGATCTAGCCCCATATCCAGCCTCAACTAGAGCTATAACTCGCTGTCTCATGTCACGTCGGTTCGTCATTGCGATGAGAAATGAGGGATGACGATAATACTTTAGTGTAGACATGACTATTTAACGTGATATAGAATTATTGAAATAAGTGGCATCTTGCACAGTAAGAGTTAATAAATCAATCCTAAATTAAATATTTAAATAACAGGATATAACAGGAAGTTCAATTGTTGCGAAACTAATCAAATTAAATCTAATTACATTAAGTGAACAAATCCCAAGTTATGACACCACATTGCTACATCTAAATTGTAGGTTATTAACATAAGCATTGAATAGGTCCGTGCTTATGCGTTGAACGACAAAACCAAACATCGAAATTTCGAATCTTGCCGAGGAATATAACTTCTTGCTTTTTATAATGTAAATCAGACTTCTAACTACATTCATATTTCTTACATTATTTATTAATATTTATAGCCAACATTGAATTTTTAAGGAAAAAACTTTAGAAATCTCATATGGAATTTGTGATCTGTAGTGACATAAACATAGATTATCTCTCGGAACTTTCCCGTAAAAGTAAATTAAACTCACTCCTTGAAACTGGAAACCTTAGTCGCAGAGTCATTTTCCCACCTGCATACAAGCTGAAGTAGCACAGCCATTGATAAAAGTTTTGTACACAGAATTAGACTGAATTCCTATTCGACAGAACCTATAATCAATGGCTTGTCTGAACATGATAAACAAATCCTAAGTGTTTCCAATGTCACTGAACAATTTCAAAATATTAATTTAAAAACTAAAAAAGGGTCGTAAATGCTGTATCTAGTGAATATTTACATTTATGTCTACAAAATGAATCTTGGAAAAACGTATATGTTACTCGTACTACTGATGTTAAGAGTAAATGTATTGTATTTTTCACTTAATTTCAGAATCACTTCAGTGTATGTTCTCCACTCAATGTTGTAAAAAAATTCAAAAGTAAAAACATGTAGATAACGCAGGGACTTAAAATCTCATGTATTAAAAAGAAGAATCTATATGTAATGAGTTGCAATGTAATGATCCTCATGTTCTTAAATACTACAAGAAGTATAGTGTAATGTATCAAAAATTATGAAAGAGGGAAATAGAATACATTTGAATAGAAAAAAACAAAATTCAGATAATGCAATTAAAGCTATTCGGAATATTATTAAAGTTAAACTTGTAGATATCCTAAGAAAGAAAATATTTTTTTCATTAAAACCAGTGATTATAAAGTAGAGGATCCCAAATCTATTGCAAATTCTTTTAACGTCTTATAGTATATAGTACAGAAATATTATTGTCAAATTAAACACTCAAGATTTTGCAAAAGATACTGCAATTGGTAACTTAACAGATGCATTTAATGATTAGTATTAATATATGTAATTAGTCAATAACTGCAAAAGTGCTTTTTCATTGAATCATAACATGAATAAAATTGAATGCACATTAAATTAAACACTATTGGAAAACACGTAGATAAAATAGTTCAAATCAACTGAAGGGGTGAGAATGAAATAATCCAAAGCCACACTTTTAAGAAAAATTGTTTTTGTGGGAGTGCATTTCTTACACATATGGGGAAGCTACTAATAAAATATTGTAATAATTACTCAACAAATAACATAGCCTAAGGACTATAAACCTTTATAAAAGTGTGTCTGTGTGGCTTAGGAATATTTCTTAATTTCATTTTAATTGTTAGTTTTTAATATATATGCCTTTACATTGTATGCGTGTATGTATAAATGTATTCCTTAGTTTAACGTCTATAATATTATAACTTGTAATTTTGTATTATCTGTGATCATTAACACTTAATCTGAGGACTTTTTAAAACTGTATTTCAACGTTATTTAGCTATTTCAAAGTTATTTAGACAAAAAAAATCGTTATGTATACTAGGAATCGAACTCGCACTTTTCTACACAACAGGCAGAAGTCTTAGCGTCTGAGCTATTGAAACGACACGAAAGCTTTCCTTTCTGTGCGGAGTGTTGATCTAGTCATGAATGTCCATTGTCGATTTAACTACGCGATTGATGTATATATTTATTTTTTATTTACGTAATATTATCATATTTTTGCAGTTTTTGAAGTAAATTTCGGAACGATGCTAGTAACAAACCAAATAGCCTGAATTTAAGTAACTTAATATTCGTTATCTTGTGTATCAGTGCTCTGGTCTCTGATCATGCGCAGTGTCTTACATATGAGACTTCGGAATATTCAATTGTCTCATCCTTTTCTAGGGAAACTGTACGTAATTTTTATGTTCTTTTTATGTTAATTTATCAAACAAATAAGTATCTAGAGATGTATTAAAGTTACATTATATTACTGAGAACTTTAACGAATGTATACCATATTTTGGAACAGAATTATTTACATCTTTCTATACCATATTTTGAAACAGAGGGAGCATATGATTCAGAAGCTTTTACATCGCCCTTAAAATTCATAAATTATTTACTGAAACTAGTCATTCATTGTTTTCATCACATAATCGCTCTCAAAATTTCCTTCCTTATAAGCCTTGTTTGACATTTGTAACAGAAATGTGTCTGGTGGAGCCAAATCTGGAAAGTTATTAACTTCACCTAATATAATGTGATAGTTTCTCTTACACAAACGTAATAAGAGTTTGTAAACAGAACAATAATATGCTACCTGTAACCATTGTACGAAGTTTCATGGAAATCTGTTACATAGAAAAGTTATTAGTTTTGTCTAAATTCACCCCCTATAATGAGGCAGTTCCTTTTACACAAATGTAGTAAGAGTTTGTATATAACACAAATATGTTACCTGTAACTACTCTATAAAGTTTGATGAAAATCTGTTAGATAAGAGAAAAGTTGATAATTTATCTAAAATCACTCAATGGTGTAGTTTATTTCATACAAACACAATGAGAGTTTGTATGCAAAACAAATATGCTACCTGTACAAAGTTTCATAAAAATCTGTTAGATACGAGAGAAGTTATTAATTTTGTCCCGCTAGATTTACGTTTTGGACCACTGTCTGCTGGTTTGATTGATTTTTTGTTCCAGGGCCGAAGTAGTAAACGCATGTTTCCTCCATAATAACATGCACAGAAATTTTATTTCGTAACTATGAAAACACTGGAATAATTTCATGATAGTATTTTTAATTTTTTCCTACTTCTGACAGCATTCAGTACTTCAGAGACTCTATTTGGGCATTCGATAAGTAATGGCAACAATGCTCTAAAACAGTGCTCCTAGCGGTGACCATTGAAATCTTGTACTACGTAATAGAACAGCTATTGTTTCATAACTTTGCAATATTGAAAGTCTCGAAGTCATAATTTGTAAATACAGTGGCTGTTTTCATTTGTAGTAAACAATACAGCACTTAAGGTACGAACAAAGTTGGTTCATAAAAATCCAAGTTGCAAGAGAAAAATATGGAACTCAGTGCTTTAGGGCATTACAAGAACCTATGGGAGAGCATTCCTAGCATACGGACTATTGCAAGTTGGGTGGAAGCGAGCATTCGCTTTCAATTAAGAGTTGACATCCGAAGAGCTTTAGATTGATCAGTGAGAGAGATATCCAGAAATGCAGGTGCAGATGGAGTCCGTCATCTTCCAAGAATTTGGCAACGTATTGTTGACATGGCAGGAGACTACAGTATGTTTGAAGTATGTAATGTCAAAAGTAACCTAAATAAATGTAGTGTGAAACATTAACTATATTGTCATTACTTTTCGAATGTCCTAGTGTAATAGAATCATGAGCCTTCAGACTTGAAACTCTGTCGACAATTCCAAAAATAACATTACTTACTTACTTACTGGCTTTTAAGGAACCCGGAGGTTCACTGCCGTCCTCACATAAGCCCGCCATTGATCCCTATCCTGAGCAAGATTAATCCAGTCTCTATCATCATATCCCATCTCCCTCAAATCCACCAAAAATAACATTAAAGACTAAAAATATTGTTGGTCATCAAACCCGCCATTTGTAGTGAACTAAGGCTTATTATTCATTCCATTTAATGGAAAGCTACAAAATAAAAAAAAAAATACACTTTCAGTAACACACGAAAAACAATGTTCATAATCGAAATTAGATTTCGCTGATACACTTAATGACAATCCTGAAAACTAAGTTTTGAGACAGTCTATCCAATGGGGCTAAGCTGCTTGGTATAAGTCTATGGACGACATGAAAGGTCCGTTTGTAACAAACTTTCGGAAGTGACAATATCTAAGTGTCAAAAGAAATTAATTCTGCTAATATAGCCATGCTCGACGGCGATCCAATACGACGCTATGATATGTCTAAGGAAGAATCATTTCATATCTAGTCATTAGGCAACTCTTTCGTTCCTTTGCATAGCGGAATGTGAAAAGCTAGGTTGTAATTTTTATTAAAACCGTATTCTTAGTTTTTATCTGTATTTCAATAGTGTAGCTAATTACTATATCTTTCTACATAGCTACTAATTACATTATGAACTGGGTGATTTGAAAGAGAATCTAAAAAAGCGTTGCAACCTTTACTCTCGAAAACATTCAGGCATGGTCGGTTTCATTTTGATGTCATCATAAGAGGTCAAGATTTTCGCTAAAATTTCCTATACATTGTATCATGTTTCACAGGAATTTCCTAGATTATACTTTTCCCAAGGTACTAGTAACTAGAGCAAAAATGTAACACCTGTTTATTGTGGTGACCAAGCACTAGAACCTCCTCAGGATAATGTTGATTTAAGTGCGGCGAATTTAGAGGCATGCAGCGTCGTTCTGAAGCGCCATCGTGTATGAGCTTACTAGCAGAATTTGTTTCTTTTGACCTCTTCTTTCACACTCCAGAGTTTTTAAAATACTCATTCGGACAGACTATAGACAGGTTATATGAAGAACGTAGAACAGCAACAGTAACCTTCTATTAGGCCTATTCCCTGAAATTAACAGTGCGATCGCAAGCAAAGTACCGTGGCTTTCAAGGACCATAATATGGTGATGATCATGATGGCCATGATCATGGTCACAGAATATCATATCCCCTTTTTCTCTCCTTGGTGGTGTTCCACTTTTATAATATTATAAGTAATAAAACTGTAAGAGTTGAAACAAGGTGGAATGGCCATTGTTTCAATGAAGACACTCTTAATTAGGGACCAGAATTTCAAGTTTATAAGAAGACCATTTTAAGTTTTTGGAATAGGTGAAATAGTTTTTTTATGTCCAACCTGTGAAAGGGATCGGAAAAACTGCCAGATCGTTAAAAATGTATCCCTACAGTTATTCTTTGAAAAATTAATATATATTTATTAAGGCACAATGGATCACAAAACTGACCTTTTCAAGAACCAAACTATTTACCAAAATTTATAAGATTCGAAATTTATGTTCCTTCCCCTTTAACATTATTTGTAGTTTGAATAAATTATTGTAACAATTAACATTTTATCTAATATAATTTGCCTTAATGTAACGACATAGATTTCAGTTTTCAATAGATAAAAGGTACAGTTCGCACACTACTTTTAAATTAAATTTGTTCTAATATGATCAAGAATTATTTTAAAAAGTAACAAACAAACAAAACGACATTATTCACTGGTACTGTTCCTGGTTGCAATATATGACCAAATATTTTTCAAGATTCTTGACTGAGAAGTTTTTCTATTGTCTCTCAAAATACATTTGAAGGACAAAAAGGTTCGTTTGACAGCACATGATGTCATAGGTGCAAATTTCATCGCTGTCACTGTAGCAGGTACCCACGGTAACTGACAATTGAAGCTTTCCCCCTGGAGAATGGAACACACATTTTTCATTTTTTCAAACTCTGGATTCCTCTGCAACCCTTTCTTCAGTTTTAATGTGACGCCTTCACCAACAGGTCCTGGTACTTGTTTCTGTAGAAGCGAGTCAGTGACACCAATTCCATCTTTCAGTTGAAGTATTCAATATATTTTGGAAGATCACTGAAATGTGCCTTGAGGAAAGGAACGGAGCCATAGATGTTGTCAATGCAAAGTACAGATTTTGCCTTAGGAATTAAGGCAGCCTCCTTCATGTCGAGTGTTTTCTTTTCTCCCTCCCTCCCTCTCTCTCTCGAAATGAACTGATATTTCTCTCTAAAAAAATCAATATATAACGCAGTAAATACATGATAACGCTTATCAACAATGCTTTAGGTTTTTAAGGTACTAAGGTCCAATTTAGCTTTTTTTAGGTTCAACATAATTCACACATACGACTTCTACGATCATGATTCGGTAAAGTATTGAAGAAATTAGGAGTTCAGAAGCAAGGAAAGAAATAGATAAAAACCTACAATTCCGATCCCTACTCATAATGGTATCCGATCGTCATATGCAGTACACTGCATGCCTGTGAGCGTTCATCTTAATATAATATAAAAGTGAATGTGGGTATGTATGTTTATATGTTCTCTATACAAATCTACAGTCTTTGACCGATATGTGCCAAAGTTTGGACATTTAACCTTTATAACCAGGAGAAAAACATAGGCTACATTAATATTATGCAAATGGACGTTAAATTAATTTCAAAAATAAAACAATTACAAATAAATAAGATCAAACATTCACTTATATTTGTCTTCAACAATTAACTTTTTTTTCTTTAATGTTTCAAATCACATTATATTGTAGGTACATGTTTATTGTATTCAGGACTCTTGTGGTCATTCAAATTCTTTCAGCTAATGTCTTTAATGAATAAATACAATGAAATGCAATCTTCTACAGTCAATTGTTCTTTATTATTGCCTGTTGTATTCAACCACGGCCGACTTGATGTGCTCGCTTCGCTTTTCCTTTACTAAACATAATAATACTTATTATTTTCTTATTTATTATTTATAAGTGTTATTATTACTCTTTGATCATTTATTTTAATTCATATTGAGTATTTCTTCTGTGGATACCAGAGCTTGGCAGACAGCGCCTCGTGGTGGAATTGAGACATTATCCAATTTCAAGTAAATATTACTATTGTCAAGGCCGTATACAAAAAAGCGAAGGGAACATCAAGTCGGCCGTGATTCAACATAGACTTTCACGAGGCGATGGAAATTATAACACGAAATTAAATAACATTGTTGAGACATCATGAAGGCCAAAATCTAGATAATTCATGCAATAACTATCTTTACGCAGTCCAGAACAGTATTTTGAATTTCTCGATGCAGTTATAGATAGTAAACAGGCTGTGTTTTATAACTGAATTCTTAAATTTGGAACCACAAGGATTGATATCACATAATTATTGAATCACCAATAGTACTATTGCGAAATATTGACCCACCAAAATCATGCAATGGAACAAGAATTGGTGTGAAAAAAACTAGCTCAAAACGTAATAGAAGTGACAATATTAACTGTCAAAACGAAATAAGTTGTTCTTATCCCACGTATTCCTATGACACCCACTAACATGCCTTTAGATTTTAAGCAATAGCAATTTCAGTGCGACTAGCATTTTGTAATGACCATCTATACTAATAATAAATCTGTAGCCGAAATTTTTCTGGTAATTTTCGATTTTACAAAAATAATTGGTCCTAACATATTTAATTAACCACCCTGAAACCGAAAATCGCTTTTTTGAAATTTTTGTTTGTATGTCGGTCTCTCTGTATGTTTGTTACCTTTTCACGCGATAATGGCTGAACGGATTTCGATGAAAATTGGAATATAAATTAAGTTCGCTGTAACTTAGATTTTAGGCTATATGGCATTCAAAATACTTTATTTAAAAGGGGGGTTATAAGGGGGCCTGAATTAAATAAGTCGAAATATGTCGCTTATTATTGATTTTTGTGAAAAATGTTACATAACAAAAGTTTCTTTAAAAATAATTTCCGATAAGTTTTATTCCTTGAAAAATTTTGATAGGACTTTATTTAATGAGATAAATGAGTTTTAAAATTAAAATAACTGCCATCTAAGGCCGTGTAATGAAATTAAAAACAAATGACTTGGTCTATAAGGGGCCTTGGACAGCAACAATCGAAAGCTATGAAAGATAGCCTACAGAGAATGTTTCTGTGTTTGTATGAAGTAATATCGGAAGCTAAATTAACCGATTTGTATAATTAATTATTTCACCATTGGAAAGTGTAGTTTCTCTAGAGGGACATAATGCTATAATGTTATTACAGTAACTTCTGAGTGAATTGAGGACAGGTAAGATTAAAATAGCTTCTTATGCACAGAAAATTTGATAGGCTATTCTGTATATTCGTTTCCTGTATTTCTTAAAATAATGTTTATGTACACATTCATTCTAATCTCAGAGAGTGTACTGATTTAGTACGCAGTAATAGTATGTTAGCTTAGTATTCCATTATTTTATAATCCAAATTTTAATTATGCTCAATTGAATCCTGTTAAAGTACAGAAAATACATATGCATTAAATGCGATGCAAAAAAAATTGGGTAATGAGCCAAGCAGATTATGTTGCGCTGTTTTAAAAGTTGTTCCTCCTGAGATTCAAGAGCCCCCATAACAAATTAAAACTTACTTATCGGAGTACATCCGTTATCAACACACTTTTTATATATAATATAATATAATATAATATAATATAATATAATATAATATAATATAATATAATATAATATAATATAATATAATATAATATAATATGATATGACATGACATGACATGACATGACATGACATGATATGATATGATATGATATGATATGATATGATATAATATCATATAATATAATATAATATAATATAATATAATATAATTTAAGTTATTTAAGTTATTTGAAGGTTTCAGAACCATAGTGGGCCAAGCGCCATTTACTGAATAGGTAGAAAACAAGGGTTAAAATTAAGTTATTACCATAATTCAATGGAAACATACAGCAAGTAAAATAAAGTATACACATTAAATCTAAATGATGTCAATGTTCATTAAACTATGGTTGCATGTAATAAAAATTAAGAAACATGTTAGGAAAGAAATTGTCATTGCACCAAATGAGTGATATCTGGACCAAAATGATCGCATTTTAATTATTTGAATACAATTTAAATTAAGTAACATATTAAACGATTTATCCTTCTATCAAACACGAATGTTCGCTGGATCAAATGTCCTATTTTAATTACTTTATATTTATTTCTAACGGTTGCAGCGGAGCGCACGGGTACGGCTAGTATTAAATAAAGCTCAAGGACAGTCGCACAAAGTTGCAGACATTAATTTAAAAACTTCGTGTTTTTCACAATCTGAACTATATTTTATACAAAGGAGTGGGAAAAAAATGATTTTACACATATCAAAAAGCAATTCAATGATACTTATGTCATGTTGTTAATGTAGTATCTGAATGTATGTAAGCCGACTGAAAATAACACTATTAATTCTAAAATATACGTCTCTCAGAATATTGTTGTGCATGTCCGAAAATGTGTTACTGCGAAATTCTATCTGTATAATTTCGTTGCCAATGTAGTATGTTATGCGTTAAGGAAATACAATCTCTTAATTTCTAAAATATCGGTATACGTCTGTCAGTATATGTTAAAAATGACTTATTGCGAGTTTATATTGTATCTGTATTCTGTTTATAAATTAAGAAACAATATAATTAATATGTTCTGAATTTGTGAGATATAATTTCTCAAGACATATAAAAAAACTGGGTATGATATAAGTAGGCATACAGCAATCAAGGGACAAAAAATCTTACAATATAAATCAAATTATATACATATAAA
Source organism: Periplaneta americana (assembly GCF_040183065.1). Classification (NCBI taxonomy): domain Eukaryota; kingdom Metazoa; phylum Arthropoda; class Insecta; order Blattodea; family Blattidae; genus Periplaneta; species Periplaneta americana. Next base: position 107,729,785 of record NC_091117.1, read on the forward strand.
TTTATTCCTTCGTACGACCTACAGAGAGAGAAATTTTGGATCACGATGACATCCCAACGGGTTCAGACTGGGAACAAGGGAATTCCCTGTTTATCGTCAGCTGTCTCTAAAATTCAAGTGAAAGCACACACATAGATATGAAATTACGCGAAATATACAGCTTCAGATTATGTATAGATGTTATAATTATTATATCTTTGCCTCTTTGCAACGTCACACTTCTGGTGGGGAGGAAAGGAGACTGCAGAAAAAATGTAATGCTTTTTAATACGCTGACTCCCACGACTAAGATAAGCCATTTGAAATTTAACAGTCACTGACCGGTAGATAAAATGTAAGATCTATAGAACATTGACAGAATGCTACACGGGCGTACAGAGACCGAGGAGTATGGTTCTGTTTTGCTGAGCTTCAAGACAATACTAATTCATTTATAGTTTGTGTGACTGTAGTCTACATATATTTTCGTTTGGTTTTACATTGTTTATAGATTTATTTTTCTATTATTTCATTACTGGCGGTGTGGAAGAGAAGGAATAATGGCCTTAACTACACCAGAATAAATAAATAAACAAAGACAAATATTATATATATATATATATATATATATATATATATATATATATATATATATATATATATACATATAAATTAAAGAAACAGTTGAACGTAAGGCATATGAAGAAATGTTTTCTTTCGTGTGCCTGATCTACAGCAGTTTTAAATCAAGTTAATCCTGGCAGGCATTTGGCTAAGAAGTTAATTCGTGTAAGTGACGCCATGTAAAGATTCATATTTATGGACTAGGAAAACTTAGTAAAGATAGTTCGTTTTGGTTGTCTATATGTGAGTTTCTGAGATTTCCGAAAAATCCAACAACCAATTTAATTAAAAATAGCAAAAAGGACAACCCTGGCAACGCCGGGTGCTTTCTGCTAGTTTGTTTATAATAATGTCAATTCCGGCGGATTTAGTACTCGTTTCTCATTTCCTCCTCGAGGTTTACAGTGAATACGAGTCTCGTTCTTGTAAATGTGGAACATTACTTTAATGGGGCCACACGAAGTACTTACAATAATTACAATAAACACAACTGAGTACTATGGTCCTGGAACATAACTATGGTCCATTCAAATTTTGTACTCCATAACATAGTACCTCGTTTATCTATACTTTTGCTTTACTGTAGTTTGAAGTTAAGTTACTGCAGCTATTTACGAACGGTCTATGTTACTTCTACGATGTTCTTTGAATAGTTGTATCGTGGACCACAGTTATCGGAAACGACGATACTGTTGTGTTGAAATAGCTTGGCCGGAGTTATTTTATTTTAGTATGTTATTTCACGACGCTTTATCAACAGCTCAGGTTATTTAGCGTCTGAATGAGACGAAGGTGATAATGCCGGTGAAATGAGTCCGGGGTCCAGCACCGAAAGTTACCCAGCATTTGCTCATATTGGATTGAGGAAAAACCCCGGAATAAAACCTCAACCAGGTAACTTGCCCCAACCGGGAATCGAACCCGGGCTACCTGGTTTCGCGGCCAGACGCACTGACCGTAACTCCACAGGTGTTGACTGGCCGGAGTTATGCGCGAACATTTGAGTAAAGGTGATGTGGAGTGAGTCAGTTTCTCAGCTGACGTAAATAATGGTTAGGTTGAAAAGCATTGGTCACATACATACACTCCATGGGCGATCACAGTTTTTCCATTCATTGCTATTCAAACACTCGTACTTAACACAATGCAGTCTTCTCTTTTCATTATTCCCCTCACAATAAAATAAACTACAATGTCTTTATTGGTTCCATTATGGTACTAATATTTTTTTCAATAGTTAGCAAGACACTTGCACGAGGAAAAGAAGTGAACTCCACAGAAGCTGCGCAATGACTAGAGACGGCCGATATTTCACAAACCGATATTTTGTCACAGGTATTTTTTTTGTCACAGATAAACCTGTGACAGATGACGCGAAACATGTGACAAAATATCGCTATTGAAATCTGCTCCGTATTCAGTACTGTGACTGCTCACCTACGTCGTGGGTTTGCGCATGCGCATGATACAACAACAGCAATCGGGCGGTGATATTTGATTATTTTTTGGTGATATTTTGTTCCATATTAGTTTTTGCAAAGTGATGATTTGTTGCAAAGTTATTAGTGACATTATAATAATATAATCATGAGTCCGACATTTTGTTTTCATAGTTAGTTTGTACATATGTTTTATAAATATTTTATGTATTCCCCGAGATCTTTACATTTTCAAATAACTATGAATTTACATTAATTTATATTTATTTTCCACTCAATTTTTACGCAGTAACAATATTTTTTCAGTTTTACTTTTAATTACAAACAATAGTTAAAGGAACCTACAACATCATTTTAATAACTTTACCTATACTTCTCTCATTTAAGTATGATCTAGTTTTAATGTATAGCTCTAACACGAACAGTGCATAATAGCATTAATTAAAATAATTAAACTTAAAATAAAATTATTTGTAATAAGTTCATTATGTTGTTTATGGTTATTAACTTTTAGGAAATCGCGCAGTGCTTCCTAATATTGGTACTCGTGTGGGGAGTTATTCCACATCAATTAGTAGGCCTAATCAATGTTCTAAACTTGATATTTAGTCATATTTGTCTAGATATTGTTAAAATCATCAACTTGAAAGTAATTTTCAACTTTTAAATATAATAATATGGGGTAATTAGCAAAAATTAGCAGTTTTATAAATTCCAAAAAGATCTGACATCTAGCAGACACTGCTCCATCAAATCGTTCTCATTGCCCTTGCACACTTTTAAAATAGGCCTACACTTATACATACATTTGAAAATAAGGGGTATCAAACGTAAATCATGTAAATCATGTTAATTCACTCTGTCACTGAACGTTATGCTCTTCTGAAATTTGGAGCATTTCTCACAAGCCGACAACAGTACCTATAGTATTAAAACCGAACGAGACAAAACTGGCTAATATGTTGGGCAACTTATTTGGCTAAACTAAACTTGAGGTAGTTTCCTTCGCATTCCCCTTGTACACCTTGCATATACGAATCTGTGACAGGTCAGGTTTGGTTAGTTTAAGCTTTTATTATGCCTAGACATATACGATCGACTAAACTAGCGTTGAGGTACCGCGTATACACCTTGCATATACGAACCTGTGACAGATTAGGTTTGGTTGGTTTAGGCTTTGTTATGCCTTGCATATACAATGAACTGCTTCTCCACAAAAAATCAAATTCAACGATTTTCACTTCCCTAATCACCGAAACTACCTCAGCGCTAGTTTAACCCGATCAACTGCATCTCCACAAAAAAATCCTTATAAATGCAACGATTTTCACGTTCGAAATCGCCGAAACTACTTCAGCCCTAGTTACATCATCTTATTATAAAAGATGTAGTGATTACATGATTTAAATAATAACACCATTGGTTACCAGTACTTTTTGTGTAAAATCCTGTCTGAACAACTGTTTTGTTTTGTAATTATTTTCCAATGTTTTTGCGAATAATGTTTCGTTAATTTTTATTCTATTACTCAATATTATAATGTTAATGCACGACTTAAAATAAGTTATCTATTATATTGTATACAATAAAAAGGTTTAATTTTTAAAACGATCACATAACCTGAATTTCTCAATACTCACTATATTTAAAAATTATTAACTGATTCAATATCTACAATATAACCTCTTGGTACATGAGGTTAACTTTTGACATGTTACTGTTCTGTTAGGTAAGTATTTATTTGTTAATGGTACGTGTACATAATTTATTTGTTGGATTTTCCCGTATAAATCACTGATGTGTGGCGTTTATAGAGCAATCGTATTCACATTTCACTCCTCTTCAATATTTCCTGTTAATTTTTATCGGTGTGACAAAATATCGATATAATTCATGCATATTGTGCTTACTTATCGATATAAAATATCGGTGTGACAAAATCATAGATATTTAATTGTCACAGTCACAGTTGTCACAGATACTTGAAAATATCGTTTAAGCTCATCTCTAGCAGTGACTAAATCCTATACCACTTATCCTTGTCAGAAACAAATTAATGGACTTCCCTGGTTTATTGCGCATAATCGCATAATGCTATAGCCGGCCAAGCTATCTAAACACAACAGTAGAAAGTGTTTACAATTGTTTGTAAGATACTACTCGAACATTGAACAATATTTCGAAATTTAATTGTTCAGGCCTTTGAACACAATTTCTTAAACGTGTGAATGATCGACAAGTTACACAAGATGAATTACGATTCCTTCATTCTCAGATTATTCATGCAACTGTTCTCTGAAATGTTACCAAAGTTACAAACATATTTTAATGGCTGGAATAAACCTTAATACCGTTTCACACACAGCAACTGAGCAGCGTTTCTAAGTGATTCCTATGTGTGGCCTAAACAGGACATAATTACCACGGTTCAATAACGTCACCCATAGTGGCTCACAGTTGCGCTGAGTGAAAACTTTCATTTAAACCAGTGAGCTGTTGAGAAGTGTCATTGAGTAGCGGCGTGTGTAAAGACATTTTGTAAACCGGAACCGGCACAGAACCTTACTTACCTGCATTTTGACAGCGATGATGATGGAAGCCAGATCGGAACCGAGCGGTCGGAGCACCACCAGTCGAGACAATGTAAGGGAACATAACCTGCAACAAGAGCCGAAACTTGTAGTTACCGTCTATCATCATTATTAAAACACTACAATAAAAGGAAGCAATGCATCCTACACCTATACAAATGCATGTACCCAAATATATAAGTACAGTACATACATGGGCTACAAGTCTATCAATACATACATAACATACGCATATACGCATATATGCACATACGTACGTACATTACATACATAGGGGAGAGTCAGGTAGTATCGGACATCAGGTAATATCGGACAGTGAGTTTCTTTCATCTACCACACGATGATAGTACCTGATTGACATGATTACGTTTCTGTGATGTCGCATAGAGAAACGCAACCATGTCATTCAGGTACTACCATATGGTGGTAGATGAAAGAAACGCACTGTCCGATACTACTCGATGTCCGATACTACCAGACTCTCCCCTACATACATACATACATACATACATACATACATACATACATACATACATACATACATACATACATACATACATACATACATATACATATATATACATACGCACACATATTACATACATGCATACGTTCAGTTCTTGGATCTCTACTCTTTACGATCTACATAAATGACATATCACAATCTATTAAACACTGCAGATACATCCTATTTGCTGACGATTTACAAATGTACGAGGGTCATACTGAAAGTCATGAGCAAACCCATTGTTAGAAATCTTAATTTTTATTTTTTAGACAAACCAGGTACATCATCTTAGTCTACAGACTTTTCTGTCACTTTTCAACATAGTATCCATTTCTTTGCATACATTTTTCCCGCTGTTATGTATGTTTGAAAATTCCCGTGCTGTAGAAGTCCGTTTCATCTGTCCAAAGACATTGACGCACTGCTTTCCGGATGTCCAGTAGTTTTCGCCTCGCAGCTGCTCCTTTACAGAACCGAAAAGATGGTAGTCGAGAGTGCCAAATCGGGAATGTAGGGAGATTGCGGAAGAGTTTCCCACCCAAATGTTCTGATTTTCTCCACGGTGACACGATCAGTGTGAGGCCACGCTTTATCGTGTTGCAGGATGATCTCCTTTCCAGGGTGTTTCTCGCGTAATGCACTACGGAGCTTCAAAACTGTCTGAATATAGCGGACAGCATTTATGGTCTGTTCAGGTTCAAGAAATTCAATCAAAATGCATCGCAGATCTCATTAACTGTTTCCTTGTTGCGTTCCGTGGAGACAGTTCGAGGGCGACCGCTAAAAGGCTCATCTTGGATGCTCATGTTTCCTTCTTTGAAATGTTTTACCAATCTCCTAACACTGCTGGCGCCCATGCACACATCCCCGTATGCACGCTGAAGTCTGAGTGAATTTCAGCAGCACATTTTTCTTCTTTAACAAGGAATTTAATGAGAGCAGCTATTCGGAACGAATCATCGTTGTCGACTATTTTGCAAACATTGCCTGTGGTCACATGATAGAAGTTAATAACGTCAATATGTCAATACATAGTGTAAAGTCTGTAGATTATGATCATATAATCGTTTTTGTTACATTGTTGAAATTAAAATTATAGCGCTGGGTTGCTCATGACTTTCAGTACAACCTTCTATACATCTCTGCACCTACACCGGCACTTAATGACGCAATAAATGAAGTAAACAATGACCTAAAAGCAATTATTTCATGGACGAAAAAAATTTGGACTAAAATTGAACTCGCAGACATCACAGGCAATTATAATGGTACATCAACGACTGTTAAGTAAATTAAACACAGATAACTTACCTCCTGTAAAAATAAATGAAATTATTATCCCTTACAGTGATACAGTAAACAATTTAGGATTTATACAGACAAAAATTTAAGTTGGAATACTCAAATCACACACATAATGTAAATTTATTTTTATGAAAACTCACACACTAAAAATAATCCGAAATTTCTTTCCCTTGGCTCTCAAGAAAAAAATAGTGGAGTCGCTGTTGATGCCTTATTTTGATTACTGTGAAACTCTCTTCACTAACTTTAACATGAGACTGACAGCAACATTACAGCGTGTTCATAATGCATGTGTTCGATTTATTTGCAACGTTCGTAAATCAGACAGTAAATATGCTGTCCTGGGTGTCTCAAAGAGCGAAGAACTACTGACTCTTTCACTTTACTCTTCAATATTCTTTAGAACTCTAACCCTAGCTATTTAACTTCTCGTTTTCAACATTTGTCCTCATATCACGCAATAGATACTCGCTCACAACACCATATCACACTCTCCAATCCTAAACACAGAACATCCTCCTACTCTTCCTCTTTCACCGTCTCTGCAGCTCCCCTCTGGAACTCTCTACCACAGCATGTCAGAGACTGTCGGACATTATCTAGTTTCAAAAATAAACTAAGATTGCACTTTTACAATTCAGATTCCCTTCAATTATAAACCCTTTCCTCTGCGACAGTTTTGTAAATAATATATATATTTTTTTTTCCTTTCCTGGTCACCAACAATGAACTCTCTTGACCACCAGATGAATTATCATAGCCTTTTTATTGTAGCTTTTATTGAAATTTAAATTTTTTTTATTATCGTATTAAATTTCATTTGTTGTATTCTTTCTTACGTTTTCCCTGTTAACTAATTGAGTTGTTTATGGTATATTCCAATCTTTGGATCTGAATTTTACTTTTTCTATATTAGTTTATGGTATTATTTTTATTTTGTGTCCTATGGCAGTAACTCTACCAGTAAGGTAAAGTACCCAAAAAAAGAGACAGGGCCCTAATAAGAGACACTTCGTTAACTTCTACGGTATAATCTGTCATCTCTCGACAACTATGGGAACTCAATACTTGTACTTCTAAGACATTGTGTTCTTAGTCTGCCTTCAGTTTAAAGTAAGCAACGAAGCTGAGAGCAAGGAAAGTTATTTGTCACAATTTGAACTTTTTTGATGGTTTTTGTTGAGGACGTAAACAGCAGTGAAGGTACGCTACAAAAAATGTATCATAGGAAACAATGAAATATTAATTAAAATATTAATTACAATTAATGACGAATTGAGTGAATCATTAATTATCCATTGTCATTAATTATTTATTACAAAATCATTAATTGAAATGACTAATACCATTAATAGCTAAAATTAATTGAAATTGGTTAATCTGACAATAAGATCTTACTTAAAGATCAAAATCTAAGTGTGTAATTCGTAAAGTATTCTCTATACATTTAAAATAAAAATCTTGTATAGGGGCCTAATTATCAAAACTATTAAATTTAATGTAGTTTTATTAACGCCCCATTTTCTAGGAAACTACCATCAGTTTAGTTATTAATTTGCTTCTGATGCAAGCGTATACACTTTTATTCTCTTAAATGTAATTTAAACAGCCATAAATATATTACTCTACAGTTATACAACACTTCTATATAGTAAGTTTTAGCAATTTAACTATTTTCATTTCTTCAGATGTCAGGGAAAACAACAGCTGTTAGGCGTAAAACTTAGGACCCTCAGAGGACGAAGGAAGCAATTCTTTCTGTCCGTTCCGATCAAATGGGATACTTACGAGCAGCCAAAACGTACAGAGTACCAAAAGGAACATTAGAAAAACACGTTAAGAACAGAGACAAGACAGCAGAGGAAATACTAAAAATGAGGTCGGGTCGGAAACCAGTGTTGCCGCCTGAACTTGAAAATATGTTAGTAAAATACTGCCTACAAATGGACGAGAGATTCTTTGGGTTGCGAGTGAGTGATATGAAGCGAATGGCTTTTGAACTAGCAATTAGAAATGGTCTCCAACATCCTTTCAATCCGAACAAAGGCAGTGCTAGGAAGAAATGGTTCAGGCTCTTCTTGAAGAGACACCCAAACCTGTCTTTGCGCACACCACAAGGAGTGTCAGCTGCAAGGATTAAATCCTTCAATCCTAAAAATGTGGCCGTATTTTTCGACATTTACGAGAGAGAACTAGAAAAAGTAAAATTCTATGGACACAGAATCTACAATGTTGACGAAACCGGGTTGACTGTTGTCCAGTACAAACATCAGAAAGTCGTTTCTATGAGAGAGAAGAAACAAATTTCAAATTTGACGTCGGCCGAATGAGGGGCCCTGATTACAACAGTCACGTGCATGAATGCCACAGGGAATTTCGTACCCCCTTGTTTGTTTTCCCTCGAAAGAATATGAAAGCTGAGTTGATGGACGGAGCTCCCCCTGGATCAATCTCGGGATGCCACGTTCAGGTTGGATCCAAACCAAACAAGTTTATCAAACCTTCCGAAAGTGATCCAGTGATTTTAATGTTAGACGGCCATTACTCGCATACGCGAAACATCAAGGTCATTGAGAAAGGTAGGGCCAACCACGTGGCCATCATTTGCCTTCCACCTCACTCTACTGCTAAGATGCAGCCGTTAGATGTAGGTTTCATGAAACCACTGAAGACGTATTACGGCCAGGAAATTTCCACCTGACTCCGGAATCATCCTGGACGTGTCGTCACACATTATCAAGTTGCTTGCCTCTTTGGACTTGCTTATCAGAAAGCTGCAACGATGCAAAATTCGATGAACGCATTCCGCAAATGTGAACTAATTCCATGCGACAGGAATATTTTTGCCAACGTCGATTTTGTCATCCATGAAGGGGGTGGGAGTGATGAAATTGTAATTCCTGGTTCGGAACATTTCGTTGCACTTGTGGAAATATCGCCACTACCACAGTTACAAAAGCAGCAGCAGCAACAACCACCACCTCAAGAGTCGCAAGCATCAACCAGCGTGGAATCACAAGTGAAGTCATCCAGGGCAGGAAAAGCAAATCTCATAACATCAAGCCCTTATCAGAAACAACTGAGAGAAAGTTTGGATAAGGCAAAACAAAATAAAGATGGAACTCACAAAAGGTTGTTAGATAAACAAAAAAATCACAGAAAAACAGAAAAGTTCAACGCAAGAAGCGCAACTTGACTTCGTCCAATGATGAAGATTTCGATGAGGAATACAATCAATTGACTGTAGTGACTCCGAATTTGAAGGAAATGATGATGATGCAGAGTGCTTATTTTGCACTGGACTTTGTCAGAGGGCACCAGAGGGGAGAAATGGGTTCAGTGTTCAAAATGTCGTCGTTGGGCACATGAAGACTGCGGTGCTGATGAAGAACATTTCATTTGTCCAACTTGCTGAAGACAGCGGAAATAAAAAATTGTGTCGGTTGAAATGGTCGGTAAAATAAGTGCAATAAACTTACAATTAAAATTTGTCATTCTTGTCATTCTTCTTTCTCCAGTAAAATGTTAACATTAGCAATATACTTACTTACTTACAAATGGCTTTTAAGGAACCCGAAGGTTCATTGCCGCCCTCACATAAGCCCGCCAGCGGTCCCTATCCTGTGCAAGATTAATCCAGTCTCTATCATCACACCCCACCTCCCTCAAATCCATTTTAATATTATCCTCCCATCTACGTCTCGGCCTCCCTAAAGGTCTTTTTCCCTCCGGTCTCCCAACTAACAGTCTATATGCATTTCTGGATTCGCCCATACGTGCTACATGCCCTGCCCATCTCAAACGTCTGGATTTAATGTTCCTAATTATGTCAGGTGAAGAATACAATGCGTGCAGTTCTGTGTTGTGTAACTTTCTCCATTCTCCTGTAACTTCATCCCGCTTAGCCCCAAATATTTTCCTTAGCACCTTATTCTCAAACACCCTGAACCTATGTTTCTCTCTCAGAGTGAGAGTCCAAGTTTCACAACCATAAAGAACAACCGGTAATATAACTGTTTTATAAATTCTAACTTTCAGATTTTTCGACAGTAGACTGGATGATAAAAGCTTCTCAACCGAATAATAACACGCATTTCCCATATTTATTCTGCGTTTAATTTCCTCCCGAGTGTCATTTATATTTCTTACTGTTGCTCCAAGATATTTGAATTTTTCCACATCTTCGAAGGATAAATCTCCAATTTTTATATTTCCATTTCGTACAATATTCTGGTCACGAGACATAATCATATACTTTGTCTTTTCGGGATTTACTTCCAAACCGATCGCTCTCTTATTATAGGGATACGTAACAAGCTGTTTTTTTACGGTGATGGGTTGTTAGCCCTTCGCCCAACCCCCAAGCTGGAGGACCACCCCTTATCGGCTGTCCACGACTGCTTATTCAATATATTCGCAGCTACCCTCCATATCTGGAGGCCGTCTCCTCTATCCGCAACCTGAGGACGCGCCATGCCGTGGTGATTAACATTAGCAATACTAGTCTAAATAAGATGAAGTACATTTATGACCGAATGTATTTAATTTTTGTAAATCATATTGATTTGACTTGGAAAAATACCTTATTTCTGTTGGGAGGAGTTAGACCATTATAGCACTGACCATTTCAATTTCGAAATGTTCCTGAATTTATTAAAGTGTACATCATTTAACAATATTAAACATTTCTTCAATTTTCAGCTAAATGATATTAATTTTTTGTCCATGTTCAAGAATACAATTAAATAACACACGTATCTCTTATTTGGAACCCCTTTCCTAAACATCATTATTTCCCACTTTTACTTATTTTTAGAATTCCAAATAGTAATAAAAACTGAGTACAATTTGTATTGTCAATTCTAAAAATAGACAAAATGCTGCATGTATTCCACTCATTCAGATTAAAAATATCTATTCCCATCCTCATTTATAAGCAGTTAAAAAGTGTCTCTTATTTGGGTACTTTACCTAATAAATAAATAAATAAATAAATAAATAAATAAATAAATAAATAAATAAATAAATAAATAAATAAATAAATAAATAAATAAATAAATAAATAAATAAATAAATAGATAAATAGATAGATAAATAGATAATTAGATAAATAGATAGATAGATAGATAAATAAATAAATATAATAATAATAATAATAATAATAATAATAATAATAATAATAATAATAATACGTACGCACACAATCAAGACTGACTGAAGAAATAAGGAACATGTAACACTTGACACCGGATAATATCCATTATAATAGACTACACATGCAAAAATATATCATTATTCTGGTTTATCTTTCTCATTTCATTTCATTTCATTTATTATATTCCATAGATATTACACTATAGCTTCAAAATGTGGAGCAAGTCAAAAGTTTTCGTTATAAAAAATTTACAAAAAATTAATAATATGTTTTAAATCGCTAACATAAATCTTAATGGGACTTGGACTTGGATATCATGCATTGAAAGCTATATATATATATATATATATATATATATATATATATATATATATATATATATATATATATATATATATATAGGAGCCATTGTCCCTATGCAGCCCTAATCTAGGAAGAGTAAAAAAAAAAAAAAAAATCCAGACACTGCAGAGGACACAAAGACTCATGAATATAAAAATATCAAAAGCTTACAGGACCATATCTTATGAAGCCTCATGCGTGTTAACCGAAGTAAAACTAATCTGTATTTCAATCGCCGAAGTAGCAAAAAAATATAAAGCAACACATGGATTGATAGAAGGTATTACTGTTGAATTTCACGCACCTCTTCCAGTAAAGGCATGGCATCATCCAGCAGAGAGGATCACAATAGATGAAGTCGATCATAGCACGCAATTTCCCATCTAAAAGTCAATCTCCCTCTCTATTTGACTCCCTCATAAATACAAGTTAATTCTGTTGTTATGATTACATATACATACTGAGAATTTTAACCATTAAAAAAACGGGGTTTCCTTCAAATTTCAGAATGCCTTTCTCCCATTGTAGGCCTACATCTTATCCAATAGAAAACAGAGTTTACGTCCTCTTAAACATGATAGATCACGTTTCTCAGATTATTAAATTTTGGGGGAAGGGGAAACTGAAAGGTGAATCTTAGGGTATGTTACATTTTCATGTCTCATAAAGTTTTATTACCAACAAAAGATAATTTTAACGCTATTGATAAGCGGGGTGGTACAAATTGCGATATCTTATAACTAATTCGAGAGACAAATTTCACTGCACTCATCAATGTCACTTGTTTATTTTTAAATACATTAGGCCTGAATAAAATGCCAAGGTGTTGTATGCCTGGCTGCAAATTCAATTACCAGAAAGGAACTTAGTGGCGATATTTACTTTTCCTTGTGATGAAGTAACAAAAAACAGGAGTAAAATTAAGAAAATAGTATTTAAAATTAGCTCACGCGTGTATCCATACGCTTTGTAAATTTAACTCAATGCTGCCTATAATTCCAGCTACATTTGTCGTAGAAAACTTGCTACAAATGTAGCTCGTGTGGCCGTACTTGCTGCCATCCGAGAATATCTCTATTTAGGTTACGGCCACACGAGCTATTTTTGTAGCAAGTTTTCTGCGACAAATGTAGCTGGAATTAAAGGCAGCATTGAGTTAAATGCAAGCGGCCACACGGAGCAGTGAATGTAGCAAGTTTGGCGCATCCCAAGGTCGTGTCGCAACTCGAATGGGTCCAGGTCCATTTTTTCTGCGACATTTACTGCTGTTGGGTGGCCACACGTAGCGACATGGGTGACTACACGTGCAGCTACATTTGTAGCAACTTTCTGCGACAAATGTAGCTGGAATTATAGACCGCATTGAATTAAATGGAAGCGGCCACACGGAGCAGTAAGTGTAGCAAGTTTGGCGCCGTCTGACATGTTAGGTCTATTCGTGACCAATAATTTTCCGCCTTAAACGAATTAACATTGTTGTTAGTTACTGGAAATTTATTATGAAATCCATAAATTTAAACTTTAAATTTGTATTAATATTTATTTCCGCTTTACTAATTCCCAGAGGAGACTCAGTGAGTCAAAGAATATACATGTCAAAAGACTTTTATCTACTAATTGACATAAATAAAGAATAAATATCATGCAAAAGAAAACAAAAAAAATGGTAGCAAAAGTACAAACAACCGTGTAAAATGAATGGTTATGCTTTAATTTTTTAGGAATGAGATAGAAAGCGAAAATCAAATGTCATGTAAAGGACACACATATTAAGACTTTAAAAAGAGTGAAATAACAAATCGAAGTTATTCATTTTACAGTGGGGATTTACAATAATTTAGGGCATTGTAAATTTACAAATGCGTATGGATACACGCATAAGCTAATTTTAAATACTATTTTCTTAATCATACTCCTGTTTTTTGTTACTTCACCAGAAGGAAAAGTAAATATCGCCACTAAGTTCCTTTCTGGTAATTGAATTTGCAGCCAGGCATACAACACCTTGGCATTTTATTCAGGCCTAATGTATTTAAAAATAAAACAAGTGACATTGATGAGTGCAGTGAAATTCGTCTCTCGAATTAGCTATAAGAAATCGCAATTTGTACCACCCCGCTTACCTTTTAGCGTTAAAATTTTATTTTGTTGGTAAAAAAAAAAACTTTATGAGACATGAAACTGTAACATACCCTAAGATTCACGTTTCAGTTTCCCCCTCCCCCGAAATTTAATAATTTGAGAAACGTGATCTATCATGTTTAAGAGAACGTAAACTCTGTTTTCTATTGGATAAGATGTAGGCCTACAATGGGAGAAAGGCATTCTGAAATTTGAAGGAAAACCCGTTTTTTAATGGTTGAAATTCTCAGTACGTATATGTAATCATAACAACAGAATTAGCTTGTGTTTATGAGGGAGTGAACTAGAGAGGGAGATTCACTTTTAGATGGGAAATTATTATCATGAAAGATTTATAACAATACGATGCACTCCTATCTCACTGGCCGCCAGCAGTGTGTTGTCTATAATAATCGGTTCTCCTCCTGGCACACATTAGAGTCAGGATTTCCCCCAGGGTTCGGTATTGGGTCCATTGCTTTTCTGTCTCTATATTAACGATATCGCGAAGTCATTTAAATATTGTAGATATCATATTTATGCAGATGATGTTCAATTATACATTTCCGCCAGTCCTGGTAGAATAAGTGACTGTATTAATAGACTCAATAAAGATCTCGAATCCGTTTCATCTTGGTCTCAACAATTCGGACTTAACTTATATACAGATAAATCACAGGCTATCTTATTTTCGAATAAAAGATTAATCCCCGATATTAATAAGTTGAACCTTCCTCCTGTGACTCTGAATAAAGCGATCATTCCATTCAGTTCAACTGTAAAAAACCTGGGAGTTCATTTTGAATCTAATCTTACCTGGGACACGCATATCAAACACACATGCAAGAAAGTATTTTCCACTCTTCACTCATTAAAACGAGTCTACCACTATCCAGCTAAATTAAAGCAGACGCTTGTACAGACTCTTATTATGCCTCATTTCGATTATTGTGACACTTTATTCAGTGATCTCAGGGTGAATTTATCCCAGAAACTGCAACGTGTTCATAATGCGTGCGTTCGTTTCATTTGTAATGTCTGCTACTACGATCACATTTCTCCTTCTTTCGATAAATTATTGTGGCTCAGGTTAAATGAGAGGAGAAAGTTACATTCCCTTTCTCTCTTATACCGAATTTTGCACACCTCTACTCCCTCTTACTTGTCTGTCCGATTCCACAGTCTTTCTCGGTATCATAACTTAAATTCTCGGTCACAATATGATAACACGCTAGAAATACCACTGCACACATCATCTCTTTATTCTTCATCTTTCACTGTTGCTACTTCTCGTCACTGGAATTCTCTGCCGCCTGAAGTCAAGGACTGCCGAACTTTAATTTCCTTTAAATGTAAATTACAAAAATATCTTATGATGAGTTGCCAGACTTAACGCGTTGTAAATATTTAATGGAATGTGTTCCACTGTATTTATTTTTATTATTTTTTTTTCTTATTTTCATTATCGAAATTGTGTTTATTTATCACTTAACGCCAATATGTATCCCACTATGTTGTCGTTTTTTATTATTAATATATTTTTTGTGTACATTTTATTCAATTGTCGGTTTCTGGTTTAATTATGTAAATCTACTTAATTGTAATCTAATACTAATACGTATACTAATGTGTTTATTTTTATTTTTACTGTGCACATTTTTTTTATTGAATTATCGGCTTCTGTTCTTTATGTGATTCGTATTTGATTCTAACAACATTAATATTTATTTCACTATGTTTATTTTTATTTTATGAGGTACATTTTATGTAACTACCTCTTTTGATCTCATTATGTACCTAAATTGTATCAGTATGTACAGTAATTACTTAATTCCGATCCAGTTTTTTGTTCAACTGTGTAAGCAAGTTTTAATCCTGGTTGAATGTAAGAGAAGGCCTTACGGCCTTAACTCCGCCAGGTTAAATAAAGCGATTATTATTACTATTATTATTATTATTATTATTATTATTATTATTATTATTATATGACATAGTTTGTTACTAACAATACGGTGCCAATAAATATTGCTTCGCTTATGTATAGTCCAGCTGAGTTGCCCTATTTTTTAACTCTCTTCAAAATATCTTTCTTTAAAAAGTACATACACTTTTCTTCTTTCAATTTCGACCGAAAGAATTCTTCAATAATAAAATGTATACAAAAGCGTTCTAGCAAACCCTTCACACCAATTTTGTATGGTAAAAAAAAAGTACAATTCTTTTGCAGGACTGACCTCACAAATCAGTATTGTCTATAAAGACATTTCCACTTTGAGTTGTATTTTGGGATATAAGGGTCAAGTTTAAATTGCCGCAACGTCCAATAAGCATTCTGCAAAACCAAGGAAAAGAGAACTTTTATGATAGATTGTTTACTTATACTCTATTCAAAATACCGTTCTTTGAGAGTACACATTTTTTTCTTTCATTTTCGACCAAAGGTTTCCTTCAATAATAAAATCCATACAATAGCGTTCCAGTAAACCCTTCACAGCAATTTCATTTGTTAAAAAAACACAATTCTTTTACAAGACAGATCTCTCAAATATGTTACAAACAGATTGCCTCTTTGAGTTGTGTTTTGCGTCATGTTTAAAACTCCTTTTTACTTGGAGATGCTTCAGAAATTCATGTATTGAAAAGGAAGAGCATGTCTAACCTGTAGTACAATCCCAATGACCCTTCTACAGAACCACGAGAAATTAGGTCTTCATACAGCCTTTCAGCAAACCCTTCACCCACACCGTACTTCCGATTGTTACTGACGAACAATATTGCCTGTTGTAAAATCGACACAGGAATAAAAGTTAACTTTATGGTACTGCTATAAATTTTCTTCTCATGCGCATTACAATTGCGTGTGACCGTAATAATGTACACTAACATCACACACAAAGCGACTTTGGCTTCATAATCCATCTCGAAAGAAAGCTTTCTACTACACTACGGCTAAATGCTGCAAAACGCGAAAGAACTAGCTACAAATGTCGCTCGTGTGGCATGTCATATGGCCACACGTAGTGACATTTAACGCAGAAACTGGCAGTAATTGTAGCGCCCGTGTGGCCACCCATTTTGCGACAATTACGGCAGCTTCATTTCTAGCAAGTTTTCTGCGACAAATGTAGCTGGAATTATGGGCAGCATTGAGTTGAATGGAAGCGGCCACACGGAGCAGTAAATGTAGCAAGTTTGGCGCATCCCAAGGTCGTGTCGCAACTCGAATGGGTCCGGGTTCATTTTTTTCTGCGACATTTACTGCTGTTGGTTGGCCACACGTAGCGACATGGGTGGCCACACGTGCAGCTACATTTGTAGCAACTTTCTGCGACAAATGTAGCTGCAATTATAGACCGCATTGAGTTAAATGGAAGCGGCCACACGGAGCAGTAACGGTACGGCCACACGAGCTACATTTGTCGCAGGTTTTCTGCCATAAATGAAGCTGCCGTAATTGTCGCAAAATGGGTGGCCACACGGGCGCTACAATTACTGCTAGTTTCTGCGTTAAATGTCGCTACGTGTGGCCACATGACATGCCACACGTAGCGACATTTGCAGCAACTTTCTGCGACAAATGTAGCTGGAATTATAGACCGCATTGAGTTAAATGGAAGCGGCCACACGGAGCAGTAAGTGTAGCAAGTTTGGCGCCGTCTGACATGTTAGGTCTATTCGTGACCAGTAATTTCCCACCTTAAACGAATTAACATTGTTGTTAGTTACTGGGAATTTCTTATTATAAAATCCATATTTTTAAACTTTAAATTTATATTAATATTTATTTCCGCTTTACTAATTCCCAGAGGAGACTCAGTGAGTCAAAGAATATACATGTCAAAAGACTTTTACTTACTAACTGACAATACATAAAGAATAAATATCATGCAAAAGAAAACAAAAAAATTGTAATAAAAGTACAAACAACCGTGTAAAATGAATGGTTATGCTTTAATTTTTTAGGAATGAGATAGAAAGCGAAAATCAAATGTCATGTAAAGGACACACAGATTAAGACTTAAAAAGAATGAAATAACAAATCGAAGTTATTCATTTTACAGTAGAGTAGTGCAATGTAAATTTACAAATGCGTATGGATACACGCGTAAGCTAATTTTAAATACTATTTTCTTAATCTTATTTCTGTTTTTTTGTTACTTCACCAGAAGTTACAGATTAGACATGCTCTTCCCTTTCCAATACATGAATTTCTGAAGCATCTCCAAGTAAAAAGGAGTTTTAAACATGACCCAAACATAACTCAAAGAGGCAATCTGTTTGTAACATATTTGAGAGATCTGTCTTGTAAAAGAATATATTGTTTTTTTCTTTTTTACCAAATGAAGTCGCTGTGAAGGGTTTACTGGAACGCTATTGTATAGATTTTATTATTGAAGGAAACCTTTGGTCGAAAATTAAAGAAAAAAATCTGTACTGTCAAAGAACGGTATTTTGAAAAGAGTATAAGTGAACACATCTATCATAAAAGTTCTCTTTTTCTTGGTTTTGCAGAATGCTTATTGGACGTTGCGGCAATTTAAACTTAACCCTTATATCCCAAAATACAACTCAAAGTGGAAATGTCTTTATAACACAATAATATTTATAAACAATACTGATTTGTGATGTCTGTCCTGCAAAAGAATTGTACTTTTTTTTTTTACCAAACAAATTGCTGTAAACGGCTTGCTAGAACGCTTTGGTATACATTTTATTATTGAAGAATTCTTTAGGTCGAAATTGAAAGAAGAAAAATGTATGTACTTTTTAAAGAAAGATATTTTGAAGAGAGTTAAAAAATAGGGAACTTAGCCTGGACTATTCATAAGCGAAACAATATTTATTGGCACCGTATTGTAAGTAACAAAATGTGTTATATATATATTGGCATCGTATTGTTATAAATCTGTCATGATAATAATTTCACATCTAAAAGTCAATCTCCCTCTCTACTTCACTCCCTCATAAACACAAGTTAATTATGTTGTTATTATTACATATACATACTGAGAATTTCAACCATTAAAAAAACGGGTTTTCCTTCAAATTTGAGAATGCCTTTCTCCCATTGTAGGCCTACATCTTATCCTATAGAAAACAGAGTTTACGTCCTCTTAAACATGATAGATCACGTTTTTCAGATTATTAAATTTCGGGGGAGGGGGAAACTGAAATGTGAATCTTAGGGTATGTTACAGTTTCATGTCTCATAAAGTTTTTTTTTTTACCAACAAAAGAAAATTTTAACACTAAAAGATAAGCTGGGTGGTACAAATTGCGATATCTTATAGCTAATTCGAGAGACAAATTTCACTGCACTCATCAATGTCACTTGTTTTATTTTTAAATATATTAAGCCTGAATAAAATGCCAAGGTGTTGTATGCCTGGCTGCAAATTCAATTACCAGAAAGGAACTTAGTGGCGATGTTTACTTTACTTCTGGCGAAGAAACAAAAAAAAAAAACAGGAGTAAGATTAAGAAAATAGTATTTAAAATTGGCTTGCGCGTGTATCCATACGCATTTGTAAATTTACATTGCGCTAAATTATTGTAGTTCTCTACTGTAAAATGAATAACTTTGATTTGTTATTTCACTTTTTTTAAAGTCTTAATCTGTGTGTCCTTTACATGACATTTGATTTTCGCTTTCTATCTCATTCCTAAAAAATTAAAGCATAATCATTCATTTTACACGGTTGTTTGTACTTTTATTACAATTTCTTTTTGTTTTCTTTTGCATCATATTTATTCTTTATTTATTGTCAGTTGACATGTATATTTTTTGACTCACTGAGTCTCCTCTGGGAATTAGTAAAGCCGAAATAAATATTAATATAAATTTAAAGTTTAAAAATATGGATTTTATAATAAGAAATTCCCAGTAACTAACAACAATGTTAATTCGTTTAAGGTGGGAAATTATTGGTCACGAATAAACCTAACATGTCAGACGGCGCCAAACTTGCTACACTTACTGCTCCGTGTGGCCGCTTCCATTTAACTCAACGCGGTCTATAATTCCAGCTACATTTGTCGCAGAAAGTTGCTACAAATGTAGCTGCACGTGTAGCCACCCATGTCGCTACGTGTGGCCAACCAACAGCAGTAAATGTCGCAGAAAAAATGGACCCGGACCCATTCGAGTTGCGACACGACCTTGGGATGCGCCAAACTTGCTACATTTACTGCTCCGTGTGGCCGCTTCCATTTAACTCAATGCTGCCTATAATTCCAACTACATTTGTCGCAGAAAACTTGCTACAAATGTAGCTCGCGTGGCCGTACCCTAAGCGTAGCAAGTTTGGCGCCGTCTGACATGTTGAGTCTACTCGTGACCAATAATTTTCCACCTTAAACGAATTAACATTATTGTTAGTTACTGGGAATTTCTTATTATAAAATCCATATTTTTAAACTTTAAATTTATATTAATATTTATTTCCGCTTTAGTAATTCCCAAAGGAGACTCAGCGAGTCAAAGAATATACATGTCAAAAGACTTTTATCTACTAATTGACAATAAATAAAGAATAAATACCATGCGAAACAAAACAAAAATATTGTAATATAAGTACAAACAACCGTGTAAAATGAATGATTATGCTTTAATTTTTTAGGAATGAGATAAAAAGCGAAAATCAAATATCATGTGAAGGACATACAGATTACACTTTAAAAAGAGTGAAATAATAAATCAAAGTTATTCATTTTACAGTAGAGAATTACAATAATTTAGGGCAATGTAAGTTTACAAATGCGTATGGATACACGCGTAAGATAATTTTAAATATTATTTTCTTAATCTTACTCCAGTTTTTTGTTACTTCGCCAGAAGGAAAAGTAAATATCGTTAATAAGCTCCCTTCTGGTAATTGAATTTGCAGCCAGGCATCCAACATCTTGGCATTTTATTCAAGCCTAATGTATTTAAAAATAAAACAAGTGACATTGATGAGTGCAGTGAAATTTGTCTCTCGAATTAGCTATAAGATATCGCAGTTTGTACCACCCCGCTTATCTGTTAGCGCTAAAATTTTCTTTTGTTGGTAAAAAAATTTATGAGACATGAAACTGTAACATACCCTAAGATTCACCTTTCGGTTTCCCGCTCTCCCGAAATTTACTAATCTGAGAAACGTGATCTATCATGTTTAAGAGAACGTAAACTCTGTTTTCTATTGGATAAGATGTAGGCCTACAATGGGAGAAAGGCATTCTCAAATTTGAAGGAAAACCCGTTTTTTTTAATGGTTGAAATTCTCAGTATGCATATGTAATCAAAACAACATAATTAACTTGTGTTTATGGGGGAGTGAAGTAGAGAGGGAGATTGACTTTTAGATGCGAAATTATTATCATGACAGGTTTATAAGAATACGAAGCCAATATAGGCCTATATGATATATTTTGTTACTAACAATACGGTGCCAATAAATATTGCTTCGCTTATGTATAGTCCAGCAGAGTTGCCCTATTTTTTAACTCTCTTCAAAATATCTTTCTTTAAAAAGTACATACATTTTTCTTCTTTCAATTTCTATCTAAAGAATTCTTCAATAATAAAATGTATGCAAAAGCTTTCTAGCAAACCCTTCACAGCAATTTTGTTTGGTAAAAAAAAAAAGTACAATTCTTTTGCAGGACTGATCTCACAAATCAGTATTGTTTATAAAGACATTTCCACTTTGAGTTGTATTTTGGGATATAAGGGTCAAGTTTAAATTGCCGCAACGTCCAATAAGCATTCTGCAAAACCAAGAAAAAGAGAACTTTTATGATAGCTGTGTTCACTTATACTCTTTTCAAAATACCGTTCTTTGACAGTACAGATTTTTTTCTTTAATTTTCGACCAAAGGTTTCCTTCAATAATAAAATCTATACAATAGCGTTCCAGTAAACCCTTCACAGCGACTTCATTTGGTAAAAAAGAAAAAAACACAATATATTCTTTTACAAGACAGATCTCTCAAATATGTTACAAACAGATTGCCTCTTTGAGTTATGTTTGGGTCATGTTTAAAATTCCTTTTTACTTGGAGATGTTTCAGAAATTCATGTATTGAAAAGGGAAGAGCATGTCTAACCTGTCGTACAATCCCTATGACCCTTCTATAGAACCACGAGAAACTAGGTCTTCACACGGCCTTTCAACAAACCCTTCACCCACACTGTACTTCCGATTGTTAGTGACGAACAATATTGCCTGTTGTAAAATCGAGAAAGGAATAAAAGTTAACTTTATGGCACTGCTATAAATTTTCTTCTCATGCGCATTGTAACTGTGTGTGACTGTAATAATGTACACTAACAACACACACAAAGCGATTTTGGCTTCATAATCCATCTCGGAATGACTGTAATAATGTACACTACCAACACACACAAAGCGACTTTGGCTTCATAATCCATCTCGGAAGAAAGCTTTCTACTACACTACGGCTGAGTGCTGCAAAACGCAAAAGAACTAGCTACAAATTTCGTTACGTGTGGCATGTCATGTGGCCACACGTAGCAACATTTAACGCAGAAACTAGCAGTAATTGTAGCGCCCGTGTGGCCACCCATTTTGCAACAATTACGGCAGCTTCATTTGTAGCAGAAAACTTGCTACAAATGTAGCTCG
The DNA here is from genome assembly GCF_040183065.1 of Periplaneta americana. Classification (NCBI taxonomy): domain Eukaryota; kingdom Metazoa; phylum Arthropoda; class Insecta; order Blattodea; family Blattidae; genus Periplaneta; species Periplaneta americana. The sequence goes on from NC_091117.1 coordinate 107,752,476, forward strand.
TGTGGCCGTACCCTTATTATCATGACAGATTTATAACAATACGATGCACTCCTATCTCACTGGCCGCCAGCAGTGTGTTGTCTTTAATAATCGGTTCTCCTCCTGGCAGACAGTAGAGTCAGGATTTCCCCAAGGTTCGGTATTGGGTCCATTGCTTTACTGTCTCTATATTAACGATATCGCGAAGTCATTTAAATATTGCAGATATCATATTTATGCAGATGATGTTCAATTATACATTTCTGCCAGTCCTGATAGAATAAGTGACTGTATTAATAGACTCAATAAAGATCTCGAATCCGTTTCATCTTGGTCTCAACAATTCGGACTTAACTTAAATACAGATAAATCACAGGCTATCTTATTTTCGAATAAAAGATTAATCCCCGATATTAATAAGCTGAACCTTTCTCCTGTGACTCTGAATAAAGCGATCATTCCATTCAGTTCAACTGTAAAAAACCTGGTAGTTCATTTTGAATCTAACCTTACCTGGGGCACGCATATCAAACACACATGCAAGAAAGTATTTTCTACTCTTCACTCATTAAAACGATTCTACCACTATCCAGCTAAATTAAAGCAGATGCTTGTACAGACTCTTATTATGCCTCATTTCGATTATTGTGACGCTTTATTCAGTGATCTCAGGGTGAATTTATCCCAGAAACTGCAACGTGTTCATAATGCGTGTGTTCGTTTCATTTGTAATGTCCGCTACTACGATCACATTTCGCCTTCTTTCGATAAATTATTGTGGCTCAGATTAAATGAGAGGAGAAAGTTACATTCCCTTTCTCTCTTATACCGAATTTTGCACACCTCTACTCCCTCTTACTTGTCTGTCCGATTCCACAGTCTTTCTCGGTATCATAACTTAAATTCTCGGTCACAATATGATAACACGCTAGAAATACCACTGCACACATCATCTCTTTATTCTTCATCTTTCACTGTTGCTACTTCTCGTCACTGGAATTTTCTACCGCCTGAAGTCAAGGGCTGCCGAACTTTAATTTCCTTTAAATGTAAATTACAAAAATATCTTATTATGAGTTGCCAGACCTAACGCGTTGCAAATATTTAATGGAATGTGTTCCACTGTATTTATTTTTCTTTTTTTCTTTTTTTGTTTCTTATTTTTATTATGGAAATCGTGTTTATTTATCACTTAACGCCAATATGTATCCCACTATGTTGTCGTTTTTCATTATTAATCTATTTTTGTGTACATTTTATTCAATTGTCGGTTTCTGGTTTAATTATGTGAATCCTACTTAATTGTAATCTATTACTAATACGTATACTAATGTGTTTATTTTTATTTTTACTGTGTACATTTTTTTATTGAATTATCGGCTTCTGTTTTTTTATGTGGTTCGTATTTGATTCTAACAACATTAATATGTATTTCACTATGTTTATTTTTATTTTATGAGGTACATTTTATGTAACTACCTCCATTGATCTCATTATGTACCTAAATTGTATCAGTATGTACAGTAATTACTTAATTCCGATCCAGTTTTATGTTCAACTGTGTAAGCAAGTTTTAATCCTGGTTGAGTATAAGAGAAGGCCTTATGGCCTTAACTCTGGCAGGTTAAATAAAGCCATTATTATTATTATTATTATTATTATTATTATTATTATTATTATTATTATTATTATATATGACATATTTTGTTACTAACAATACGGTGCCAATAAATATTGCTTCGCTTATGTATAGTCCAGCTGAGTTGCCCTATTTTTTAACTCTCTTCAAAATATCTTTCTTTAAAAAGTACATACATTTTTCTTCTTTCAATTTCGACTGAAATAATTCTTCAATAATAAAATGTATACAAAAGCGTTCTAGCAAACCCTTCACAGCAATTTTGTTTGGTAAAAAACATACAATTCTTTTGCAGGACAGACCTCACAAATCAGTATTGTTTATAAAGACATTTTCACTTTGAGTTGTATTTTGGGATATAAGGGTCAAGTTTAAATTGCCGCAACGTCCAATAAGCATTCTGCAAAACCAAGAAAAAGAGAACTTTTATGGTAGATGTGTTTACTTATACTCTACTCAAAATACCGTTCTTTGAGACTACACATTTTCTTTTCCTTCAATTTCGACCAAAGGTTTCCTTCAATAATAAAATCTATACAATAGCGTTCCAGTAAACCCTTCACAGCGACTTCATTTGTTAAGAAACACAATTCTTTACAAGACAGATCTCTCAAATATGTTACAAAGAGATTGCCTCTTTGAGTTGTGTTTTGGGTCATGTTTAAAACTCCTTTTTATTTGGAGATGCTTCAGAAATTAATGTATTGAAAAGGGAAAAGCATGTATACAGAATAAATATACAGAATAAAGAATATAATTACAAACAAAGAAACAAGACCTGTCGTACAATCGCAATGACCCTTCTACAGAACTACGAGAAATTAGGTCTTCATACAGCCTTTCAGCAAATCCTTCACTCACACCGTACTTCCGATTGTTACTGACGAACAATATTGCCTGTTGTAAAATCCACACAGGAATAGAAGTTAACAACAAGTTACGAAGCGCCATAACAAGGCTAGCAGTTCACGGTTTTCACCACAAACTGTGCAGAAGATCAGAGTACCACGAACCTTCCCCCGAATGCGTGTGCAAACTGTGCAACGAAGTGTGTCCAAAATATCATTTTAGTAAATGTGTGAATAGAACTAAGTCACTGGTGAAATATAGTAAAGAGAAGTAACTCATACCAAACTAAATTGCACGTTTGTGCGCACTTCTTTCTTATAATAGAAGTTAACTTTATGGCACTGCTATAAATTTTCTTCTCATGCGCATTACAATTGTGTGTGACCGTATTAATGTACACTAACATCACACACAAAGCGACTTTGGCTTCATAATCCATCTCGGAAGAAAGCTTTCTACTACACTACGGCTGAGTGCTGCAAAACGCAAAAGAACTAGCTACAAATTTCGCTACGTGAGGCATGTCATGTGGCCACACGTAGCGACATTTAACGCAGAAACTGGCAGTAATTGTAGCGCCCGTGTGGCCACCCATTCTGCGACAATTACGGCAGATTCATTTGTAGCAGAAAACTTGCTACAAATGTAGCTCGTGTGGCCGTACCCTCAAGGAAAGGTTAGTGCCGCTGCAGTGATATACAAACAGGACTTAATAATATATAAAGTAAAGAGAAGATTACATGAAGCATGCTCCAACAATCAAGCTGAGCATTTAACGATATTAAGTGTATTACAGTTAATCAATAGTGAGCAGATGGAACTTGAGCAGAGGAAGATAGCTATATTCACCATCAGCCAAGTAACACTAGTTCTTCAAAAAAAAAAAAAAAAAAAAAAACTCCTCTAACCATAATAATATAATGGAGCTAATACGTGAAAACATAAAAAAAGCCTGAAAGAATAGAACTTCATTATCCACTTCGGATGGGTCAAGGCCCACAGAGAAATTAACTCGCGGAAAAAACAGCAAAAGAGGCAGCAACAGAAGATGGCCTTGAAGTGGCATACAACAGGAAACGTAAGATGGCCTTGAAGTGGCATACAACAGGAAATGTAAGTTCACAATTGTAACGGAAATAGAAGAAGGTTCAACAAATGGAAGAACGATTGGAAAAACACTCCTAAAGAAGTTCTTCCCATCTGTACGCCAGAGGATGAAACAAAACATCACAAGTAACCACCATGATCTCAGGCCATGGAAAAACCAAGCATACCTACACCGTTTAGGGATCAAAGACGACTCAACGTATTCATGCCTTCAAGATGCACAAACGGTACACCACCTAATATACTCGTGTGTCAAATTGAATAAACAAAGAGATATACTGAAGAAGGGAATATACAGAAATCAAGATAGATGGCCAGTATCATATGAGAAACTATTGTGAAAACACTATAAGGAATTCAGAAATTTTGTTCAGTCAATAGATTTCACAGCAGTGTAAATATTGTAAATAGTGAAAATACTACTGTAGTTAAAATTAGTATTAGTATTACTACTAGTATTAGTATTCAAGTTAGATATGTTAAAATAATGATAAGCAATTCATAAACTTTATTAAGTCAATAGACTTCACAGCAGTGTAATTATTGTAAATAGTGAAAATACTACTCTGGTTAAAATTAGTATTAGTACCACTACTAGCATTAGTATTAAAGTCAGATAATTATGTTAAAATAACTGTTAGTAATTCATGAACATTATTCAGTCAATAAATAGACTTCACAGCAGTGTTAAAATTAGTATTAGTTTTACTACGGGTATTAGTATTCAAGTCAGTTATGTTAAAACAATTATAAGGAAGTCATTAACTTTAAAGTCAATAGACTTAGTATTGTTACAAATAGTTTACTATTATTATTATTATTATTTTTTTTTTGAAGTTCAGACAGAATGTAAAAATAGTGTAGCAACAAATGTGTGAAGTATTGCATTACTGCAATGGAGCATATTGAATAAAAAGACAACACATTTCTTAGAAAAAACCTTAATGTTGTTTCACATACAGTATCCCAACAGTGTTTTTGAGTAGTTCTGCTGTGTGGCCCTATAGTTCATCTGTTCCAGACGTCGACAATTACCTTGGCTATAATTTCCTTATTGAGCGCTGCTCAGAATAGTTTCATTGTAGCCATACAAAACCAAGTACTAAGATTTTTCTACGACAAGAATCTTTTCCTTCAAACGCCTCTTTTTTTCTAGCATTTACCTTCAAACATAGACTGCAGTAAATGGAATCTGCTTTCATTCCCCATGATATAGGCCGCGATAGTAGCTCATTCTTATTTTCACCGTAGTCAACATGTTCTTCCAATTTTTTTTTTCCGGAGAATGGAATCATTAGTAGTACGGTCTAAACATGTGGAACTCACCCTTAATATCTTACGATAAAGTCACATCAGAAACGCTTCAAACTTTTTACTTCTCACCTCCATCTTTGCATACCATGAGAAAAGGCAGAGAATACATAACAGCTCAGAAGTCTCATCTTTGTAGTTATTGTCAAATAGCGAGTTTTAAATGTTACGAATGCTCAGCCATCTTAACAATGAAGCCATTAGCTATCGCTACTTTTAAATAATAAAACATTTCTTCTGTTGAATGCGGCTCTAGGTTTTTCGATACCAATCTTCACACAATTAGCGACTATTAAAATGTTACGCAATGCTCAGCTATCTTAACGATGAAGCCATCAGCTATCGCCTCTTTTAAATAATAAAACATCCGTTCTATTGAGTGCAACTCTAGTTGTTTCGAGACAAAATCTTCACTTTTTGTGAGTGATCTCATTGATTGTTTATCCTAAAGCCAAAAAGACCTATGTGTTGTATTTAAATCTACTTTTTCTATAGACTTTTTATTTATCGTAAGCTATCGAACTATTGGTTTTGCTAATGACCATTAATTTTGTTTTATTGATATTAATGTCAAGATCGTATCGCTGGCTGCATTCAGCCACTTCAATATAAATTAATATCACACAGCAGCTAACTATGCACAGTGCCTTCATTTTAATTATATATTAGCAACGTTTGCATAATTTCAATTTTCAACCATACTTGACTTGGCTCTTTTGAAGTTTCAATATGCAAGAGATAATAGTGCCAAATGGTACGATTATTACGTGTTTCATATACGTATGCTTTATAGAGTTGTTATCAGAGACCGGAAGTTTAGGCATTATGAATCATTAAAATAGGCAGGCAAAAAGGCATCATAAATAGCTAGAATAGGCAGGTAAAAAGGCATCATAAATAGCTAAAATACGCAATAAAAGGCAATTACAAAAACCTTGCTCCAGAGACTAGACCCACAACCTTGCACTTTCCACAAAGGGATTTCGGCAGCAAGAAAAGCTTTACATAAGTCGAATGCAAATTGAGATTTTAGACTCATGTTGCAATTACTGTTGGAAGGAAAGAAATCTTCCCAGTAGCCTTGGAAAGTGCATTTTTGTGTTTGGTTGTACTGGTATGTTGCGATATGAAATATTTCTTTTCGTAGTTCCCACATGGTCACGATGTCCTGCTACGTTTTTACTATCTAGTGTTGTTAAAAATTCTCGCAATAGAAGGAAACGATCCAAAATGTCCAGTTCTTGAAATGTGCTTATGATTAAGATGATGATAGTAGTGGTGGTGATGGTAATGATTTTGATGGTGGTATTGGTGGTGGTGATGATGACTGCATAACTATATCGATTTTAAATGAAGACTGCAATTGGAAGAAATTATTCATACATCATCGATTAGTCTATTCCCACTCTCGTGTTCTCTGCTCTCTTCACAAACGATCTAGACTAGAAAAATAAGATGAATAACTGAGCTCTACCGTCGAAATAATTGCAAATATAGTGACGTTACGTGTATTCCTGCATTTACAAATGTTAGCTGTGTGATAAATATTTTCGAGGATGCATATGATATGAAAAAAGAAACACTATTTTGCCATTTAATGCCGTTCCTTTTTCAATAACATAAAAAATAATGCCACACTTGAAAGCGTAAAGCTTATTAAAATCATGCCCATATATTCTTGAAAAATAATAATGTAAAATAAAAAAATGTGAACAAGACTCGTGCCGTGGGAAATACTACACCACAGTACAGAGATGTTTTATAAATATAAATATGTCGTAAATGCCGTGAATCTGCTTCAGTATTTATTCAGCATCAGAATGCTAGTTCGCCACCTTAGTTCTGTGGATAACTATATGTGTAGTCTTCCTACTCAAGCCGTCCGTGCTTGATTCCTGGCGTGGGCAATGGAAGAGATTTATCTTCCGTTCATGGGAAAGGGTAGTTGTCCCTTGTCTGTGCTGTTTTGTGTTCTCTCAGAGGTAGCCCTGTGCCGTGCTGACCACAAAACGGAAGTCTGAAATGTGTACCTAGACAGTAGTCAAAATATATAACCTATAACCTCCTCTACGCCGCATTGGAATGAAAGTCGATACGAAAGGAGGAAGTGAAACATGACGAAGAAAGAATCAGAATGCTTCCTGCACACTTCGAATAATGAATAAGAAAATGTCTATTTACTCTATAAGATCTATGATGCTCTTCTCTCGAGTCCATTTCTATAATTTGGGGGAAATACGTTTGAAGTTTACGAAAAGTTATTCACGTTTCATATTGTTTTATTCTATGTTGATACGCTGTAGTACACTGACACACGCTTTACCAAACGTGACACTTCACACACCTCATTTGAGTGTCGTCGCCCCCCGACACCGGAGCAGCGACGGCCTCCTCTTGGCTGTCGGCGTCGTCCCCGGCTTCGTGCTGGGTCCGTCGCGGTGAGCGGTGCTGCCAGAACATAATTGAAGAGCTACAGTTACCGGCGGACGTCCTACACTCACTGCGCGCGTCACGTTCAAGACGTCGAGCGATCGAATGTAACCCACTTGAGCTAACCTTGCGTGTCGCGCACGAATCGAAGTTGCTTTATTTCCGAACGAGGAAAAAATGTCTGCCTGTAACTTCACTTTCATACCGTGTGACACAAAAGTCACTTACCAAATGGAAAAAACTTAATTGGAAATGAATACTGGCATAGAAATTGATAAGTCATTTGTCATTTGAGAAACGACAAATTAGCTACAAAGTTTTGAGAAAACTGTAAACAAACTGTCTGCAGCTTATAAATATTGGATGTCCGCTATCTTTTTACGGTAAAATTTTCATATGAATTGCAATATTTCTAGATATTTTAAAGAAACATTTAATTATATCTGAGGGTACTAGGATGCTCTAAATTTCGTGGTCATGCCATGTTTCTCAAATGAAATGATTTCAATACAAATATTATAATAGTTTGTATTTTATTTTGTACCTATGTAAATTAATGACAATGAAAGCTATTTAAGTAGAAATTAAGTACATAATGTATTTTGTCCTTCAGACTGCAAAATGAAAAGACAAAGCCTAAAACGCATTTAAAGTGAAAACACAGGAATCTGATTGAAGTCCAACACTATAGCTCCTCACATGCGCCATATATGTTACGACTAGACCAGAAAAATATAATAATAGTAATAATAATAATAATAAATAATAATAATAATAATAATAATCCGTGGCGCTACAGCCCGTGAAGGGCCTAGACCCACCAGCCGGCTGCTAGCCTCACGCCCACATGCCGAAGCAGAGGTGGACGATCATCCAACCAGAATGGAGGTATCGTGTGGTTAGCACGATGATCCCCCAGCCGTTATAGCTGGTATTCGCTACCTATCGTAGCTCCCCAAGTGCATCACGATGCTGGGTGAGCACCGGTCCCATAAACTGGCCGAAATTTCATGAGAAAATTTCTTCCCCCATGAGGACTCGAACCAGCGCGCATTCCGTAACGCGAGTCCAAGGCAGATGCCTTAGACCGCGATGCCACGGCGCGGCACCCAGAAAAATATACCTTCATAAAAGCTTTTGAGTTCATCCTCTTCAGGGAAATATTATCACATCATCACTTAAAATAAGACATACGTCTTTCTCCTACAGATATGCAACTGCAAGTATTAATGTCAGAAAACAATAAATTCGTTCTGGCTAAAAATTGGCATGTGTGGTTTCTCAAATAGCCGAATCTTTTTTTTTAACAAATTTCTTACTAATTGGATTTTACCATGGAATACCGTACAACATTATTGCATTACATTACAGTATTACACTCGGGTAAACACGACTAGGTTTTGCATATAAAGTGATTTGTTTTCAGTGCAATTGCACAGTGCACTACCGCCAATGTTTTTAGTGTGTTATTTTATGACGCTGTATCAACACCTCAGGTTATTTAGCGTCTGAATGAGATGAAAGTGATAATGCCGGTGAAATGAGTCCGGGTCCAGCACCGATAGTTACCCAGCAATTGCTCATATTGGGTTGAGGCAAAACCCCGCAAAAAAACTTCAACCAAGTAACATGTCCCGACCGGGATTCGAACGCAGGCCACCTGGTTTCGCAATCAGACACGCTAACCGTTACACTATAGGTGTGGACCCGCCAATGTTACTTCAGCATGTGTTTCACTTACTGAAAGACACGATCGCACATGATGCTGACATTCCTCTGTCACTCTTAAAAGTGTCGCTTCAGGAATGTGTTAGATAACATGACTGACTTTTTTTTTCAATTCACCCATAGATGCAGACTTTGTCTCAAAAACATGATGTTTCACATATCCCATACAAAAGAAAATCTAGAAGTGTGAAGTCTGGTCATCATGTAGGGCATGACTGAGATCCATCTCGTATATCGAATATGTTACTTAATTTCTAACGAACTATCATAAAATTATGTGCTGTGGCTCAATGTAGCTGAAATCATAGTCTATCCTTATCCGCTTGTTCAGTGGTAAATCATATAGAAGTCCATTGAATGTAGCCCAACAAATCGCTAGATGTGTACTGGTTCATATTTCCATAAAAACATTATGGTTGAACAATCATTTCATTTCAGCACATCATTTCATATAAGTCTTATCAGAACACATCACATCATGAATAATTTCGAGGGAAAAATTGTTCCAGGGCCGGGTATCGATCCCGGAACTTCTGGTTGAACGTACCAGCGCTCTGCCAACTGAGCTACCCGGAACTCCACCCGACACCGTTCAACCAGAGGTCCCGGGATCGATACCCGGCCCCGGAACAATTTTTCCCTCGAAATTATTCAAATCTGCTTTACAGGGAGCTTTATCTGAAAGACTAGATTTGCATAATATATACGTCACTGTATACGTTAACAGAAAACCACAATTCCAAGTCACACAGAGTTTGTGTGCACTCGATGTGAGTCTCTGGCGTTTCGTCAGCCCACGCGAGTTGTGTGGATATAAAGGGAAAAGTTGAGACTTACAGTTATGTAAGTCGGTAGAATTTATAAGAGTGAGACGATATTTGACGAGGATAGTCTACGATTTGACATAGGATTATCTAACATTTGCTTCATAGTTCGGAGAAAATTTGGGAAATACCTAATCAGGAAATCAGCTCAACCGGGATTCGAATCCACACCCAAGCGCAGTTTCCCGAAAAATAGTCCAGCTCGCTAACAGTGAGTTATGTAGGTGGCTTACGACATGTTTTAAAGGAATTCTTGGAGGGTTTCCTTACCATAGATTAATAACTTCGAATTACTACAGGGACACCATTTCATTTTTACTTCAATTTTTATTGTACCTGAGTTTTTGAATGTACTTCACTCCCACCCCTTCTACTAGTAAACTTCCAATCGTCCTCCACACAGAACCAAGGCCGCGTATGCAGTCAAAATCGCCTTACGGTCACAGTAAACAGTACTGAGTTAGTGAGTATAGTACGTTCCAGAAATATGTTCGCGTTTACCAGTGACGAAAGAGCTTTCTACATTGAATCATATTTTCGTCCGTTTACCCGCATCCCGGTTTCCCCCACCCACGTTTGTTCGCCCCTTGTAAAGGTTAGTGGCTGGACTGTCTTAGTTCTTTTCTGAGAACAATTTCTGTTAGGAATTGAACGTCTACGTAATATTATACAAATGTTTAAAATAACGTAAATATAAGGGCCTCGTTAAGTAATTAACTGTCACATGATTTCCCCCCTTTCTACGACCCTGCGACAAAACCACTTGGACGGACAGGAGATAGCATGTCTGAGTAATTTTATCTTTTCGAATCGGGCAGAAGTGAAGACTGAATTTACACTACGTAAGGTACTCTTTTATAGAGTAGGTACAGAATTATTTCAACATGAGTTACTAGTACGAAGGACGAAACTCCTCATTTGAATTAGGTACAATAGTCTATAGTGCGATAACACGCACAAAGGAACTGAAGCCTGTACCGAAATCAACGACCACCATTTTCAAAAATGTGTTTAAATATCCATATATGATTATTTTTCAATTTAACTTCATTCTCTAAATTGTACGGTGATGTGCTGTAGATAGCAGGCTATAATATACACTGCATAATGAATACGTCCGAATTGATAGCTTAGTTGGCGAGTAAAAACACTTATTGTTAATACAGTACTGTATTTTGATTGAACAAAAACCTAATGAAAATTATCACCCAAAATCGCGATATTTCCTAGTTTACGTAAATGGATGAACTACTTTTCTTCCCTCCTATATCTAGTAAAGTGATTTATTTGTATTTTACTTCAGTATCATAGAAGTCCAGTCGTGGAAGGGAGTAGCAAACGGTGTTCCCGGTTCTCAACCGTTAATCCAAAGGTATAGCCAGGTTAATATTAGAAATGTTAATAAAAGATAAAATGATGTCTCCGTACAAAAATGTGCGAAGTTTACGTATCATGCACAAAACTGAATCTTGTCAGATATTAGATTAGTAAATAAATTTGGGTATCGATTTACATAACGTTTTTCGAACTTCGATTAATGCACAGAAATACAAATTATCTAATCTACTCGTTTCCTAAACTCAGTTCAATAAATTGATAAGTTATTTGCCTGGAGACAAATGAGCACTGCCCGATAAAACTAATCGTATATGTAGGGTCTGTGAGTGTGTGACTTATTACTTATTCACAGATCTATAATGGACCAAGTTCCCTGAATATACAGGGTGTTTCCGAGGTGGTGTTACATACTTTCAGGGATGATGGCGAAGGGTACATGTATCAATTTGAGATAAGGAACCATGGTCCGGAAATGACTGAGTCGAAAGTTATAAGCAAAAATAGTTGTGTGGAAATGGAATTGTAATTTCGCACCACGTGCCCTCCTTCCCTTAACTTTTGGAACAGTCGTGGAAAAAGGGTATGGGCCGGATTTCTCCTAAGTGGGTACTTCGCCCGATACAATCTGTGAGCTTGTCTACTGTTCCCATTGGCTCATCCGTATTCGAAAATGAGGTCTGCTTATTCCGCTCTCGTGTACTCCTCCATTTCACTAGGACTGGTCGACTAGACACCGCAACTTGTACACATACACTGCTGTCTACAGACGTGCATATCAGGACTGACCATGTCCGTTACACATTGCGTTATCTGCATTGCTTTATTGTAGTTTCCTGTCCCCATCCCTCAGACAGCGCACTGAATGGAATACTGTAAGTAGACATCGTAAACAACGTCAGACGAATACAATATGTGTAAGATGTACAGATAAACACACATAAATAAGGTATACAGAGGAATAAAATTATTTCATTTCCACAGAACTATTTTTGCTTGTAACTTTCGATTCGGTCATTTCCGGACCAGGGTTCCTGATCTCAAATTGATACATGTGCCCTTCGCCCTCATCCCTGAAAGTTTGTAACACAACCTCGGAAACACTCTGTGTGTGTGTGTGTGTGTGTGTGTGTGTGTCTATATATAAATATATATAAATTAATTTCTTGTCTATCCGGTCATCACCAGATAAGTATACATATCACAGCAGCAGTGTGACTTTGCACATCGATTTTATCCGAAAGGTAATAATAACAAATGAAGAATGGTGAATTGGTAGCAGAACGAAAAGGAGCACGCAAAATAAATGCTTAAGCACAATCTTTGTACATCACAAAATACCTATAATTATTCCAGCCAGGCATAGTTCAGTCGGCTGAGGTGCTTGCTTGCTGATCCGGAGTTGTGCTCGGGCGTGGGTTCGAATCCCGCTTGGGTTGATTACCGGGTTGGGTTTTTTTCAGAGGTTTTTCCCAACCGTAAAACAAATATCAGATAATATATGGGAAATCGTCGGCCTCATCTCGTTAAATACCATCTCGCTATTACCAATCTCATCGACGCTAAATATTTTAGTAGTTATACAGCGTCGTTACATAAGCAAGTAAGAAAAATCACAAATGAAGAGTCCAGGGGAAAAAGGGAGGATGTCCACTTTTAAACAATTTTCAGGAAATTAATTTTAAAGTTTGAAACTCTATCATTCCGAAAATAATACTGACTAATACCTCCATTTTATTTTGTGACATTTATTGATATATATTCTACCAGTATACAACGTGTGATGCACAACACTGGAGTATTATGACTACAGTAATTAAAAATCTGTTTTGATGTAACCTCATACAGGGGAAAAATGGGGCCCTGGCAACTAAAAAAGTGAATAAAGGGGGTCTTACTCCTATAATGGTATTAAAATACCGTAGAAAAAGAGCAAAATATTAGTTAACTATAAAATCAATGGACAAAATAAAATATAAAATTAGCACTTCATAACACTGAGTAATTGGTTCTCTTTCAGTTTGTTTCTGTTCATGCACAGCCACTTTTTGTGAACTATGAGTAGAATTTTTGAGCGTTTGGTCCACATAACACCTTTAATTCTTTCAAATTCTGCTACTTCTCTTGTGATATCGGCAATTTTTCTAAAATAATACAGTATAATATTATATTAATAATATAATAAATTAATAAGAAGGCCTATTTAAAATTGATTTTGTAAAAATATAATCCCACCTTCATATGCAGCCACCGGCATAGCTCTGTCGGCTAAAGCCTTGGTTTTTCTTAACCGACGCATACGAAGTGCGTGGTGCGAGGCCCGTCTCGCTCCTCGCACGTCGCGTGCGTCGGTTCAGAAAAACCAAGGCTTTAGACGCTTGCCTGCCGAACCGGAGTTGTGCTCGGGAGCGGGTTCGATTCCCACTTAAGCTGATTACCTTTTTGGGTTTTTTCCGAAGTGTTCTGCAATCGTAAGGCAAATATCAGGTAATCTATGGCGAATCCTCGACCTCATATCGCCAAATATCATCTCACTATCACCAATTCCATCGACGCTAAATAACTTCGTAGTTGATACAGCGTCGTTAAATAACCAAGTAAATAAAACCTTCATATGCTCTGTCTGGATACAAGAATTCTCCATTCAGTAAGTCTACATTCACTGGCCGTTTTCTAAGTGGAGGTCGAATCACAGAAGAGTACCAGGCACCGTTGTAAGTATCCCTATGAATCACCATTCTTGGATGCTTCTCTTCTATTCGCAGTTCCCTCACTGGCCTTGGTTGGAATGGACATTCCTTCAGTTAAAATTATTCCAAGAATGTAGTCCAATCTAGAATCATGGAATTATCGACTTCATTGACTTGAAATGATGGGTGGGGCTTGGTTCTGGCACATCTGATTATATTATTCCAGTCGTCAGGAATTTCAGTTTTTGATATTGTGTTTACAAGTCCCATATTCTTGTCACATTCCATGTAAGAATGTCCCCGAATAAGGAATGTGACATGAATTGAACTGAACCTCTTTTTCTCATGCACCATAATGGAGATATCTCACTACTGTATAATTCTTGTTTTGACTATTACAGCAGTCACAGAACAGATCTAGATGGCGAACATTAGAAGATAATTCAAATTCGCAATAGTGAACCAAGAATGAAATTACTTCATTAGCACCATTTTTTCCCGTTTTTTTCTGTGTAAGTATAGAAAACTGATTTAGAATCAGACAATTGGTACACATTAAATTAATAAAAAGATAATTGGCGCTTATAATATACAATGTTCAATGAGATGTTTGGTGTTGGCAGATTCTTCTGGTAGTCCATCACTAAACTCTCAACTTCTTCTGATTTCCTGCATCTGTTTTTAGATTTACGTATTCTTACGCTGATAAAATGTTTGTGCCTTTGCAAGCTGTACTTTGTTTTGAACTTCTAAATGCTTTATTTCCTGTTCAATCTCATTCTTCCTGGTTGTATTTCTTATGGGTAAGCTTTAACAACGCAGTACTTAATCCTTTTAACTTGGCTGCACATTCATCGCAAGTACTGCAGGTGTCACATCTTGGGTACCTAAATGATATGTTGAACTCAGTGGAGAATAGTTCTATAAGTTTCATAAGTCTCAGAATGTTCATTATAGGCCTACAATCTCTTTACATTGAGGGTTTCAGGAAGATAAATTTTAGAAGTTTTCTCTATTGAGTAATGACTTGAACGACCTTTGAAAGATTTAATATGCTCAATGATTTCGTCATGTGTACCTGTGGACAGTTTGTGAGGACGATTTCCATATTTTCTCCTGTCATCAGTAGGTGCTAATCCAGAAAATTTCAAAGAACGCTGAATTGTTTGTAGTCTCTTCTTCGTTATTCCATGGACAGATAAGAAGGATTTCTGACACACAACAAAATCACCAATTCTTCCGTCTTGAGCATCATCTTCATTCTTCCTGCTCTTTCTTCGTGATATTAGTTGAACAGTGATGAGGCCAGCAAGGTGAGAACTTTGTCCATTCCAATCAGCCAGTGCATTAAAGTCATGTATTATTTTCTGAATATCAAAGACTTGTAGTTTTTCAAAACATCTGTTTCTGCAGTAACATTCTTTACCGGCTTCAAAACTTTAGGCTCTTATATATTATTTTAATGTACCGAAGTACATATGATATTTCCATGCAGATATTCTGCGTCATCATATGATGAAAGAGTAATGGAACTGAGACGATTCTTCCGATGCTGGGGTGGAATCCGGTGTGGCTTAGTGGATAAAGCGTCAGCACGTAGAGCTGAAAACCCGGGTTCAAATCCGGCGCCGGAGAGAATTTTTCTCCGTTCCATTACTCTTTCATCGTTTTAGGCTCTTAACTTTTTGAAAGAATCATTAACAGGTCCAAACCTCTTCCTCTTTTTTGTATTGATACAAAGAGATTCTGATACAGAGTCACACATGTTTGCACTTCAGTTGCTCTAGTAAAACTAACATGAATAATAATAACTCCTTTGTTGAAGCTAAATTTATTAGTGATTATTGTGAACAATGGATTGTGATTTCAAAAGCTATAATATTAAATCCAATAGCAAGGAAAAATGAAGACCTGATTGTATGACCCCCTTCTTTCACTGTTCGACATGGAAATGCCCCCTTCTTTCCCTGTACAAGGAATATTTAACCTGCAGTTATTCGGTAACTGAAAACTTTCTTCCCTTTTTCTAAGTGTAGAATGAATACACTTCATATGAAGTATATAAGCGAATGGACATCTGAATTTTGCCTAAAAGTGGACATCCCCCCTTTTTCCCCTGGACTCTTCAAATTCCATGTACAGTAGCGGGAATTTTAATTCGAGCTTCGTCACTCTGGTTGCAAGGTTAACGGAGCGATATTGAACTAGTGTGAACATAATTGAGAAATATAAATACCCTATATTTGGGTTCTATGTGATGAAATGTACAAATGTAAGTATATTCGAATTTATCAAAAAAATAAAATGAATAAAGTAAATCAAGGCATTGTATCGGTGCTTTGTCCTTAATGTAGAATGCGTCTTGTCACACGGGTGTTTGCAAATGAAACAATTGTTTAGTTTACATAAAATTTATTTCTGCAAATAGCCAACACCTCGCGTCCGGCAACAATCCTCTTTCATTTCAAGCTCGTGACTGCCAAGAGTCGCCACCAATCACAGCACCCGTACGTCAATCCGGTCAAGAAAAGTTTAAGCGGTTTACTTAATAATTCGGACTCTTCTTGGTTAACATAATAATATACCCTATCCTGGTGTCATGTTTTTTTTTTTACTACTGTCGGGTACTTGGCTGTTCGTCATTCACCCATATGTAGACCAATTTACCGACAGAGTCTTTGCCCAGGGTACGTCGTAGGAGGCTGGTCTACACTACACCTGTGATGTGTTGATGAGATTAGATGATGGAGATTTGTCGGGATGCCACAGGGGAATCGAAAACCCGTGTGTTATAAATCAAGGGTACGCTGGGATCGAACCCGGGTCCACCTGGATTACAAGTCCAGCGCTCTAGCCACTGAGGCGACTCCTGGTGTCATGTTTTGAACAGAATTTTTCATATAGGCCTACATCTTGTTTACACAACTTTTAACACTATATCCCTTCGGAATATGTATTATACAGTGTCTTTTTCGTGTTAAATTTTACAGTACCTGGTTAACATGTTTCAGCTTTTTATGGGCCATCATCAGAAATGGTTGGTGCTGATGTTGGCGCCTTTTGTTTGTGTTACCTGTGGGGGTGTGTTTGTGTAGTTTGACTCCACATTACTCTACACAAACACAAACCTCCCCCACAGGATACACAAACAAAAGGCGCCAACACCAGCACCACCCAGTTCTGAAGATGGCCCATAACAGGCTGAAACATGTTAACCAGGAACTGTAAAATTTAACACGAGAAAGACATATAATACATATTCCGAAGGATTTTCCAACTTAATTCACACCTGCAGGAAAATCCATTTTCTTTCCCTCTGGTTGGATTCTTTCCATCGAATATTAGAATGGTTGCTTGTGACGAGCACGGGGACAGATTTCACCATGATATAATATCTCAAACTGAAAGGTAATATACAGGAAGACGGTCGTCCAGTATGTTTGCTGACTTGTTGGTTTCTTGTTGGAATGCTGGGTCGAGACGCAAAAGAAAGTCTTCCAGGAGAACATTTTAAATTTGTACGTCGAATTTTATTATACTGCGATTTTTAAATAATATACATGTAACAGCAATTAATTTCAACGACCGAAATTCTGTGGTATCATATTTGTTTCCTACACGTTCTTTTCAATTAAACTGTATCATTCGCGCGGAGAAATTTTCTTGGCGGATGTGAAGATATGGTGAAAATGTATTACTTTAAAAATATTTAATCTGACTCCTCAGGAAATGTTAAGTGATTGAGTATTTTACATTCAACATTTCTGATTCAGAGTACACGAATTGTAAAGAATCACATATTTTGATTTCGAAGCAAGATAAAAAGCTAAAGTTTGCTCAGTAACACATCGATTTTGTCAATGGCTACTTCTACTTCCAATTCTTCTTAAATATTCCAGTTTCTCTTCCCGTGATGGAGTGAGAATGATATAGACCTAAGCCACATAGATAAAATTTTACAAGAGAGTGTATTAAAGGTTTAGAGTTCAATGCCATTCAGTGCGGTATCAATTTCTTCGGAATATAGTCATTTGTTGAGTAATTTTTACATATGCATATAAGAAAGGAATTCGAACAAAATAATATTTTTGTTAAAAGCGTGGCTTTCGAATATCTCATTCTCACCCTCTCCATTCTGTATTCTGCAGTCTTTATGGAAAATATATTTAAACTGCCTTCAGTCTGTCCTTTGTCCTTTTGTTTGATAGTCCAAATTTCACTCCAAATTCGGCACACTGGGAAAGGTTAGTGCGCTTTATTTTATAGATTTTAAATGTACACCGTGTTTCAACATTATGGTAACATACGATAATTCTTAAGTATTAATCATCATGGATACATTATGTTTTAAAAAACCATTCAAGTGTTTATTGGTACGTTAAAAATACTCAATGTGAGAACTCCTTGTTACACGGCATATCTACATAAACAAGATATTCAAATTTTTGCCAGTCTATTTATGGATGCAAGACAGCAATGATCTGATTCTTACTTCAAGCTCTTGGGGTAAAGGTAGCACAAAATCTGCATCCTTCGCAAATCGGTACCCCAAAGAAAGTCACCAGACCAGATATGGAAAGCCAAGGGCGATAGGCCACATCAGCGGCGGTAGCACGTCGAATTCAATATTGATATGGTAAATCTTTCGTCAGAAGGAAAAGGAAGTAAGCGTCAAAACATGGACTTTCAGGTTATGGTTGATTCATATAAAGCATATTATGGTTATATGTCCACCGAGTTAGCTCTGTGGTAGTGCGTCTGCCTCCAGACTAGCCGGCCCGGATTTCTATCCCGGCGGGGTCAGAAATTTTCATATAAAATTTCTACCTAGGGACTAGAAGAGATGGCGGTGCATAACTTCGTATCAATAGGGAGCGGATGTTGATGATCTAAAAATCTACTTAAAATTATCATTAAAATGCCCTTAAACTAATGGAAAAATTACATAAAATCAAAAGAAAATGACATTTAAATATTATTCACCGTACGCGCACCACAACTTCTTAAAATTAGTCACTTTTTTCAATGACTGCCCTAAAAATCTCGGAGAGAGGAGGCAACTTCCTGGAATTTGGTTGAGGTGAAGGAAAACAACATGCGACAAAATGAAGGTTTTAAGGGAAAAATAGATTTTAAAGAGGGTTTACAATGTGTTTCAATCAGGGGTGGTCCATATCAGTGCCTTCATTCTCGGTCTCCTCCTCCTTCCGCGCTCAACTTTTGTTACCAGATCTTCCAGATGAGGGAGTGTGAATTACAAAACAAATCGTAGGCGCAGCGTACATTCTTGCAATCTTTGTGTTAAAAATACTGTCTACCACAGTAGACATCACTTTCGAACCATGTTGAGGACACAACGTACTGTCCTGGATATGGTGAAAGTTTCCTCCCTTCCAAACATAAATTCTAAAGACACCTTCGTACCGACAAAAGAACAGAAGCAGTTAAAGTTCTCACTTAAACTAAACTGCTGTGAAGCCTTCAGTGAAATAAGGGATGGACTTTATAAAACTCAAACTTCATTGTTATCCACTTATTCAGTAGGTAATTATTACTTAGACCCCGGAGAAAGTATTGCTTACAGGGAAACGCGCGATGTAGTATAGCTAATGCTTATGAACCGAGGGCTCTTGCACGCATCACTGTGCAGGTAGGAGTAGTGCCGGCGTAGCTTAGTACAACGCAGTCAAATGTAAATGAACACGGATCTTCAGTATGCCGAGACCAAAAGTACGCAAGATAGAAGCGCTAAGGAAATACGTTCGTCAATATAGTGTGTTTTCCATCCGTGGTAATGAACTGTTTTGTGAATTGTGTCACGTGAAATTGGCAGTCGACATGGCATGCAACGTTAAGAAGCATATAAATAGCAATAAGCATAAACGCGCATGTAACAGACAACAGAATTTAAGCAAGGTGCAGCACGAATCTCCTTCACAATTACTTGAACGATCATTTTACGATGATATGTGTGACGCGGTTATTGCTTCAAATATTCCGTTAAACAAATTAGAAAACGCGAAACTCCGTGGCTTTTCAGAAAAGTACACTGGAAGACAAATTCCTAAAGAAGCAACATTGCGGAAGAAGTATATGCAACATGCATATGAGAAATGTCTGCGTGAAGTGAAGTGTAAATTACAAAATGGGAAGATATGGGTTTTTATAGATGAAAGCATGGACTCCGTTGGACGTCACGTTGCAAATGTGGTTGTGGCTGCCCTTAGTACGGAATGTTGCTGTAGACCCTATCTCTTAATAAGTGAAGTGTTAGAGAGGGTTAATTATTCCACCATATGTGAACTTTTTGATAGTGCTATGTGTGCAATTCAAAATATGTTACTATGCTGCTAGCTATATGAATAAATCTGCTAATTTTCTTGAAACACGTTATCTGAATATGATACACGTTACATGTCTTGCACATGCATGTCATAGTTCATTGCAACGCATCAATACGTAAATAATATTATTATCAGCATGTCAAGTACAATGAAATATTTAGGTCTCTTAATGGGAATAAAATTAGAATTGCACTTTGTAAGCTTCATAGCTAATCACTGGAAACCAGTCAAAAGGACGCACAAATAATGAGACTTTCATGTATTACTTCATTTCTCATGAACCAAACTGTACTACTGCCAACGTCACGCTGTCTAGCGTTATTTACCCCATCCCTCTCAAAGCAGGTACTGCCCGTGCCTCACTTCCTGAGCTGTTTCTTTGCGGGGCGAGACGCAGAGGGACAGGGTAGGAGGAGTTGCGTACCGCATGTGCCTACTACCCTACGTTCAACACATCGGCCTTTTCAGGATTCCTTTCGTCAGCTATGGAGCAAGATCAGCGTTGACAAGCGAATGTATAGGCTGTCCCCTCACGCAACAGATTATGTCCCCATCAATTCCTGTAACTAAACACTAATACCAGTTGTAGACTACAGTCTCTACAAGACATTATAGACCTAATCGCGATTACGGTTATCACGTGTACACATCCGTAAACTCTTTCCTCAATGGCAGTGTTTCTCAAACTTTTTCCACCGCGAAACCTCTTTTAATCTAAAGTGTAACTGCGGAATCCTTGTAATATTTTATTAGTGTTTAAATTAACAGACAAGTGAAAGCTAGTATCTCAATAATTCTGTTCAGTGGGACGAATGTATTTGCTTTTTAAGCCTGCAATCTGGTTTTATGGCGGAAAGTTGTAGTCTCATTTCTATTGTACTTCTGCATTTTGTCTTTTCGGTATTTTGTTTTAGTGAACAGATGCGCAGAGAATCCAGTGATGAAAGTGATAAATATTATGGGTATTTTCAGTTTTAGATGTTCATTAACATATTATTATTACGCTATTCTTGGATTATTATTATTATTATTATTATTATTATTATTATTATTATTATTATTATTATTATTATTATTATCGGTGGTTTCATGTTATTATTGATTCATATTTCCGTAACATTTATATATTTTTATAATATCCACTAAGTATAAAATAGCCACCGCAGCAGTCCAGTCGGCTAAGGCGTTTGCCTGTCGATCCAGAGTTGCACTCGGGCGCGGGTCCGATTCCAGCTTGGGCTGATTACCTGGTTGGGTTTTTTCCCCGAGGTTTTCCCCAACCGTAAGGCGAATGTCAGGTAATCTTTGGCGAATCCCCGACTTCATCTCGCCAAATACCATTTCGCTATCATCAATCCCATCGATGCAAAATAACCTAGTAGTTGATACAATGTCGTTAAATAACCAAGTAAAATCATGTAAGGCTCACGGAGCCCCAGAACATACTTTGAAAAATGCTGCTCTATGGTAATTCAGCAGTTGTCCAAACTGAACAAAGAGTAGCCTAGTGTGTACTTACATTTTAGGAAATCGCCATCAGAGATAATAGCGATAGTGGTAACCACGATTAGAGTATCCAGTATTATAACTAGTAAAGATCCCTGCGATGGCGTAGGATAATGTTTTCAGAGCATGTAATATGCTGCCATGCCGCCACGTTGCACCTCCCGTGACGTTCCGAGCAGACCTAAGAGGCGTGGTTATAAGCACTAGGTTACTCTCGGTTCAGGACGTGAGACACGGGCAGTATGCAATGTTGCATACTAAGCTGATAGCAATACATTTCCCGGGACCTAATTATTACTAACCTATTTGATTAGCAAATGATTAATAGATCTATCGATAAAGAAGAAAGTAAAATGCATTTCTTGATCTAAAAGTTCTTCAAAGTATTAAACTGACCAAAAAATGCCGAAAAAAATATAAAAAGACCTATTAGTTCAAAACCGTCAAAATGCAATATAAGAAATTACTTTTTAACGTTGATATTAACATAGAAAGGATTTCTATATTAATAGGCATCGTCATAATGTGAAAATAAGATAATGAATTTTCATCAACATCCGCCCCTACTTATCACTAAATTGTGCACCAATATGCCTGGGTTAAATTCCAAGTCACTCCGCAGTGCATATGAGGAGAAGCCCTATATCACTGTTGATAGCGATTCGTCCGTCGGACAGGGACGTTAAGCCTGGCTTCTCCCTTGGTGCTATTCTACAGGAGTAGGCTACGTGCCGGCACCGGGTTTCCCCTTCTCTCTTCCTCACCATCATCATTCTTACCCATTCCCTACACTACACTTACACACACTCACCCTAGTACACGACATATGTAACTCTTCACAGATACACATCATGCATAACGTGGCCCGTCGCAGTGGTGTGCAACTTGAAAATGGGTCACAGTCCTGCCATCTATCCGCAGTATGCGGAACCCGAATCACGCACGTGAAGTGGGTAGGCATTAGCCACACACATATTATGGTTATTTTGATGTTGGTACTCCCGAATTGAAAGGGTGGACAGTTGTTTATATATTCCGAAATTCAAAGAAAGTTAGCCATAAAGCTGTATGCAAAGGGGAACATTTGTCTCATAATATCTCAAGATGGAGATTTTGAACTTACTTCCTTCTGGCTTTCTGAGGTATGGAATGGTCAATTCGGAAATGTCTACGACAGAAACTTCGTTTCATTGGTAATGGATTTATTTTTGAAAGCTGCAGAACGCAAAACGACTTATGTTGTAGATTCCTGTTATTGGAGAAAAATTGGCTCCGGCACCGGGAACCGAACCCAGGACCTCTCAGCTCTGCGCGCTGAGCGGTTTCCATCTTATCTATACCGGGACCAGATTCACGGCGCTGCTGGCCGAACTCTCCTTTTTTATCATCAATAGCCTACTACCTGCATTTAAGACATACAAGCCATGCAATTTTGGACATTTAATATTGTTATAGTTTACTGTAATTTTGCTTCGTATTAGACAGTTCCAACAATGTATATTTTTTTTCTGTGGTATGTCCATTTTAAAACAGTTTGACAAATTC
The DNA here is from genome assembly GCF_040183065.1 of Periplaneta americana. Taxonomy (NCBI): domain Eukaryota; kingdom Metazoa; phylum Arthropoda; class Insecta; order Blattodea; family Blattidae; genus Periplaneta; species Periplaneta americana. The sequence continues at coordinate 107,775,763 of NC_091117.1, forward strand.
TGTAATGTGAATATGCCAATTTGTACATGCCCTCTAAATGGGTGACTAAAACTTGATAATCAGCAAAAGTAGGAAGTATTCTGTTATTGTGTTTGCCATTATGATATCTCTTTTGTAAATTTCGTTGAATTCTGTAACTAGTTCAAGTCTATGGATATTAAAACATGCTTGTGTTTAGAAACAAATATTATTCTGACTCCATGATTTATTGATAAGTGTAAGAAACAATAGACGATTCAACAAGATTTTTATTCCGAAGTAAGTAAACTAAAATAATGTCAGCAGCTACTACAATGTATCACATGCAGTTCTCACTTGGCAAAGATGATACGAACTGTGCGGTGCTTGAAACTACTCAAGCGAGTAACCAGAGGTCCGTGACACACAAGCCCATGATTGATCATCGCAAGAGTAAACAAATGAGAAGCGAGACGAGTCGGCGCCGGCAACAGCACGCAACATGGTAGCAAGCACACGCGTTAATATCGGGAAAAACACCAACTCAAAATCTGAAATCACATGAAACAAACGCATGACGTCAATAACCTATTGCAACCACTCTTCTTCGATGGGCATAACTTGCCTACCACCTTGGGAACGGTTAAACCGACCCGAATGTGATTTCAGCAGTAAGTTTGTCGCGGTACGATTGGATAGGGATAGCTAGTCTGTCTGTCTGTCTGTCTGTCTGTCTGTCTGTCTGTCTGTCTGTCTGTCTGTCTACCAGTCTCTCTCTCTTTGACATTACAGCTCTTCAGAGGGTCAATCCTGCCGAATTATCCTGTACTCTGATCTCCAACTTTTTAACATCCATCTCTATTATCTTCTAATCTCCCGATTGGCTTTCCTTTTTACACCTTGTTCATCTAACAATGTCCCTTCATTTATTGCAGTATCTCCTTTTCATCCTGTCATTAGTCAGCGGAGCTAGTCATCCACAAACAAAGAAATTACGAAACCCTCAACGAAGTCTCTTTTTTTTTTTCTTCTTTCATTGGACCACTCCGTCGTACTGGGAAACTACATAGGCTACATGAGCCCGATACATGCGATGATTGTTCCAATCCGAAAGGTGGCCCGAGAGACATTAGTGAATCCGATGATAACAAGCGGACCATCCTGACTTAGGCTTAATAGATCTGGGTCTCATACCCTAGAAATCTAGATGAATACGTGATTAACTCCAGGACCCTAAACCCCAAACTCTTAGAATCTACACCTGCATCGGAATGATAAACGAAATGAAGGGGGATGAAGAGTGTTGGTTAAATTAAAGAAGAAAAGGAGAGTACTTCGAGAAAAATCCTCTACAACGTCCACTTTGTCCGCCACAAATCCCATCACGACTTGGCTGGGGATGAAACCCGAAGAGCTTCAACAGGAGACCAGCGCGCTAGCGCTGAGCCACACACGTGGCCGTGATAGAAGTTACTTTGCTTTGAGAAAAACGGATACCTTGCTTTGTTTCCAGAAAATGGAAACTTGTGCCAGAAGCACCATCTCCTCTCGTTCTTCAAATTTATTTCACCACCGACAAACCAGAGCTACCCAACTTAATTCACGTAGGTTGGCAAAATAGAAGATGCAGTTTCTACCGTGTTCGTTACTTGAGGAACTTATTCTTAGGTGTCAAGTATTAGAACCTCGTGAAGAAAACAAAAATGTCTTTCAAAAGTAGGAGACTTCCTCTAGCAACAGAATATAAAGCAGAAATAATAAGCAAATGTCTGAAGGAAATCACTCTCACGTAGTGTTGAACTTTATGTCGGCCGCATATTGAAGGCAGCCCAGCGCAGTACAGTGCACCACAAACCAGTCTAGCCAAGAAATCTGTGAACAATAGGGTGGAATGAGGCACCGCAGGCTAGACCCAGCGCAGGTACAGAATAGGGGGAGGCAGAGAGGGACCTGGGTCTGGTTGTGGGATGAACACAATTTCCTCTGCCAAGTCGGTGTGAAAACATTCAAGTATAAAAATTGTGAGAGAATATCTAGCGTTATATGATACCGCCCATGAAGATTACATACAAGGCATATCAAAAGTCCGGTAACACTTTCAATATTTTATTACACAAAAACTACTAATGATAGCACTTTCAGCCACCGGCGTGGCTCAGTCGGTTAAGGCGCTTGCCTGCCGGTCTGAAGTTGCGTTCGGGAGCGGGTTCGATCTCCGCTTGGGCTGATTACCTGGTTGGGTTATTCCGAGGTTTTCCCTAACCGTAAGGTGAATACCAGGTAATCTATGGCGAATCCTCGACCTCATCTCGCCAAATACCATCTCGCTATCACCGATCTCATCGATGCTAATTAACATAGTAGTTGATACAGCGTAGTTAAATAACCAACTTAAAAAAAATGATAGCACTTTCAAACACACGTCAGTTTAAAGTCAAACTCTCAAAGTTCTGTTTACACCTTACAGAGATTCAATGTGTGAACCACGAGTGACTCGGCAGATGTCGAAACGATAATCAAACTCTTCCTATATCCTTTTCAACATATCCTCTGTGACCGTGGCGGCAGCTTCTCGAATTCTGGTCTTTAGTTCCTCTAAATCATGTGGCAAAGGCAGTACAAACACACGGTCCTTTAGGTACCCCCATAGAAAAAAGTCACATGCATTCATATCGGGTGACCTTGGTGGCCATGTCATGAAACATGTCCCTTACTCCAGCACGTCCTATCCAACGATCAGACATCTCCGTATTCAGGTAAGCACGAACTGCATTGTGGAAATGTGGCTTGCTGAAAGACAAAATCGTCATCGAGACCTTGTCTAAGTTGAGGCACCAACCATTGCTCCAACATGTCCAGATATGAATGTCCAGTCACAGTAGCCTCAATGAAGGAGAAAGGTCCGTACATTTTTCGTTGTGACAACGCGCAGAAAACATTCACCTTCGGTGAATCACGCTCATGTTCAATGATTCTGTGAGGTTTCTGTGTACCTCAAACACGACAGTTGTGCTTATTAATTTTCCCACTCGTATGGAATGTCGCTTCGTCGCTGAAAATTAAGCGGCTGAATAAGTCATTGTCGTCTGCTGCCTATTGTTGTACCTGGCAAGAAAACTCGTCTGAGATGTCTGATCGTTGGATAGGACGTGCTGGAGTAAGGGACAGATGTTTCATGATATGGCCACCAAGGTCACCCGATATGAGTGCATGTGACTTTTTTCTATGGGGGTAGCCTATCTAAAGGACCGTGTGTTTGTACCGCCTTTGCCACGTGATTTAGAGGAACTAAAAACCAGAATTTGAGAAGCTGCCGCCACAGTCACAGAGGATATGTTGAAAAGGGTAATGGGAAGAGTTTGATTATCGTTTGGACATCTGCCGAGTCACTCGTGGTTCACACATTGAATCTCTGTAAGGTGTAAACAGAACTTTCAGAGTTTGGCTTTAAACTGACGTGTGTTTGAAAGTGCTATCATTAGTAGTTTTTGTGTAATAAAATATTCAAAGTGTTACCGGACTTTTGATATGCCCTGTATTAAAGTTACTACAAGATGAGATATGGAACAAAACAGCCAGTGAATTCATATTCCTAAAGGCAAGTTTTAAAGAAATTATTAAAAAGAAAGGTATATTTGTCATCAGACTTTCCATTTGACACAACATTGTAAACCAAACAATGCGCATTATTTCTTTTCTCTTATTATCAAACACATTAGAATGCTGATTAATTATCACCATTTTGAACAAATAAAGAAATTAGTTTTTCTTCATCTTACTCACTTTACAGTATACGAGGATCAATCACTAAGTATCCGGACTGCCCCAAAAGTAGACAACATAGAGGACACAGGAAATGGAGAAGTTGTCTAGAAGCAGAGAAACGCCTGGGATCCGTACTAAATGCATCACTTGAAAGATAGAGAAGAAGACTAGTCATAAGGCGTACATGAAAAGATTCCAGGAAAAACGCAATACTCGTAGAGATCTTTGACATGTTTGCACAAAATCTCGAGTATAAACTCAGTTCTAAAAGACAATCTCACGGTGTCGATAAGACTGACTCAACAGGCATGAAAGTAATGATCTTCAGTCACACACGCATGTATGTTTAATGGTACAATAAATACAAGTGCAATTATAAAATAGTGTATTTATAGACCTTAGTAAGTTGACACATTCTCCGCAGTATTTCTTTCCCAAACCCCTACCCTTGTTTAGGAAACACCACATCTGGGAATCGTTTATTACTTATTATTGTTCCATAAACTTCTCCCTCTGTTTTTGTAAAATTCTGATATTTCATTAGGTTATATAGGATACAATATCAATTGTTTATTTTTTTTTATTTTATGTAGAAAGACACTCTTTCAGCTTTTCCAATAACGGGACTATCTCATTGGACAAAGCATAACACACAGAGTAAAAACAAGAATGAAATTATACAGCAAAGGTTACAAAAGAGAAATGTAGGGAAAGAACAAAAACGGGAAATCAAAAACAGGAAAGATAATAGCATAAATATAATACGCCTAATACTCTGTCCTTCATTTCTTTTGCAGTCACATTATCTTATGCAACGACCCGAAATCAGTCTGAACACTAAAATCAGTCTTTTCTTTCAAATTCGTATGTTTAAATTTATAATATATTACTATCCTTGTTTGTCCATCTACAATTTTATTCCTGGATACCAAAATAACTTAGTTTTCTTTTCAGCCACTCCCATTCCAACCTTTATGCCTTCTTGTTATAACTGGAGGAAGCATGATGTACTATTCATAATCAAATCGATAGCGCAGGCAATTCACGTTGTGTCGCTGAGCGTAATGTTCCAGCACAATTATTACATAACACTGCAAATATTGACTCTTCTGTTGATTTCATACTATTGGGTTATTTGACCCTGAAGTGTAACATTCTTTCTGGTGTTGGAAAGGTCACATTAATTAATTGTGTTATCACCCTCATGATCTGCTATAGGTAGCCTATATTCTAGTCAATAGTTATTCCTAAAATTCCTTGAAATATGCTTATAATCCTTGAATACGCTCCATTTTATTAATTTTATACGAAAGACTTCCATGTATTGTGGGTCCCTATCACCACGGCATGGAGCGTCCTCAGGTTGCGGACAGAGGAGACGGCCTCCAGATATGGAGGGTAGCTGCGAATATATTGTATAAGCAGTCGTGGACAGCCGATAAGGGGTGGTCCTCTAGCTTGGGGGTTAGGCGAAGGGCTAACAACCCATCACCGTAAAAAAAAATAGCTTGTTACGATTCCATATAATAAGCTTCGGAATGGGACTGATTTTCTGGCACGACCATTGCAAAGGAATAAGGTTATGAGATTTGGTACTTGGAACGTAACTAGTCTTTATAGAACAGGAGGGGTAACATTAGTAGCAAAAGAACTAGCTAGATATAGAATAGACTTCGTGGGAGTACCAGAGGTTAGGTTAGATGGGAATGGCGTATCACAAATAGATTATTGTTGTATTATGGGGAAGGAAACAACAATCACCAATTAGGAACAGGATTCTTTGTTCATAAAAGAACAAAATCAGCAGTAAAAAAGGTCGAATTTATCACTGACAGGTTATCATATTTAGTACTTTAGGGTAGATAGTGCGATATTATAGTTATAAATGCTCACGCCCCTACAGAAGAGAAAGACGGCCATATAAAAGATAGCATCTATGAGGACTTGGAGCATACTTTTCATCAGTTACCTAGATATCACATGAAAATTCTATTAGAGGATTTCAACGCTAAAGTAGGACGGGAGGATATTTTTAAACCAACTATTGGAAAAGAGAAGACGGGAAGCAAGTCGTACACCAGGTATGCTCATTCTCTGACTCCCGATTACGTTCTGTAATCACAACCTTCGAATGTAGCGCGTGCTGTTCCTTTTCGAAACTCGACGGATGGCTGCAGAAGGCATTTCAAGTACTTAGTAAACGCACGAACAGTGCGGGACAATGACACAGTCAAAAACTTCTGTAGGCAAACGATCATTCCGTACATTGTGGGAGGAAAACTATTTTTGTTGTACTTTCGGTGAAAACGGAAAGTAATACTATATTGTAAGTTACTGTCAAGAATACTACTGAGCAACATAAAATTACACTATAGGCTCTGCTACCCAGAACATGCCGAAGTGACAGAGAAGCTGTTTTCTGTAATATAGCCTATTTTCATATACCAACGCTATTATTATTATTATTATTATTATTATTATTATTATTATTATTATTATTATTACTATCAGACCTATTATTATTACTATTATTATTGTTATTGTGGTGATTTTATTCCAGCAGAAATAGATATTTTGATAAAATACTTTTTCAGGGGTGCAACGTGCACTACAGCTTCAAGAATTGAAAGCACTTCATGAAAGGCCAAACCTTGAAGAGAGTCGAACAATTCAGAGTCTATGTTTTGGAGCAAGTTAGCTTATGTAGTATGTTGGGAATTAGCTAAGTCACTAAAACCCTTCACGGATGGTGAACTTGTAAATAGATGTATGGTTCCTGAACAAAATATAGTTAATTATGTCTCTGTACCGCAACAGTTCAAATGTGAATTCACAGAACATAGACTTAGTGATTTTAGACATATGGAGTGTGATATTAGTATTTTTGTTAGTCTTTTCATAAATTTAGTACAATCCGTGAGAGTGCAGTTCCAGGACGAGTTAATTGATTTACTAAGTAACGTATAATTCAGAACTAAATACAGAGAATATGACTTGACAAGCATATAATAATTTAAAAAATGAACAAAACTAAATATTACAAGATGAGCATATTCGTTGCCACTATGTTAGCTACCTTCGCCTCGACGTATATGTGCGAACAATTATTTTCGAGAATGAACGTTACTAAATCCAAACATAGGTCCCGATTAACAGATGAGCATCTTTAGCGCATTGCAGGAAATTCGTTTGAAATAGATTCCCGATTACTTGCAGAAAAGAATGCAGATGTTGAATAGACCGCAAAGTAGACTGTATGGTGGAATATGAAAATGATATTATCTGTGATATTATTATATAACTATATTACATACTGCATAATAAATATTGTAATAACTGAATATTACAGTGTATACTTTTTCCTTTTTTAAATTCAGTTTATTATCCGTATTTATAAGAACTATGCTACGGGCGGTGCTGCAATGTAGTTGCGGAGCCCATTCCGTACACAGTGTGTGTTATGCAGTGCAGCATCATCCGTGTAATCGGGGCTTTTACAATTTTGAGCATACCTGTCGTACACTTAGGAATTAATAGAGAGGTTACTTGAAGGAAAAACTGAATGAGGTAGAAACAAATAGTAGGAATAAAAACATTCGAGATTTAAATAAGGGTATAAAGGAATTTAAGAACGGATATCAGCCAAGGGTAAACGTGATTAAAAAGGATGAGAATGGTGACTTGCTTGCAGACTCTCCATCAATCCTAAACAGACGGAAAAACTATTTTGCGCAAGTACTAAATCTACATAGGCCAAACAGAAATGATCGGGACGAAATTCAAATACAAACTGCTGAGCCATTTATACCCGAACCCACGCCTTCAGAAGTCGAAATTGCGATAGAAAATCTGAAAAAGTACAACTCTCCAGGTATCGATCAAATTCCAGCAGAATTAATACAAGAGGGTGGAAGTGCATTCTATAGCGAAATTTATAAACTTGTACTTGCTATTTGGGAAAAGGAAATTGTACCAGAACAATGGAAGGAGTCCATAATTGTACCTATTTTTAAAAAGGGGGACAAAACCAGCTCTGGTAACTTTCGAGGAATATCACGTTTGTTGACGTCGTACAAAATTTTGTCCAATATTCTTTTGAGAAGATTAACTCCGTACGTAGATGAAATTATTGGGGAACATCGGTGCGGTTTTAGGCCTAATAGATCGACTATTGATCAGGTTTTTTGTATTCCACAGATAATGGAGAAAAAATGGGAGTATAAGGGTACAGTGCATCAGTTATTCATAGATTTCAAAAAGGCATATGACTCGGTTAAGAGGGAAGTATTATGTGATATTCTTATTGAATTTGGTATTCCCAAGAAACTACTTCGATTAATTAAAATGTGTCTCAGTGAAACATACAGCAGAGTCCGTATAGGTCAGTTTCTATCTGATGCTTTTCTAATTCACTGCGGGCTAAAGCAGGGAGATGCACTATCACCTTTACTTTTTAACTTCGCTTTAGAATATGCCATTAGGAAAGTTCAGGATAACACAGAGGGTTTGGAATTGAACGGGTTACATCAGCTTCTTGTCTATGCGGATGACGTGAATATGTTAGGAGAAAATAAACAAACGATTAGGGAAAACACGGAAATTTTACTTGAAGCAAGTAAAGCGATCGGATTGGAAGTAAATCCCGAAAAGACAAAGTATATGATTATGTCTCGTGACCAGAATATTGTACGAAATGGAAATATAAAAATTGGAGATTTATCCTTCGAAGAGGTGGAAAAATTCAAATATCGTGGAGCAACAGTAACTAATATAAATGACACTCGGGAGGAAATTAAACGCAGAATAAATATGGGAAATGCGTGTTATTATTCGGTTGAGAAGCTCTTATCATCCAGTCTGCTGTCCAAAAATCTAAAAGTTAGAATTTATAAAACAGTTATATTACCGGTTGTTCTGTATGGTTGTGAAACTTGGACTCTCACTCTGAGAGAGGAACATAGGTTAAGGGTGTTTGAGAATAAGGTGCTTAGGAAAATATTTGGGGCTAAGCGGGATGAAGTCACAGGAGAATGGAGAAAGTTACACAACACAGAACTGCACGCATTGTATTCTTCACCTGACATAATTAGGTACATTAAATCCAGACGTTTGAGATGGGCAGGGCATGTAGCACGTATGGGCGAATCCAGAAATGCATATAGAGTGTTAGTTGGAAGACCGGAGGGAAAAAGACCTTTAGGGAGGCCGAGACGTAGATGGGAGGATAATATTAATATGGATTTGGGCGAGGTGGGATATGATGATAGAGACTGGATTAATCTTGCACAGGATAGGGACCGACGGCGGGCTTATGTGAGGGCGGCAATGAACCTTCGGGTTCCTTAAAAGCCATTTGTAAGTAAGTAAGTAAGTAATTGGAAAAGAGAGTCTACACGTAACTAGTAATGACAATGGAATTAGATTAGTCAACTTTGTCACATCAAAAAATTTAATTGTCAAAAGTACAACATCCCCCCATTAAGGATATACATAAATATACTTGGACTTCTTCCGATGGATTGACACACAATCAAATAGTACACATCTTGACAGATAAACGGAGACACACTAGTACAGCAGACATTTGAACTTTCAGGGTGGCAGACTGTAATTCTGACCATTATTTGGTAATTGGAGAATTAAGAGAAAGACTAACAGTAGCCAAGCGAGTAGAGCAACAAGTTAATATTAATAAATTCAATATTCTGAAATTAAAGGACGAGGAAGCTAAGCAACATTATCATGTCGAAATTTCGAATAGGTTTGCCACTTTAGGAAGTTCCGCCAAAGTTGAGAGTTTGATGTTAACCGTGTGTGGGAAAATATCAGAGATAGTATCAAAATTGCAGCTAAGAACAGCATAGGTTATTATGAAACTAAGAAAAAGACATAGTGGTTGGATGAAGATTGTTGCATGGTAGTAGAAAGAAGGAAGCAAGCAAAATAGAAATTCTTACACGATCCAGTTGAGGAGAATAGAGATAATTATTTCAATGAAAGACGGGAAGCAAGTCGTACACTTAGGAATACAAAGAGAGGTTACTTGAAGGAAAAACTGAATGAGGTAGAAAAAAATATCAAGAATAAAAACATTCGAGATTTATATAAGATTATAAAGGAATTTAAGAACGGAAATCAGGCAAGGGTAAACGTGATCAAGGATGAGAATGGGGATGAGAATGGGGACTTGCTTGCAGACTCTCATTCAATCCTGAACAGATGGAAAAACTATTTTGGGCAACTACTAAATGTAAATAGGCCAAATACAAATGATCGGGACGAAATTCAAATACAAACTGTTGAGCTATCTATACCCGAACCCACACTTTCTGAAGTCGAAATTGCGATAAAAAATCTGAAAAATTACAAGTCTTCAGGTATCGATCAAATTCCAGCTGAATTGACACAAGAGGGTGGAAGTGCATTATCTAGCAAATTTATAAACTTGTACCAGAACAATGGAAGGAGTCCATAATTGTACATTTTTTTTAAGAAAGGGGACAAAACCAACTGTGGTAACTTTCGAGGAATATCACTTTTGTTGACGTCGTACAAAATTTTGTCCAATATCATTTTGAGAAGATAAACTCCATACGTAGATGAAATTATTGGGGATCATCAGTGTGGTTTAAGGCGTAATAGATCAACTATTGGTCAGATATTTTGTATTCGACAGATAATGGAGAAAAAGTTGGAGTATAAAGGTACAGTACATCAGTTATTCATAGATTTCAAAAAGGTATATGACTCGGTTAAGAGAAAAGTTTTATATGATATTCTTATTGAATTTGGTATTCCCAAGAAACTAGTTCGATTAATTAAAATGCGTCTCAATGAAACTTACGGCAGAGTCCGTATAGGCCAATTTCTATCTGATGCTTTTCCAATTCACTGTGGGCTAAAGGAAGGAGATAGACTATCACCTTTACTTCTGCTATTAGTAAAGTTCAGGATAACAGACAGGGTTTCGAATTAAACGGGTTACGTCAGCTTCTTGTCTATGCGGATGACGTAAATATATGAACATTCACAAACGATTAAGGAAAACAAGGGAATTTTACTTGAAGCAAGTAAAGCGATAGGTTTGGAAGTAAATCCCGAAAAAAGACAGAATATGATTATGTCTCGTGACCAGAATATTGTACGAAATAGAAACATAAAAATTGAACGTAATCCTTCGAAGAGGTTGAAAAATTCAAATATTTTGGAGCAACAGTAACAAATATAAATGACACTCAGGAGGAAAGTAAACGGAGAATAAATATGGGAAATGCGTGTTATTATACGATTGAAAAGCTTTTGTCATCTAGCCTGCTGTCAAAACATTTGAAAGTTAGAATTTATGAAAGAGTTATATTACCGGTTGTTCTGTATGGTTGTGAAACTTGGATTCTCACTTTGAAAGAGGAACAGAGATTGCGTTTGAGAATAAGGTTCTTAAGAAAATACGAGTTTGAGGCTACGAGGGATGAAGTTACAGGAGAATGGAGAAAATTACACAACGCAGAACTGCACACATTCTTTCCTTCACCTGACATAATTAGGAACTTAACCAGACGTTTGAGATGGGCATGGCATGTAGCACGTATGAGCAAATCCAGAAATGCACAGAGTGTTTGTTGAGAGATCGGGGGGAAAAAGACCTTTGGAGATGCCGAGACGTAGATGGGAGGATATTAAAATGGATTTGAGGGAGGTAGGAAATGATGATAGAGACTGGATTAATCTTGCACAGGATAGGAACCGATGGCGGGCTTATGTGAGGGCGGAAATGAATCTTGGGATTCTTTAAAAGCCATTTGTAAGTAAGTATACAAATGTCTTACGTATTTAACAGAAATCTTTCCGAGGTTGGAATCTTATCATGAATTCGTCAATTTGACTATATGCTAAATATTCCTATCTATTCACTTTCGTGCTTGATTAAAGCTTGCAGTAAAGCTTCATTTTATTCTCGTTTTTGCCTACTATAGAACTATACTCTTGTGGTTTCACTAGTAACTTTACTAAGTACTTCGTAGCCAACTCATTTGTTTTGGAGGTAGTAAATTCTGAGTATATTCCTTTCACTTCATGAAACCAGTTTTATCTTTTATCTTTTTCAGTGCCAAGTGCTTCTGTATCCGTAATGAAACGAATAAGATCAAGTGGATTATAGTTTATCTATTTCGATTATCGCAGCCTGACCGTACAGGACTATTATGATTATGACTATGATTTCTAGCGTTACGATCTGACCGAATCAGACTATTGTGGTTACGTGGTTTCTTTTTTGAAATGTTACCTTACGGCAGGGATGTAGAAGCATGTCTTGCGCTCCTAGTACTGTATATACTCAGTCAGTGTTGTCAGAGCAGCGGAATTTCCGCCAGATCTAGCGGATTATGACCTCAATCTAGCTGAAATATTTTCTAACTAGCGGATAGCGGATTTTCTAGCGGTCTTCAGCCTCATTCTGGCTTTATGATGGCGGTTTTACATTTCACTGTAGATTAGTATGTTTCCGCCAGCCAATTAGAAGCGTTAATGAACAAACCAAAAATCAATAGTGTAGTTTTCGCCAGCCTATTAGAATTATTAAACTGAATAAATCGGATAACAATCATTCAAATGTGTGAAACGTTCTTCTTTAACAGTGTCCAGTAAGGCAGTAGTAAGTTTAATTCGGTTGCCGTGAATGTATTTTTACAGTGTCTATATTAAAAATTTCGTCTCTGATACATACAGGAAGTAAATTGCAACAGCTTACATTTATAAAGTCTCCTTTATCACAATAAAGGGAACTAATATGCCTATTTTTTCATTTATAGATGCCTAAACCACAGTTTCAACAGAACTACAATGATTATGACAGCAGAAGTACTTGAGCCTAATTTAGAGAGTTCTTTCAAAGCAATAAGTTTATCTCGGACGACAGTATCTGAACGCACTGACGATTTGGCAGTAAGCAGAAAATTTAGAGGAACAGTTAACGGCAAAACTTCAAACATTGTTATTTTATTCCCCCGCCCTTCATGAAGAAACTGATGTTAAAGAAAGAGCGCAGGTAGTTTTCTTCATAAGGGGAATAGATAATGATCTTTATGTTATGGAAGAATTTCAAGATCTTGTTTCTTTAAACGACCTTACAACTTGTGATCATATACAGTGAGTTTAAAAGGTCACCATACACCTATTACAATAACAAAAATACGTCTCAAAGAAGCGTTTTGTAACTTCAGTATGCTAATTTATAATAATTTAATAAATGGAATATGTTGAGAGATAAATACAAATATAATACAACGTATAAAAAAGAAATAAAAATACTTCTAGTTCGAATTTCAGTGACATAGTAGTCGTTATCCTACAAACAGTTTTAACACCCGTGAACTTCTTCAGTAGTCTTTACGAAACGGCAGAAATTAATCGAGGTCGGTGCACTCGGCCATTAGTAATAGATCGAAGCGTTGGTATTATATTCCGAAATGTTAGGACTAGATTCCAAATTAAAGTGCCTTTCTAGGTTTCTTTTCTTTGGAAAATATTCCTTCCTTGAACATAATTTTATTCACAGTCTAAACGTCTCATCTTCATAGCGATACTCAGTACGTTCTGCAACTATCAGACTAATTAAACAGAATAACGAGTTGAACAGCATCAATTTTACAAGCTACGGGTAAACGATGCAGCAGCACGAGACAGTAAGCTGTGTATGCACCGCAACGTTCGATTTTTCGGAACGGGCTGGCACTGCGTGCAGCATGAAAATTCCCCGAGCGTCATAATAAGAGTGGCAGATTCACAGAAAGTGCAAGTTTCCTGTAAATTCGCAGAATATCTAACCGACAATGCGCATTTTTCCGAGAAACTGACAGCCATTCAATGACGAACACTAGTCCTGTGATTAGAATCTGGGTATACACTATCGATATTTATGGTGATATGAAAAACATTTACCGACGGTAATTTCGATTTCTTTGTTATTTGTTATGATCAGACATCGGATTCTAGGGCAAATGCCTATTTTGTTTCTTTAGGAGAAAAGCAAAAATAATTATTAATATTTGTGTTTCATGGAAATTGAAAGGTATTCAAAGAGTTTTATAGTGCCCTAAAATGCCCTAAAACGGTTATTAGAGCCTAATTTGTTAATATTCGCCTAAAAATGCCTAACTCACTGTAAAGTTTCGCATTTTAAACCGTTACAAAATATTTAAAAGAATGGCCCTCATAGTGTTAACACTACCAGGAAATGCAACAATAAGTGGAACTTTGTATTTTTGTCCAATTGAATCTCAATAACAACGGTTCATTTGAATACTCGTTAACAGTTGCTCTTTCCCTCACCTTATTTGTGTTGAGAAGTTTAGAGCGGTAGGACGTTTTCCTGTGAAGTTTAACGCGATAATGCCGAAAAATATAAGTGCAAAATCTACATTGATCCGGCAATGGCTAACAGAATATTCAGAATTCACTTATGATGGAAAAATAATATTCTGCAAGATTTGTAGCAAACAGGTATGTAACAATAGTTGAAATATATAAATTTTATTAATTTTAATGAGTAGGCCTATAATATTTATACATTGACTGAGCTATCCTGAGGTATAATTCTTTTTAAGACCACTACACTTTAACCTTTTAAATTCCGATAGTTAAAGTATTTGCAGGTCATTAAAATTTTGATTGTTCGAACCCACTAACTGTGTGATAGAAATACGGCAATACAACAATTAGGATTTTATTTTAATTCAGTTTACTTTACATTTTTAGATTTCGCAAGAAAAGAAGTGCCACCTAAAGCAGCATGTGCAAGGAGCGGCTCATAAGGCTAAAGCTCAGCAGAAAAATCAACTGCAACAAACTTTACTAACACAGCCTACTTCATCCAATCTCAGCAGCAATTTCTATGCTGATTTAACCAGAGCGTTTGTTGCTGCTAACATTCCCTGGAATGCAATTGAAAATCCGGTTTTAAGACAGTTTTTACAAAAATACTGCAAACAAAATATCCCATCTGAGTCGACCCTAAGAAAAAATTACTTAGACAGAATATACAATGAAACTTTAGCTTCCATTCGGGAGGATATAGGTGATTCTTACATATGGGTCTCTGTGGATGAAACCTCAGATCCTATGAATAGGTATATAGCAAATATGGTAGTAGGAAAACTTAGTCCTGATGGACCTTCGATTCCACACCTCGTATGTGTTAAGGAACTTTCGAAAGTGAATAGCCAAGCCATTGCTTATTTTGTAAATAAAGGCCTACAGTTTTTATACTCAGGTAATATAGACGATTCTAAAGTTCTGTTGTTTTGTATTGATGCTACCTCATACATGGTTGCTGCAGCTCCACTTCTTAAACATTTTATCCTAACCTCACGCATGTAACCTGTCTAGTACATGGCCTTCACAGGGTTTCTGAAACAATCCGGAATGAATTTCCTCTTGTCAATTCGTTTATTTCTAACACAAAAAAATGTTTTTGTAAAGCCCCATCCAGGATTCAATATTCAGAGAGAACTTTCCAGATATTCCACTCCCACCTCAGCCGGTTGTTACACGATGGGGAACCTGGATTCAATCAGTGGTGTATTATTCTAAGTATTTTAAAGAAGTGGTCACAGTTATTGATAAATTACCTGAAACTGATAGTGCAGCGTGTGTGAAAGCAGTGAAAGATTGTCTGAATGACTCACGAGTGAAAAACAATATTGCCTACATAACATCAAACTTTTCTTTCATACCTGCAAGCATTGAACAATTAGAACGTGAAAAACAATCTCTTTGTAGCCAAATAGCAATAGTAAAGGAAGCTCAAGTGAATATACATTCTGCTTTGGGCGAAACTGAGAAAAAAGTTAAAAATAAGTGGGACAACGTATTAAATAAGAATGTAGGATTTTCATTGTTGGAAAAAGTTTCAAGAGTGATATCGGGGGAAAGTGTAAATGTTCCAGTAAGTATTGATGTTTCTATTGTACCTAATTTAAAATTTGCGCCTCTCACATCAGTTTCGGTTGAAAGAAGTTTTTCTGCTTTCAAAATGATTCTCAGTGACAAAAGGCAAAGGTTAACTGTGGAGAATTTAGAAAAAATTCTGGTGGTGTACTGTGCAGATAATTATAATAAAGTCTGAGCATGGAACTGAATTTCAATAACTTAAAATGAGTAATCTTGATATCAATAATCATTATTTCATTAGTTTCAATATATTAAATTTGTGCAGCTCTGTTTATAAATATAATATAGTATTCTTTTTTAATGTTTAAACATACTTTTTTGTGCGTATTTTAGTGTATAACTAAAAATTTCAGTGAAAGAAATAAGTATGATACCTTGATGTGCCTAAAATGCCTATTTTAATTAAAATAGAGCCTAATTTTACAAATTTTGAGCTTATTTTAGGCGCCTAAAACTGCAATTTTTAGTGCCTAAAAATCCGATGTCTAGTAATGATATATCAACGAAAAGATATATCTTTAATTGCATAAATTTTATAGGCTACTTTTTAATACTTGTCTCTTCACAATTGAACATTATCTGATAAACAATCAATGTTTCCAATCAGATATCAGAATGTTCATATGTAAGAACAAGTGTTCATATATAAGAACATGTTAGAAAGAATCTACACAAGGAAATACTAATGGGAGCCCACATTGGTATATATATAGCCTTAGAAAAAAGTTTTGTCGCATAGATACTTTATAAGTCCCAGAAAGGAGGCAGTGCGCACGATCAGAGGACGTGCGACCTTGGTCATAAAAGGACTAGTTGAGGTAATAGAAATTAGTTTTGTTTCGTTGTATGTCTGATCATGCGCACTGCCTCCTTCTGGGACTTAAAAATTATATGTGTGAGAAAACTATTTCCTAAGACTGTACACCAGGGATGGGGAAGAGGCAGAGCGCACTTGCACTCCTAGGCTCACATGCACTCCGCTGCCTACACTGCTAGTCAGAGTGAACAGTGCTGGATCGCCTGCAACATTAGTCCATATAGGAGCTCTGTGTTTAATTTTATTCTGAATGGGAGGAGAAATATTTTTGTGGCAGAAAGCGGGAATGGCCATTATTTAGTGTATTTTGTGTGTGTAACAATTAGGTACACATCACATTATGACGTGAGAAGACATTTTACGAACATGTTTATATTATTTGAATCAGAATGAAGAGTGCAACAAATTTATAGAATGAAAGATAATGTAACCCATTAAATAAAAACATAATCTATGTAATATGAATGTCTGCAATACACTGTATAACTGCCAAAAACTTTAAAAACAGTAGGATTTGGTGAACTTTATAACGTAGATATTATACTAAAACAGTGATCAGCAACCCGTGCTCTTTGTGCAAGAGTGCTCTCCGCTGCACCCGAGCAGTATGTGACAGTGGATCCAAAGACATTCCAGGGATAAATAGGCTACTGTGGCTAAGTATTGGCGCACCTCTGTCATCAGTCCTTCGCTATGAGGCTACATACTCTACAGTATTGTCTATTCTGTACCGAGTGAAAATGCTATTTACGTTTTATATTTACTAACCTTTATCGGTTGTAGAAATAAAACAATAGTATGGAATCTAAAGTTAGATAATATATGGGAGATACGTTTTAATAAACTGAGAAACAGTTAAGGTATGTCATTACTAATCTTTATTGCGGATATTATAAAAATATAATGTATAGCCTATGGTATAATTTTAATTGCGTCACATGATACACACAGTCCTATTACCTTGAGTATACTCGTACTAAATAATTTTCCACTGAAGTTAAAAACACTGTTTCATAAGTTTTCATAGAGTTTCTCTACAATCAAATGTTCAATACAGTAACGAGTTCTGGAAATTTCGCCTGTGATTTTTCTATTAAAGATCTAAGTTTAATCTTTACATACAATTTAAATTCTGAAAATTAAATTATGAGATCATAGATGAAGTATATGGACAACCAGGATTTATTTTTCGCAATTCAAGAAATATTTTAAGGATGAACATGTTTTAAAATTACTTTATAACAGTTTTATATATAGAAAATTTGAAGAGGCTTCAATTATGCTGCACTTTTATATGAAAATAAATATTAATTATCCTAAATAGAAACAAATTCAGAAGCTTTTTCTTCGAAATGTGTATTTTAAAAAATAAATATGGTAGTAACTATAATAACAATTATTACTGCATTATTAAAGGAATTTCATTATGTAGGCCTAACTTCAATAACCTACTGTTAGCCATCGGCGTGGCTTAGTCGGTTAAGACGCTTACCTGCCGGTCTGAAGTTGCGCTCGGGCGCGGGTTCGATCCCTGCTTGGGTTTTTTTCCGAGGTTTTCCCCAATCTTAAAGTGAATGCCAGGTAATCTATGGCGAATCCTCGGCCTCATCTCGCCAAATACCATCTCGCTATTACCAATCTCATCGACGCTAAATAATCTCGTAGTTGATATAGCGTCGTTAAATAACAAAGTAAAAAAAATAACCTATTGGTAGAATATTGCTGGTGCAACAATAATTATTCTTATATAAAATTGTTAATAGTGCAATTATTATGAGTAGGAACTATTATTTTTATTTTAATTGGTTATTTAAGAACACTGTATCAACTACTAGGTTATTTAGCGTCGATGAGATTGGTAATATCGAGTTGGTATTTGGCGAGACGAGGCCGAGGATTCGCCACAGATTACCTGGTATTCACCTTAAGATTGGGGAAAACCTCGGAAAAACCCAACCAGGTAATCAGCCCAAGTGGGGATCGAACCCGCGCCCGAACGCAACTTCAGACCGGCAGGCAAGCGCCTTAACCGACTGAGCCACGCCGGTGGCTATTAGGAACTATCACATTTTATTAATTTTAATGCGGTGAAAATAAATGGAAGAAATACATACAATTACTGTATATTCCCATTTTATTTTATTAATTTTAATGCGGTGAAAATAAATGGAAGAAATACATACAATTACTGTATATTCCCATTTTTAATCAACAAAATCGGTATTAACTCCAGACTAATCGGCCCGGGTTCGATTCCCGGCGGGGTTAGAGATTTTCTTGTAAAATACCTCGGGACTAGGAGAGATGGCGGTGCACAACTTCTTATCACTAAATTGTGCACCAATATGCCTGGGTTAAAGACCAAATGTCTCCGTAGTGCATATGAAGGGAAGGCATTTTTCACTGTTGACAGTGATTCGACCGTCGGATGGGGACGTTAAGACTGGCGGCCCTCTTGGTGCTATTCGACAGGAGTAGGCTACGTGCCGGCACCGGGTTTCCCCTTCTCCCTTCCTCATCATCATCATCATCATCATCATCCTCACTCATTCCTTACACTACACTTACACGAACACATAACATACACTCACCGTAATACCCGACATAACTCTTCACAGATACACATAATGCATAACGTGACCCGTCGAAATGATGTGCAATTTGAAAATGGGTCACAGTCCTGTCATCTATCCGCAGTATGCGGAACCCGAATCACGTAAAGTGAAGTGGGTATGCATTAGACACACACATATCGGTATTAAAATGTTCACTTTTAATTCAAATGTTTAACTTATTTTTAATTCCCTATCTCGTAAAAATAACCTTCCGGATTTTGAATTATCATTACAACAAGATATTCTATACATAATTGCTTTATGAACCTTTGTGGACGGCATTTGATTAAAATTTGTGATTTTACATAGGTATAATATTTTTCTTTATCGTCAGACTTAATACATTATATATCACAATTAGACGTAGTGGGATTTATTCCTGTTGTTTGTCAAAATAAATAAATATAATTTTACAGTGCTCAATCTGTTATAATAATCTTCATAGAAGTTACATTCATTCACTTCGTGCATGTCCACACCTGTGGAGTAACGCGTCTGGCCGCGAAACCAGGTGGCCCGGATTCGATTCCTGGTCGGGGCAAGTTACCTGGTTGACTTTTTTTTTCAGGGGTTTCCCCTCAACCCAATATGAGCAAATGCTGGGTAACTTTCGGTGCTGGACCTGGCCAGACTCATTTCACTGGTATTATCACCTTCATCTCATTCATTCGATAAATAATCTAAGATGTTGATAAAGCGTCGTTAAATAACCTACTAAAATAAAATAAATAAAATCTAATTACATGGTACACGAAAGCTACAGCAAATACAAGGCTTCTAAAGCCAATTATTGTAAAAGGGTCAAAATCAAGTCAAAATCAGACTCTCAAGTACGCCAGTTTCTGCAGCCTGCTTGGCAATGTGTGCACTATAAATCTATAATATTGTGTTATGTCCCTCCTTCAAACCGCCTTAAAGTTATCGCATGACAAATGTCTCCTTCTATCCCTCCAATATCTTTAGAATCTTGTCACCGCTGGCTTGTTTGCTTGCTCACGGGCGCGCTTACTGCCTCGAA
Source organism: Periplaneta americana (assembly GCF_040183065.1). Lineage (NCBI taxonomy): Eukaryota > Metazoa > Arthropoda > Insecta > Blattodea > Blattidae > Periplaneta > Periplaneta americana. The sequence continues at coordinate 107,795,885 of NC_091117.1, forward strand.
AGAGCATCTGAGTTGATGACCACCGCACTAAAATATGTTAGTTATGGGGAACAGTCTGTATATTACACTTTTAACATTAAATACTTCGCTTTTCTTATAGAAAGGTGACAGTTCTTGGTATGTATATTCCTCTCATTCGCAATTTGTAATACATTTCTTATGGGTGAACAATCCTTTGGGCGCCGCGCTTTCACGACTTACGGGTACTCGGCGGTACCAGCTTCTAAGCCGGTTATAAATTCCCCGCCAACCCGCGAAGGTCACATCAAGCGTCAGCGTGAGTTGTACTATTGCAAGATAAGCACGTGCTTTTTAGGCAACGTAATACAGTTTGTTGATTATGGGTATATGTACATGAACAACCACAAATATTATCGGAAAATGCAGGCTTTAAATTTCTAAAATTTTATAAGGAAATGAACTCACAATTGGACAAAAATTACAAGGTACCACAACAATACTTATTATAACTTAAATTTCTGACAAAAGTATAAAAAAGATTACTAATAATATTTTTAGAATTCACTTTTTACTTTAAATTAAATTTTCCAAAATGTGGAAATTTTCATACATATTATTTCATAACTCCACAACCATTAGAGCCAGAATTCTGAAAAGTTGTACACTGATTTAACATGTATTTATGCAAAAGAAAGACTACAATAATGCCCATTTCTTTGAAAATAGAAAAAATATGTCACAATACATTATGCAAATTTTAATATATTTTATATAGGACAAATAAAAATTTAATTGTATTAAAATAAACAACTCTACATGTCTTAGAGTAGTCTACTTTTCAGAAATAGGTATTTATTACATGCAGGAAAAATATTGAAGATGTCAGAGAGACCATATCAATGTTATGGTTACCAAATGATGTAACTGCAGAATTTTTTTTTCATACTTTGATAAAATTGGATTAATTAGAACAGAATTAGTTTTTTTTTCGAGGTATAATTTTATTATTTTTTGTTGTTATAACAACAACAACAACAATAATAATAATAATAATAATAATAATAATAATATTATTATTATTATTATTATTTTAAATATAGCCATTCCTTTGTTTTTCCCATTAATAATAGTATCTAGGTAATTGTCAATGTTTCAATTTAATTCATAATGATTATACTAATTGTACTATTCCTTTAGTTGTGCGATTATATTCATAAGTATTAATTCTTTGTTTTTTTAGTTAATACTTGTATACCGGAATGCATTTCCTGTTTGTTATTATATTCGTATGAATTCAATCTCTCTTTTTTCTTTTTTATTATCGGTATTATTATTTTTAAGTTAATACTTGTCTACCGGTATGTACTTTTCTGTATGTGCTTTGATCCTGGTTGTGTGAAAGAGAAGGCCTGATGGCCTTAACTCTGCCAAGGGAAATAAAACTATTATTATTATTATTATTATTATTATTATTATTATTATTATTATTAAAACTATTATAAATAGACTTACGTCTATATGTTACTTTATTTGTATTTACAATAACAGAATAAATAAAATAGATTTACTTTGTTATTTTATATACTGTGACAGCCGGGAACGATCTCACGACCGGCAGGAGGAGGGCAAAGTCGGCCGTGGCTCGGCGCGGCAAATGAAGTTGCGCGCGCATCTGCTTCCTGGGGCATGTGCTGTGGCGTAGAGAGGAGAGGAGAGACGGCGACCGCGGCAGAGAGGGAAGAAATCCAGAGAATTCGGGAGCTGCCATCTTCTGGACATCCGTAGAAATTTCCAGCATCGTACTTTCCCGAAACTATGGTTTGGTTATAAAACAAGAGACGCAAGTGAGCCGAGAGCAGTTGTTGTTGTAGTCAGTTTTTGGAGCAAGCCAGTCAGTGTAGCAGTGAAGCCAGCTTCGAGACCGGAGTTCAACTTGTGTGTGTCCACAACTAGGGGAGTGTCCTGGAGAGTGCGGCGTTCGTTGTGCAGTGGACTGAGTTGGGGGACCTGAGTTCGAAGTTCAGTGGACTGTCTCTGGAAGACTTAGGTTCGATATACTGTGAACTTGAGTGAATGAGCTAGACGAGCTAGCCAAGGCAACGAACTGTGAACTGAGAACTGACAGTTTTGTTTTGTAAATAGTGCTTTGTGAACATTAGTTGAGATTAGCAGTACATTGTTGTTTTCAATAACCCAAGTGAATTGTCATTGTCGTCTGTGGAGTGCAATAACGAATACTGAGTTGCTGTGTGGAGTGGAAATCCCATTGTTGACGGGAGCGTTTAAAGCAAATTATAGAAAGTGATTATTGTTGAAACAATAAAGTTACATTATTGTTTTGAAATAAAAGTTACAATACGTTAGAAAATACGCAAATAACTTATTTAAATAAAGCAGAAAGAGGGAAATGTCCGCTAAGAAAATGCCTAAATATCCAATGGCATTTTCTAAACTCCGATCGCTGTAATAATATATATTCGACAATGCAGATTGGAGAGGAGACGCGAAAGTTCCTTTACCCAGTATATAGATTGGAAAGAAAAATATTTCTTTCCTCAAGTAGATGAACAATCGAGATGCCTGATATGTAGTACTTTCGTGGCCAATATAATATGGAGCGCCACTATAAAAATAAACATGCTAATACCTATGATTTGGTCTTAATGAGATGAAAATGATGATGCCAGCGAAATGAGTCTAGGATCCAGTTCGAACGTTACCTAGGGAAGGTCGCCCATTATGGACCCTTTTTCATTTTTTGCACATAACGGAAAAATGAAAATATTGCAAATTAAAAAAAATTACTGATTATTTTTGCACATAAATTTCAGTATTATAGAAAAGTAAAATTATATTTGTTAATTGGTGTAAAGTAGCAAATTAAGCAAATTTTTGTAATCACTACAATTTCCGGCCGTGTAATGAGTAGCTCCAAATATGGCCCCTTCAATATTATTTATTTTTAATGAAGCAAATTTATTTTTTCAGCGCATTTATTTGAAGAATAATTATTTTAGTTGAAAAATAAAATATATTAAATGAACATATAATCAAAGTTAGTAATTTAGCTCGCACAAATTTTGCATAGGGGAGAGTTGGATAGTATCGGACATAGGGTAATATCGGACAGTGAGTTTCTTTCATCTACCACCAGATGGTAGTACCTGAATAACATGGTTACGTTTCTGTATGCGACATCACAGAAACGTAACCATCATTCAGGTACTATCATCTGGTGGTAGATGAAAGAAATTCACTGTCCGATATTACCCGATGTCCGATACTACCCAACTCTCCCCTATAAATGTTTTTTTTTTCTTGGGAAGTTTCCCATTGCACATTTTAACAGTGAAACAGTTCCTGCATCTAATCCACTTTTTTCCTTTTTTATCTTCAGAATATCGCTTGTGGCAAACAGGGCACGTAGCATCAGCATCATCTTCATCGTCGGCATTATCGCTCTCTAGAATATCATCACTCTCTATTGAGACGTAGACATCATTATCCTACACTTCATCGGTGAGGGTTTTCCTACATTAATTTGTTTTGTAATAGCTGACACTTCAGGCCTCTGCTTCAGGAAATCGACATCCGTAAAAATGTTTTTGTTCAATGGGAATATGCCAGAAAACCATTTGTAGTAGTTGTCATTGTTGCAGCTATCTCGTAACTCTGGCCTGTCAGGGACCCGATTTGATAATGGATAACAACGTAGTTTTGATGTGCATCTAGCCACTTATCAACTTCATCATTGTTTACGGCATTAATAGCGTCCATCATTTTATTCTTATCCCATGACTTTTTTTCGACATCTTAAATAAAAGAAAACATAATGTAAAATGAATATTAAGTAATCGGGTCCAAATTTGGCCCCGGGGTCATATTTGAGTTCATGAAAGAGGCGGTATTTTGTTACTTCTCTATTTTCAATATGGCGGTGCACTGTGTTCACCACAATGGTTTATATACACTGAAGCTTAGATATGTTAAAATGCTATAATAAATCGTTATACGGAACAAGTAGTTAGCCTACTTTAAACAATGACTTTTTATAAATATAGTGTAATTATTAGTATGATGCAAATAAAAACTCACATCTATCCCGAAAATGTAATGCTTTACCAAGAGCGTAAACAGGTTATTAAGACAACTACAGCGCAGTAACAATAGTCATTGTACCCAACTGTAGTAGTCCCAACACTTACCGTAAGAGTGCACCACATATTTGCCCAAAATATAAAGAGGGACTATATTTGGAGCCGGGACCATATTTGGAGGTTGAGTTGAGAGAAAATCCTGGAAAAAATCGCACCCAGAAAACTTTCCCAACCAGGATTTGAATCCAGGCCCGCTCGTTGCGCAGTCAGACATACTAACCGTTACTCTATAGCATTGGACCCGAAGATCTTGAGAAAGCCTTCTTAAACGAGGCAAGTTTAAATCCGAGTAATAATAATAATAATAATAATAATAATAATAATAATAGTCTAGTAATAATAATAATAATGTTACTTAAGTTATTTTGTTATTATTAAAAGTTGCAATGATAATGTTCAGCAAGTATGGCGGATATTAACTATTTGAGATGCCGGCGTCCTGTAATCTTGTCGTGCTGGCGTTGTTTACGTGCCGGTGATTTTTATTCTCTATTCTGTAAGTATATGTATGTTCATATAATATAATTATGTCACGTCTCATAGCACAGTGCTGTAATCTCTTGGAATTTTTTGTAGTCAAGAGAAATGGTCTTTATATGTTAAATATATTGTAATCTCTGAATTAAACTTGTCTTAATATTTTGTTTATTTTGGTTCATGGAAGAGCACGTATTCTTCAGGCATAATACTAATAGGTCTATTAAATAAATGCTTAGAACAATGATTCTTGTACATGCACTTAAATTGGCAATTGTTATTTGAGAAGCATTCATTTGAAAATATAAATAAAAGCCGCTCCGCTGAGTAAAACACGACTTGTGCTTGAGTCCGCCACTGCATTCATCCTCGCGCTCCCGTCCATATGCACTCGTTCCCGAGAGCCAAATCGGAGCAGCTCCCTTGGACAGACCTGCTCTAGATACTGGACATGGCTCTGGAAAATTCCCCTAGAAAATCTCTTCGACGTCTTTCTCAGCAAATTGGAATTTTCTATGACTCTGTTCGAACAGTTACAAAGTTACAGAAGTTAAAACCCTTGCTTGGTGTGGGTGAATAAAGTGCTTTGACTTTATTTTTAAGTGCTTATTAGTAGAGGGCGGATTTTGGCATATTTGCATGTTTTATTCCTTGAAGGTTAAAGATATGCATGTATCAGAGGAATGTGTTTCATGCTATGGGGAATCAACGGGGGAAGTTTATAGTGCGTATAAATGCATATTCAGCAAAACTGATGCAGCTCAAGAACGTGCTTCCAACAGTGTACAGTTTATTGTCAGTCGGAACTTAAATGATAAACTCTATAGTTTAAATTCTTGCCCGTTTCTTGATCACTGTCATTTTGTAAGGTGTGAGTGAACAGTGAACAGTCATAATGCAGCAGGAAAAAGTAGCAAAACATATATGCATAAATAGTGGATTGACGGGAATCCTACATTATCAACGAATGGGAAAATTGTCCTCTACCAAGTCTGTGACAAAAACGTGAGTCAATTTTATTATAAATCTTTATTATATTATAAATTATAAAATCAATATAAGTTTGCAGTAAATATTTTTGGTATATTATTTACAGCAAGTTTAATCTTTTTTTTTTTTTTGGCCAGAAAATTTGGAGAAATATTTAGTTGTGTATTGTAACAAATGATCATGAAGTGTTGGTGAATGATATTTGATATAATGAATATAATGATTAATGACATGAGCACATGACTGATGAGAACTATGTAAGTAGGCCTAATTATTATTTAATTATCAAATAAATTCAATGAAAGAATAACATCATTCCATTTTTATTATTAATTCATTACATTTATTACTTGAATAAATTTATGAGGAAATTGTGAATTTCATTGAAACGCTTTTACTGCATAAATTCATGCATATATTCACTAGTTTTTGTGCATATAAATCCGCCCTCTACTTATTAGTAACAACTTATGCGACAAACTGTAGTTATATTCACCGCGGACTTCCTACACCCGTTCACCGCGGTTATCGGCTAGTCTCGTCCAAGACCCGCAAGCAGTGGAAGCGGCCGAGCGGAGGACTTCACTCAACAGTAATACGAAATGCTATCTTCTCTTGAGGTGGTTACAAATGGTCACAATTTTATTCCCCTCTGGCTGAGGACACTCTCGGAAATTCTCAGTTTATCTGAATACCTACTACTTCAACTAAACACACTGAATTTTTCCATGTATTAAAAAAAGTGAATACGACAAAATGAGCAAGAGATTTTTTGTTGCTTCCAATGTTCTCTATTGTTGAAATATTTATACGTATTTCTCTAACATTATGTATAAATAATGTATAATGTAAAAGCATTATCAAGTTCACAGTGCGTCCTCATTTTCTTAAATGAGCGTTTCATTCAGAATCTTGAAATAGATTACTTGTAGAATCATAAAACATGGAGCAAAAGCATTACGTACTCTACGCTGCAAAAGTAACGCTAAATTTTATGCTTTCCACAGATCTGAAGCATAAAAAAGACAGGAAATATATTACTTATAAGTAATCCATGATGCGACATCCCATGAAGAACCAAAACCGACCAGACAATTGTGACCTCATGTGTACATGTGTCAGTAGAAGTGAGGGATTATCCAACCAGAACGGGGGTAACGTGTGGTAAGCACGATGACCCTTACTTATACTGAACATATATTGTATTTGATTGCAATCACACCATAATCCTGCAGACAAGTCACTCATACATCTCTTTTCATTTATTGTAAGTAAAATTCAACACAGTCCAGTCCTTGTAATATTGCGTACCTGAATACTACGTTAAAAAATTATATTCGGCTGCGAGGGCTGCGCTTCTCGAGGAAACACTTCTTTTTACAATATTATTAATTGCAGTTGAATACATCTGACATGACGCTAGAAGCGATCAATGAATATCAAGATGCATTCCATCTTTCGTTCATGAATTAACGACACGCGGTCTATTAATAGAAAAGCATTCCAAGAATACGAGGCCTGTCTAAAAAGTATCCGACCTTTAGCCAGAAAAAATATTTCAAATACCTGACGGGGTTGGGACCCTAATCCCCTTCAAAGTAGGCCCCTTGTGCTTGCACACACTTAGCCCACCGATCCTTCCACTGCCGGAAACACCTCTGAAAGTCTTCTTTTGGAATGGTGTTCAGCTCCGTCGTCGCATTCCGCATTATCTCTTCTCTACTCTCAAAACGGGATCCTTTCAGTGGTGTCTTCAATTTTGGAAACAACCAGAAGTCGCAAGGAGCCAGGTCTGGAGAGTAGGGAGGTTGGCGAACGGTTGTAATTCCATGTTTGGCCAAGAAAGTGTGGATCAATTGGGATGAATGTGCGGGGGCGTTGTCGTGATGCAAGTGCCAGTTGTTCGCCGTCCACATGTCTGGTCTTTTGCGCCGAACTGCATCACGGAGTCGCCGGAGAACATCGTGATAGTACTCCTTTGTCACCGTTTGTCCTTCCGGTGCGTATTCGTGATGCACAATTCCACGGACATCAAAGAAAACAGTCAGCATCACCTTGATTTTGCTTCGCACCTGCCGCGCTTTCTTCGGCCTTGGAGACTCGGGATGCTTCCATTGCGACGACTGTCTTTTTGTTTCTGGGTCGTACCCGTACAACCATGACTCATGTCCAGTTATCACGGTGTTCAGAAACCTAGGATCAGTGTTGGCGGTGTCCAGAAGGTCCTGTGCAACATCACGACGGAGGTCTTTTTGTTCCGGGGACAACAGCTTGGGCACGAATTTCGCAGCCACTCGGTTCATGTTCAAATCATCACGCAAAATTGCATGTGCAGAATCTTTACTCACTCCAACCTCTTCGGCAATCTCCCGCACGGTCTAACGACGATCTGCCATCACCAAATTTCGCACCCTCTCAACAACAGCTGCACTCCGAGCAGTTTGGGGCCTGCCACAACGCTGCTCACTCTCCGCTGATGTGCGGCCATCTTTGAATCGGTTGAACCACTCCTTAATTTGTGTTACACCCATCGCATCTTCCCCAAACACCTGCTGAATCTTACGAATTGTTTGACTTTGAGAATCACCAAGCTTTTGACAAAATTTGATGCAGTATCTTTGCTCAATTCGTTCAGTCATCTTGCGAGAAAACTAAATCCGACAAACACTTAGAACAGCACCTTACTTGGCGACCACCAGCTAGTGACTGACACAAGCGAATGCGGTGAAAAAAATTCAAGCATGCACATTAAGGTTCCTCCTTCCACCGTGCACAGTGGCGCCGCCTTAGAATCACTACTTTGCGCGGGAAAATTTAAGGTCGGATACTTTTTAGACAGACCTCGTAGAACAGTTCAAGAAAGATAAAGGAAACCAAAGCGGATGGCCAGTCTAATCGATGAGCTTTCAAATTACATTATTACTACAGTAGTACTATTGCCTTGTTTAGTTCCACTAATTTCGTGGGACATAGTAGTGTGGACAGGCATATCTCCACAAGGATACAATTTAAAATACTATGACAGAGTAGCCTATACATTAAGAAGATCTGAGAATGATATGTGGATATTTTTTACGAAATTGAGATTTTAATATGAAACGCAACATAACCTGCAATCCAATGGCAGTCAAATACTTCATACAAAGAGAACTAGATGGTCCTGAATGTTATCATTTTCTAGATTTACACTTTTTTGTGAAGGAGAAGTGGACAAAGGTCAGAAATATCCTGTTCTCACTCTCAGCGTGACAGCAGTGTAGCGAGGTACATCAAGTTCTTGTATAGTATGGCGACTTCTCTGAATTATTGTGACTTTTCGGATGATAGTATTGATGACTCTAGTTACGCTGCGACAGACTGAACTGATGGTGATGATAACGTTGTTCAGGAATCTCCTGTAAAATCCAAGAAAATTAAAATAAAACCAAACGTCAAAGTTATAACCACATTTATCCTACATGACTGAATCTGTCATTTGGGGAACCAAGCTCTGACGCCTGTCCTAAGTGTGATTCCTTGAAGTCTGATATACGGTAGACTGCAGAGACTAAACAAGAAGATACAAAGAAAATGCTGCTTATCTATTTATGTGATATTCATTTGGCTAACGCTGATGCTTTGATGTTAATGATCTGAAAGAAAAATCCCAACTTGCCAAAGTCAGAGTCTCTGTGTTTTGACTTTCAACTAAATCCTTCCTCAACCAGCGATCAAACAGGAGAAGTTTCCTACTATTTTATTGTCAAATATGGGTTTACTATGAATCGCTCAACAGAAGAATGTGTGATGAGCACGTACAATGAAATGAAGGGAAACGAAGGATGCAATAAGACAATCTCAATTTTGAAACATAATACTAACAATTTTGTTCCTCCAAATGTTTCAAAGAAATATGAAGCAACATGTCCACGAAACATTCGTATGAAGGCAAGTAAATGTGGAAAATGACGAAACAGCATATGAAACGTTTTATAACTTCAGTTCTTGGTGAACATGTAAGTGAGAAGAACCTACTGCTGTATGATTCCTGGTCAGGCCTTAAAGATCATACTCTTTTAGATGAAAGTTTTCAGAACAAAGATGTTGAGCTCAAAATATTGCCACCAAAGACAACAAAATATTTCCAATCTCTTGATTTGAAATATAAGCTGCAACGGAGGGCCTCTGTTTACTTTGAATAGTTGGTATAAATAATAAGTAAACAATACTTAAACAATTAAGTTTTACCCTGCCGTCAAAAGTATGATAGGGTCGATTGTCTCTTGGGTGAGGTGGTACAAAAGAAAACACTCAACATAAATAATCAATTATCTGCTTACATTTATTAATTATGCATCGAAACTGGCTTGCCACTAAAGGTCACTGAACTGGCATTCACCATTACACCAGAGCAGTGTATATTAGAGAGTACCGCATTCTCGACGGCGGCAGCCATATTTACTCCTTGCTCGGCACAGAAGCGTAAGCAGTAATGCTAGAACAATGGTGATTAAAGGCGATATCATACATGTTGTTGTAGTTTATTGAACACAGGAGACAAGAATTAACAAACATTATTGTCATAGCGAAATGACTCATGGGAGATAACACTTTATTATTTATGTTATGTTCATTTCAATAGGGATAACATCAACAATTTTCTAATGCAATTCTCACACCAACATTTCGACCGCCACATTTCGCAAATTGTTGTCGTGCATTTGCTATAACAGACAATTTTCTTAACAATAAATATATTCTAGTTCTAAAATAGTGATAAGACTTTTTAAAATATATTATAACGAATTGAGAACGTATGAGTTGACGTGTTAATGAATAAAGACTTCAAATCCTTTAGTGTCAATACATTTTCTACCAACGTTTCACATTTTTCTGCATTTAGAATTATATCAAACACGAATTTATAAGGGTATACGTGACATTTCCATGTACGACTTGAGAGTCACTAATATGCTAATAAAATTTATAGATTCATCCCTGTTACCAGTTATTAGGTATGAAATACAGTTTTCACAAATATTATATAACTTATTTTGTTTTATTTTGAACAATACTGATCCCGAAAAATAGTAAAGAGCTTGTTGTTCACTCAAGTCAATATTTCCATTTTCAGTTAAATTAAAATTTAGCCTATATCAATTTCTTTTGCTCAGATTCATCTTCACTAGACCTTTTTGTTTCGGGTTTACTTACATCTATACCTAGAAACTCAACTAATTGTTCAGAATCGCAAACTTCCCCAAAGGTCTTTTTCCCTCCGGCTTCCCAACAATACTCTATATGGATTTCTGGATTCGTCCATACGTGCTACATGCCCTGCTCATCTCAAACGTCTGGATTTAATCTTCCTAATTATGTCAGGTGAAGAATACAATGCGTGCAGTTCTGCGTTGTGTAACTTTCTCCATTCTCCTGTAACTTCATCCCTCTTAGCCACAAATATTTTCCTAAGAACCTTATTCTCAAGCACTCTTAATCTCTGTTCCTCAAAGTGAGAGTTCAAGTTTCACAACCATACATAATAACCGGTAATATAACTGTTTTATAAATTCTAATTTTAGATTTTTTTATAGCAGACAAGATGACAAAATCTTCTCAGCCGAATAATAACAGGCATTTTCCATATTTATTCTGCGTTTAATTTCCTCCCGAGTGTCATTTATATTTGTTACTGTTGCTCCAAGATATATTAATTTTTCTACCTCTTTGAAGGATAAATTTCTAATTTTTATATTTCCATTTGATATAATATTCTGGTCACGAGCCATAATCATATACTTTGTCTTTTCGGGATTTACTTCCAAACTTATTGCTTTACTTGCTTCAGTAAAGTTCCCGTGTTTTCCCTAATAGTTTGTGTATTTTGTCCTAATATATTCATGTCACCCGCATAGACAATAAGCTGTAATGCTAATTCAGTACAACAGCAATTGATTACACATTGCTTAACTGCACAACAACACGGCATTCTTCATGATAACGATGGAAAATCACACTATACTAAAGCCATCTTATGAACCGACTAAACCGGAAGCAACGTTCTGTTGCTCGCTTTCTGAGCTCTATTGCCACATAGTGGCGCGAGATTCAAAGCATGTTCAGTGTTTGTCACCGATATGTTTAAAATAACTATTGTATATAGTTCTCGATAACATTATCAACAATATTAGTAATTAAAATTACTGTTTTTAAGAAAGCACGAGCTAATGATGCTGGTACGAAATGCGACTCGTAATGCACGTGGTACTCCAAAGGAACTGGGAAGTTTGGATACACTGTCTCCGTGATTCCGTTGCCAGATTTTCGTTAGCAGACGACATTTTCACGTGAGGTACAATGAAGAGCTCCGTTCTCCTTCCCCCCCTCCACCCCGCCATACTCAACGTGTCATCGCTGCACAGGCTACCCCTCTAACCCGCACTTTCCTCTCACCCTGCCAACTACTTCCTGTTTAGTCGGTTCATAACCTGGCTTTTAGTATAGAAACCTGTGTTCCTAAGCAAAGTCTTACGGTGTACTGAATCTCCGCAGGAGTAAATATGGCCGCCGCGTCGGCATTTGTCGGACCAAAAGAATGCGGTACTCTCCAATATACACTGCTCTGCATTACACACACTAGCAACACCATCTATATCCACAGATTGTAAGTATAAGTAACTTGTTAGACAAGTCCAAACTTGTCGGATGTGGCAGAAAGCACTAACACGAAACCAAACACAACCAATGTAATATACACTTGATGAATGCCAGCTTATTCATGAATTATCTAATACTCCGTATGAAATCAAATATACTTCTCCTAGTCAAAAGAAACTTACAATTACTGACGTTTAAAAACCTGTTATGATTCCTGGTAGGCCAGTGTCGAAAGCAAACAACAATGGTCTCTCTTCAACTCTCATGCCTCCGTAATCACACAGCATACCACACCACAGCTCGGCCATGTTTCTGCCTGTAGTAAGACACTACCCCTGATCGTGCCCCGACTACAGCAGTACACGTCTCCGCCCGGACTGGGTTATCTGTGATCCCATCACAGATAGTCGCTAAACAAAAACCCCTTAGCTCTCCACGGCTGTCACACAACCCTACTCTTCGAGCGTCGATCCCAAACTGCATCGCGTCAGGCGTCCCTCTCGGAAAACCGACGCTAATGAATAATTAATATGATCAGGGCCAATGAAAATCTAAAGCCCATGTCACGTGATGAAATAATTTCGCTCCTTATACGTGAGAAGTAAGAGACCATGAATGGCGGAAAGAAAACAAGCTATCTATAAAGGAAGGAAGAGACTTAAAATGGCGAAATAGAAAGCCATTTATGAGAAGTAAGGGTAACTAAGAATAGGAAATATGACAAGAATAAAGAAGAAAAAAGAAAAAGAAAGAAAGAAACAAAGTGTGCCGAAACTAAAACGGCACAAAGCTATATATGAGAAGGATAGTTGATTTTGTAAAACTATAGTGTGAAGTAAAGTTACACGATCGCCATTTCATCACCAGATTTCTCTCACTCTGTGTACACTAAATTTTCTGCAACAAAATACAAGCTTATGTTGCAAAATGCTTGGCAAAAGGCAAATTATGACATTGTGATTCTAATATGATCGTTTGAAAATGTGACTTTTCATATTGGACTGTTTGAATGCGGAAGTGATGTTGAATATGAACACATGGCTTTAGTCAGATGTGTATATTGTTCAGTTCCACGTTGCTCTGACCACTTCACTGAAATCCCACACCTGCACTTTGAACACTGAATTGAGGTTTTTTCCGGGGTTTTCCCTCAACCCAATACGAGCAAATGCTGGGTAACTTTCGGTGCTGGACCCCGGACTCATTTCACCGCCATTATCACCTTCATATCATTCAAACGCTAAATAACCTAGATGTTGATACAGCGTCGTAAAATAACCCAATAAAATAAATTGAACACTGAGTAGCTGACTATCAGGTCAGTAGAAAAAAAGTTCATTGTTCAGGTATCGTAATTATTTTAAGCAGAAGTTTTGTGACACTGTAGATGAGAAATGTGGCAATATAGTCCATGACATTGAAATATGTGTGTTTTGGTCTTATTATATTCATATTATGCTTCTTTGCATTACCAAAGTTTTTCTCTTAGACCTTGAATAGGTGATCATTAAAATGTCTCTCGTGGTAAGACGTGCAGTTTTGGATGGAAATGACTTACTACTGTTTTTGTGATTAGTGATTTTATTATAAGGATGTTTTTGTGCTGTTCTGAGCATTCGAGGTTAGGTACATCCCTTGCCAGAGCAAAACATGAATTCCCTGTGCCCATACTTAAGAGAGATATACCGGGACATAATTTTGATTTTATTAACATTTCTAATATTAACCTGGCTATACCTTTGGATTAACTGTTGAGAACCGGAAACACCGTTTGCAACCCCCTTTCAAGACTGGAGTTCGATGGTAATGGTGTAAAATACAAACAAATCAATTTACTACAAAGGCCTATAGGAGGGAAGAAAAGTAGCTCATCCATTTACGTAAACTAGGAAATATCGCGATTTTGGGTTTGATAATTTTCATTAGGTTTTTCTTTACTCAGAATACAGTACAATATTAACAGAAAGTGTTTTTACTCACGAACTGAGGTATCCATGCTGATACATTCATTACACAGTGTATAGTATAGGTACTGCCTACAGCACATTAGCGTACAATATAGACAATGAAGTTAATTGAAAAATAATAATAATATGGATATTTAAACATATTTTTGAAAATGGTGGCGTTCATTTCGATACAGGCTTCAATTCTTTTGTGTATATTATCGCACTATAGACTATTGTACCTAATTTCAATTACTGTACCAGTTTCGTCCTTCGTACTAGTAACTCATGTTGGAATAATTTTGTACCTACTCTACAAAAAGAGTACTTTACGAACTGTAAATTCAATCTTCACTTCTGCCCAATCCAAAAAGATAAAATTACTCAGACATGCTATCTACTGTCCATCCAAGTGGTTAAGTCACAGGATCGTAGAAAGGGGGGAAATCACGTGACAGTTAATTACCTAACGAGGCCTTTTTATTTAAATAGTTGTATAATATTACGTAGACGTCCAATTCCTAACACAAATTAATATTTTCAGAAAAGAGCTAAGACAGCCCAACCACTAGTTTTTACAGAGGGTCGAGCAGAAGCGGGTGGGGGGAAACCGGGATGCTACGTAGGCAAATGGACGACAGTACCTTTGCGAAAATATTGAAAACTCTTTCGTCACTGGAAAACGCGAACATATTTCTGGAACTTACTCTACGCAGTAGGCCTACTGTTTATTGCGACCGTACGACTCTGACTGCATATACGGTCTTGGTTCTGTGTGGAAAACGGGTGGAAGTTTACTAGTAGAAGGGATGGGAGTGAAGTACATTAAAAACCTCAGGTACAATAAAAATTGGAATAAAAATAAAATGATGTCCTTGTACCACATACGGCCGGTAAAGATGATAATACATTTGGCGACGTTCTGAGACTGTAATTCGCTAACATCTACTTATCTCAACTTGAACTGTACGTTTCTGAGCTTGGTAACAATGTACGAAAGTCCACAGGCTTCTGCTTCCCGCTTGAAATAGCTATGCATTTTAGAAATGTGAAGTCTGTCCGATTGTACTACACCTGTCTCTCTACATTCATGTTCTGCCACTAACACTAAAATTATACGTGTTACGTAACGAAAACAAACCAAAATACGCTTAAATCACTACTTTATTGGCACGAGACACAGATATGGGAACCTAAGGGACGTATCAACTGTAATGATTTTGATTGGCTGTTACAGTCTCAAAGTTACATAACCGTCGTTAGTGGTGATTATAGTGAGTCAATTAGCCATTTATTTGGACGGATATTTCAAAAATGTATTTCTACCAGCAACCGCAGAAACAAAGAAACCGAAAAACAGCAATTCTAGTTGTCACGAATGTTATATTTTTACTACTCGTATTTTCAAACTCTATATTTTAAAAATAAAATTACTTCTCTCAATTTTTATTATTAGAATCAATTTAGAAGATCAGTATCATTTTACAGAAAAATAAAGTTGTTTGAATAAAATGTATTTTTATTGCACAAAATAAAGAAAATGTTCCGTCACGGATGTTACAAAATTTGTGAACTCGCTTCACACCTTATAAACAAAAAGTGTAAAACACAGGTCTCTGCCTCAAGCAAAAAGAGATTCATTCTCATAGTGACGTGAAAGCTATGCAAATCTCATGGCATCCAGTTAGTTCACAAAAACATAATCGGTAAATACTTTAGCAGCTTCTTCCATGTCACGGATGTTACACACATTTTGCCACAGATGAGTTGATGTCCTTAATTTTTTTCAGTTTCAAAACAACTGTGACATTTCTAAGTCAAAATATTCACTTGAACTGTAAGATTTCTAATTGTTAATAACCCAAACTACTTAAATGACAGAAAGAACAGAACAGTTACTTGATCCTGAAGCTCTGCAATAAACAGTGCAAACTCTCAAAATATTTATTCAACAATAGCTCCTTGAAAAACGTAATTACCAGCTCATCTCTCTATGAGTAAGTGCTGCAAACTATAGGGAAACAGAACGTACCTATTAGCTAGCCAAGACAAATTAGATTCAATGCCCATAAGACATGTAAAATATTTTCTTTTGAAAATAAAACATTAGAATATTTAATTTTAGAGCCATATGTCCTACAATAATAAAAAAACTACACTAATAAAAAAAAACAAATATTTCTGAAAAAGATTTTTTTCAATGGAATTGCCAGTTTGCCTGGAATGGCTGAAAAGTATTTTCTTTTATTTAATTCGCAAGGACACCGTCCATTAAAAAAACTGCAAAGGGATAAATAATTCCTTATCAGTTTCTCTAATGATAAGAGTAAGAATCAGAATCGTACGAATAGCACTTATCGAATAAAACAGTGTTAGCATTTAGGAGAAATTTATTTATTTTTCTGACAAAAGTACTTATTTGAGACTAATATGGTATTAGAATTTTTGTTGTACTCTATCAAAGAAAAGCTGTTAAAATCTGCATAGTTATAATATTACTTCCAGATTGTATAGACATAAGTTTACTATAAAAACAGCCGATTTATTTGTATATTTTTGATATTTTAACAGTGATCATTGGAGTAATGGTTCCAAGTTACGTCATTCTTTTTTAAGTGATCACATTAAATTTTTCATTAAACTGATCGCGCGTAACGTTTGTTTAGGAACATTTTAAATGCATCTATAAATTATCACTTGTAAATAGATTAAAATTAAAACTGTGTCAAAGTATATTGGAAAATAACTTGTCAATAATAATTTCAGCCAATGAACTATTCTACTAAAACAAGAGGTAAAAGCGATGTAATGGTACATGACAATACCGATTTGAGAACAGAATACGGGCAAGAATTTCGAGAACATAATACAGTACATTGTCTGTTCTGTCCCATGTTGAAAGATGGTCACAAATTCTATATTTACTTTTAAAATGAGGTACAGACCACAATATACTGAGGAATTAACCCCAGCCGATATTGGGAATTACATACACAAAATTTTCAGTTTAAATGCACTCTTGTCATTTCCCTCAAAACGGAAAAATTTCACCGTTGGATGTATTCAGAAGTTGTAAAACTTCAAACATTTTGTAATACTGTATCCCATTGCTACAATAAATGCACATTGAAGAATGTGACCCCAATACTCACTCAGTCCATTTGACCATTTCTATGATTTATACATATTACATACATGTATACATTATTTATTATGACTTTTATGAATATCGTTTAAGCTTCTTTTCTTAAAAAAACAACGCTAATCCTTGTCTAAAAGTCTGAGTTATTGTGCATGTCACTTAAAAATTCGCTCAGTCCATGACCGGTGGATAAAGAAAAAAACTACCCAATTCTTTCATAAAAGTAGATTGAACACGTTTTGGGATCACACTCTTCAATTTACACATTTTAGGAGAGTGAAGTAAAACTGACTGTAAAATGTGCCGAGTTGTACACGGATGATAAGATAACCAGGAAGCCAGTCAGTTCAATAATTTTCTGCCGCCCAGGTCCATGACGACAGTCATAATGGCGCCTCACGCGATTGCCGCAAGGTGTTTCATAAATCCGTATTCCAACATCTCCATTTTCTCTCGTTCCAGTGTCCTTCTTTCATCTTCCGCACGTTACTCTTTTATTGAAACAGAACTCACGAATACTGTATATACAGAATTATTAGATTTCAATGTTTTATTCAGGTAATTAATTCTACGTTGATGTAACTCAACGTATCTAAGGTTAGGCAAGTATTCATACAAGAAGACTGAAATTGTGAGGTAATGTTATTAGGTTAACCCTCAAAAGTACAAAAGGTTATTATTTATGCTATTTGCATTTTAAAGTTCTATAAAGTGATGACAGTTCAAATTCTTCATGGAGCAGAATGCTGGACCCTGACAAAACAACAAAACAGATATACAGGCTGCAGAAATGAAATTTTTAATATCAATTTTAGGATTTACAAGAGCAGACCGAATAAACAGTAATGATATCAGACAAAGATTGAATGTAAGTAGCCTTGTGGATGAAATTCGAAAGAATCAACAGAAATGGTTGGGCCACGTGGAAAGAATGGACAATAATAGATTTCCTAACCAACTATACAAATATAGAGCAATAGAGAAGGGAGACACAGGACAAACACAGGCAAGATGGAAGGACTAATTCTTTTGGTTTTTTTTCTTTTTTTTTTAGTACCGGTAGGTTATTTTACGACGCTTTATCAACAGCTCAGGTTATTTAGCGTCTGAACGAGATGAAGGTGATAATGTCGGTGAAATGAGTCCGGGGTCCATCACCGAAAATTATCCAGCATTTGCTCATATTGGGTTGAGGGAAGACTCCGGAAAACACCTCAATCAGATAACTTGCCCCAACCGGGAATCGAACCCGGGCCACCTGGTTTCGCGACCAGACGTACTAACCGTTACTCCACTGATATGGACAAGACGAATTTATTCTGAAAGGAACCCTTGAAGACGGAACAGTCTAAAAAAAAAGACTATAGTGGTTTCAGAATAAGAAGGCATATGGGCTAAGCCAATACAGTGCTCGCTGCTGTACAGCGTTGGCACATGTTGCGTGAGACGTGAGAGACAGTCAGCAGATACGTGTGACAAGGACGGAAAATAACCGCTAGCGCAGCGAGCGTCTTCTTTCCATCATTGTGTCTTATGTTTAAATACTCTTGCTGAAGCCATTTTTATCCCAATCTTCATTATTTAGTCGCTTAAAAAATCAGTAGATCTTGGAGTCACTAGCTTGTGAAATAAAGCGACAGATATGTAGAAATGCAGTGCATTATCTGGCATGTGCATATTCTCGCCTGAAAAACTGTAAGCGAGAAATAAAATTTAATATCCACGAAATAGCTATCAACAAACAAAAATCCCCAATTCGATTAGATAATGCAGTAATTATACCTACATTATTGCACTCAAATGTCCAAACTTCCTTGTACAGCAATCATGAATTTATTAGTCTCCATTCCTCCGGAAGAAACAGAACGTTACAGTAAGCACATTTTTGCACTTCCGATAAATAATATCTTTACTAATTGTGACTGTAATCGTGTAAGCAATTACAAAATGCCCACTTCTGATAAGAACAAAGTGAAGAGTATAAGCCCATATATATATATATATATATATATATATATATATATATATATATATATATATACACGTCTGTTACACGCAAAAGGAAGGCTATGGTAAGATTTTCACTTTTCGTCATAATATAATGCTAGGTTTACACGGCGACAGTTTAGAGCGAGAGAACATCTAAAGTATCAGGAGAGCTCTCTAAAGGAGTGTTTACACGGTGACAGAATATAGCTTCTCTAAACCCATTAGCGAGCTCTCATGAGGTTTATATAACTCTAAACTCTAATGTTACTCTCCGGACCGTTTACATGGTGCAGACAGTTTAGAGTGAGAGAAAGTGTTGCGAGCATATAGAAAAGAACAGGCTGGTCAGTGCGTTTACAACTATGGCAGAAACACAACGTTTTTCGGCCGCTATAGTGTGCAGTTCTTCTGAATTGAAGAAGGCAGAGGAGAAATAGATCTACGTGGGAAAAACCCTGGATATCTCGCCGGAACACGCATTGAGCTTACATATCGGACCTGTAATTGGCAAAAAAGACACAACTATGAAGTTTGTCATTAGTATAAAGGAAAGGCTGTTGGTCACATTACGCTTCCTAGCAATAGGTTTGTACCCTAAACACATTATTTTATTGTTCTTAACATAATAAATTATGAATAATAATAATAATAATAATAATAATAATAATAATAATAATAAATAAACATATGAAAATGGAAGACTACATTGCTCATGTAAAATGTATTCATTATGTTCGAAAAGGTATGGTGTATGAATTGAACAACAGCAAGGTAGTGCCTGAGTTTATAATATGTAATATCTTTTCATATCAAAAATGACAACCATTTATTTTAATATAATTGATACGTAGAAGTTTTGAACTTAGTCTATCGACCATAAAATATTGTACGAAGCATTTAATACGCAACGATGAGTCCTTTAAATGCCCCAAATGTCAATGTCAATAAGTATTCTGCTACAAATATCTAGAACCGAACAGCGCTCTGAGCGGCGGAATTGCGTTTCTACATTTACACGGCGAGAGTTTAGAGAAGAGAGTGCCAGAGATTATAGCTGAGTATAGCTCGTGCGGAACCTGGTGAAACTTGGAGGGAGAGAACAGTATTGTGGTGTGGGATCGACTACCGACCGATGTTATGTGACGAGATGCAAGCGAGACTGAACAAGCGTTACCCGCCACTCTTAACCGCCCGTAGAACTGGTTTCTCCATCAAGGTCAAGCTTCACCAGGTTCCGTTCGAGCTATATCACCGTGTAAACGGTTTTGAGAGTAGGTATCTCGTTGACTCTTAATTAGATATTAGAGAGACTAAATAGAGCGGCCTTGAAAACTGCTCTCGCCGTGTAAACACCCTGGACAAAGAACTCGCATATGCTCTCAACTCTCATTATAGCTACTCTAAATTATTCAACTCAGTTGAACTTTTTCATAAACTCTCGCGACAGAAGCAGTATAAATGACGGCCAAAAACAATGGAGTGTCGGAGACACGAAGACTGATTGAAGCATATGAATTGGAAAGTTGTTTGTGGAATGTGTTTAACAAGAATTACAAGAATAAGAACCTTGAGAAATCAGGCATTGTCAAAATTAGCTGAGACTATTGGGGCGTCTGAATTTGGCTTTTAGTTTTGTTAATTTATTGTAATTTGGCCGTAATTTTAGCAAGGTCCATTGTTTTAGTTGTTAATTTGTGGGTTTTATTCTTGCTTATTTATTTGCTGGGGGAGGTACAGTGAAAGGTCCATAACCTCCAGTAAGTGCGAACGGTAATAATAATAATAATAATAATAATAATAATAATAATAATAATAATAATAATATTATTATCACTATATTATTAGCACTATTGTTTTATTATTATCATTATTATTATTATCACTATATTATTATTATTATTATTATTATTATTATTATTATTATCACTATATTATTATTAGCACTATTGTTTTATTATTATCATTTTTATTATTATTATTATTATTATTATTATTATTATTATTATTATTATTATTATTACTGTGCAATTATCAACATTCTCTTGATGTGGAATATTTTCTATATTCCTTTAATACTATTGATAATGCATCACATTAATAATAATAACGCTCACCTAGTACATTACAAACAAATCACATAACTGGTACAGTGGGGTCTGTACCGGTATCTGTTAACAAGAATATAGTTATAATTTAACAAAACGAAATAGGCACAACTATTACACTGTATTAGCAGAACCATTATAAACACAATATAATGAAAGAAGATGAACAATGTTATGTGAAAAATTATTGTTTTTTTTTTTTCTCTGAACACTCGGTCTCTTTTGAGGAGCTTAAACGCAATCAGTCATTCTCATCGCAAATTCTGCACACTTTTTTTTAACATTGGAAGTAAATTGGACTTTGGCCCTTGTAGCAAGAATATTTTTTTTCCTCTTTAATTTTGGGGGGCACAAAGCACATCTTATTCTTCTTCTTTTTCTTCTTCTCAAGACCCACTTCTTCAGCTGCATCCGTTGCCTTTCTTTCATCAGGAAGCCTGAAAATTGTCTTTATAACACGGTTCCTACAAAAGACCTTTCCGGTTTCGAACACATGTAATTTACGTGCTATGAATCTGAGGTGCATGAAAATAGTACCAATGGAAAGAGAAACTCCAAACGTTTAGTTTCTTGACTTAAAGATGTTCAATGTGTCCCCCCTCCTTAGTAACACGGCACACACCAAGCCTATAGTCAAGTTCCACGTAGGTACGCGGATTTTCCGATCTTCAGATTCTGAGGTTATGTCTGTTCACCTGTCCAGAAAGTTGAAAAGTGACGTCGTCAGAAAACACCACGGAACGAATAAATTCATCATCGTTTTCAATTAAGTCTACATACTTGTGCAAAAATTTCTTCGTAGCACTTTGTCCTCTGGTATTAGGGCTTGCACCAACTGTAGTAGGCATGGATGGAGTCGCAATCGCTTGGGAAGAATCGTGCCTTTAAATCTGTGTACCATTTACGGATTTTAGGCCCACTGGGTGGATCTGCACCAAACTTTGTTGGGTAATGCTTTTGCACATTAATAGGGCCTAACCGACTGGTTCACATGAAAATTAAGCTCTTCTGTCGTCTATAGCAGCCATTTCGCCTCAACAACGAACAAATTTGTTTATATGCACTATTATGAGGCGTGTTATCAAGTAGGGAAACAATGTTCTCTTCTTCTTCTTCTTCATGCATTAAGCCCTGCTAAGGCTTGTTGCGCGCTCCAAATTATTAGTTCATTGGTCTTTCCATCGTTTTTTTGGTCTTCCTATGTTTCGTTTCCCTTCTGGTATATAATTTAATATTTTCTTTGGGTATCTTCTCTCATCCATTCTGTCTACGTGATCTAGCCATTTTTGCCTATGATGGTCTATTCCTTCATTTAGGCTAAAAATCTGTAATTGATTTCTTATGTCTTCATTTCTGATTCTGTCCCTTTTAGTGACTCCCAGAACTGATCTTAAAAACCTCATTTCTGCTGCCTGTAGTCTACTTTTATCTCTACTTGTCATTGTCCAAGTTTCACTACTATATAAAGCTGCAGGAACTGCCATAGTTTTATAAAATTTTATCATCGTATCTTTTCTTACTTTATTTTTTAAAGTTCTTTTAATTGTTCCGCATATGTTTGAAAACATTTCAACTTTATTTCCAATATCTACCTCTTTAATATATGATATTGATGATCCTAAAAATTTAAATGTATTTACTTGTTCAATTATATTATTGTCTAATAAAAGTTTACATCTTAGCGGATGAGTTCCTTGAAATGCCATAGATTTGGTTTTATTTTTTGATATATCAAAATTGTAATTAAGAATTATTTTATGGAGTTCAAATAATGCTCTTTGTAGTGTGTCTTCATTGTCAGAAATTATTACTTGGTCATCTGCATATAGGAGTGTCATTATAAAATTCTTCCTATTATAATCAGAGGATATATTTAAAATGTTTAGCCGCTGTTTCCATTCTCGGATTGCGTTGTCTAGGTATAAATTAAATAAAGTGGGTGATGTACAGCACCCTTGTCTTAGTCCGGTGTTAATACTTGTTGTTTTAAAATTTCCCTCTTTCTTTTACACATATAGTTGTACCTTTGTATATTTCTTTAAATGTTTCAGTAATATGATTTGGTTTACCTCTGTTAACCATTATTTCCCATAATTTTTTTCTTTTCACTTTATCAAAGGCTTTTATGAAATCTATGAACATAATATATGTTGGACAATTAAATTCTCTCCTTTTTTCTATTATTTGTTTTATAGTGAAAATGTTATCAGTGCATGACCTTCCTATTCGGAAACCTGTTTGTTCTTCTAATAAAATTGTTTCAATAATGTTGCGAAGCCTTTGGTTTAGAATTTTTGTATATAGCTTGTAAACACTATTTAACAAGCTAATCCCTCTGTAGTTTTCCGGTTTAGTTTTATCACCTTTTTTAAATATTGGTACAATTAATGAAGTTTTCCATTCTTCTGGTATTTTCTTTTGTTGCCAGCATTGATTTAAAATGTTTAGCAATCCAAACTTCATTCCATCAGGTATATATTTCAATAGTTCTGTATTTATTCCATCCTGTCCCGGAGCTTTCTTATTTTTAGAGTTCTTTATAGCTTATTCTAATTCCCAATATTCTAAATTATCTATTTCAGTTTTGACTCTTATCTCAGGTGTGTCTAATTCTATTTCTTCTTCATATTCATTAGTCCATAAACTTTTACAATATTCAAGCCATAAGTTGTAGTCTAATATTTGTAGATTTGCTATATCTTTTTCATCTTTGTTCAAATGTTTCATTATTTTATAGGCCGTTCTTTGTCTTCCGTGTATATCATTTTCTATATTAGAGATATATTTATCCCAGCTTACATTGTGGGCTTCTCTAATCATTTTTTTGTATCTTTGCAACAGTTTTTATACAATTCCAAAGCTTGAGGTGTTTTATTTGACAGCCAGGTTAAATATAATAATTTTTTCTTCTTTATTATATTTTCTAATTGTTCATTCCATATGTATAATCCCTTTTTCTTTCTTCGTAATTTCCTTTTCCCTAATACTTCAAAAGCAGCTTTTTGACCATTCCAGTTCTATGTGTTCGCTAACAGCATTTTGATCCATATATAATTCTATTCTAGATTTATAAAGTGTTCTTATTGATTCCTCGTTTAGTAAATTGGTTTTCCGTCTTGTATCTTCTATTTGATTTCTTGTACGATTTAATTTATACCATCTTGTTTTAAGGTCCACCTTTCCCCTCACAAGGAAGTGATCAGTGCTAATATCACAGCTTCGTAGAACTCTTACATCTCTGAACAGTTTGGATAGTTTTTCGTTCGCAATAAAATAGTCAATAATAGATCTTAATCCTCTTGCAGACCATGTATATTTATGTATCTCTTTGTGTTTAAAGAATGTATTTTCTATTCTCATTTTATTGAAACTTACAAAGTCTCTTAACATTTTCCCATTCTGATTTAGTGTTGGTTCTCCATTTATTCCTATAATGTCTTTAACAGGTGTATTTCCTATTCTTGCATTCAGGTCACCACCGATAACTATATAGTCGTTCTTATTTATTCCATCTAATGCTGCTCGTAACTCATTATAAAATATATCCGTCTCTTCTTTCCTGTCTTCGTCGGGTGAGTAAACACCTACTACTGTTAAATATCCCCTCTCTATTTTAAAACGACATGTTATTATACATTCGTTTTGCCAGTTATAAGATTGTACTCTTCGTTTCCATTTTGAATTCATTATAATGGCCACTCCTGCAGATGCATGTTTTTCGATGGGTAATCCACTGTATGGGTATATCATTGTATAACTATCTATATCACAACTTCCTTTTTGTTTCTTCTTGGTTTCTGGCTATATCGATATGTTTATCTTTTAATTCCTGAATTAATTCTGTCTGTTTCTGGGCTAGTCCACGTAGATTCCAAGTTGCTAAATTTAGATGTTCCGATATACCAAATCGTTTATCCTTGTTTCGTTTAGCTATGGTTGTCTTCAGTGTATCCGTCCGATTTACCTTAATTTGGAGCTGATCAGTAATTGAATAATCCCCTGGCCGCGGTACGAACGCTGCGCAGGTTAAGCTTAGTGATGGGGCTGCCACCTTACTGCCTCCAAGCCTGCAGGATACGTTCTTTGGAGTATCATCCTAGATGCGTTGTTTCCACTACAGCTTCCGAGTCGCATCCACCCGTTGTGAGTCTATCTTAGCTTCCCCTCGCCTCTTTCCACCCAGTAAGCTAGTGAACTAGACTTCACTGGCATGGCCGTCTGGTTCATTGGGTACTGAGCCCTTCTATCACGACAAGGTGAGACTCCCAGAAAGGAGGAAACAATGTTAACACAATTAAACTTTTTGAGTTTCTCTTACCATTGGTACTATTTTCATGCATCTCTGATTCATAGAATGTAAATTACATGTATGCCGACTTGAACTATAATTTGCACATTTTTTATCAAGACTATCAACTCCGTCCTTCGTGCAATTATTGTATTCTATACGAATAAATAAATAAATAATGACTCACCCAACAATATTAGTAACGCAAGTGCTATGCGCGGTCAGGTTACACACTGCTCAGAAGTTAGCTGGGTGATGATGTCATAAAAACTCACTGACCAGCCTATTCTTCTCTAAATGCTCTCTCTCAACACTTTCTCTCACTCTAAACTGTCTGCACCATGTAAACGGTCCGGAGAGTAATTTAGAGTTTAGAATTATATAAATCTCATGAGAGCTCGCTAATGAGTTTAGAGAAGCTATATTCTGTCACCGTGTAAACTCTCCGTTAGAGAGCTCTCACGATTCTTCAGAACGTCGCTCTGATCTGTCGCCGTGCAAACGTAGCATGATTATTACTTTAGACCTGTATTTCAAGAGTTATGCGCAAGCTTGTATAATCTCGTACGCAACAGTCGCGAGAGTTAACGAAAAAGTTCAACTTAGCTGACTAATTTAGAATAGCTATAATGAGAGCTGACAGTATATGCGAGTTCTCTGTTCAGAGTGTTTACACGGCGAGAGCAGTTTTCAAGGCCGCTCTATTTAGACTCTCTATTTAGATATTAGAGTAAACGAGATACCTGCTCTCACAACCGTTTACACGGTGATACTCAGCTATAATCTCTAGCTCTCTTCTCTAAACTGTCGTCGTGTAAACGTAGCATTACACATAGTGTAAAAAGAAATATCGCACAAACTATGAGGTAGTTGGTTGATATTGTAAAGATCAACACCCTCCTCCCTTTTTCAATTATTAATTATAAGAAAGAGTATTAACATGCCCCCTTAAGAATATATAGCCTATATTACTGTATGCTCTATTCTTACCGTTCTCTTCCAATTGTCGTTTTTTTAAATGTGTGATCTTGGAATAATTTCGCAACAGATCTCTTCACCTCTTCATAACAACAGTTTAATATTAATAATACTTCGATCGATAAATATAAAACCAAAACCTAGCAATTATAAAAAAATTAACTTCTGGTCTGATATTAAAAATAGGTTAGTCTTTTCTTATTATTATTTGTGCTATTTTTAATCGTATGAGTGGTACAATACTTCTTGTGTAAAATGTTTAATAAATAACCAGATTTACTACAATGGTCAATATATCGAAAACAAGTTTCTGTCGTTTAGTCTCTTATTACGTAATACCGTCCGATTCATTGTTATGATGTTTTGAACAAACAAAAAGAACATTAATTTGTTGTCATTGCCTCAATGCAATAGTTCGAATTTGTTACTTTTGTTACTGCAATAAAATTACTTTGAAATTCTTCCATGTCATTACAGTAAATTAAAAATTATAAACTGCAAACTTTGGCCATAAAGAAAGTCAAAACTATACTATAAAGTTCCCCCACTGGAAATGTAATTAATTATTATTGTTTCATCTTAAAACCTTCCACTTTTATTAAAGGGGCATGTTAATACTCTTTCTTATAAATAATAATGAAAAAGAGAGGAGGGTGTTGATCTTTACAATATCAATCTATTACCTCACACTTTTTGAGATATTTCTTCTTACACTGTGTATAATATTACGATGAAAAGTGAAAATCTTAACATAGCCTACCTTCGCCTGCGAGTGTAGAATTTTCCTTTTGTGTGTATACGAAACACTAGATCCACATGAATCCTTTCAAGAGCCATTGCTATATACTGTACGTAACTATTGTTCAATTAAGGTTCTTGAGTACACACAGAAAACAGTCCACGTCTGAATTTGAAAAGAAACCAAATCTATCTCTGTTTATAGCGAAAGACTTCACAGCATATGGAGTTAAAGCTTGGATATAATCATTGTTTAATCTTAAAGCGATAACATGCGATCCAGTTTACTGTAAGCGATAACATGTGAACTAGTTTAAGCGATAACATGCGAACCAGGCGACGCACAGTGGTCTAAAATCCATATTTAGGAGGACAAATGTAGAAAAATGACATGTAAAAAAATGAAAGCAAACTCTTGAATTATTTTTCCTATATAACTGAGTAACTCAATTGATTATCTTAATCAGCGGAGGTGGCTGCATAGCGAGATAACAAGCCGGTAACATGCCACATTTCGCCACCCAGCATTCTTACTCACAAAGCGCCGCGAGTCTGCCGTTTTCTTTGTGCTGTAACTCTTGTTGTAAGTGGTCGGTCGATTCCATTCGTATTTGGTACCAACGTGTCAAGTAGTTTTTTAGGTATGTAACACTGTTTGTTTTTTGTTACATGTAATGTTATTATGTCAAATTAGCATGAATGCACACGGGGTAAAATATAAATATAACCATTGAGTGCAGACTTTGCTAAGGTAGAGAAAAAACCCTTTGTTTCGTCCAAAAATGATTTTTTTACTTCCTACAGCATTTACCTCTATTTTAAATCTAGTCTTAAGGTGTGCAGATTTGCAGAAGTAATAAATTATGAGCACTATTCTTTCGAGGTGTAGTAGTGCAATTTTTCTCGGTTGCAGTTATTTCAATACTGTGAACCGAAACTGCTTCCGCAGTACAATTCTGGGAATTCGAGATGACAGCTTGTTAATTATGTATCAAATAAGCTTCCCGAGTGCCCAAAAGGTGCAATAGTACCTAAAATGTTACATTTTCCCCCATAAGATAATTTATCGTTGGAGAGCAAGAGGATAAGGCATATGCATTTTTTAAACGAAATGGACATTGACTTAGTGAGCTACTTATTAAATTAGGTTCTCATCGTGATAGTAATGAAAATTTATAGAAAACTTACCCCTGGAAAAAGTCGTGGCTGCACAAAAAAGCTTTTCCATTACAGCAAGTATGAGGTCTAAACAAAGACAATCCAGGGAATTAGAGCTTGTATACAAAACAAGTTTACTACCTGTAACTACTGTATAAAGTTTTATAAAAATCTGTTAAGACAGAAGAAAAGTTAGAAATTTTTTCTAAATGCATCCCCTGTAAGGGACACTTCTGCTTATATCAACGTAAACACAGTTTGTACACAAAAAAAAAGGCACTAAGTGTAACTACTGTATAAAATTTCATAAAAATCTGTTAGATAGGACAAAAGTTACTAATTTTGTCTAGTTGCGCCCCCCTATAAGGGGTAGTTCTTCTTATGCCAACGTAATGAGAGCTTGTTACAAAACATATATGCTATCTGTAACTACTGTGTAAAATTTCATAAAAATCTGTTAAATAGGAGAAAAGTTACTAATTTTGTCTAATTTGCCCCCTATAAGGGGTAGTTCCCCTTATGCCAACGTAATGAGAGCTTGCATACAAAATATTATATGTTACTTGTAACTGCTTTGTAAAATTTCATAAAAATCTGTCAGGTAGAAGAAAAGTTACTGATTTTGTCTAATTGCGTATAAGGGGTAGTTCCCCTTATACTAACGTAACGAGAGTTTGTATACACAACATATATGCTACCTGTAACTACTGTGTAAAATTTCATAAAAATCTGTTAAATAGGAGAAAAGTTACTAATTTTGTCTAATTGCGCCTCCTATAAGGGGTATTTCCCCTTATACCAACGTAATCAGAGCTTGTATACAAAACATATATGCTACTTGTAACTGCTTTGTAAAATTTCATAAAAATCTGTTAAATAGGAGAAAAGGTACTAATTTTGTCTAATTGCGCCCCCTATAAGGGGTAGTTCCCCTTATACCGACGTAACGAGAGCTTATATACAAAACATATATGCTAACTACTGTGTAAAATTTCATAAAAATCTATTAAATAGGAGAAAAGTTACTAATTTTGTTTAATTGCGCCCCCTATAAGAGGTAGTTCCCCTTATGCCAACGTAATCAGAGCTTGATACAAAACATATATGCTACTTGAAACTGTTTTGTAAAATGTCATAAAAATCTGTCAGATAGGAGAAAAGTTACTAATTTTGTCTAAATGCGCCCCCCCCCCTATAAGGGGTAGTTCCCCTTATACCAACGTAATGAGAGCTTGCATACAAAAAATATTATATGCTACCTGTAACTAATGCGTAAAATTTCATAAAAACCTGTTAGGTAGCTGAAAAGTTATTAGCTTGTCCCGCTAAATTTGCATTCTAGACCACTGTGCGACGTACGAATACCGTTCTTGTACCGTACATTCAGATCTCGAAGCTCTATCGAAAGACACAGCTTAAAATATAATCCTGGGTATAAATATTGTGCGCGCAAGAAAGAATGTAATACGCGACGCATCAGCGAGGCTTCACGACGATTTAACTAGGCAATACCGTCTCACTAGCACTGGCTAGTCGACATAGACAGGCCTGAACTAGCTCCGCTTTATATGCCTTCTTATTCTGAAAGCGCTTTAATCCTTGAAGTTGATGATGATGATGATGATGATGATGCATTTGGAAAAACTGGTAAAGATCAACGAGTTATATTACTATAGAGTGGCTACAACGTCTTCTGGTCGAAGATAACTGAACATTAGTCCGCCATGTTTTGTTTGGTCAAAACAAAGGTGCGTGGCTCGAATGTTGTAGGAAATGACAGTGATGAAGTTAGTATTATTGTAAATTGAGTTACATATTAAGCCTATGTTAATAAGTAAAAAGTAAAAACATACAAAATTTCATGTTATATAACAGCTGTATGTTTTATTAGTTTCAATAAATATAGCTTAGATATTAAATGAGAAGTTATACTCAAAGTAACCAAACCAAAGCACCTATAAACGTATGAATGTATTCGGCAAAAGAAAAATACATAATTTTTGGCTTCGTCAGAAATTTAATTACCTCACATCTAATCTAACCTAATATAAAACCATGTAATTCAATGCTCAAAGTGACTTAATAGAAGGTATGTAATTAATAGGAGTAAAATATAGGAAAGATGGTGGCGAAAAGTTTAAAAGATTCAATAATCATTTATAAAAAAATTAACTTCAAAATTGAATATAACACAGGGACTTTAGAAAACTGCAATTATTAAAACTACAAATAACCTCTTAGAATGCAAAATAACTATTAAAGAATGACACTAATAGAAAGTTGATCATAACTCACCATACTTATTGAAACTGTAAGATACTTGCTCTTAACACTATTGTCAGAAACAACGGGAGAGACAGCTTCCTACACTTCTTTTCCCGTGATGGACACATTATGTAATCTAATATAATTTGAAACAAAATATATTGATCTCACACTGTCTCGCAACTAGGCTGAGGTTTTTGGAGAATAAAACTGTTCTTACACTTGACGCAATAATGACAAATTGTGTGTGATGTAAGTGCTGAGTTTCCTCTTTAACAAAAAAGAGCGCTATGGATTAATAAACGGAACATTAAAGTAGACCCCATAAACACAATAGACAGTCTACTAAATTATCTTATAGTTCTCTGGGGTAATGCAACCTATATTGAGAGGATTTAATTATCCATAAACGAATATAACGATGTACGACACTTTTAATTTAAATCCAAGGGAATGAGACAGTTTTAGAATTTTTTAAGTCTTAACCATTACTTCTTTATTTGTTTATAAATCAGCTTTTTACAAAAGCAATAGCGAAATATTTAAATGTAATATTAATGTATCCGAAAATATAACAATAACAATAACAATAATAATAATAATAATAATAATAATAATAATAATAATAATAATAATTTATTTTATTTTACCTGGCAGAGTTAAGGCTTTCTCTTTCACCGTCCCAAGTTATAATTAATACAAATACGTAATAATAATAATACTAATAATAATAATAATAATAATAATAATAATAATAATAATAACATAGAAGCGTTGTGAAATACTATTATTGAATCATACAAGAATATGGAATGAAGTATTCATTGAAAACTACGGAACATCTTATTATTCATAGATTCCCGTTGTTCCCGTTAGCAACATTATAACCAAATTAGGCCTACCACTTGGCATAATTTCAAATTTCTAATAAAAAGTTTAAGGTGGTGTTCAAGGACTATTTGTTTTCATAATATTTACTCGCATCAAGAATTTCATTGCAATTAAATAATAAAATTATGTCTATCCGTTGACTACATTGTATAAACCTACAAAATAACATACATCAAAAGAAAATATGCTTTACGAAGCTTACGGCCTTACTTAAAATAAGATGTCTTCTGTTTTGTTGGTTCTGTGTGTGCAGTTGTATGCTGAACACAGCCAGCATTGTTCCAGCATTAAAAATTATTTTACACCAAACTGACAATGCTAATACGTGTTAAGCATAGCACATTCTGCTTCTTTATAACCAAACAAAAAATGGCCATCCATAGTACCGCCACCCTCCGCAGGGAGCACTTATCAAAGGTATACTGTACAGTGACTGTATGAATACAATCACTGTAGTATACTGCAGAGCAGTGTATATTATTTTAGAGAGCACCGCAATCTCGGCGGCGGCGGCCATATTTACTTCTGGCTCAGCACAGAAGCGTAAGCAGTAATGCTAGAAGAAAGGTCATTAAAAGCGATATCATACATTTTGTTGTGATTTATTGAATAAAGGAGACGAGAATTAATAAAGATTATTGCCATAGTGAAATGACTCATTAGAGATAACATTTTATTATTTATGTTAATTTCATTATTTATGTTATGTCCATTTCAATAGGGATAACATCAGCAATTTTTTTTTTGCATTTCTCATACCAGTACTTCGACTGCTACATTTAGCAGATGGTTGTAGTGCATTTGCTATAACAGACAATTTTCTTAACAATAAATACTTTCTAGTTCTAAAATACAGTGATAAAAGATTTTTTCAAAAATATTATGACAAGTTGGGAACGTATGAGTTGAAGTGTTAATGAATAAAAACTTCAAATCCTTTAGTGTCAACTCATTTTTCACCAAAGTGAAATTTCCTTGTACGACTTGAGAGTCACTGATGTCCTAATAAAATTTATAGATTCATCCCTGTTATCAGTTATTGGAAATGAAAAACAGTTTTCGCAAGTACTATATAACTTATGCAAATCTGGCTTTCAGGTAGAAGCTCCCTTGAAACTATATAACTTATTTTGTTTTATTTTGAACAAAATTGATCCCAACAAACAGTAAAGAGCTTATTGTTCACTCAAGTCAATATTTCTATTTTCAGTTAAATTACAATTTAGCCTATATCAATTTCCTTTTGTTCACATTCATCTTAACTAGACCTTTCTGTTTCGGGTTTACTTACATCTGTACCTAGAAACTCAAGTAATTTGTTCAGAATCGCAAACTGCGTAATTTCCATGCTTCGTTTTTTAGAAAAACTGATAAATCGTAATGCATTTTTGAATTCTTTTGCATCCGGGATTGGATTTATGGAACAGACAGTAGAAAATAAATTTTCTAACGCATCCTGCGCGAATCTATCTAGCATGAGACATTTGAAGTTCGCTTTATTAAGACAACTTTCTTGAAAATCAAGAACTATTCTTGTTACCAGCATTATACCAGTTTGGAATGGTTTGCCCACCTTCATATTTTCAATTATAAATATTATGTCATTACTTATTCATGCCTTTTAAGGAACTCGGAGGTTCACTGCCGCCCTCACCCCTCACATCAGCCTGCCATCGGTCCCTATCCTGAGCAAGATTAATCCAGTCTCTATCATCATATCCCAACTCTCTCAAATTCATTTAATATTATTCTCCCATCTACGTCTCGGTCTTCCCAAAGATCTTTGTCCCTACGGCTTCCCAAATAACACTCTATATGCATTTCTGGATTCGCCCATACGTGCTGTATGCCCTACCATACTCATCTAAAACGTCTGGATTTAATGTTCCTAATTATGTCAGGTGAAGAATACAATGCGTGCAGTTCTCCGTTGTGTAACTTTCTCCATTCTCCTTTAACTTTATCCCTCTTAGCCCCAAATATTTTCCTAAGAACCTTGTTCTCAAACAACCTTAATCTCTCTTCCTCTCTCAAAGTGAGAGTCCAAGTTTCACAACCATACAGAACAACCAGTAATATAACTGTTTTATAAGTTAGAACTTATAAAACAGACTAGATGACAAAATCTTCTCAACAGAATAATAATAGGCATTTCCCATATTTATTCTGCGTTAAATTTCCTTCCGACTGTCATTTATATTTGTTACTGATGTTCCAAAAATATTTGAATTTTTCTACCTCTTCGAAGGGCAAATTTCTAATTTTTATACTGTATTTCCATTTCGAATAATATTCTGGTCACGAGATATAATCATATACTTTGTCTTTTCGGGATTTACTTCCAAACCGATCGCTTTACTTGCTTCAAGTAAAATTTCCGTGTTTTCCCTAATAGTTCATGGATTTTCTCTAACATATTCATGTCATCCGCATATACAAGAAGCTGTAACCCGTCAATTCCAAACCCTCTCAGTTATCCTGAACTTTCCTAGAGCAAAGTTAAAAAGTAAAGGTGATAGTGCACCTCCTTGCTTTAGCTCGCAGTGAAAATATTATGTCGTTGAGAAAATTAATCATTGAAGTATATTCCTCCTCTTGTTTGTGACTTAATGCTAATTTTGTACAACGACAATTGATTAAACCTTGATTAACTGCACAACAATACGGAATTCTTCAAGATAACAATGGAATATCACACTAGAAACTTGTGTTCCTACGCAAGTCTTGCGATATACAGTCCCTTCGCAGGAGTAAGTATGGCTGCCGAGTCGGCATTTGTTGGATCAAAAGAAAGTGGTACTCTCCAATGTACGAGTACACTGCTCTGGTATACTGACACTACCTCTCTATAATATTGTAACTCGTTGGTCAAGATACAAAACTTAAAGTAGGCCTATAGTACGAGGGAGGACCCAAAAATAAGCAGAATGTTTGTTATATATATATTGAACTCTACGTTCACAGTACTTTAGTCCCCTTCAAAGTATTGTCCACGTGCATTAATGCATACGTCCCAACGCTTCTGCTGCTCCTGAAAAGTGCTGGAACTCTTGAGGCAGGATATTGTTCAAAGCCGTTAGCGTGTTTTCTTTGACGTCATCCACATCACTGAATCGCTTTCCTTTCAGACATTTCTTCTTCCGTGGAAAAAGAAAAAAAAAAAAAAAAAGTCCGACGGATCCAGATCGGGTGAGTAGGGTGAATGAAGCATAAGCACCATGTTGTTATTTGTCAAAAACTGTCGGACCGTCAGAGCTGTGTGGGCTGGAGCATTGTCGTGGTGATGCAACCAGTTTCCTTTCCTCCACATTTCGGGCCGTTTTCGTCGCACACTCTCTCGTAATCTTCGTATATCCAAATAGAAATGTTGGTTCACTGTTTGTCCTGGCGGTACGAACTCTTTGTGGATAATGCCACTCACATCAAAAAACCTGACATTGTTTTCACATTGGATCGCACTTGACATGCTTTCTTGGGTCGTGGTGAATTTGGAGTTTTCCACTGGCTCGATGTTTGCTTTGATTCTGGATCGTACCCATAGCACCAAGACTCATCCCCAGTCACAATTCTTTTAAGAAAATTAGGATCTTTCTGCACTTCACTCTTCAAGTTGCGGCAAACTCTCAAGCGGTTTTCTCTTTGGTCATATGTGAGCAAGCGAGGAACAAATTTTGCAGACACTCGTCCCATGTGCAAATCTTCGGTTAACATTCGCTGGACAGTGTTCCATGACAGGTTCGTTTGCTCAGAAACTTCGTGAATGGTCTTTCGACGATCTTCATCAAGTGCACGTTTGATATTGGCAATGTTTTCGTTATTTCTTCCTGTCGAAGGACGCCCGAGCGTGGCATGTCTTCAGTTGACATGTTTCCAGATTTGAAACGGGAAAACCACTCATAGACCTGTGATTTCTCCAAAGCATCATCATTAAAGGCTTGCCGAAGCATCCCAATGGTCTCGGCTGCAGTTTTTCCTAACAGAAAACAAAATTTCACACACACTCCTTGTTCCTTGTGGTCGGCCATCTCACTAATCGCCAAACGGTTGAAATAGGAACACAATCAACACAGCACCACAAACAAACCACTTAAATCAGACTGACGCCAGCTCATTAACGGTCGCGGGAGACCCCAAACTAACACCACCTAACAGCACAACTCGTAACTACAAAGCATGCGCGCGCAACAGTTCGGTTCCGGTTAGTTTTGGGTCCACCCTCGTATGCTCACAGAAACCCTCCGCGATTACAAACGGGTATAATTTTACTAGTAACAGTGTATATGTATGTATGTATGTATGTATGTATGTATGTATGTATGTATGTATATTATGAACTTTATACTAATGTCATAAGTAGAGTCCAAAGATTTAGCTCCTATTCTAGCCCGCAACGTGTAGCATCACGTTTGTTTACAGCTGCGAGATGCATAAGGTACGTACAGTCAACTCACAAAGACACTCATGCAGCAGGATCTCAAGTTCAAGGCAACTCGGTCAGTCTCATAGGATATGTTCGTGCTTAATAATATGATTAACCATAACTTTTCAGTTATTTCTGAAACTATCAACATTTTAGAATCATCGAAGTAGCCAATCGCTGAAGTTGTAAAAACAAGAAGACAATATCTCAACATATTCTTATAGGTTACCTAACGGACCAATTGTCATAAATCTAAAATATAAATTTGTTAACATACTTGAGAGTAATTGTGGGTATGAAGTAATGTCGGCTATACAAGATAAAATGAGTCACCTAGAATCAAACTGCACTTTCTACAAATTATTAAATATGGGATTAAGGTATGTTTCAGTGCAGAATTTTGCAGGAAATGTGATAAACTGCTCATTTGATGTTAAACTGGAATTTATCTGCCTTAACTTTAGTAGTAAAGTAGTAGTGTGGAGTTTGACTGCAGTGTTATTGAATAAGTAGTCGCGGACAGCCGATGAGGGGTGGTCCTCCAGCTTGGGGGTTGGGCGAAGGGCTAACAACCCATCACCGTAAAAAACAGCTTGTTACGAATTCTTCAAATAAGCCTGGGAATGGGACTGATTCTCTGGCACGACCACAGCAAAGTGGTCTGACAAATCAGATATTTGATTCTAGGCGACTCATATGTTGACTGGTTTCACAGATGCAAACTGTAGAAATATAACTTGTGTGAAAGTGACATCTCTTACTTCAGATAGGCCTATTAGGCCTATGCTCCTATTACGTATTGTGATGTGGAAATGCTGTCTGAGTGAGCAACACAGAATTTTTTCCTTCGAAACATTCATAATTCACTGCAATGTTGGTTATAGTGAAAATAGAACATTCCTACAGCCTCGCTATTGGAAGAAGCTATAAATTGAAAAATCTTGAAAACATTCAATGATTTGAAATGCATATAATGTATCTATAAATATGTAAATAATTGAAGATGTAGACAGTGATGTAAAGCGTAAGTAATAAGAGTAGTTTATTAATGACTAATGACTATGTTTGAAACCTATCTATGTACTGCACATACTGTATTATGTTCTATGAACAAAATAATGCTTTGTTCCAGAAAATTGTAACAATGTACACATTACTGTTCCTTTATATTATAATTTAAATGTTAGTTAACTTGTGCAACTGCTTTTGTATGTTCTCTCAACGACTGTTTATTTATTAGCAGTAATGTGTAATTTAATTAATTGTGCAATTTATTTATTTAATCTGACAGGATTAAGGCCATAAGGCCTCCTCGTCCATCCTACCAGATAGCACATATAAATACAAAAAGAAATACAAACACTGATGAAAATAATACAAATTAAGTTAAAGCCCTATAGAGGGTCAACAGAGTCAAAAGAACACTATGGAGCTCGCTCCTAAAGAGCTCTGTGTCTTCGTTAATCATCTCTAGGGCGTGACATCGGTATATCTGAACATATGACGGCCCGGACCGAATGTAGTCGACGTGTTTCAAGTACAGGCAGCGGATGCGAATTTGACACACGCCTAAGCAAGCACGTTTCGTGTTTTGTATGCGATTATTGTGCAGCTTGAGATCCTACTGCATGAGCGTTATTGTGAGTTGACTGTACGTATCTAAAGCATGACGCAGCAGTAAACAAACATAATGCTACACGCTGCAGGCTAGAATAGGGTTAAACCTTTGGAATTTAATCATAAGAAAGAATTGCAGGAACGTAGTTGACGTGTTGTACAATACGTTAAGACAGAGAGCGTTGTAACAGTGCTGCGTATCTTTAAATGGCACTTTCATCGTCAGGCATGCAATACTGACGAGACGATAATGAAGAAATATGGAGACTTTTTGGATGAGTGATGCATATGTGTTCAGAGAAAAGACTATTCGGGAAAACGACCTGTCAATGCGGATATTTCGGAACATGTGCAGGAACGTAGTTGACGTGTTGTACAATACGTTAAGACAGAGAGCGTTGTAACAGTGCTGCGTATCTTTAAATGGCACTTTCATCGTCAGGCATGCAATACTGACGAGACGATAATGAAGAAATATGGAGACTTTTTGGATGAGTGATGCATGTGTGTTCAGAGAAAAGACTATTCGGGAAAACGACCTGTCAATGCGGATATTTCGGAACATGTGCAGGAGTCACTGGGTGCTGACAATGAAACTACTGTCTAAAGCAGGCCTGCACAAGGTTTGCGCTCTCCGAGCCTGCTCACAGCTCATGAGCGGAATGCAGATATTAGCCGCGTTCTGTATAGGGTGGACTGGAAGAAGTGGTGATCTCGTACAAAATATACACAAAAGGAAGTAGACTACTATTACGAGGTTCATTAAATGAATTCCCGTTCAGTGTTTGCATAATTACCTTGGACTTATTAGTTAATACAGAAATATTTATTTTACAGAAATAATAGAAATGTTATACCTACTTACATGTACAGTACAATATCATTTTCTTATATTTTTATATATCAGTACATGAAAACGAGTTTTATGCTGTTGGCAGCTGAAAGGAACAGTAGCCTACTGATAGTAATAAAACATCAGTTACAGATGTTCGATGCCTGCCTTTATTAATGTTGATTATAGAAAACAGTTACTCACAAATATAAATGTTGAGCCAAACATAGCAATCATTTTCACAGCCAGCCTGTGTAGTCGTGGATATTATTGCTAATGTTTAGTCTTGTAAAACTTAATCAGGCTAGTAGTATATTCAAACGATCTTTAGCCCTTAGACCACAATGAAGATCAATAAGTCCGAGCTGTAATTCGTTAAATGTTATGTTTTATTTAATGACGCTAACAACTGCCGAGGTTATATTAGCACACTTAAATGCAATCGACCTGGCCCGGAATTGAACAAACTGCGCCAACCAGGCTCACCTGTAACTTATATGACGTTGTTTCAACTGGTGTTGAAGAAATTTATTATGATCACTTTAAACTTCTTTCCAATTAAGACAAGATTTTATGTTATTTAGTGTCTGAATGAGAAGAAGGTGATAATGCCGGTGAAATGAGTCCGGGGTCCAACACCGAAAGTTACTCAGCGTTTGCTCCTACTGGATTGAGGGAAAATCCCAGAAAAACCTCAATCAGGTAACTTTCCCCGACCGGGAATCAAACCCTGGCCACCTGGTTTCGCGGCTAGACGCGCTAACCGTTACTCCACAGGTGTGAGCCTTAAGACAAGATCTTGGAACCTAGAATTAAATTAATTTTGAATTTCAATTAATATTTGCACATAATCGTTTAACATTGCTTCATCACGAGCAGTTTCTATCGTTCGAAAGTAAGCCATATTACCTTCCCGAAACTGACTTAACGAAAAGTGTAAGTTTACGACTGAAATATCGTAATTTATTCAACATGTTAACACTGAGCTGGCCTTTTCCCTGAAGAGAGATATTAAAATTGTTGAAGATTAATATCTTTAGTATTTTTATGTCTGGACTCGTAATGACGCATTATGTTACGTTTCTTTCTACCTTTCAAAATGTTGTGGCAGATAAAGCACTGAGTATTTACTCCAGCAGCTATGAAAAAATAAGCATTTTCCCATGAAACATTGAAAGAATTTGCCTGATCATCACTTTTCCGTCTTTTAGATCCCTCCATTCTTGAACATAAAGATATTTACATTAACTTACAACGGGGCATCCGACCTTGAAACGACATGGTTTAAATAAAACGTTAAATTCCCAGGTCAGGTTATTATACTATCTCATCATTACAAATATTCCGCTAGATGGCAGTAGTGTGTTATGATCAGTTGTTCTTTTGTTACCAGTTGTGGCAACTATACAATCTTCATTGAATTCTATGGACGATTATTAGTCAAGAAGGCTTTGTTTGTTGATTCAGTTTCATTTTTATTAAAACAGTTGCATTGCACTTCAATTATAATATATAATTGTCTGATAAGTGACTATCCGTAATATCATACAGCAGAAGCTGTAATATAACCTAAAGAACATAAACAAGATAAATTATACAAACATTTTAATTAAGGATGATGAAATAAACATGTATCATTTTAAATGAAATAAACATAAATCATTTTAAAACGTACAATTATTGAAAGTACAATGTTAACAAACAAAGAAACAAATGCTAGAGAGGTGATAAAAACAAACATGATAAATGTAGGATAAATGTAATAAAAGTAGAATAAGCAGTCATGATTTGTTGAAACACGTCGTTCCGTACCGTTTTATTGGTCAAAAAGCAATATGACGTAGTAAAAGTGTAATAATCTTCCTAAAAAGTGAACCTTGTTGGATTGGTAGCCTATTGCTTGTATTATGAGCACGTAATACAGGAGCTTTGACATCCCTGCAGTAGTGGTCCAAACCTGAGTCTTTAAGCGCCAGGACGTTATCCCATTCTTTTAATCCCACTACTGAGCCATTTATTTACAGCTATGGTATAGTGTCGTTTTCATTATGGACAAGCGGTATGTAAAGGTTTTTGTTATCGCGTCACTACTATTATCAAGTCTTTGAAATCGGAACCGTGCCGTGTTTTAACTGCAATTTAACTCTTCCGTCACCTCTCTTGGAGTGCCTCGTTGTTGCCAGATCTTAGTTAATGGTAGCAACAATTAGAATATTTCTAGGTTCAGACACCACGGCGAAAAACTAGACGTGGTATATTAATGATAACTATTTTGCTAAAATGAAGGTCATTTATGAAATGAGTTACATAATATGTATGTGTATATGTATAATATGTATGTATTATGGAAACGCAAATTAACGTTGGAGACCTTTTCAATTAGTTGATTGGCCATAAACATACTTTTAAATGTTGTCACGTTGTCAGGATTCATCATTACGCGACAGTTGTTGTTTCCAGTCATTGTAGTTGAACGGATAACAATATAGGCTTGTATGCTTGAGCGCCTCGGTTCGAATTTCCCTTTTCCCACTCATTCTATTTTACTTTATTATTCTCTAGTAAACATTTATTTTTATATTATCATGATACTGATAGTCTTTTATTCAATTTTACTGAACGTCACATGAGGAGGTCAGAAAGTTATTTGTGAGAAAATGTGGTTGAAAGTACTTAAGATTTCGTAAATTCCGTGAAATTTTTTATTTCAATGTTGGTGTATGATGTTGTTAAAAGATGTATCTCTTTGCCACTAAAATTTTAAATGGTTTAGCTTACCCTGGATGCATTTAACTCTTGTTCTTAGAAATGTCACTTGTACCCCTTTGCTTCAGATCCCCTCACATGTATTTAAACATAATTCTCGCTTACACCATCCTGCGTGATTCATAGCCCGGCACACGCAACCTATCCAAGTTAGGCCTACATTACACTATCAAATTTCTGTGCCACAGAAGTTTGATAAAATATACATGATCTCTTTTACAATGTAATACAGAATGTTTGATCGCATCTAGCCGTGACATAGTTCTGTGATAAAAGTTATGTCATCATCGTAACTTTGATGAAATCTGTGAGTTAGAAGAAAAAAAATGGCAGACATTAAGTATAAGCCTACATGGTCAGTGAAAACCACAAAACTTTCAATTTTATATTAGAGTCACACGAAATTTTCCATCATTCATTCATAAACACTTAAGAGAATTTCACATCTTCACACCAAAATTCTGTCAGTAGAGTTCGACGGATTCCTTTTTTATCTCTTCTCCCTACCCAATCTCACACCCAAATATGTTTTTTCTTTGATTTCTTCTTTGGTATTAATGTAATAACCATTACTTACACTTACAGTTGCAACACACGCATAGAATTGTTGTGGATCCATTATTAAAACTGTGATCAAATATGTATATGATAGAAGCTTTGGCATAGTGTAATATAGGACTACTCAAAATCTTGATCAAAGATTTTATCATATTCTGCGACACAAATTTCGTAGTGTGATAAAGGCCTTAGTGCAATTACAAACTACGATAACTAGCTCATCAGAAAGAAGTGTCGTATGTGAAATATTACTTATTCATGGATTTCGATCGTGACATGCGCAATAATTATAGTAAAAGTTTGGAACATATTCTTTGTCCCACTTGATAGAGCCAGGTCGAGTTCTGAATGAAACTTGTAATTATATTCCACTCTTCTACAAACCACAATGATTTATGAAGTGGTTGTCCTGACATGTGACTTGAGCATGAACAACCATGTGGGACTTTACTTCCAATTCATGTAAAATACTATTATCGGAAATGATAGACACTTCAACTTTTAGTCTCATAATGAAACTGCTAATGAGCTCATGTCGAAACTTCCCCTCAAACTATGTACAATATCCGAAAAAAGTAATTGGTCGAGTGTTGATGGCAGTCCTCTTTTACCTACATGTAAGCAACAAGTTTTGCAAAACTATCCACAAATAACATATAAAGGCGCTCTTGTTACTGCACATGTACAATTCGTTATATCTGGCAGAATTAGGCGGCCATTTATTTTTTGTGAAACTGTATATACTATTAGATCTCCATAGCAGATACACAAATATAAGAAAATAGCTCCTCATACTACTGTACTCCTCAAGCTTCCTTGCATTAAGAAACTACGGTGCGCACTTAACAGATATTAGTTGAGTTTTTATCATCTGTGAATACCTATCTCGTCACGTGACATGCGAGATACGCTCGTGCACAGAACGCCCTTCCCGGTTTCAAGACCGAAGGCTTCTCAATT
The DNA here is from genome assembly GCF_040183065.1 of Periplaneta americana. Classification (NCBI taxonomy): domain Eukaryota; kingdom Metazoa; phylum Arthropoda; class Insecta; order Blattodea; family Blattidae; genus Periplaneta; species Periplaneta americana. The sequence continues at coordinate 107,838,759 of NC_091117.1, forward strand.
TTTCGGCAATAAAATTATCTTTAATTCGAATTTTAATTCGCAATCTTACAGGTCCTGTGGGTAGCTATTTTTTATATGTCTTACCCGTTGTGGAGATATGAGCAGTTCTTGAGGATGTTATGACTGAGCTCATCAACAGTTTCACTGTCAACGTGAATGTCATTCTGTATATAAGCGGTTAACACGCTGGGCTATTATAGGCCTATGTTGAAAATAAATAGCCAGTATGCAACCATCCGATGATTTTTCACAATCTCTCCTTACCCATACACAATTCCAGATTGTTACATCTCACATGGTTCAGAATATATATTCCGTAATTGCAGAAATAGTGACAGTGTTATTGACTTCATCTTCATGAATAATTAGCAGTGGTGCAATCACCAATTAAACTTGCTGATACACTTTTTTTTTTGTCTACAATCTGCTAAGTAAGCTTTCGACAATTCTGCTCTTAAATCTAAATGGAGGAAGGTCTGTGAGTAGCGAAAGTAATAGCCTAATGGTGTATTTTGAAGAAATATATTCATGAAAAGGTGAGTTTACGGAATTATCCATATTTTCAGTCTTCAAAACCCAAACAGCCCAATTAGTTGCTTGGCAAACTTTGAATGGGAGTGTCGATTACGGCTTTCATCTGATTGCAATGTGAGTGTACCGAATCAATACCACACCGCTGTGGGCTATGCAACTGAAAGGTACGCAGTATCACGCCGACTAGTGCATCATTAACCGAATTACTGGTGCGCTGACCTTTCACGTTGGAAGATCTGGTTCAAATCTAACAGAAATCACTTCGGAATTGCGATGCATAAAGGCAATGCTGGAACAGGTTTTCTTAGAACACTCACGTTTCACAAGTCGCAGATACAGAAAACACTTCAATACTGTGCTGTACAGCATCCCTTCATAACGTGCCAGAATTAGAAATAAGTCATGCGTGGTCAGCATAATCTGATCGCTTATTTCTCCAGTACTTCGTATAGTGAATAAACGAGTTTATGCTTTCCAAATAATGTAGTTGCATTTAATATAGTAATACAGTATGTTTTCATTTCTGAACCAGGGGTTCTTAACCTATGGGTCGCCGTGGCTTTTGGGATGAGTCGCCGTAGCTTCCCGAAAAAATAAAATTAAAAAAAAATTAATTAAAGTAGGCCTACTTGGGATTATGATTATATTTTATAATCATTGCTTATTATAAAAAATTGCTACACTCATTTATTTGTTATTACAATAGCACCGTTTAACTTCAAAATAGGCCCGTGGGTCGCGCAAGTTTATCCTCCAGTTAATTTTGGATCTTAGCCAAAAAAGGTTAAGAACTCCTGCTCTAAACATACCGACACTGAATTGCACGATGCCATAGTTTTAAGACAAATTTTACTTATGTCGTTTCAAAATATTTTTAAAACAGTATCGTACATTTTTGGGAAGTCGTACAACTGCTAACATTTCTCAATAATTTCTAGTGCTTAGATGAAACAGTGAAGGACAACAAATTTGATGAAAAGTTCATAAAGAAATAGGCATGTCTTATTTTCGGTTGCATACCATTTTCCCCCCTAACGGAAAGAGCCCCATTTTAAGATTGCGCAATTAATTTCTATTCAAACCAATAAGGTTCGAATTCTTGTTTCAAAACTGATTATACCCTTAAGTACTAAATATAACAATCCGTAACTGACAAATTCGATCTTTTTTACTGCCGATTTTATTCTTTTGTGAATAAAGAATCCTGTTCCTAATTGGTGAATATTGTTTTCTTTCTCATAGTACAACCAGTAATCTCCTATTGGTGACATGCCATTCCCATTTAATCTAATCTCCTGTACTCCCACAAAATTTGTTCTATATCCACCTAGTTCTTTTGCTACTAATATTACCCCTCCTATTCTTTAAAGAGTGTGACATTCCAAGTACCAAATCTTGTAACCTTATTCCTTTGCTGTGGTCGCGCCAAATAAATAATCAATCCTATTCCGAGGCCTATGCTATGCTGAGGTTCGTAACAAGCTCTATGTTACGGTGATGGGTTGTCAGCCATTCGCCCAACACCCAAGTTGAAGAACTACCTACCCTTATCGGCTGTCCGCGACTGCTTATAAATATATTCGCAGCTACCCTCCACATCTGAAGGCCGTCTCCTTTATACACAACCTGAGCACGCGCCATCCGTGGTGACAGGGACCCACAATACAAAAATAAATAAATATACTCGAACTCGTACTGGGACTTCAAGAGCGCTCTGTATATCGTCGTTGATTTTATGAAACCACCTATGTGACTTTACAGAAAATAATTTTTCAGAAGAGAGAAAAATTAATTAAAAATCAGTGGACCTACATACGGATATGAAGTAATTCGGTACAAAATGTTGGTGAATATGATAAACGTAAATGATATCATCGAGGATCAGGATAGGCCTACTGATTTTTAATTAATTTTTTCTTCCTTCTCTTAAGTCACATAGGAGGATTCATAAAATCAACGACTATTTAAAGCATAGATCTCCCTAATGAATGATCTGAAAAAAAAAATCGGAAGCTTCATCATATCTCCTGAGACACAATTTTTCATCACATGTACATCTGTATTCCGGTAACTGCATTATTTTAATCTAGAAAGAAAGCATGACCAAGGATACCATTTTCTGAATGTATTGGATAAGTTCGTAGCGTTTTTCTGTAGTTTCATTCATTGAATAATACAATAGTGACCAGCAACGAAAACGCTACGAACTTATGACCAATACAATAATTTATTTATACAACTAGCCGTACCCGTGCGCTCCGCTGCACCCGTTAGAATTAAATATAAAGGAATTACATAATTAAAATAGGACGTTTGATAGAAGGATAATTCGTTTAATATGTTACTTAATTTAAATTGCATCCAAATAATTAAAATGCGATCATTTTGGTTCAGACACACTCATTTGGTGCAATGACAATTCCTTTAACCTGTTTCTTAATTTTTATTACATGCAACCATAGTTTAATGTAGATTGACATCATTTAGATTTAATGTGTATATTTTATTTTACTTGTTATAGGTTTCCATTGAATTATGGTAATAACTTAATTTTAACCCTTGTTTGCTACGTATTCAGTAAATGGCGCTTGGTCCACTATGGTTGTGAACCCTTCAAATAACTTAAATTATATAATATAATATTACATATTATATTATATTATATTATATTATATTATATTATATTATATTATATTATATTATATTATATTATATTATATTATATTATATTATATTATATTATATTATATTATATTATATTATATTATATTTTATTATATTATATTGTATTATATTATATTATATCAGAAGTTACTGTAATAACATTATAGCATTATGTCCATCTAGAAAAACTACACTTTCCAATGGTGAAATAATAATTAATTATACAAATCGGTTAATTTAGCTTCCGATATTACTTCATACAAACACAGAAACATTCTCTGTAGGCTATCTTTCATAGCTTTCGACTGTTGCTGTCCAAGGCCCCTTATAGAAGAAGTCATTTGTTTTTTAATTCATTACACGGCCTTAGATGGCAGTTATTTTAATTTTAAAACTCATTTATCTCATTAAATATCAGTCCTATCAAAATTTTTCAAGGAATAAAACTTATCGCAAATTATTTTTAAAGAAACGTTTGTTATGTAACATTTTTCACAAAAATCAATAATAAGCGACATATTTCGATTTATTTAATTCAGGCCCCCTTATAACCCCCCTTTTAAATAATGTATTTTGAATGCCATATAGCCTAAAATTTAAGTCACAACGAACTAAATTTATATTCCAATTTTCATCGAAATCCGTTCCGCCATTATCGCGTGAAAAGGTAACAAACATACAGACAGACAGAGAAACAAACATTTCAAAAAAGCGATTTTCGGTTTCAGGGTTGTTAATTATATATGTTAGGACCAATTATTTTTGGAAAATCGAAAATTACCAGACAAATTTCGGCTACAGATTTATTATTAGTATAGATATGTACACAGTAGGCCGATTTTTTAAATCCAGACATGCAATGTTTGTTAGAAATTATTACTCTATATCAGGATTAATATCATCGTATTCAAATATGCTTAGTCCAAACATCAAACGCAATTTTAGTTAATTTTAATAGTTATGTATTAGAAAGCGCATTACACTTTTTACAAAAGGCTAGGCTATTTTTATTCCACTTGAATATACCATAGAAAACAGTCCGACGTAAAGTATAAACAACCTTGAATTTAATCGTAATTGCATATTTCACCTTCTGATGTCGTATACATGAACGGTGTACAAAATTATGTACCCATAAATTCTTGGAACTCATAACTTTAAATAGAGAAAGAAGTTTTTTGAAACTTTCCATGTATATAAAAACAAGAACAATGAACTGGATTATTAATAATTTCGAGGGAAAAATTGTTCCGGAGCCGGGTATCGAACCCGGGACCTTTGGTTTAACGTACCAACGATCTACCACTGAGCTACCCGGGAACTCCAACCGACACCGATCCAATTTTTCCCTCTATATCCACAGACCTCAAAGTGGGCTGACAACAGTCAAGCAACCAACTTCGAGTGCACACTAGCTCCGTGTGACTTAAATTGTGGTTTTCTGTTAACGAACAGTGACGTGTATTATGCAAATCAAGATTTCAGGTATAACTCCCTGTAAAGTTGATTTGAATAATTTCGAGGGAAAAATTGTTCCGGAGCCGGGTATCGAACCCGGGACCTTTGGTTTAACGTACCAACGCTCTACCACTGAGCTACCCGGGAACTCCAACCGACACCGATCCAATTTTTCCCTCTATATCCACAGACCTCAAAGTGGGCTAACAATAGTCAAGCAACCAACTTCCGAGTGCACACTAACTCCGTGTGACTTAAATTGTGGTTTTCTGTTAACGAACAGTGACGTGTATTATGCAAATCAAGATTTCAGGTATAACTCCCTGTAAAGTTGATTTGAATAATTTCGAGGGAAAAATTGTTCCGGAGCCGAGTATCGACCCCGGGACCTTTGGTTTAACGTACCAACGCTCTACTACTGAGCTACCCGGGAACTCTAACCGACACCGATCCAATTTTTTCCTCTATATCCACAGACCACAAAGTGGGCTGACAACCGTCAAGCAACCAACTTCGAGTGCACACTAACTCCGTGTGACTTAAATTGTGGTTTTCTGTTAACGAACAATGACGTATATTATGCAAATCAAGATTTCAGGTATAACTCCCTGTAAAGTTCATTTGAATAATTTCGAGGGAAAAATTGTTCCGGAGCCGGGTATCGAACCCGGGACCTTTGGTTTAACGTACCAACGCTCTACCACTGAGCTACCCGGGAACTCTAACCGACACCGATCCAATTTTTCCCTCTATATCCGCAGACCTCAAAGTGGGCTGACAACAGTCAAGCAACCAACTTCGAGTGCACACTAACTCCATGTGACTTAAATTGTGGTTTTCTGTTAACGAACAGTGACGTGTATTATGCAAATCAAGATTTCAGGTATAACTCCCTGTAAAGTTGATTTGAATAATTTCGAGGGAAAAAATTGTTCCGAAGCCGGGTATCGAACCCGGGACCTTTGGTTTAACGTACCAACGCTCTACCACTCTACCTCGACGGTTGTCAGCCCACTTTGAGGTCTGTGGATATAGAGGGAAAAATTGGATCGCTGTCGGTTAGAGTTCCCGGGTAGCTCAGTGGTAGAGCGTTGGTACGTTAAACCAAGGTCCCGGGTTCGATACCCGGCTCCGGAGCAATTTTTCCCTCGAAATTATTCAAATCAACTTTACAGGGAGTTATACCTGAAATCTTGATTTGCAACTGGATTAATATTATTATTATTATTATTATTATTATTATTATTATTATTATTATTATTATTATTGTTATTGAATAAGATGCTTAGCAGTTTGCGACAAATTTTTAACAACGAACAGTTATTTGTTATTTTATGGTTGATTGGATTAGAGAAATAATGATGTATACAGAATGTCCCGCAGCGGGATGCCCATAGCTTACCTACGAGTTCCTGGAATTATTTTGAGTGAAAAAGTTCTAGTCAACATGGATCCGAATTGCAACAGTAACTACGGAAAACACAATTCTAAATTAATAATTACTTGTGATTTAATTACAACAGTATGCAACCTCGCCGTAGGTGTGTAGTTCAATTAATTCTGAACAGAATGCACGTACATCGCTCAGGTACGTGACTTTGGTTTATATTCATTTCACATTCATAGTGTCCTGCCTCTGCAACCAAATGATTACATTGCACGTGAAAACTTCTGCACTTGGTTCCTTTGAAACCGTGAGTTGTGCCCGAAGATTTTATTCACAGATGAAGCAACTTCCAACAGAGATGGGATAATAAATACGAGAATCGCACATCTATGGGTTGGCCGGTTTGAGAATCCACATACATCCGAGGAAACATATTTCGAAATCCGGTTCTCGGTAAACATTTGGTGTGGTATGATTGGAAACCAATTGTCGGACCTGTTGAGTTTCCAAACACCTTGACATCTCAACATTATCTGCATTTCCTGCAGTCAGAGTTATCATGTTGTTTGAGGACGTTCCTCTTCTTATCAGACAAAGCATGTGGCTGCAGTAAGATTGTGGACCTCCACACACTGGCAGGTGAGTGACTGCATTTTTAAATCAACAGTATGCACATCGTTGGATTGGCTGTGGATGTCCAGTAGCTTGGCCACCAAGATCACCGGATCTGTCTCCATTAGAGGTACATGAAATCAATTGTGTATGCTACTCGGTCGAACACAAGGGTCGAACTTCTCGGAAAAATAATGGAGTGCGGTGAAGGCTTGAGAAATGATGGCCTTACAGACAGAGCTCAAAGATGCCTCGACAACCATGGTGATCATTTCGAACTTCAAATGTGACAATTCCCCTCTAATAACTCCAACACATTCCAATCTTCAATAGAGGAAATTATTTTCAAAATATGTAACTGGTCCTCAGTCAATAAATTGGTATTAAATTGTAACAAAACTAACATAATTCAATTTAAATCTGTCAAATTCAACCTCGCAAATTACAAGCGCAATAATTAACAATATGTCCCTAATAGAAACAACAACAAAATTTCTTGGCTTAAGAATCGATGGTGTTAAACTGGAAAAATCATATTAAAGAAATTACCCCGAAACTAAATTCAGCATATTTTGCTATTAGATCTATGCAAAAGATAGTAAATATCAATATCTTAAAAACAATATACTTTGTATACTTCCACTCGGTAATGAGTTTTGGAATAATATTCTGGGGAAATTCCACAGATAGTAACAGTATATTCCTACTACAAATAAGAGTAATTAGAATAATAGTATGTGCCAAATCTAGGGCATCGTTTTTTAAGTTGGTTGTTTAACGACGCTGTATTAACTACTAGGTTATTTAGCGTCGATGAGATTGGTGATAGCAAGATGGTATTTGGCGAGATGGGACCGAGGATTTGCCATAGATTACCTGACATTCACCTTACGGTTGGGGAAAACCTCGGAAAAACCCAACCAGGTAATCAGCCTAAACGGGGATCGAACCCGCGCCCGAACGCAACTTCAGACAGGGAGGCAAGCGCCTTAACCGACTGAGCCACGCCGGTGACCTCTAGTGAATCGTACAGGACTATTTTAAAAACACTAGAAATAATGCCCATGGCTTGTCAGTATATTTTTTCATTAATAATCTTCCTCATACGTAATCGTGAAAACTTTATAACTAATTCAACAGTTCATAGCATAAATACACGCCAAAAAATGACTTTCATACTCCTATTGGCAAGTCTATCGTGCTATCAAAAAGGAATGCGTTATATCACAGTAAAAAGTTTTAATAACCTCTCTCAGAATATAAAAAATGAAACTCAAAACATAAGCTTATTTAGAGTCAAATTAAAGAAGTATCTAATTTCTCACGCCTTCTATTCTGTAGGTGAATTCATGACATTCAACAACGCTTCATGAAATTGATACTAAAACTTTGTGTTGTACTAGCAGGGTACATTGTAAACCTCATCTGTATATATTTTTACTAGACTGTGACTATAAATTAAGACTTTATAGTAGTATTAAGTTTTTTGACTTCTTCCATATTCTAGCTGTGAAGCAATGTACGAATACCATGGAATGATAATAAATACAATACAATAAGTTGCTTTCAGTCGTCGACTACTGAACCTATTCGCAGAGATGTTTTCATTAACAGCCTGATAAAAATCTGTGGAGGAACTAATGCAGACAGATCGCCTTCCTAGGCAAAAAATTAAATATAGAGATATTTGTAATTTGTATTCAACTGTTGTCTTATGCTCAATTTCCTATCGGTTGTCCATTGGAACTATTTAATTCAAAATAGTTTACATTTGTTCATGCAAAGTGACACCACTCAGGAAGTTTTATTACTCCGCACATGTTAAAAAATATATATTACTGTTTACATTTTGCTCAAAATGCGCAAAGGAAAAAAAAGAACATAGGAGTGCAAGACCAAAAATGATGACAGTAATCTTACTTAACCATGGTGTGCAAACGAAATTCGGAACGCAATACGGAAGAGATGCAGAATTCACGAGGTAATCATGTGACATTTTTAAAAAAAGATTTACATGGGAAATTTATTAAAAATGAACTAGAATAGGCTTACAATTACAAGAGGAAATGATTGAAATTCAAAATAGTCATATTAGAAGGATAGACATAAATTCCAATATGAATACCACTAAAACAGATTGTACTCTACGGTCAACATACGTACTTTTAAAAAATTGTACACTCTAGGCCTATCAAGGATACACAGACATATACATAGAAGGATCGAAAAGTACCGTAACGCACAAAAAATTTTTTGTGGCAACGTATTTAATAGGTAAGCAAAACGAAATAATGCACAAGAAAGCTGCAGGTTTTACCTATTTTTCATCATAGGATCCAAGTCTCTTGACACATTTCTCCCATCGTGACATTAGATTCAGTACACTTCATTCATAAAACTCCGTTTTCTGGGCTGCGCACCTGCGCACGACTGATTTCACTTCTTCGTCGAACCGAACTGTTGGCCTCCTAGGAATTTCTTCACTGATCCGAAGAGGTGAAAGACGGTTCGAAGTCTGGACTGTAGGGTGGATGATTGTGCCATTGGTGATGTTGCAGCAGTCGCTGGCCGGCCGGAACTTGCTTCGTCGGCGGCTGTGAACCATCAGGAGATGTTGCTACGGCACAGAGAATCAGCACCATAATCCTTCAGCGTTTCCTGTGGATTTCATTCGGGACTTTTTCGTTTTGCCGACAAAAAATGGGCTATGCTTCACTACTGTTCTTTACAAATAGACGATGCTAGCACACACGGCATCTTAACTAATAGTTAACGCTCGTTCCGCAAGGGTGACACCTGATCGAGCCATTGCTGTTTATAGCGCAAACTAACAATCTAACAACTTTGAACGTCCTAACCATAATAGTATTCCGTAAAAAATTGTTGTGCCTTATTTTTCGGTCTTTCCTCGTAGATTATATCACCCACTTTCGGAAATGAAGCTAATGTTATGTTGGATGGAATGTGTTATTTTTGTTTCGGTAAGGACAGTATAGGTCTACAATGAGAGAAGTATAGTAATGAAATGCATAGGCCTACAATATATTTTCTCCTCATATGGAGCGACATTCAGCAGTTAGTTCCAGCTTACAACTACAGGGACATCATTTTATTTTTACTTCAATTTTTATTGTACCTGAATTTTTTAATGTACTTCACTCCCACCCCCTCTACTAGTAAACTTCCAATCGTTCTCCACACAGAACCAAACGTATGCAGTCAAAGTCGCCTTACGATCATAGTAAACACAAAAGTACTGAGTTAGTATAGTTCGTTTCAGAAATATGTTTGCGTTTTCCAGTGACGAAAGAGCTTTCAATATCAGATCATATTTTCGCACAGGTACTGTTGTCCGTTTGCCTACGTCGCATCCCTTTTTCCCCCCACATGCTTCTGCTCGCCCGTTTATAAATACTAATGGCTGGGCTGTCTTAGCTCTTTTCTGAAAACATTAATTTGTGTTAGGAATTGGACGTCTACGTAATAATATACAACTGTTTAAAATACTTAAATAAAAGGGCCTCGTTAATTAATTGTCACGTGATTTCCCGCCTTTCTACGACCCTGCGTCAAAACCATTTGGACGGACAGTAGATAGCACGTCTGAGTAATTTTATCTTTTCGGATCGGGCAGAAGAGAAGATTGAATGTGCAGTACATAAGGTACTCTTTTATAGATTAGGAACAGAATTCTTTCAACATGAGTTACTAGTACGAAGGACGAAAGTGGTAATTGGAATTGGGTACAATAGTCTATAGTGCGATAATATGCAAAAAAGAACTGAAGTCTGTATCGAAATGACCGACCATCATTTTCAAAATTGTGTTTAAATATCCATGTTACGATTATTTTTCAATTTAACTTCATTTTCTGTATTGTACGATAATGTGCTGTAGACAGTGTAATGTACGCTGCATAACGAATACGTCAGTTCGTGAGTAAAAATAATTATTGTTAATACGAGTACAGTACTGTATTTTGATTAAAGAAAAGCCTAAAGAAAATTATCAAACTCAAAATCGCGATATTTCCTACTTTACGTAAATGGATGAACTACTTTTCTTCCCTCCTATAGGCCTACTTAGTAAAGTGAATTGTTTGTATTTTACGCCAGTAGTCTATCATCGAGCTTTAGTCGTAGAAAACGTAGCAAGCTGTGTTTCCGATTACCAACCAGGTTAATATTAGAAATGTTAATAAAAATAAAATGATGTCCCTGTATTTATTTCACTATGGTTTACACGAAGTGTACAGTACGTGTCTACTATCACTTTAATTTTGCAGAACTCACGATTACAAATCAAATGAGTGAACGCACAGGTCTGTAGCTACTCTCGATGCTGAGATGTTACTAAGAAAGGCCGCGCGGCATGGCTAATTTTATACACAACTTCGGCCTCCTCATGCTGATGAATGGTGATATCATTGAGTGTGGTCACTCAAGTTGCATTAGTTCATGGCCTAACTAATAATAACATTAATGCTCAACTGTAGCTCATGGCCTTGTTACAGTAAGCATTTGAAATTCTGTCACTCTTTGTTTCACTACGATCCCAGAACGGGTGTCATACTCAGTGCGGGCAAGGACGCATTCTACGTCAAAAGTTTGGAAAATTTCGACGACGCCACAAAATACAAGAAAAAGCATAGAAAGCAAAACACTTTTACAAAAACATTTAAGTGTGTGCTACATGAAAAAATCATGAAAAGTCACATATTTGGTGGCTTCACAGGGGATCTTTTCTTCTTATCTTTTCGATGGTATGGTGCCTTTAACTGCGACTGCTGAGTCCTCGACTGTGAGGACTCATTTCCAGATCGTTGCACACCTGATCGTGATCTTGATCGAGAACAGGTTCGAGAGCGTGATCTCGACTCACCACCCGAATAACGAGTGCGACGTTGTGGTGATCGCTAGGCCTTGAATATTTTTCTGTCGTCAGGGCAGCGATCTTTTTGGGAACGAAAGGCCTGATGTCAAGCCCAGATGTGTCATCTGGCTCAGCAGTCTGAGTGGCAACGTCCACATACGTCTGGGTTGCGATCTCATTTCGCTTCCCAGGTATACTTGCAAGAGGTGGCGTTTGCATGGATGCATCAATTCCCTCTGTTGCCTACTGGAATACTGCTGCATAGGACTTCTCCGTCGCCTTTTTTTTTTGCTGATCAAAAATACCCTTACGCGCCTCGAAAAACGTAATATTTTCCCGAACGAGGAGCTCTTGAATATCCTTCTCTACCATATACTTCGGACAATTTTTTGAGTTAGCGGCGTGGTCCCCAGAACAATTCACACAGTGCTCGGCGCCGACACATGGGGAATCTCCATGGTCAGCACCGCCGCACTATGATGTTGGTGCAATGTTTTTGCGTATATCCGAACCGTTGGCACCTAAAGCACCGCATTGGGTTCTGCACATACGCACGAACAGGAACACGCTCGTACCCGACAAAGATGTATTCTGGTAGGACAGGCTTTTCGAACACTGTGCTTAGTCCGTCCGTCCCGCATACGTAATAAACGGTAAGCCTTGGACACGGACCGCTCCGTCAGTTCTAGTTAGATCTCTTCATCAGACATATCGTCCAGAGAATAGTCGAGTTGCATTTTTTACTTTTCCAACGAGTCCGTCGAGTGCGCGTCTCAAGTAAAATGGTTCTGATGTTCTTCATAGTCTTTTCTGTTCCATCCGTTGTGATACTAATAAACTTTGGAGGCGGCACTTTAAATGTTACTTTTTCAGGGTCCAAGTCCATTGCAATGTTCGTCGTGTCTATTGCTAACTTCTGTTTTTTGTGTTGTTTTCCTGAAGTAGGGGGAGAAGATCGCGAAGACATATTGAACTGCCCCCCCTTCGGAACCATCGGCGTCAGCCTGACACCGGGGGGGGGGAGGGGGAGAGCGTAAGGAAAAAACCTAAAAAATTCTTCGCGGCTATAAGGACCCCCCCCCCACAGCCCGATCCCAAGCAACTCACCTCACGCAAGTTACCCTTCACACTGGGCATTACACACCTGACTGCAAGTCCTACACCAGAGGCGGGCCGCAATTTTATGTCCCTACAACGGGAATAACCGCCCGTAGCTCCCCACACAACCGCCGGACTACCCGTCTAACACCGACCTCGCCCACCAAAGTCGGAATAATCCGAGACCAGGTAGCTTCAGGGGACTTGTGGCTGATTATCCAGCGGCTCCCATTTGTCAGCGGTAAAACTTCGGAGCGATATATCCGTCCCTGCGGCAGAGTCGGTCACCGGAGCGTCTAAATCACCACGGGTCCCAATTGGGGCCCTATGTGAGTGTACTTGACCTCTGCTCCGGGCTCGGCACCTAAACTTGCATATAGGGGCAGTATGAAGGGTACACTATTGCTTCGTTGCTGGGCGCCCTGTCGGGCCACACAATTCGAAAGTCGCGCTCGAAACCGTGGGACAGGACCACGGAGCTAGGAAAGATCCCCGCTGGTGAGACGGGATTTATAAACCTAACAACCTTAACCTAAAAATGAACATAAATATCTAGAAGAGGAAGAAGTACTCGTATGTAGCCTCACCAGACATTCGTAACAAATCTCTTCATGAAGGCCGAGGTGGCAAAGAATTAAAAGCGGGGATGGAAAGGTGAAAATGGCTGTGATGATGTGGGCGTTCCGCATGCAATGATGGCCGGCGAAGAGAAATAAGTGATGAAAAAAGACGAGAGAATGAAAAAGTCTGGATGGTGGTAAGTCGATAAATGGGCAAAAAGAAGAGCACGAGAGCCACCATTGCACCCCCAGGTCACCAACTTGGAGGAACCCAACTCGACCGGAGGATAGTCTATGTATGTACACATAGATCTATAAATAAATAAATAAATGGTGGAAATTCCAATAATATAATAAATCACAGTAAAAAAATTATTTATACTGACTCCTTGGTTTCTCTTTTGTTTCGGCATGTTGACTGTCTTGTTCACTGAACAAGAGACCTGAACTATGTATGGGGTTCAATGTCACTGATCTATTCCCATACGCAACTACTCTGTCGCGTATTGCTTGGTGATTCCAGGTAACCAACCGCAGGACTAGCCATTAGATACAAATACATAAAATAACCACCCATACACGCATCACTATTTGTGCATTACTCATTTCAGGTTCAGGATACACAATACATTCCTTATGCTACTGATGAAAACAGCGACCTCTGGAATTCCTTCGGAGGAAAAACAAGCTAATCGTATTAAAGGACATACCTTCATCATAGTTTTTATATTCCTTCTTCCAACAGCGGCTTGTGGTATTTAAATTTGAGTAAGCCCCGACAATCTAGTTAACAACTGTTTTGAATTCACTTGGAAGCAAAAATAATCCCGATACAACGAAAGCCTCAAAGTAATCTCTGAGACTAAACTATGGGACGGGATGCCAAGATGATGGGACATCGAGGAATCTTACCTCCACTTGGAATTCAGAGACTCCTTCCAACACCCTCAAATCGCTACCCATACGGCTCATTTATGGTACTAAATTACCAGCAATAACAATTTCACAGAGCAAGGATTCATAGAAGTCTGGGACCTATGACAATAAAGGGAATAGTTTCCTGACTTTTGTAGTAACATGTCCGTCTTAGGGCCTTGTTTTAGTAGCAGTTTCCTACGTTGCAGTTTCTAGAAGTGTTTGAAACATCAATAATTATATTATGGGATTTCTGAGTAATAGTCGCGACTGCTATTACTGTATATCACACTTGAAGATACCTTTTCTTTTACCCGTAGCAATTACCTTATTGTGCGCGCAATTAATAAGAACTATATCCGTTAACAGACATGTTTTACAAAAAATGTATGAACAGAAATCGTTAATCTATTTTACTGCTAAGTATATCACGCGTTCATATAGGTAAAATAGTTTAATTTTTGGCACATCGCGCGTCGGGACTATTTACAATTGGGAGAAACAGTGGATAAATGATATGAAACTCGAATAAAGAATCCCAGTTTCGACCGGTTCACAAACAATCTTCCTATTCATTTAAAACTTGTCCTTTGATGTTAAACATGTACAATAAACACCCAAATTTAACACCCAAGTAATACTTAACACTTCGATGAACTGAAGTTGGTATCAAGTGCAGGATCAAATTTCACTAATCACAATGTGTCACACCCACATGCTGTGACACTTGTAACATGTATACCTCTCTCAAAACCAAGTGGAAACGAAAATGAAAACGAAAACATAACCACGCGAAGTATTATAATCTGTTATATGAACTTAAATATGGGCATGGAGGAAAACAATTAAGATTAATACAACAGGATCTCTGTGAAATACAGCAGTTAATAGGAATCTCATGAAATTATCTAGTGTTTATTTTAGTAGGTACTAGTTAGTATAAAGTAAACCAAGCACGCCCACATTAAGCCTTGATTTTTCTGAACCGCGCATGCGAGATGCGACTGATAGTGAATGGTTTCTATAGCTACGATGTGTGAAGTCTGCTCATCTCGTAGCTATAGAAATCACTCTCTCGCTTTCGTGTAGTCGGATTTGCCTCGCATCTCGTATACGTCGGTTCAGAAAAACCAAGGCTTTATACTCGGGATGTCCGTCCATATGACATTTTCTGGTGTTTATTTTAAACCTTGATTATACATTTCATAGAGTCCAACAGGGTAGTGGTCATCACGCCCACCTTATAATGGGGACGTCAGGAGTTCAAAAACTTGCTATCCTGATTGTGTTTTTCGCGGTTTTCAATATGAAAATACAAATACGCAAGTAATCATATGATACTTGTTACATGATGTTAATGAACGAAACAATAACTATTAAAAACAATAGAACAGGAACTCCGTGAAGTGTAGCAGATAATCGAAACCTTATGAAGTTTTCTGATATAGGATATTTATAGTGGATATAAATGTAGTATAGTGCTAGTCTCCTCAGCAAATCATTTTCCGCTACAGACCTGCTATCTGTCCGGTTACTATGGTATATAGTGCACTGAATGGTCAAAGACATCGAACACAAAATTATTTGAATGTGGGAAAAATCTTGGAAAACGCGGAAACGCCCGGAAAAATATCGACAAGTGCATAGCTTTACTATGCAGCACATCTCTATGAAAAACTATGTGTGAGTGCGGTTACCTGTTGACCAGAACAAGGAAAAAAGATTTTGCTCAACATCCAATCTAAAAATTAAAATGTTATACGATTTTCTCCACTTAACTGAAATGTTATTAGTTTAAACAAAATGAAATAGGATGGTGAAAGAAATCTGCTTAGCTAGGTGGTAGCGCGTTTTCTGCTGACTCGGAGTTGCGCTCGGACGTGGTTCGATTTCCGCTTCGGTTGATTACCTGGTTCGATTTTGTCCGAGGTTTTCCAAGGCGAATTTCAGGTAATCTATGGCGAATCCTCGGCCTCATCTCACCAAATACCAAATCGTAATCACCAATTCCATCGACCCTAAATAACCCAGTAGCTGATACAGCGTCGTTAAATAACCAAGTAAAAAAAAAAAGACTGCGAAACAGTAAATCGACTTTATTTGGCAACGAGCGCTAAATTTTCGTACGAAAGAGAAACGTCAGCGTCAGTGGCAACCGAGCTATTCCAAGCAGACAGAAAGGATTGTTGAAGAGTGCACCGCGTCGCGTCGCAATTGAAAAGCGTCGACCGGTGCGACATGTGAGACAGCGCGCCACGATCGCCTCGGCGCGGCGCGGCGTGGCGTCGGGTTAACCCGAATCAATATCGCCACACAGCGCCACTCGCCGGGGCCACCGACCTCCACAGCGCACAATGCATTCAAGACAACTGGGGGCACACGCACTTTCTACTCAGCTCTGAAAGTAGTGCAGCTCAGTGAGGAACAAGAAATTACGTAGTCGGAATACGAAAGCGATAACTTAAAACAAATAAATGGTGTATATGAATGGTACTACAAGTACATTCGAAATATACAACTAATAAACCATCGCTTTAGGTAAACAACTGTCCATTGATATCTTCTAAAGCAGAGGTCGTCAGCACAGAGCACGCTGGGGCTAGCCTCGCTTACCCGCGGAAAAAGCAGTGCACTATAGTGCTCTCGTAGCTGCTAGCGTATGCTCTCTATCTCTCCCTGTTGCACGACAGTGCACACGGGACGGCACCGCGTACCCATTGCACATTTCAGCGAGTGTTGACGACCACTGTTGTAAAGAGTCTTCCAATAAAAGTGTTCTACTTTTAACATATAACAGCTGCCGTATTTATGAAGCTATATCAGTCATATTTTTCCCATGGTTACAGTTGTTGTTGACAAATGATCATGACACCTTACAACATTCCACAACGCGTAGAAATCATTAAAATTTATTATTAAAAAAATCATGCGTTCGCCAAACATTTCGTGATGTGTACGGTGTATACGTAAGATACCGGGCTATGAGTAGGGAATATTTTTGGCCTCAATTGGAAGGTATGGTTCTCAAAAAGTCTCGTTTCAGCAAGATGGCGCCACGTGTCATACTCCTTACGAAACTGTTGATCTTTTGAGGGAGAAGTTCAGAGGTTTCATCATTTCGCGTGGTGGTGATCTTAACTGGCACCAGAAATCATATGATTTAACGCGGTTATGTTAAATAAAGGGTTTATGCCAACAAGCCAGAAACAGTTAAGACCTAAGAAACAATATCACGTGCGTTATTCGTGAAATTGAGCCTGGTTTATGTTCGTCTGTTATTGAAAATTGGAAGATGCACTACGCAACGAAGCCGCGGCGGCCATTTAACTGACGTCCTCTTCCATACGTAATGGCATAAGTGTGCTTCAAAATGATAATAATAATTAAATAAATAAACCTCTTTCGTTTATACAATTTATTTCATTTCAAAAGTGTGACACTATTATTGGAAGACTCTTTATTGTTATTTTCACATTTACTTTAGAAAATTTTCTGTTATGGTAGTATTTTTCTTTGCCCTTTATCATCTATCCTGTTCAACCTGTTCAACATCTACTTAGAACAGTGGTTCCCAACCTTTTTTGACTGACGACACACTTTACTGAACGCCCACGATATCGCGACACACTTATTTGTTTTTATAAAAAATAGTGATATAATAATAACAACCAGTCCTTTTCTTCTGGAGAAAAAAGTGGTGAAACTCTATAGCGGACGGGGAGATAGTTACTGTTCACTACACGGGAATTTCTTTTCGTCCAACTAAGACTTTCGAGGTCTAAGCGGAATTCAAAGAAAAATTATAATAAAAACATAGTTATTGTCACATATTTCGGTTGCATGATGAAAAGTGTAACAAAAAGGTACCAGAACGCCGTTCTAGAGCGTTTCGTTAGAAAAAAGCGCTTGTAAGAATTTATATGTAGTGTCGGACATCCAATATTGTAAATAGGTCGATGTTAACAGGTAATCGAAAAATCTAAAAAAACAAGCAGGAACTTGAGTGGCATAAGAGAAAAATGTATGTGTCAAAAATCTCAACCTGTCTATGCTGTATGCCCGATAAAAGATTTTTATTATCGTTTCTGGCAATGCACCTTTTTAAATTAATGTGAAATCTGCGCTTGGTGGGTTGCATAAAATTTTCTATACGTGGCCTTATGATTGACAGGTCAACACGAAAATCATCTTCAAGATGCAGCAGTCTGTTACTTTGTTTAGAGTTCACTATTTTCATAGTAGAAAATGCTGATTCACATAAGTATGATGTTGAAAACAACAGTTCTAAATATCTTTTTAGTTTATTCGGCACCATCGGTTGCTTTCACAAAACATTTTTGCATATAAGACACTCGGGATTTTGCTTATATTAATCTCCAAGACACATAAAACCATACTGCAAGTATTCATCACTATAATATTTACGAAACGCAGTATGTTTTTGTGAATCCTGAAGGGAACTTTCGCCCACATTATTTGAATTAGCATTGCTGTCATCTAACCCAGAACTTAATTCAGATTTTGTTTTTTGAATTAAAAATTTGTCCATAAAAATCTAAGTAAAGCACTTTTGATAAAATAATCGCACTATCTGGTCTAACGATTCTAGACTCGTAAAGCGTAAAGTGAAATAAATGCTTTCGCATCCTGTCAACTTATATGAAATGTCGTTTACACTGTCGCTGAAGAACTCAGAGAAAGTAGAAGGGGAAATAAATGCTTTCAAATCCTCTCAACTTGTATGAAATGGCGTATAAGTGGGGAGAGTAAACGAATTACTAAGCTTTGTTGCAGGTGTTTATTTTCATTCTAATTATCGCCAGGCAGAAAAATTAAACTGAGCATTGTTGCAGGTGTTTCACGTTTCATTGGTAAAGTCAGTTTCAAAATAAAATGTACCATATCAAAGACTTCGTTGTAAACAAACAAAAAAAAAATAAATAAAAATACGCTGTAATAAGACCTTCTGGATGACATAAAATTTATTTTTCAATTCCAAAATTTCACGACACACTCCATGGGGCTGCGCGACACACTGGTTGGGAACCCCTGACTTAGAGGATTTAGTAAAGAACGATTACAGAACATGGGAGGGGTTATAGTAAAAGGGAGAATAAAGTGCATAAGATATGCTGATGATATGGCGTTGTTAGCAGAAGGAGAGACGACGCTTAAGGATTATGCTACTTGAGCTAAATGACAGCTGTGAATAGAATGGGATGAAGATAAAAGACGAAGACATGGTAGTAGCAAGAAAAGTAAAGAAGGTAAACTTGCGAACACTAAATGA
Organism: Periplaneta americana; assembly: GCF_040183065.1. NCBI lineage: Eukaryota > Metazoa > Arthropoda > Insecta > Blattodea > Blattidae > Periplaneta > Periplaneta americana. Next base: position 107,858,149 of record NC_091117.1, read on the forward strand.
GACAGTAGAGCAAGTGGACAGTTTAAAATACCGTCATTTCCCATAATTATGGTCCAAGCACCCAACTATGGTCAAAACGCATTATGTACTACTTAGTCCCCCAAGAGTTCGGTGTTTGCCATTTGAGGCGCCACTGTGATGGAATTATGTTCCCCATAGATGCTTCCATCCACCAATTCACGTGGCAATGATATGAATGCTTAACAAGGTCAGTGTGCATCGTTCTATTGCATGTGTGAAGACACGAAATCATTCAGTTTGTGTTTGTCTGTTTTATTAAGTTCTCCTCTGTAGAACTGGTAAGTTATGGATATGTGATTGTTTGTACAATTAAACCTGGCTATATAGTGTTTACTTTCACGTAATAATTAGACTGGCAGAGGTTAAGGACTCTGCGTGAAAAATGTTTAACCTCAAAGCTAGAAGTCAGTCCTCAACTATGTACCACAAATTTTCGTGGATCATAGTTGTATTTCATTTTGAAATATTTATTTTAATAAAATGTGATCAATGTGATTATTTACTTCTACAATACGGTATCTCAGTATATTCTAAAACACCATTTAACATTATAGTCCAGTTAAAAAAGAAACAGGCTGTTCCAGCATCAATGGTACTAGCAAGAATGATGTTCCGGTAAAACGAAAACTTCAGGGTAGAAGGAAAACAACCGTCCCTGTAAGTGACTATGAGAGCGATGAAATTGAATTGGATACAGATTATGATGGTTACGGTGTTATCTCCATATTTACAGTCAAATGTGAAAAAGAAGACGAAATCTGCTAAATTAATGCTAAAGACACGTAGTTATATGGTAGTTAGGCCTACTTATGAGGAGGAATTGTGGCCAGGGAAAGTTTTGGAAGTGAAGAACAATGGAGCTGTTGTTTCATGTATAGTAATAAGTGGCAATTACTGAGGTGGCGAGAAATGGAAGACATTTTATTCTATAGGAAGGAAAACACAATAAAACAAATTGAAGACCCCAAATGCGTCTCAAAAAAGAGAGATCTGTTTTCAATTTCAGAATTACAAGAGAAGTGGAGATTGAAAGGATCGAAATAAGCCTACTGAATGTAGTTCTCACTATGGAAAATAAACATTATCAGTGAATTTATTTGCATAATATTTTGCTAAGAATGTGTTATTTATTTTGATACCGTACTTTTGTTCTTTAATATACTGTAGTTGTTCATTATTACAGGAAAATGACTTTCAGATTTCACTTCTTTATTGTGTGTTTATGCAATGTGTACTAATAAAAAGAATCCATATCCTTTTCATTTATTTTTAATATTTCTGTGCTAGATTATGTTTCTACTCTTAAATTAGAAACTCAATGCATTGATTTACGAACAATTACAGCTCCAGCTATAGTCCATTCATGCTTTCAAGCATGGACCATAGTTGGGCAACTCAGGACACAACTATGTACCAATGCTTATTATTTTTTTAATACTTGTAATTAAATAATTTCACACACATGTCAATATTTATTTAATATACACTTATAAGAATCCGAAGCCAAAATTTCACTTAATCTGGATGAATAGTAATGAATATTCAAAGCAAAATGTGGACCATAGTTTGCGGAAACTATGGTAATTAGGGTGTACTATAAGCTGTAACATGAACTGCTGCCAGGAAGACAAAAGGAGGATAGCAATGGCAAGGGAAGCTTTTAACAGAAAAAGGAGAATTTTCTGTGGACCTCCGAGAAATAACTAAGGAAGACACTAGTGAACTGCTTTGCGTGGCACTGTATGTGACAGAAACAGAGACATTTACGAAAAAAGTGAAGAGAAACTACTAGAAGCCTTTGAAAATGTGGATATGGAACAGAATGGAGCGTGTGAAATGGAGAAACAGAATAAGAAATGGAACTGTCCTAGAAAGAGTGGGTGAAGAAAGAATAATGTTGAAACTGATCAGGAAGAGAAAAATAAATACTCGCCAATGATAATACTGGAAGGTTCAAGGTATATTTTAATAGTGACTCGCCAGTGCGAATGACTCGCCAGTGCTATCTAGCAGGAATTGTAGACAGCGAGGATGACGTGACGATTAACGCGATGAACTGTGATATGAGATTTGTTCCTCAACAAACACGTGATGTCGTATGGATTATTCCCATTATAGTTATACACAGGGGTCCATAAGAGCTGCGGAGCTGCAGCACTCCCTGCTTTGACAGGAAAATAAAAATAATACTTATTTTAATTTGTAGAAGAATTGTTACAGCTTATATTGGTAAATTGCTTTATATTTCATCTGTCCGGGAATATGTACTATTATATTATGCATAGACATCGGATTTTTAGGCACTAAAAATTGCAGTTTTAGGCGCCTAAAATAAGCTCAAAATTTGTAAAAATTAGGCTCTATTTTAATGAAAATAGGCATTTTAGGCACATCAAGGTATCATACTTATTTCTTTCACTGAAATTTTTAGTTATACACTAAAATACGCACAAAAAAGTATGTTTAAACATTAAAAAAGAATACTATATTATATTTATAAACAGAGCTGCACAAATTTAATATATTGAAACTAATGAAATAATGATTATTGATATCAAGATTACTCATTTTAAGTTATTGAAATTCAGTTCCATGCTCAGACTTTATTATAATTATCTGCACAGTACACCACCAGAATTTTTTCTAAATTCTCCACAGTTAACCTTTGCCTTTTGTCACTGAGAATCATTTTGAAAGCAGAAAAACTTCTTTCAACCGAAACTGATGTGAGAGGCGCAAATTTTAAATTAGGTACAATAGAAACATCAATACTTACTGGAACATTTACACTTTCCCCCGATATCACTCTTGATACTTTTTCCAACAATGAAAATCCTACATTCTTATTTAATACGTTGTCCCACTTATTTTTAACTTTTTTCCCAGTTTCGCCCAAAGCAGAATGTATGTTCACTTGAGATTCCTTTACTATTGCTATTTGGCTACAAAGAGATTGTTTTTCACGTTCTAATTGTTCAATGCTTGCAGGTATGAAAGAAAAGTTTGATGTTATGTAGGCAATATCGTTTTTCACTCGTGAGTCATTCAGACAATCTTTCACTGCTTTCACACACGCTGCACTATCAGTTTCAGCTAATTTATCAATAACTGTGACCACTTCTTTAAAATACTTAGAATAATACACCACTGATTGAATCCAGGTTCCCCATCGTGTAACAACCGGCTGAGGTGGGAGTGGGATATCTGGAAAGTTCTCTCTGAATATTGAAATCCTGGATGGGGCTTTACAAAAATATTTTTTTGTGTTAGAAATAAACGAATTGACAAGAGGAAATTCATTCCGGATTGTTTCAGAAACCCTGTGAAGGCCATGTACTAGACAGGTTACATGCGTGAGGTTAGGATAAAATGTTTTAAGAAGTGGAGCTGCAGCAACCATGTATGAGGCAGCATCAGTACAAAACAACAGAACTTTAGAATCGTCTATATTACCTGAGTATAAAGACTGTAGGCCTTTATTTACAAAATAAGCAATGGCTTGGCTATTCACTTTCGAAAGTTCCTTAACACATACGAGGTGTGGAATCGAAGGTCCATCAGGACTAAGTTTTCCTACTACCATATTTGCTATATACCTATTCATAGGATCTGAGGTTTCATCCACAGAGACCCATATGTAAGAATCACCTATATCCTCCCGAATGGAAGCTAAAGTTTCATTGTATATTCTGTCTAAGTAATTTTTTCTTAGGGTCGACTCAGATGGGATATTTTGTTTGCAGTATTTTTGTAAAAACTGTCTTAAAACCGGATTTTCAATTGCATTCCAGGGAATGTTAGCAGCAACAAACGCTCTGGTTAAATCAGCATAGAAATTGCTGCTGAGATTGGATGAAGTAGGCTGTGTTAGTAAAGTTTGTTGCAGTTGATTTTTCTGCTGAGCTTTAGCCTTATGAGCCGCTCCTTGCACATGCTGCTTTAGGTGGCACTTCTTTTCTTGCGAAATCTAAAAGTGTAAAGTAAACTGAATTAAAATAAAATCCTAATTGTTGTATTGCCGTATTTCTATCACAAAGTTAGTGGGTTCGAACAATCAAAATTTTAATGACCTGCAAATACTTTAACTATCGGAATTCAAAAGGTTAAAGTGTAGTGATCTTAAAAAGAATTATACCTCAGGATAGCTCAGTCAATGTATAAATATTATAGGCCTACTCATTAAAATTAATAGAATTTATATATTTCAACTATTGTTACATACCTGTTTGCTACAAATCTTGCAGAATATTATTTTTCCATCATAAGTGAATTCTGAATATTCTGTTAGCCATTGCCGGATCAATGTAGATTTTGCACTTATATTTTTCGGCATTATCGCGTTAAACTTCACAGGAAAACGTCCTACCGCTCAAAACTTCTCAACAAAAATAAGGTGAGGGAAAGAGCAACTTTTAACGTGCATTCAAATGAACCGTTGTTATTGAGATTCAATTGGACAAAAATACAAAGTTCCACTTATTGTTACATTTCCTGGTAGTGTTAACACTAGGAGGGCCATTCTTTTAAATATTTTGTAACGGTTTACCCTACTAATTCGCAGTTTTACGACTTTTCATAAATATTTCAAAAACACTCTTTTTCCAAAAATTGTGATTTTATGACACTCTGAAGGGCAGTACAGCTAATCGGTTTCAGACCGAAAACAGTCATTTTTATAGTATAGTATATCTCTGAATCGGTAGCAGCACATGTTGTGATTGTTGCCTGCTTCAAAACTAAGGTTGGTTCTTTGTCGGCATTTATGCCTCCAAACATGTTAAATTCGGTGAAATCTATTGCGAGTGTCGTGAGATTCAAAACATTTTGTTTCCTTTATCAATGGTTTCATGGCCGGTGTGAAGCAAACTTTCCACTTTTTAAATGCCTTAAATTTCGCAGTGAATGCATGTATAAATTATAAAAAGTAAGAGTAAAATGCGAAACTTTACAGTGAGTTAGGCATTTTTAGGCGAATATTAACAAATTAGGCTCTAATAACCGTTTTAGGGCATTTTAGGGCACTATAAAACTCTTTGAATACCTTTCAATTTCCATGAAACACAAATATTAATAATTATTTTTACTTTTCTCCTAAAGAAACAAAATAGGCATTTGCCCTAGAATCCGATGTCTGATTATGCATTATCTCTTTGTGCGTCGACTCTACTAGAATTGGCACTGCATTCAAAGTCGTCCTGGGATCTGCAGGGTGGGACAGCTCTTAGAGAGTATGTGTTGCTAGGTCAGGGGGTAGAGAGGTGAAGGGAAGCAGAGGGAAACTGCTGCTGTTTAAAAACCATATTTCGCTGCGCTGGCTTACAGAGCCAGGCCATGAGGGAAGATCTTTCCTCCACTCCCACATCGCTATTGTAATGCTACGTCCAATGGGTTCTCTATTCCCTTGAAACTTAATGGCAAAATTTTTATTTTCTCTTCACATACTTGTTGTTGTAGAATCTTATCGAGTTAATATAACGAAATTAATATTCTCTTTTGCTTTATTATTACGTATACGAGTATATCCAGCCTCCAGCAGAACCTAATAGGATTTGCCTTAACTCAAAATGATTGCACGAATAGAATCCTTTTGAGCACGTAAAATACGAAAGAGACTTCTTTTCCAGTTTTAGAAAACTGTTGACCATTAGTATATCTGAGTGTTGCTTTGGTGTGACATCTTAGTACCGTAACTTAACCAGTGCAAATGTACAAGCATGAGTGTGTGAATTACAGAATACTAATTTTATTTTTCTCATCTTTCCCTTGCGGAGAAAATTGATGTAATGAAGTGAAATTAAAGGGTCGTCAGTTACCCGACTTAAATCTTACTCAAGCTTCATCCAGCCGAAATAGTGCATATATGTAAGGAAGTACAACAATGAAATTTACACATTTGTGGTTACGTGGATGTGAACAAAAAAAATTCTGTATTTTGTTTTCCTTGCCTCCTCTTCGGTGATGATACTGCATGGACTAGGAGTGGTGTGACAGATTTAGGACATTTGCCCCTAAAAATTAAAAAGCACGAATCTTCGCAGTCTCACTTGAAAAATGTTGTTTCATTGGCTATGCTAGGCAAAACTAATATTGCTGCGCAATTAAATGAAGCGAACAGAACAAACATCCTCAAACATAATCAAGAAGTGAGAAAAAATTGTGAAATTATTTTAAAAATATTAATTGTATCAAATTTTGTGGCCAATATGAACTTCCCCTTAGAGGACATGATAAAAAACGATTCGAAGAACCCTGGTGTATTTAGTGGGTTGCTACAGTTCGTGAATAATCTAAACGAGCCTCTCAAAAATCATTTGGGACATGCCACTGTTTAAAAGGTAATTCTAAAACAATTTAGGATGAACTGGTAGATTGCATGTTGAGTGTCTGCCGATCTGAAATTCAGACTGAAATCGATGGTATTAGTTTTTTTTTTTTTCAGCGATTATGGCAAATGATGCCACAGACATTTCCCAACTAATTCGATATGTCCATATGTAGTGCAATTATTTTTGTCCTATACTTATTAGTAATTATATCAAGAAATGAAATTTGTATGTACCAAAATCTACTGCAGCTCCCCCAATCTACAAGTTCACGAGCCGCCACTCGTTATATACAAAGCCAGTTAAATGTGGAACTGTTTATTTTAGGAACTACGTTTAGCAAAAGCTGCTAGATCTTTCTTCAGATTTCCAAAAGATAGACATATGGAGTAGTCATGTAAACACCAGTAGAATGTTACTTTTCTATTACAAAATTATTATTATTATTATTATTATTATTATTATTATTGTTGTTGTTGTTGTTGTTATTATTATTATTATTGGTTCTACTACTACGGTTATTTGCTTTTGTCTTTTAGGTGTGCCATGCCCATATAGGTAAATAAACGCAAAGGACAAGACCTGAAGTCCTAGAAGTTAATGAGGTTTAATAGGGCGCGTCAGCTATTATAGCTAAAATTCTTTACAAAACAAAACGCAAGCAATATCATACGCAAAATGCGAACACTAATTAAAAGCATTGTCAACAGTTCTAGACGAAACGTTTAGATTAGAAGGACAGAATATTTGTACAAAAAACACAGAATACCGTATATTTAGATCTCTTTAGATTATCGACTTCAATAACTAATAATTTGAAACATCAGGGGAAAGTAAAAATAAAGTGTAATAAATTGGAAAAGTATACCGAAGTTTCAAATCAGTCGTAGGACTGTTAATTTTTAATATTTTGTTTTTAATAACAGACGGAAGGTAACGAATTATTCCTTCTCTAAATTTAACAGCTCCTTCTTCCGAAAATATGGATCAAAATCAAAACACAATGAAAGAACCGCGAAGGCCCCAGAGAAACGTATTAATATCTTGCATCGAGGAGGCTGTGGGTTCTCTGACAGAAACGACGGACGATATTTCTCTACCATGTAATTAGATAGTATATTAGCAATTATATAATATTTTGTATGTTACTGAATCAGTTACCAAACTGTAAATCTACTTTACTTTCTTCATAAAAACACAATTTCTTTATAGTTTTTCCGTGTACGAAAACTGAAAGTCTTGACTTTTTTTTTAACCCAACAGTGTGCGTTGGGATGCGTAACATAAAAATGTGAAGTGTTGATTTTGTGAAGAAAGTGGACTCATGTTTTTTTTTTTTTTTTTTTAAATAATAAGTGATTCAGGTAGTTATTCGGACAAAATAATTTGCCCAGCTCTATACTTTAAAGGCATTATTAATATTTCATTAAATAAAATTCATTTTTTACGATGCAAGAATTCCTAAAAGATGAAGAATTTCTCAAGTGTAAATGACAGCTCGGACACAGCAAATTCAAATTATTTAAATAAAATTGTTTAAGATGGTGAATTCATTCGCCCCAAGTGCGCTTAAAAAGAAGGAAATGTGGAGACAGTATTCGACTTACGACAAACGTTTTGCCGCAACATTCCATTATTGCTCACCTCAAGGCTAAATATTTTTAAGAAAAAAATTATGTTTACCAATAGTAGTTAGATCTCTCCAAAATTGACTTCATGAATTTGGTATAGGCCTCGGTATAAATCCCACCATTTCACAATTCATTATTAAAAATAAAATCGGATATTATATCATTGAATGAAAAGGTTCTAACTATTATTGTTGTAGATGAAATGTCTTTGAAGGAAAATATAACTTATAAAGCTAAAGCAAACACTTCGAGGGATTCATTGAATTAGATGTAAATAGACCTAATCAACAAACTACAACTAACGTAAAAATTTCAGAAGTACCACTTGCAATGGTTTTCATTATTCGAGGAATGTGCAAAAATTTAAAGCAAACCATAGGTTATTTTCTATCAAAAGGTACCATGCCTGCAGAGATTTTAAAATCACATCTGCTTGATGTAATAGATAACATACAAGATACATGCTTTATCCCTAAAGGAGCGATTGTGCCAGTATCTTCACTAACAAATATTTCAATGCACTAATAAATTGTTACATCAGAAATAAAATGGTTAGCCATTAGCTAAGAAACGAAATAGGCGAAGTATGAAAGCTTCTAAAGACATGCACAACTAAATCATAATTACATCTGAAAATTCGAGAATTGTGTCATTTCATTTCTATTCCAGTAACTTTGTAACTTCTTATTAATTAAAAATGTTGTGAACATTGTGACTCTAAAAAATGCTATTGCTTAGCATATTCTTATTGACATCAAATGCACACCTCTCCGTTTTTCTTCACGTAACCCAGCACGCGGCAAGGAGTGTATCAACAATCCAAGCCGCTAGATAGCAGCACAGTCACTTTTCGCCGCAGCTTGCAATGCTAAACAGGCAAGCTTTCCAGAATTATTGTTAGAGAGTATTTGATAAAAGTTCCTTTGATAAAAGACCTTTTATAAAATGTAAGTGCAGCTTGTTATCTTTGATAAAAATGTTCTACACCTTGAAACAAATAAGGCGGAGCGCAAATATAACTGGACTATTGCTACGACAAAAATTCTGATATCGGAGTATGAAGGAAATGAAATGCTGTAAATAAATAATCTTTATAATATAATATTAATATTACATGGACGAATCCAGAAATGCATATAGAGTGTTAGTTGGGAGGTCGGAGGGGAAAAGACCTTTGGGGGGCCGAGACGTGGATGGGAGGATAATATTAAAATGCATTTGAGTGAGGTGGGATATGATGATAGAGACTGGATTAATCTTGCATAAGATAGGGACCGATAGCGGCTTATGTGAGGGAGGCACTGAACCTCCGGGTTCCTTAAAAGCCATTTGTAAGTAAGTAATATTTTATAATAATTTGTATAACTTTCCAAGTCCTATCATTGTAGCTCTTTCAATAAGTTCTGATGTATACCTCTCTTATCACGTCTTGCAATCCATGGTTAACTCCTGACCACATATTTGTATTGTGATCAGGTGATTAACCCAAAGGCGTTTCTTTTCCAGTAACATGCATACTGTAATAATTGAACTAATTGTAGCTAAACAAGCATAATACTGTTCTTTATTCATGGTGTTATAAACTTAACACGCAAATATTAGTATGAACAAATCATAAACTTAAGGCGTAAATATCAGTATCAACAAATCCACGGAACACGTGTTCATTGTTGTGGAACAAGTGTTAGAGAGATGTGTTCCTTATTTTAGTTTACGTTTGATAAAATCTTTTATAAAAGGTTTTTTAAACGATTTTATGTAGTGTAATATACCCAAAATTCTATCTTTTATCAAAGATCATTCATAAAATATTTTATCATAATATTCTTTGTCAAAGAACTTTGATAGTGTAATAATAGCCTCACAGAGACTATTTTCTTTGCGATGCATCATTATTTGGACTCATCTTGAAAAACAGAAATCAAAAACGAAAACGTTTGAAACAGTAGCTGATCGTTGATCGAACCGCAAACACAAGCACAAACCCGCGTCAACTCAATTCATAAGTAAAGGGCTGATTAAAAATAAACCGGGTTCGGAAACGACAAGGAGAACGAGAACGGAAATATTGCTAAAATAAATGTATTGAAATGTGAGCATTCATAATTAACTACTGTAAATGCTCACAAATGCATTTATTTTAACTTTATTTCCGTTCACATTCCCCTTGTCGTTTCCGTTCCAGGTTTATTGTGAACCAGCCTTAACTGACAGAAACGGAAACTTGGGCTCGATGCTTTTATACAAGTCCACTGCACTAAACCGCTCCACAAGCAGTCCGCCCCGACCCGTGCGGTGATGCAGGGTGACGTCACGGGCTAGTTCTGTGCGACACTGTGTAGCCCAGTGCGGTGCAGTGCTGAGGGATGGAGTTATAGGAGAATGCAGAAAGTTATACAACACAGAACTGCACGCATTGTATTCTTCACCTGACATAATTAGGAACATTAAATCTAGACGTTTGAGATGGGCAGGGTATGTAGCACGTATGGGCGAATCCAGGAAAGGATATAGAGTGTTAGTTGGGAGGCCGGAGGGAAAAAGACCTTTGGGGAGGCCGAGACGTAGATGGGAAGACAATATTGAAATGGATTTGAAGGAGGTAGGATATGATGGTAGAGACTGGATTAATCTTGCTCAGGATAGGGACCAATGGCGGGCTTATGTGAGAGCGGCAATGAACCTCCGGGTTCCTTAAAAGCCAGTAAGTAAGTAAAGTGTTATTTTGTTATCTGAAAGGCAATAACATCAATCCAAATATGTTTCCGTTCTTAAATACACATAATAAAAAAAAACTTAGAGTTAAACATATAATTTGCTTGACTTCATCCTTGGAAAACCGCAAATCTATAATTCTTAAATGGATGGTATACTAATTTAAATGAACTGTTGTTAATTTGATATAAGCTTACAACGCATGACATGACTATTGCACCAACTATTATAACATTTATCCGTTTATATAAAAACAATTCAATTACACGTTTTGATAGGATAAATAATGAGCTCATGTTGGTGAGAAAAACGACAAAGAGTTTCAGCTTTCATAACTCTTCCGCAGCATTGTTAGCAATAAACACTCTCAGAATATTTATAAAAAGCTGATCAGAATTAATAGCTTTAAATGCAGGATAAAATGAAAGAGCGATCTACAATACAGCTGCTTTATACTCCATCTAAAACCGTGATCAATGACGAACTGAAGAGCGATGGACACCATTTCACTGAATAGATTCATTGAAGCTGTTCTTATTTCAATGAGTCCATAACATTCATTTTGTACAGTTACTGCGAGGATTGATCCTACTGAACGCATGCGCATTTACATTACAGCCGCCAAGTACTCAGGGCGTGTTTAATCCAAATCCGATCTGCAGAAGATAATGAAATCAACTTTGAACGAAACGTAAGTAAGGGAACGTACTCCAGTCTTAGACACGATCTCGTGTAGAGCGAATTTCTCGAAGTCAACTTGGGACAGCGCATGGTTCACACGACTAGGGAAAGGATGTTAATTTTACACCTAATTCATCCCTTGAATATATTTTTGTTATATATTAGTTATAACTAGAGGGCGGAAAAAAGTGTGTTACCAAGCGATACAGGTTAGTTTGAAGTATATATGACGTCACAGGTACTTGCACAATAACATAAATGCACTATGAGAGGGCGGCAATACAAGTAGGAACCAACAAATGACGTTCAGTGTCAACTTCTAATCGTATGGTGCCCTTGTGCAGATGGTAGTGTTGTGTAAAAGTGACTGAAAATGCAAGGAGAAAATATTTTCTGTACCATATGCAAATGTGAAATTAAAATACGTAGGAAATATTACATAGAGTGGCATTGTAACAGCAAGAAACATACCTCTAACATCTTGTGACACGGAAAGAAGCCTTTCGATGTTCAGAAACTGTTTGAGTAAGAGACATTAAACTTTCTTTTCGATAATTTACGGATGTATATTGCAGTTCAGTATAATGCATCCTTTAATCATCCAGGCGGTGGCAGTTAACATTTGAGGCAAGGTTTTAAATTGTCGTAACTATATTACAACTTCGTTCCAGTATTTATGGATCGATTGAATGGAGTAATGAGGTTTTCATTACCAGACCGTACTCTCTTGCCTCTGTTACGTGAGTGAATGATACAATATAGTCCGTTGACACTGAATTTAAGGCATAAGTCACATTTTTCCGCCCTTTAGTTATAACACTTGTTTTATAAGCAGACTGAAAAAGCAAGAAACAAACAAAACAAAGAAAAACAGAGCATAGTCGTGCATAAGAAACTTAAGCTCTCTCGGAATCAACCGAAGTCTTCTGAAGAGAACTTAGCTTAGCGTATGACACCCGGTCATTTTTGTGTCTAAGATTGTACATACATAACAGAGATGGCACACGATTTCTATAACAAAGATATACAGTACATGTAAATAATAAAATAAAAAAGTAAATGAAGTAAATAATTTGCTGATGTAAGTAACACGCAATGTGTAGGCATATTTTAAAATAATTCTCATAAAAATGTAAATCTTGAGTTCTTCACACTTCGCAAAAGATACAATAGACGTTTAAAGTAACGGCGAAATTTACAATGAAGTGTTTCTAATCGGTTATGAAAAAATATATCAAAACATTTTCCAGGCTTCTCAAATATTGTCTGATAATAAAGTCACATTTTCAAACTAAAAGTAATGATAGTTTTGATATGATATAAATTCAATTGCAACGAATTTGACTAAATATTTGGGGAGGTCAAGATAATCCAGATCATCACTACAAATTCAACTTTCTCACTGTAGAAACTACGTATATATGAGGAGTATTGAAATGTTCCCGAAATACTTTTGTGTACTTTGCAGAAAAGATACAGTTTTCAGCGCCTCTTATAACAGAGAAACTTATTTCTCACATTTAATCTGAATGATCTTTCTTCCAAAATTAAGTACAAATGTTGAAGTACTATAGTTTATAGTTGGATGTAGTACCTATGCTTTTCACGTAACTTAGTTGGGACGCCCCATTTTCTTGATGGCTACAATATTTCGTCTGAGCACATAAGTAAGATAATATTTAACTTACCATAGCTAACAGGAATTGAGTCTTAACATTACAACTAGGCAACGTTGCTTAAGCGCAAATGACTCGTATAGTTCTCGGCGGTTAAAAGCCGCGACCTCCATCCACTAAGTTGCATGAAAAGGGGTTAGTATTCCAAATGTAATAGTACATCTACGACGTAATTTGGAAAAACAACTTAGATAAAAGCGTCACCTGTAAAGAATTAATATGTCAGAATTGTAACGTTGAGGGGCCTTCGTACGATTTGTTGAATAGAGTGATTAGATAATGAAAATGAGGAAGAATTAGAAATGGATATGGATATTGATTATTGGGATGTACAGATAGCAGTAAATCAAATGAAAAATGGAAAGGCAGCAGAAGATGGGATTAGACCAGAGATGATAAAAGCAGGAGGTACATTCTTAACTGAACAACTGAAGGAATTGTTCAACACAGTATGGAGGGAAGAAAGGATATCGGTGGATTGGAATCGAAATATAATAGTACGAATATACAAGAAGGAAGAGTCAACAAAATGTGACAACTATAGGGCTATATGCCTGGTAAACACGATAATGAAGATATATATACAAGAATCTTGGAAAGTAGATAGAGGAAATATACGAAAAAGGATCTAGAAGACGAACAAGCCGGATTCAGACCAGGAAGACAAGCGCAAGACCAGATTTTTGCCTTAAGAAATATTACGGATAAATGGATAAGTAAAGGAAAAACAGCGTTCCTAGCATTCCTGGATCTACAGGCAGCTTTTGATTCGGTACCAAGGGAAGAGATATGGAACGTTTTATACAAAAAGAAAGTACCAGATAAACTAATAAGAGTAATAAAGGCCACTTTTAAGAAAACTGAAGGCATTATGAGATTAAAGGGTATAACTTCTAGACCTTTTCCGATGGAAAAAGGAGTAAAGCAAGGAGACTGCTTAAGCCCTCTGCTATTTATAACAGTTATGGATGAGGTGATGAAGACCTGCAAAGCAAGAACAGCAAAATCAGTAGTAGGAATGTGGAATTTAAGACCAATATACTGTCAGGCCGTAATATAAGCAGATGATCTAGTACTAAGAGCCGATACTGAACACAAACTTCAACAAGCTGTTATAGAATGGGTAGAAATATTGAAGGAAAGAGGAATGAGACTAAATTATAATAAGACTAAAGTCATGATGATAGCAAGGACAGAAGATCAGATAAGGGAGATTAAGATTGAAAGCGAGGGAAAACAGCTACACCAGGTGGAAAGTTATGCATATTTGGGAACAGTAATACATCAAACTGGAAAAATACAAGAAGAACTACGCAAGAGAATTCAGAAAACTACAAAAGCTTATTATTCATTAAGTAGATGTGTATTAGGAAAAGAAATAGAAAAGAAAACTAAAACAAGAATGCACAAAACAGTAATAGAACCAATCCTTACGTATGGCAGTGAAAGTTGGACGATGGCTAACAGTGATACAAGTATGATAAATGCAATGCAAATGAAAAGTTTGAGAAGAAATGTAAAGAAAACACGAAGAGATAGAGTAATGAATGAAAGGATAAGAAAAGATTTAAGAATACAATCAATCCAAAAGACAATAGAAGATAAACAGCTGTTCATAGTTTGGACACGTTAAGAGGATGGATGTAGATAGGAAAGAACGCCAGTTCATGGAAGTAAGACCCATAGAAAGAAATCCAGTAGGAAGACCAAGGACAACATGGGAAGAAGAAATAAAACGAATAGAATCTAAGTGTTTACGAGTCACTGACAGTGTTAGAAGAAGAGTACAGGTGTGTGCTGCTCAGAACGGCAGAGAGTTTGAACATTTTTTATAAAAATTAATGGAATTGTCCAGACTTTCAGTAAGAGTCAACATTAATTGTCTTGTTAACATTTCTCAATATTGATGGCATTATCTTTTTGTACGTTTTCTCACTGAAAGAGTAGGAATTGGTAAAAACGTTTCCTATGAAAGTTGTTTGTTTTGAAGAGTTCTATCGAATGGTACCTTATTTGACCCGGACTCCAATTTGAAATTTTAAAGTGATACGCCATTGACCCTACTTCCTGTTAGAGCTGATAAATGAAATTAAGCTCAAGTGAAAGTTCACATGTGGTTTAGTAATAAATATTTTTGTCTCGAACATTTTAATGCACTAGATTCCGAAATAAATTACTTACGAATCACCCATTGTCTTTCCGTACGTTTTCTCAGTGAAAGAATAGGTATTAATAAAAACGTTTCCTACGAAAGTTGTTTGTTTTGTAGAGCTCTATCAAATGATACCCTATTTGACCCATACTCCGATTTGAAATTTTAAAGCGATACGCCACTGACCCTACTTCCTGTTAGAGCTGATTGATGAAATTAAGCTCAAGTGAAAGTTCGCATGTGGTTTAGTAATAAATATTTTTTTCTCGAAAATTTTAATGCATTAGTTTCCGAAATAAATGACTGTTACAGATGATCTGAATCACCCTGTATGTGCTGTATCACAATTTAAGTTATTTGAAGGGTTCAGAACCATAGTGGGCCAAGCGCCATTTACTGAAGACGTAAAAAACAAGGGTTAAAATTAAGTTATTACCATAATTCAATGCAAACATATAGCAAGTAATATAAAGTATACATATTAAAACTAAATGATATGTCAGTCTTCATTAAACTATGGTTACATGTAATAATAATTAAGAAACCTTTTAAAGGAACTGTCATTGCACCAAATGAGTGGTCTCTGGATCAAAATGATCGCATTTTAATTTTTTAAATACAATTTAAATTAAGTAACATACTAAACGATTTATCCTTGTATCAAACACGAATATTCCCTGGAACAAACGTCCTATTTTCATTATGTAATTACTTTATATTTATTTCTTACGGGTGCAGCGGAGCGCACGGGTACGGCTAGTAGAAAATAAAATAAATTAAGCACTAAAGTTAACTTTTTCAATAACTTATAATTACTGCTCTGTTAATGTGCTACGTTTGTAAATTCACAAATTTAGAATTGAGAGATTCACAAGTTTTATACCTACAATTACATACATTGCATATAAAGACATATGGCGTGTTGTTGTGTGATAAGTGTTTCGCCAAGATGTTAACACCCTTCTGCTGCTTTCCCTGCTCAGCTGACTTCTATGGTGAATTACAAAGCATTACCTTTCTTCCCATTATCTTTTCTTTTCCAAACCAAGATCATTAATAGTATATTATGCCAGGAGCCTATAATGGTAATAAGTAAGACGCGAGTATGTTTATGAAACGGGCGCAAGCGATCATAATTAAATATCTAAGTTTTGAGTTTTTACAAATATCTTACCTTGTTACTTTACTGATAAAGAAATGTTGAACATGCGTGTATTTTCAGCGTGTTGTCGACTATTGCAACAGATGGCACGAGTGTGTCTTTTCAGAGTGTTCCCGAGTAGTGCAACAGATGGCAGGCGTGTAAGCCGTACTTATTGATTTTTTGCAGGGCTCTGTCTGGAGATTTTAACTCAAAGCAACACACATTAAAACACAGGAAATGAATTCAATTTATTAGAATATTACAATTAATGTGAACAGAATTTATTTTATTTTAAATACCTGTTATTGATTGTGCAGTTTGTGAAATTTATCTGGGGAATGGATCCCAGTGGAATGTTTGAAGTTGGATTAGTATTTATTTGAGTGATTCGATCATTGTCACTTAAGATATTAATCAATATCGCATATGTTTAGTTGGAAATCGATAGTTGCAATAACATAATGAATAGCAGTACTTTAATGTAAGGCACTAACAAGGAGAGGTTGTCAGATCAGGATGTCACAGTTTTGTATGGGGATTTTGTTTGGTGAAAATACAGCAAAAATAAAAACACACGTATCTCAGCTTTCTCTCCCATTGGCTTTAGTTCTCCTGAATATATATATAAGGGCAAATGTTCCAATATTCCTATGTATTGAAAATGCAATTTAACATCATTGAAAACTTGGATTTTTTTTTAGTTGATACAGAATAAAAAATCGAGGGATACATATCTTGGCATTTTCTTCAATATGATCCAGATAAGCTGAAAATAATTTTTAGAAACTCCGTAACAGGGTTTTACGTAGTCCCTTCTTGCGCGCATAGACTCTCATTGTAAGCTATACTCCCACGTAGCTACTGTCACACTGCAGACCAATTCGTGAGGTTATGCTATCTGTTCCGAGGCATAGCTGCCACAATACCAGAAGCAGATCTAATGCTTTACATTGTTCTTTCCAGGATTCTAATCAGAGAATTTTAAGAAACAGTTTATATAACAGAGAAGCATGCTATACTAGTTAATAAATGAAGGACTCATCTACTCCTGGTCCTCTGTAATGGTGCACTCACTGCAGAACTGTGGATAATAAGTGTCCAAAAAGCAAGGAACATGAAGCTTATCAGTCATCATTCCACATTCACACTTGCTTTACTTAACGTCATTCTGGAAGCACGCGTCTTTGACGTTCATGAAAACATTTTTTCTTTTCAGCTACTAACTTGCGTTCCATGCATACAGTAGCATGTCTTTAAAAATTGAAGCCGACAGCTGATTATGTACAAGGGAATGAATTTTTATTTCATCCTCCTGGGAAGAGATATTTCGACTCTTTTCTGATAGATACGTGCATGTTTGGAGACGTGATAGAACTGTTTAATCTTCCTGTAAAAATACACGTCACACTGCTGGTATAATGATGTACATTTAGGAGGAATCAATTTTAAAGTACATGTTGGCAGGTTGTCTTCCTTAACAAACTTTTCGTCGTATATATCACTGTTTATCCATCCCTTTAATCTAACATAAGAAAGAACTTTTTTTTTTTTTCACATATGGCTGCAGGACTGTACCGGTAGCCTATCTAAAAATTTCTCAAAAAGCGCAGAAGTCAGTTTCCCTGAAATTGAACATGTTTACAACCACATTTTTAGTTCATTCTGTAATTCGTTAACCCTTAAAGCTGGTTCACAATAAAGCGGGAGCGAAAACGACAATGAGAACGAGAATGAAAATATTGTTAAAATAAATGTATTTAAATGTGAAAAATCATAATTAACTTTCACGTTCCCGTTCCCGGGTTCCGACAAACTTCTCGTTAATTGTGAATGCTCACATTTAAATATATTTATTTTAACAATATTTCCGTTCTCGTTCTCGTCGTTTCCATTCCCGGTTTATTTTGAACCAGCCTTTACATTAAATTTACTCTAGGCCCAAATTTACCTCCAAGATCCTGCGTACACAAAAACACTTTAAGTAATGTTTTCCCGAAGATATTATTGCGTAATGTGCAGTGTACGAATGTGTCGTTTCTTAAGCAACGACCCAGCTGTAACTTGCTGTGAAGTTGAACGAAGAATCCGAAAGATATTATAGGTATTACCACAGTCTAATATATACAGTCACGAAGCTCAATACTTACTAAATATGCAAACATAGATAGTTGCTCACCACCAGGATCGCTACTATAGCCTCATCACAGACCCTTTCCCAAGCAGACGATAACATGTAATGTACTTTCGATATTTTACACAACTCTTCGCAACAAAGCGAAATACGGCACAGTCAATGCCTTTTCGATCTAGACCAGGCAGTAATGTTTGTTCGGGTTTTCTATTTCAGTGTATGGAGCTCAGTGAAATATTATAACTTATTATAACTTTATTGCGTATCATTGCTAAGCTTTATTTAGTGTAATGTGTCCATAAGTTCCGCTTATACTTCTTGTTGCATAATATATTGCAGAAATAATTACGAAACTGTGTTATTTTAATGTGAAGAGAATTTTACGTGTTAACATAATCTGTCCGCATCAATATTTTAAGTTTAGAATGGGAGCTATTTTGAGGTTGAATAAAAACGAATTTATATTGTGATTCTAATTTAGCACATCTACCTTCCTTAACTGTAGACAGAAAATTTACCATACCACTCCTATGAAATTAGTGTACGTACGATAGTGTTACTTCGTCTCTTAGTAGATAACTACAATAATTCAGTGCTCAATTGTAGTATTAAAATACAGACAAATAAATGTGACGGGTGTCATACGTGACATTATGTTTAATTATAATGTATAATTACGAATCTATACTAATAATAAATCTGTAGCCGAAATTTTTCTGGTAATTTTCAATTTCCAAAAATAATTGGTCCTAACATATATAATTAACCACCCTGAAACCGAAAATCGCTTTTTTGAAATTTCTGTTTGTATGTCTGTCTGTCTGTCTGTCTATCTGTATGTTTGTTACCTTTTCACGCGATAATGGCTGAACGGATTTCGATGAAAATTGGAACATAAATTAAGTTCGTTGTAACTTAGATTTTAGGCCATATGACAATCAAAATACTTTATTTAAAAGGGGGGTTATATGTTTATGTTATGTTTTTTTTTATTTAACGACGCTCGCAACTGCAGAGGTTATATCAGCGTCGCCGAATGTGCCGGAATTTTGTCCCGCAGGAGTTCTTTTACATGCCAGTAAATCTACTGACATGAGCCTGTCGCATTTAAGCACACTTAAATGCCATCGACCTGGCCCGGGATCAAACCCGCAACCTTGGGCATAGAAGGCCAGCGCTATACCAACTCGCCAACCAGGCCGACAGGGGGGTTATAAGGGGCCTGAATTAAATAAACCGAAATATCTCGCTTATTATTGATTTTTGTGAAAAATGTTACATAACAAAAGTTTCTT
The DNA here is from genome assembly GCF_040183065.1 of Periplaneta americana. NCBI lineage: Eukaryota > Metazoa > Arthropoda > Insecta > Blattodea > Blattidae > Periplaneta > Periplaneta americana. The sequence continues at coordinate 107,877,918 of NC_091117.1, forward strand.
TAAAAATGATTTCCGATAAGTTTTGTCCCAGGCAAAATTTTGATAGGACTGATATTTAAGTCCGTCTGTCTGTCTGGATGTTTGTACCTTTTCACGCGATAATGGCTGAACGGATTTCGATGAAAATTGGAATACAAATTAAGTTCTTTGTAACTTGTATTTTAGGCTACATTACATTCAAAATACTTTATTTAAAAGGGGGGTTATAAGGGGACCTGAATTAAATAAACCGAAATATCTCGCTTATTATTGATTTTTGTGAAAAATGGTACATAACAAAAGTTTCTTTAAAAATGATTGCCGGTAAGTTTTAATCCAGGCAAAATTTTGATAGGACTGATATTTAAGGATATACAAGAGTTTTAAAATAACAATACAATACATTTCCACCGCCGCCTCAGATTATAGTGTCGTTGTTCCCTAACTTCTATGTGCAAAATATTAAATTTTTTAGTAGGAAGAAAAACAAATTCATTCATTCTATGGCAGTAGTGCATAGGAGATCGTGAATTCTTACATTTTCGAAAAAATATAATTAAGTTATATAGTAGATTGTATTATTTGCTGCATCACCAGCTAAGTTATTTAATAGAGCAAAAATCTGAAAATCGATATGTGACATAGGAGTTCTTACAGGAACGACGACCATGGCTACAATGAAATCAAAACAAATGACTTCGTCTATTTAAGGTGGCCTTGACGTTTATCAATATTAATATACAGAGAATATTTTGTGTGTTTGTATGAAGTAACCTCAGAAGCTAATTAACCTTCACTATTCGAAATTTGTAGTTTCTCTAGAAGGGTGTAATGCTACAAATGAGGACTGTGGTAAGATGAAAAGAAATCTGTACGCACAGAAAACTTGATATTCTGCGAAATATTGTATATTGCAACTTTATTTGGTCCACATAAAATACTCTAATTTTATACACTCATTTTACCATAGAGATCACTGGAGCTGAGGTATTTTAAAAAGTGTCATGAAATTGCGTTCTTGCGCTCATAATTTACCCGTATTCGTTTCCTGTATTTCTTAAAATAATATTTATGTAGGGTACCTCATTTTTTTATTTGCATGAACAATGATATACAGCCGAGCGAGTTGGCTCAGGCGGTAGCATTTGAGACACGCATTCGGAGATCCCGGGTTCAAACCCCGTGGCCGACCAATCTGACTGAGGTTTTTCATGATTTCCCTTAGTCATAAAGGCAAATGCCGGATTGGAAAGATACATGCCATTATTCATCACCGCCTCAATTACCAATACCAAAAACATTAATCAAAGTCTATTATCGGTTACATGAACACAAGCCATCTACAACACACAATAGAAACAGGAACTCAACAAGAGTAAAAACGGCCTACTGATATAACCACACAATCTAAACATGCAACATGACCACAGATGTTAAAGCGTGAATAAAATAAACTTAACAAAAAAAAAAAAAAGATGCACAGTAAGGTTAACATAAAAATTATCTTCGTACACAATCAATTCTATTAATTTGGAGTGATTTATTAAAGGATGCATTCAAGACTAATTTAGAAAAATGTTAAAGGAATTATATTTGCACCAAATGAGTGGTCTCTGGAACAAAATTATAGCATTTTAATTATTTAAATACAATTTAAATTAAGTAGCATATTAAACGATTTATTCTTCTATCAAACACGATTGTTCCCTGGACCCAATGTCCTATTTTAATTATATAATTACTTTATATTTAATTCTAATAAGTGCAGCGGAGCGCTAGTATAGGAATATAAGTTAAACATAGTAAACATAACCTATAATATCCATATGACATAACATACATATGTAGTGGCAGGGCATTGGAGACCACTAAAATTAGACAGAAAGGGGCAACTGGTACAGTAAACATAACCTATAATTTCAACATATCTAAATATTCGTGCGGTGCAACTGAAAATCAATGAATCGTGCATAATAATAATAATAATAATAATAATAATAATAATAATAATAATAATAATAATAATAATGACTTATTTAACCTGGCAGAGTTAAGGCCATACGGCCTTCTCTAACACTCAACCAGGAGTAAAAACTGCGTTACAAAAACACTACAAATTTACAAAGTACACTACAATTTTGCACACAAACCTGAATAAGATAATAATAATAAAATGTAAACAACAAGTAAGAAGAAATCAGACATAATATATAACATACAGAAAGAAAGAAAAAAGCACAATAAAATGTGAACAGCAGGTCAAAATAAATGAGGCATACAAAGTATAAAAAATAAGACAATTATTGATAATAATAATAATAATAATAATAATAATAATAATAATGATAAAATATAAGAATAGTAATAATAATAATGATAATAATAATAAGAATAATAATCATAATAGTAATAATACTAATAGTAGTAATAAAATAGTTCAGTACAAAGCATACAATGAATACAATATTTTAAGTACACACAGTAAGGAAAACTTATCACATTGTAGATACACCATTATCGGAAAATATGAAAACAAAAATATAAAATAAGTTCAATATCACTAGAACATAAAAGAATGTGAATACGTGGAAACATGCAATACAACACTTGTCATAATAGTAAGTTAGTTTGGCAACTCGTCATAAGATAATTTTCTAACTTGGGTTTGAAAGATTTCAATGTTCGGCAGCCCTTGACTTCAGGCGGCAGAGAGTTCCAGTGACGAGAGGTAGCAACAGTGAAAGATGAGGAATACAGAGATGATGTGTGAAGTGGAATTTCTAGCGTGTTATCGCGTTGTGATCGAATATTAATATTATGATAGCGAGAGAGAGTATGAAAACGAGCGAATAAATAATAGGGTGATGACGTGTGCATAATTCGATATAAGAGAGAAAGTGAGTGCAGATTTCTCCTCTCATGTAACCTAAGCCATGATAACTACTTGAAAGAAGGTGAGATATGATCATAGTATCGAACATTACAAATGAAGCGGACGCACGCGTTATGAACACGCTGTAGTTTCTCAGCGAAATCAATCCTGAGATCACTGAACAAAAGTCGCAATAATCGAAGTGAGGTAGAATGAGTGTCTGTACCAGCGTCTGTTTTAATTCAGATGGATTAGTATACAATCTTTTTAGTGAATGGAGAATAGAGAATGCCTTCTTATATGTATATTTAATATTTGCGTATCCCAATTGAGATTAGATTCGAAATGCACTCCGAGATTTTTTTACGGTAGAGCTAAACGGGATCATTGTTTTATTCAGTTTCACAGGTGGAATATTCAGGTCGTTGACATCAGGAATTTATCTACGGTTCGCGAACAGAATTGCCTGTGATTTACATGCGTTTAGATTAAGCCCAAATTGTTGAGACCAGGAAGAGATGGAATCAAGATCTTCATTAAGACTATTAATGCTATCATTTAGTGCATCAGGACGGGCTGAAATATACAATTGAACGTCGTCTGCATATATTTGATATCTGCAGCGCTTAAATGATTTAGAAATTCCATTTATATAAATAGAGAAGAGCAAGAGGCTGAATACTGATCCCTGAGGAACTACTGTGTCTACAGTACGCCAGGATGAGAAACGATTATTACATATGACACGCTGGTGGCGGCCAGTAAGGTAGAAGTACTTCCAGGTGATAGCACTATCAGAAAGATGTAGCGTTTGTAGTTTAGTCAATAGTAGATCGAAATCAACAGAATCAAAGGTTTTGCTATAGTCCAATAAAACTAGTACAGTAGCCTGTCGTTTATCCATGGCTGCGCGTATGTCCTCAGTAACATTCAACAAAGCAGTAGAAGTGCTATGGCCATTTCTGAATCCTGATTGTAAAGGGTCTAAAAGATTAAATTCTATTAGGTAGTCTGACAACTGCTTATGAATGATGCATTCCAGGGCTTTAGATAAAACAGGAAGAATGGAGATTGGCCTATAGTCTTTTGCAGAAGTAGGTGAATTCACTTTAGGAAGTGGGCGTACCAAAGCTGTTTTCCACAGTTGCGGATAAACAGACGTGATAATTGAAGAATTGAAAATATGGGTTATTAAAGGAAGCACGACCTCGACTAACTTATTGATAAAGACTATGCTTATGTTATCAGTGCCTTGTGCTTTAGATTTAATGCTTTTAAGAGCCCTTATTACTTCAGAATCAGTAATGTGAGAGAAGAAAAATTTATCGCGAGAAGGAGGAGGATTAGCTAGGAGAGTATTAATTGTATTTAGTTTTGATTGTTTTTCAGGTCGTATAGTGGTAGGTGAGGTAAAGTATTCATTGAGTTTATCAAGTGGTATGTTTATAACTTCAGCTTCTGATACTTTCTTCCCTACTCCCATATCACGTAAGTTATTCCAAAGACACCGCGGGGGAATGGACGGGTCGACGAGACTCAGGGCGTGACGGCGTTTAGCATTCCTAATGCTTTGTATGGTTTTGTTTCTAAGTTTTTTGTAGTTGTTAAAGTTTTCGGCAGATTTGTTGTGTCTGTACTTCCGGAAAGCAGCGTCACGTGACGTCATAAGATTACGAATACTGCCATTCAGCCATGGGGCGGGTCGGTGGGTGACACGTCTCTTCTTTAAAGGTGCATGTTCGTCGAATAATTGTATTACCATGTCATTAAAGGTGGCAACTTTTTCGTCACCCGTGATTAAATTAAAAATAGTGTGTCATGGCATTTGTAAGGCGTCAGAAGTTAGTTGGTCGTTGTCAATGCCTTTTAGATCTCTGTAAGTAATTACCTTAGCTGCGTTTTTTGGGCACTGAAGAGATTACTCGGCAAAAAGAAGATCATGACCAGATATTCCCGGAACTGGTAACTGTCCTGAAGTTAGAATTCTATCAGAATTATTCGTAATGATTAGGTCAATTAAAGTATCGGATATAGGTGTGTGGTGAGTAGGATTGAGTGGAAGAATTGTTAGATTGAAAGTTTCGAACACATTACGGAGTTGATTAGTCCCATTTGATCTGACAGCCGGAAGATTAATAATGAAATCCCCCCTAAGACATGTTCATATTGCGGTAAAAGATCGGCTAACGGGCTTTCTAAATCGGATAAATGTCCAGCTTTGGGAGGCTTATAAATAACTCCTAAGAGACATTTATGAAGACTTGCTTGTATTTCTACGAACAAATATTCGGGTCGTAATGCATCGCCTTGTGATTTTAGAATAATTTTAGGGTGCAGATCATTCCTAATATATGCGCAGACTCCACCCACTCGTTACGAGTGAGGAAGACAACGAGGGTTTTAGCCACGTCTCGCTAACAAGAATACATTGGACATCTATATTAGTGAAAATAGAAGAGAATTGCTGGAAGTGTGGAATAATGCTCTGAGAATTCAAGTGTGCTATTTTTAAAGATTTGGGGTCAGGTGAGAAAGACTGCTTTAACAGCTGAGAGGTAGATAACAGAGGGGTTGGGGAGGATGACAGACAAGTGGATAGAGTTGTAGAAACAGGTAGCTGAGAGTGAGAAGGGTCGGGGAGGCTAGACTCGCCTGAGGGAATGTCACAGAAAGGGGGACGATATAAGTAATAGTGCCAACCTAACTAAAAATAGACTAAATTTACTGAGGTAATGTAATGCAACTAAATATAGTATTACTACAATAATTAAATAATTAATATTAAATTATTAAACTATTGCTTTCTTAATATAACAAACAAGTTATGAGGAGTTGCCTTGACTTACTAATTATGTAACTCAGCCATACGGGTGATCCTTCTTTTCGTGTCGCCGCTTTTTACAATGATGACGCCGTCTTGAGTCCACACGTTGGTTTGTCCAAATTTGGTAATCGCTTAGCGTAAGATGTTGTGGCGAGTTTTCGTCAAGTCTTCACGAATTGTCCAACCAGAATTTGTTAATTTTCTTTTGTTTCGGAAGACCTCGCTTCTCTTCCTGAATGTACAAGAATTTCGCAATATTTAATCGAAATAAAGGCAGGTATTACACATACGAACAACGTAATTTTCACACCAAGAATAATATTACACCTTAACTCGCAAGGAATTATGTCTGAAGTGTCCCCTAATCATTGTTTTAAATTTTATTAATGCAATTACACTACATTTTAGAGAAATATATGTTACTCTTTATGCATTCCAATTAATTTATTTGGTTGAAACGCCGCCCTTCGTGATCGGATTAAGCGAGTCACATGGTCTGCCTTACGGCCTGTATTAGATCACGATGGCAGTGACACAGTCTATTGTTCCTAGTACTCACAGCGCTCCAAGCGGCTAGCAACTATCGCGAGAACTGCAACTCGTTGGCAAAAAATCATCCCAAGTTTCGTGACTGTATATAGTAGACTGTGGTATTACGAAAGGCCGTCGCTAAAGCCCACTCCTGCAATCTCTTGTTTGTCACTTGTTAATTCTTTCCCCTCGCCTCCACAAATCTGTCACACATCCACTTGTTTATCATCACCATTTTATCGTACCGCGTACCTCCCGGTTCGATGTCTCTCCGCCACAATGCAAGAAGCCCCTTGTGTTTTAACAGACGGGAACCATGATGCTGCAATGTATGCAAACTACAGTGAGCCAAATTTACCACTTTTATTTTTGTGTCCGGTGGTATCCGCTCGTATCTCTGGAGTTTCTCTGGACTTGGTTGAAAGTCCGACATATCACTCTCTTCTGCTGAGGTAGCACTAGGTGTTTCTGCAACATTTTCAGGAACAGCTTCATCAAAGATTAATTTTTCTGTATCTGTTTCTAGAGCTTTCATGAATAAATTTATAGATTCATCACCTATCTGTCGAGACTGCAAATTTACTTCCGCACTGGAGAGGTCTTCAATCAGTCCCAACTCTAGAAGCCGATCTGGTAGTTAAAATAAATAACATAACAAATTCTGTGTATCTAACAAATTAGTAATCTTTCAAATTATGTTTTATGTAGTTAATTTTATTATTATTTTAAGACTATATTTCTACTACTGAATAAAATTGATACTAAATTTTCATAGAACGAAAAACCATTATAATGATCATGGTAATTAATTTTAAAAAGTAGTAATACATAACGTCTTCACCTTGAAAATATCGCACCGTTCCCGCAAGAACAGCTTTATTGACAGTTTCCGCATTCATCGAAACGTCAGGCGATGTGTTTGTGTCGTTGTCACTTGACATTATTGAACAAGTAGAAGAAAATCAACAAACAATAATTATAACAAAAATACTGTAACGTGTTGTAAACTCGGTTACAGAGATCGAAGACGTCAGTCTGTGTTGCCATGTGACCGGTGATTGATTTTCATGCAACAACGACTCAAGAACACTTGATAGTATTTCATACTTTATTTTTTTACAAGTAAAATAGGGCGAATGGGAGAGAAAGCCGAGACATGGGTCGTTTTATTTTTGGTGTATTTTCACCAAACAAATCCCCATACAAAACTGTGAGATCGATCTGACAACCTCTCCTTGTAAGATACAATTACGTCACATGTAATGAGCGTATTATAGTATGGTCGAGCAAAAAATCAATTTAATAATACAATTACCAATGTTGTACATTTTATAAGATTTTGGTGGTCAGAAAGGCATAATATGTCAGTGAAAATTAGCATACATTAATGATGTTGGCTTGAGTAAACTACAAAATCCTACAAAACTTCATTAATCCAGTAACTGACAATTTCATTGAATTATTTGTCAACATATCACACCGTTTTATAGTGTAATAATACTCTTTAAGTCTTGATACTACGCCATACTTAATTATTAATACTTATGTTATTTAAACATATAAACTTAAAAAAATGGAAAGGTATTTACGAATAAATTAGTTGGAACCAGGACCTCGTATTATAGAAAAAGAATTTACCGGGTCGCGGTCTCTCAAAGATTGAGAACCACTTGGATTAAACAATATAAATTTCCGTTCGGGTTCTTGAACACTTCATTCGGTTTTTTCACACATACATTGCAAGTACTATTTCGTTGAGCAGCAGTGCGAATAATATAAAATACTGTTAAACGCTACAGTAATCGACACGCATACTAGATGCAAGAATATTTGATAAAACACATTAAAGTTTCTTGTGGCGGCTGTAAGCGTAATACCAATACTAATTCACAATCAATCATGCTCATTAATACTGATACCTATCTGAATGTCCACTATTCTCCGTTATACTACTGCTTTACTGCTGTTACTACTGCTACTGGTTGACAAGTAATTTAGTTTCTTGTATGGTTGAAATTTGATTTCATCATCTCACATTTACATACAACAAGCATACATTTTTTATTTATTTTTAAGTTGGTTTTTAACAACGCTGTATCAACTACTGGGTTATTTAGTGTCGATGAGATTGGTGATAGCGAGATGGTATTTGGCGAGATGAGACAAGAATTCGCCACAGATTACATAGCACTCGCCTTACGGTTGGGAGAAACCTCGGAAAACCCCAAGCAGTTAATTATGAGCCCAATCGAATCCATGTCTGAGCGCAATTCTGGAGGCACACATGCTGAAAGTAAGTAAATTAATTCTTTCGTACGGAACTTGTTGTCATTACTTAGTGATGAAAATTTTCCTGGTACTTTCCCCCTTCATAACCAATATTTGAGTAGGTCATTTCCAGAACTCAGCATATCCACTGAAATAAAAAATTGAATTAATTATGAATAATTTCAAGGGAAAAACTGTTTCGGGCTCGGGTATCAACCCCGGGACCTCTGGTTGTACGTACCAGCGCTCTACCGACTGAGCTACCCGGGAACTCCACCCGACACCGTCTCAATTTTTCCGCTTATATCCATACAACTCGGATTGGCTGACGAGACGCCAGAGAACTCGACTGCCCAAAAATTCTGTGTGACTTTTATTGTGGTTTTCTCTTAACGTACCTACAGTAACGTATATATTATGCAAGTTCAGTTTTCAGGTAAAGCTCTCTGTGAAGCAGACTTGAATAAAGGGAAATTTTCCTTCAAATTATTCAAGTACATGAAATACATAGAAATGCTGTACACGGACATACAAACAGACGAAATGCCAAAAACTTCTTCAGCATCGTAGACTCTAATTTATTTCGAATATCTTTCTTGCAACTTCACAGTAGTTTTCTTTTATAAATGACTAAGAAGAATGTCTATTTTTACTACTCAATATTTTGTAATATGACTAATCTACTTTATTTTACTTCAGAATAAAGATGAAATGGTTTGCACATCCCGATAGAAACAACTTTATGGCGAAATGGTGAAACAAAACCTTTAAAAGCAAATTGAATATTGAGAAATTATATGATCACATAACATTTTACGTTCAAATTAAAGATCAAATCACGTCTGCATTCCAAATACAAATGACAATTTCATAGCGAAGTTATGACACAGAACTATTAAGAAGAAATAAAGTAGTGAGTAACTGTATTATCATTTATCACATAGTTTCGCTTCAAAGTAAAGATGAAACTAAGTCCGCATTTCAAATAGAAATAACAATTTTATAGCGAAGTGATAAAACAGAACCGTTAAGAGAAAATAAATTAATGAATAATTGCATTATCACATAGTTTCGCTTCAAAATACACTAGACTCTTGTTAATCTGGCCATTCCTTGCACAGAGGGATGCCATGTTAGCGAGAGCACCGGATTACTGAGAGTGCGTAAAAAGTGTTTAATGCTTCAATAAATTTATTTAATGTTATAAGCTCCACTAGCCATTCCATACGTACTTCTAAATCGAAACTAGAACGTACCACACGTGGTAGACACGGCGTGTCTCACAACTCGTGATGTCGGAAGGGTAACCCGTCTCTTCTACGCAATGCAGTTACTAATTAATATCAATTGAAGTAGCAATTAATATAAGGTCAAACTAATATACCCTCATAATTTTATTTACATAGATGTTACAGGCTTTCCACCAAATTACCGAGTTGTATAAAGAAGTACAGTGTGTAAGAAATACAGAAGTATAACACATGGCACCGGTGCAAATTCTTCAAAGTCTATTACAATAAAGTAATAAGGAAGTGCATTAGAAAGAGTCGGATAAATTATAACTGCGAGGTCGGATTACTGAGGGCCGGATTAGCACGAGTTTAACGTAAAGATGAAACTAAGACCGCATCCCAAATATAGACAGAATGACAAATTTTATACCGAAGTGATGAAAAGGAGCAACTGAGAAGAAATAAAATAGTTTCCTTTCACAACAAGGATGAACTAAATTCGCAATTAAAACAGAAAATGACAATTTTATAGCGAAATGTTTAAACGAAGCTAATAAGAAGAAACGAAATAGTGGGTAACAGTACTAATTCATAGTTTCATATAGAGTCGCATGTCTTGCAAGAGAATGATGCCACTTTCTAAAGTTATAGTTGTTTGCGAAAAATGGTACGACAAATGTTATTTCTCAACAAGGAACAAGATGGAACGGACAATTATATCCTGGGATTCGCCTCATCGGCCTTGTAAAGAAAGCAAAAGGAATACATCAACTGTTACTCCAAAACTACTCGAAACCACGCCCCTAATCGCCGCCTTACGAACCGGTAACATTACAAGCATCATAAAAATATTAACCAAACACTATACCTATATTAACTTCTGCGGTAGGTGATTGGTCAGGCTTTTGGGGACTCCCAGTTTCCCCTATGATGTTCTCCTCCATTCAGGGCCGGTGAAGAGAGTCTCACACTGTATCCGAATCTGTATCTGAACATATACTTGTACCTGTACTTTCAAAGATGACCCTGGGGAAAACTATTTTACCTTTTGTCTCTCAAGTTATGGATCGGAGCAATGCATCCATTATTCAGTCATAGCCAGAATGCGTAACAATAATGCGTTCTTTTGTCGTATCTACCCAGTTGAAATGCACGGTTGATAATACCACAAGCACTATTCTGCACATGTGGAGAATTTCGTTTCTGCAGCTGTTGGATAAAAATTCGATACTGGCTGGTGATATTCCAAACTCTGCTACAACGGCCTCACATGATATGTTACTGTGCTTGGAACATCCTCGCTGAGCACTGTCGTTTCGCCTTTCCAGCCTGGCAATGAAGTACCATAGTTTTATTTCGTATCACGATGCATGGTTACAGACACTTTCCATCAAAAGGTCATGCGTTTCTCGTGCCGATTTCTCCAATAAAACATTAAAATGTGTTATAGAATGTGCGGAAAACTTTTTGAACATGTTCTGTAAAGAAAAGTACAAAATTAAAGAGAACATAAGGTAACAATGTTTTAATTTACTATCACCTACACTTTTCACGTTCCTCATTGTTTCCATTAGTCTTCTCCTAAACCGTTAAGAACAGGACATATGTTCATATAAACTTTTTTGTTCAGAATCACCAATATTATCACCCCTCAAACCATATACCTTGTATATAGGCTATAAGCAACGTTTCTCTATAAATTAATGTCCCGTTGGAAACAACAGACTTTCTAGATTAACAGGGCACATAATACGTTGATCTGGAGTTTACTTAAAATCTTAGGGAGATTAAAACAACGTGATACTGATACTGAAAGCACTCGTATATGTATTTATATGTTTTTTCCTTCATATTGCAACAATGATTAAATTAATTATACTTCTAGTGGCCTACCCTCATGCACTGCGTCATGGATGTGTGACAGTGGCACCATGTCCACACATGTGCAGAGGTGCACTCGTTATGAGTGATTAAGTGGCCGGGATCCGACATGTGCACCTCTGCACATGTGTGGACATTGTACCACTGTCATACATCTGTGACGCAGTGCATGAGAATAGGCCACTAGAGGGAACCCAAGAGGTGGAACTTAAACTGAGAGGATTCAATCCGACATTGGGATGAGAATCCGGTGTGACTTAGTGGATAGAGTGTCAGCACTTGGAGCTGAAAACCCGGGTTCAAATCCCGGTGCCGGAGAGAATATTTCTCCGTTCCACTCATCCTTCATCATATGATGACGCAGAATTCCTGCACGGGTATCATATGTGCTTCGGTACATCGTAATAATATATAATATCGCACAGTTAAAAAATAACAATAATTCAATTCCATACAACTGGTCCCTTTTCATATGCACGCACACATACAATGATAGAAATCTAAAAAAAAAAACATCTGTACTAATAATAAAGCTGTAGCCCAATTTTTTCTGGTAATTTTCGCTTTTCCAAAAATAATTGATCCTAACATAACAATTAACAACCCTGAAACCGAAAATCGCTTTTTTGAAATTCTTGTTTGTATGTCTGTCTGGATGTTTGTTACCTTTTCACGTGATAATGGCTGAACCGATTTATATGAAAATTGGAATATAAATTAAGTTCGTTGTAACTTAGATTTTAGGCTATATGACATTCAAAATAAATATTTGAAAGGGGAGTTATAAGGGGGCTTGAATTAAATAAATCGAAATATCTCCCTTATTATTGATTTTCGTGAAAAATGTTACATAACAAAAGTTTCTTTAAAAATGATTTTCGATTAGTTTTATTCTAAGCAAAATTTTGATAGGACTGCTATTGAATGAGATAAATGAGTTTTAAAATTAAAATAACAACTCCACTTAATGGCCTGTAATGAAATAAAAACAAATGACTTCGTTTATTGGACAACAACAAACGGAAGCTATTAAACATAGCCTACAGAGAATGTTTCTGTGTTTGTATGAAGTAATCTCGGAAGATAATTAATCGATTTGTATAATTATTATTTCACCATTGGAAAGTGTAGTTTCTCTAGATGGACAAAATGCTATAGTGTTATTACAGTAACTTCTGAATAAATCGAGGACAGATAAGATTAAAATAGTTTCTTATGCACAGAAAACTTGATAGGCTATTCTGTATATTAGTTTCCTGTATTACTTAAAATAATGTTTATGTACACATTCATTTTCATCTCAGGGAATTAACGAACAACGAGAGTGTATTGATTTAGTATGCAGTAATAGTACGTTAGCTTAGCATTCAATTATTTTATAATAAAAATTTTAACTATGCTCAATTGAATCGTGATAAAATACATAAAATGAATAAACTATGCAATAAATGTCATGCAAAAAATTGGGTAATGAGCCAAGCAGATTATGTTACGCTGTTGTAAAAGTTGTTCTTCCTGAGATTCAAGAGCCCGCACAACAAATTGAAAACTTACTTATCGGATACATCCGTTATCAACACACTTTTTAAATAATAAAGGGTGCGGCAAAACATCCTCCCTAATTTAAAGTTTAAATAAAAAACACATGGATCAAAATAAGGAAACTTTATTAATACGAATGGTATCAGTGGGAATTTTTAATTTTTTGAATAACGTGTCGCTCACTACCAATGCATTGTTCAATGCGACTTCGGAAATTCTGCATCACTCTAACTAGCATTTCTTGAGGAATAAGACCAATTTCTTTCTCTATTGCATGTCTTAGGTCTGGCAAAGTCCTCGGCCGATGTTTGAATACTTCAGCCTTAAGTGGTCCCCATAGAAAAAAATCGCAGGGTGCAAGGTCTGGTGATCATGCTGGCTAGGGGACGTCGCCACGTGAAGATTAAACATCCGGGAAACATCTGTCTCAGGACTTGGAGAGAAATCTGAGCTGTGTGAGAGGTGGCTCCGTCCTGCTGAAACCATACCTGGTCAATCTGCAACGCATTGAGTCTTGGTGCCAAAACAAGTGTTGATCATAAAAGTGTACCGCTGAGAGTTTACTGTCACAGTAACACCATCCTCTTCAAAAAAGTAAGGACCAAGTATCCCCACCCTTGCAACCGCGCACCATACAGTAACACGGTCGTTATGTAGAGGTTTTTCATGACGTTCACGAAGGTTCTGTCCACTCCAATATAGGAAATTTTGATAATTCACGCATCCCGATAAGTGAATATTGTATAACTTCATTATTGCAACTTTATTTGGTCCACATAAAATACTCTAATTTTATACATTTAAGTTTCTTTTTTTTCACATAACATAATAGTTAAGAGTTTTGTCGTAAAGGTGAGTATTGTTACTGGACTAAAAATAGAGCCCATAATAAATAAGCATTTTACCATACAGCTCACTGAGTTATTATAAAAGGTGTCACGAAATGACGTTCCTGCGCTCATAATTTACCCATATTCGTTTCTTATGTTTCTTAAAATAATATTCATGTAGGGTACCTCATTTTTTTATTTGCATAAACAGTGATATACAATCGAGTGAGGTGGCTCTGACGGCAGCGTTTGAGACACGCATTCGGGAGGTCCCGGGTTCAAACCCCGTGGCTGACCAATCTGATTGGGATTTTTCATGATTTTCCTCAGTCATAAAGTCAAATACCGGATTGGAAAGATACATGCCATGATTCATCACCGCCTCAATTACTAATACCAAAAACATTAGTCAAAGTCTATAATCAGTTACATGAACTCAAGCCATCTACAACACACAACAGAAACAGGAACTCAACAAGAGTAAAAACAGCCTACTGACATATCCACACATTCTAAACACGCGATATGACCACAGATGTTAAGGCGTGAATAAAATAAACTTAAACAAAAAAAAAAAATATGCACAGTAAGGTTAACATAAAAATTATCTTCGTACACAATCCACTCCATTAATTTGGAGTGATTTATTAAAGGATGCATTCAAGACTAATTTAGAAAAATGTTAAACGATATATCCTTGCATCAAAAACGGATGTTCTCTGAACCAAATGATCATATTTTAATTATTTCCATATAATAACAATTAAGAAACATGTTATAGGAATTATCATTGCACTAAATGAGTAGTCCTGGACCACAATGATCGCATTTTAATTATTTAAATACAATTTAAATTACGTAACATATTAAAACGATTTATCCTTCTATCAAACACGGATGTTCCCTGGACCAAATGTTCTATTTTAATTATGTAATTACTTTATATTTATTTCTTAGAAGTGCAGCGGAGCTCACGGGTACGGCTAGTATATAATATATGTACTAACAATAAAATTGGACTGAGTAAGTTTTGGGATCACATTATTCAATTGGAAAATAGGTTTGCATATATTTCGATTTCTCGTCTTATATATTAAAAGTCAAGTATATTAAATGTTCTGGTCTTAACTGCAAACCTCTCTTCAACACGTTACCCCAAGAAAGCCATCTTCCGTGCGATAAAGAGTATTTTCATGTAACGAACCCATACCTTCACCAATTTTGCTAAAAATACAAGTTTGCAACGCCCTTCCTCTGATTGAATTCACCACTTTGTTTTGAAGTATTACTGCAGCGCCACGGTGGTAATGGTTTGAAGTGCTAGAAATGATGTTTACCTAATATTTCGTGTATTGTTGCACCATATATAACTCAATTTGGTCATACTTTGGATGGAATCTATTGATTTCGAGTAAAATTATCATTATTTTCGATTTTACAAGGATTTATATTTTTCAAATAGGGTTTAGTACCGGTACGGCGGGGGGGGGGGAGAGTGGTCGTAAAAGGTCTCGCCCAAAAGTGGGTCGCGCTTTCAGAAACTTTGGGAGCTACTGATCTAAAGTTAAATGTATGGGGGTATTATTTATTACTTAAAATTAACTTTCAGTAAGATACATCGTTGTTTATAAGATAACATACTACCTCTGAACCATTTAAAACACCATTACTAATTTACTCGTAACATCCGTTACACTAAGAAAAAGTAATTAATCACACAATTTTTTTTTTTCTAAAAATTACCTTCTCCAGCATACATATTGGTAATCCATGAAAAAGAAAAAACACAACTCAATTTTTTTGTAACACACATAATCTGAGTTCTGAATGGAAAGGTACGAACTTGTAAACTTCTTCCCAAAAATTATAATATTCGTTACAGTATTAAATATTCTAATTTCTTCACGGAGACTTGAAATGTTCACATGAAACTTTATAGTGCAACTGCTTACATGTATACTTATTGGCTTAAACCATAGAATTGGACAAAACAAGATTTCTTTGGTTAATATATCACTTCAAAAGCGTATAAATGTAACATCCGTTACATCCGGATTTGCTGTTATGTTATGTGTGAAAATTATACCTGATTCGATTTCCTATCTTCACGGATAACTGAAATATCAGCCTTGAAATTAGCCATTTTTCCGTTTGTGTGTTAAATTTACGGAATTTTTCTGAGATCTATTACAGCTCGGAATCCATAACTTTATATCATTTTTATTTTCACTCTAGCCTATTCTACATGTACATAAAAAAAACACAGGTAAATATTACAAGTCTTTTGTTCGATTTGATGTGGACTGTTCCTAATATTATGAGTCTAGACACCGGTACAATATGAAGAAAATTTTGGCAAAATATGAAATAAATATGTCAAGCTAACAGTTTGTTCGTTCCAAACCCATTTGGAGCACGTTTACGATATTATTTACAAACTATACCTTTAGATTATTAATAGTTTTGTAGGCCTATATATTTAATACGATACTAAATAAAATACAATAAACGTGCATAATTAAAGTTTTCCACTATCATGAAATCCTTTCCTGAATATAAGGTGACTCAATTTCTCGCACTGAAGACAACAGTTAAAAAAATGTTCTTAGACTATAGTATTCAACATTGGTTACAATACAACATAAGTAACTTTTATATAGGCCTACAGAATGGAAGTGAAATAACGATGCAGATTGAAAGGGACGATAAGGTACACTTAAAGAAAAAGGAAACGTATACCTACTGTATTACGTTTCGTGATTAAATGCACAGTTAATTAGAAAATTATGTTGGAAGTTTCAGGAGTCTGGCAACATCGCCGCTTACATAGTCGTCTTTCTCCTCGTAATAATAATGTAAGAGGTCAACGAACTCAGATCTGTCTCTATACGCGAGCCTCCCTCTCTCGCTACGACGTTGCAATCTGTTCGCATAGTTCAGTTGCTTGAAATTGGTGGTTTTTAAATCAAATTTACACCAAAATCCTCCACGCTATTGAAATACGCCAGAGAGATAAATGATTGTTTATTAGATTTTCCATCGATATGCATAAAAATCGTGAACCTACTCACAATAGTTACCGAATAAGAGGGTGTTAAACATCTGGGGAAAAAACATTTTTTCCTGAGAAAACCACGAACTTTTCGCCAGTATGGTATTACACTTTTTGTTACAAACAACATGAACTATTCGCTCTGAGCAGGGTTATTTCATTGTATTTTCAGGCAAGAGATTACACCTTGTCAATTAATATTGTTTTGTATGCTGAAAAAAGCATGAAGTCCAAAATGTGGAGAAATTAATTAAACAGCAAAATTGATGGTTGAAACCAATTTAAAATGTTAATTTGCACGTATATAGACTAAGCAGACATAGCAACACTGAAAAGATTTTCGATGGATTCGAAAGAATGAACAAAGGTGGAATAGAAATTACTTATTTTGTTTTGGTTTCTCGAATTCATGGACTCTGTAAGTTCAATAATTCTAAAGGGGAATTTGGAGATTTACTTGCTCTTCGGAATCGTGGAATGTTGGTGAAAATGAGTGATTTGGGTTCTGAGAAACATCTTTATTGTCTCTTTATAATGTGTGGAAAGCCCGGTTCAGTGTAGTTGTAGAAATGTTAACGGAAGGGGGCAAATCGTCCAAAGTATGAAGATTTTTATCGTCCAAATTATGAAGATTTTTCTTGAGTACGAAATTTTCACGAAAACATCATGTAATACGAAACGTTTTGCAATTAATTGTATTCTACACATCGTGAAAATAAATTGATCCCATACCACTAGTGGGAATGGTTTAGAACATGAAATTTCATATTTTGTCCGACACTAATTATAACGCTTCACCCACGACACATAATATCAAAGACAGAGAGTATGCGTCATAGAACTGTGGCGTTTCCTGTGCTTTTGAATGTGCTTACCTTTTAACCTCTGAGAACATCAAGTAGGCCCACCTATAATTGCTAAGATTGGCTTCTCTCAACTTTATTGTTGTAGCTTCCTCTTACCTGTAACAAGAAGAAAATATTGGTTACAGAGTGCAAAACTTAAATTTCAGATGTAGCCTACATTAATGTTCACTTTCTTTAAAATAATATCTTCGTTCATTTAAACAAACTGCGGTAATATTAAAATATATTTTATCGAGTACATTTATATTAATGCAAAACATCAAATACTCAATATGGCAATAAAATATGTATATCGTGGTTTTTGAGATAAAACACGCCATATTTCATGGTGCATCTCAGTGTAACGAAACATTAGCCCACAATTATTCGTATTACTCAGCGTCAGTAAAGTGACACAATTATTATAGCGAATAGGACAATAACTTAAATAAGGCCATGAAGATACTTTAAAACAAATTTTTAGTATCAGTTATCAGTCCGAAAACTTGAACTTTAGCAGTCTTAACAAATATCTTACTTATAGTAAGGTATTTGATTTTAGCGCCCTACGTTGCTAAAGCCGTCATGGCAACCTTTAGCGGCGTTTCAAACATGGCTATATAGTAGAATAGATTGGCAGCGCTCTAAAGTTCCCTAGGCCAGGCGGATCCCGGTCGGGGATTGGGTCCTCTCTCGAGGAGACCCCTAGCCGTCCTCGGCCCCTAGGCAGGCTTCCTGCTAGGGAGAGACTCTGTGCCTTCGTGCCGGAGTGACTGCCCAAAGGCAGGGCCTTCGGGCTAATTTGCTTTCCGCCCTCCACTCTTCTACGATTGCCCGGCCCTTCTGAGGGCTACGCAAATTTTCGTCCGGCCCTTATCAGGGCCAACGAAATTAGCGAACCAAACCGACGGTCCCCGGCGGGCTCCGCAACGCTTGTTGCGATCGGCTAACCGGGCTAGGCTTCGGCGACCGGTCGGGCATAACTGCTGGGCTTCCACCTTTAGTGGGAAAGGGGCCTAGCAGGTTCTTGCACTGCGGACAGAGTGCCGCTTAGGTTTCCCCCCCTGACAGAATCGAATCTCTAATTCGAATGGCTCCAGTTAGGAGCAACAAGGCCACGAGCCAACCTACTGCAGGTGGCGTAAAGCGGTTGCTAGTTTGCACTAGCCAGACAGGGCCCACCACCTCCTACTTGCGCGTGTCGCGTCCCGCGCAGATTACTCCTCCGCCCAGGCGTCGGAACCTGCGATCGGCTGGTCCTATACGGACGCCGCCTGTCCCGGTGCCCGTTGCGGAAATCCTTGAGCTTCGTCCCCCTACCACCATCCCAGTCCCTTCAGGACTCCCGCGAAAGACCACCCCTCCCAAGGTAGCTCCCAAGGTCACTGAGGTGACACGTATTGACTTGCCCCGTCCTAGCGGACTGAATAGCCGTGGTGTTACAGTCTTAGCTGATGAAGTGCCGCCGATTCCATCTGGGTCCGGCGCACTTCAGGTCATTAAGGCCAAAAAGAAGAAGAAGAAAGGCTCAACTAAGACTGAGCAAGGCGGCATTTCTACCGCTAGTGAGATCACCAAGGAAGAGAGATCGGCTCTCTCTACCTTGGAGCAATTAGAGGCGGCGACTCTTCAAGTCGTGACCGAAGAGGCAGCACCCCCCGCCGAACCTGAGGCCCCACAGGAGACGGCTGCTGCCCCTGAGGTAGATCAGGCTGTTCCCCGCCACCCTTCCCCAGCTCGTACTCACGTGTCGGAGAGTGAGGACGAGGAAGATGATGTTGAGACTGCTCTCACTAGGCGACATGGTGATATCCCACCCGTTATTATTACGCCAGCCTTCACTGGCTCGCTGGGCCGACTGAACTTAGAGTTCAAGGCCGAATACGAACCGTTGGGCTTGTGCTCGTACAGGGCGCGCGGCGGGACGGCCGTGAAAACTGTTTGCGAAAGGGACTACGCAAATCTTTGCAGGTTCCTGACCGAACGGGGAGTAGCGTACATTTTGCTGCGACCCAAGAACGACAAGCCTCTGCGATTCGTTTTAAGAGGAATAGATATTCACACAGATGAGGACGACATCCAGGGCGACCTGGAATTCCAAAGCATAATCGTCCGGCGAGTGACGAGGATGCACTCATTAAGGACAAAGGCCAAACTCCCAATGGTCATTGTCGATGTAGAGAATTCCCCCGAAACCCGGGATAGGATGAAAGCCTTGCGGCAGTGCTGCCTGATTAGGGTTACAGTTGAGGACTACGTCCCCAGCAAGCGCCCGCCTCAGTGCAGCAACTGCCAGTGGTACTACCACACGCAGGCTAGCTGCAAAGCGCAGCCTATGTGTCGAGCTTGCGCACGCCCCCATAGGACTAAAGATTGTCGCAAGCCGCACGATGTCCCCGCTACATGCGCACTCTGTAATGGCTCTCACAACGCCAATTACGGAGGTTGTCCCGTAGCACTACAGGTTAGAGATGCCACGGAAGGAACGAGCAGGGCTGCCCGACGGAGGAGGGCAGAGCTCGAGGAACAGCGGACGCTCCAATACGAGTGGCTCCAGCAGTAGCGGGTGGAGCGAGCTGCGAGGCAGCAGCAGCTGTTCCGAGAACAGCAGCCGCAGCCACAGGCTCGCGCCCCCGTGCAGGGGCCTCGTGCGGAGCGACGCACGGAACTCGGGCCGGTCCGCCAACAGCAGCAGCAGGCGGACATCCCTTCGCTACTGGATGTGCCCATTCCCGCGCCTCTGTGGTCCACCGTGGCAGCGACAGCCCCCCAAACTGCTGCCAATAAAGTAGGACCCCTTTCTCAGCGCCCTAAGCGCAACGGGGGCAGCAGAAAAGCCACCAAGGCTACCACGGTAGGGCCCATCTCCGCCCCTGTCCCACCGGCCCAGCAGGGAGCTATTGCAAGCACCTCCAAAGGCCCGACCGGTCAAGGCGCTACCTTGGACCAAGTCCAGCACTTTGCCGAGGCGTTGCAATTAGCAAACCCCAACCTCCCGCTCGCCCCAATCCTAGAAGGATTAACCAGAGTGATAGTTCTCCTTATGGAGAATCCTATGTCTGCCCTCCCGGAGATATTTAAGCTCCTAATCTCCCTCGTTTCTCTCAATGGCCAGACGAAGTGACGGAGTTGCTAGGATGTGTATATGGAACGCCAGGGGCCTTAGACATGATAGACATGAGTTCAGGGCTTTCCTAGACGCTAATAATATAGACGTAGCATTTATAACAGAAACGTTCCTGACACCCCAAGTAAATTTAAGATGCGCGGGGTTTAAAGTCTATAGACAAGATAGAGTGGGTAGAAGAGGTGGAGGTGTAGCGGTGTTCGTTCGTTCGTTCTTCGATCGCGCACTGTGAGTATCTCCTTCCCCAGCTAGCGGCAATAGAGGCTGTGGCTATTAGAGCCTACATAGGCAGACTCCCCTTTCTGCTTATGGCAGCCTACAGTCCTCCGGGCACACTAAATGAAAGCGATTTAGATATAGTGACAAGTCTATCCGATAGATTCGTAGTCGCCGGCGACCTCAATGCGAAGCACGCTAGCTGGAACTGTCAACGCCCCAATCGGCAGGGCGATAGGCTTTTTCTAAATTCTACAGGAAACGGATACGTCGTGATGGCCCCTAGGGAACCCACACACGTACCGGCTGCTGCAAATCAACGGCCTGACATATTAGATATCGCTCTGGTGAAAGGTCTCACAACTAGAGCGAGACTAACAACCCTGGATGATCTTCCGTCCGACCACCTACCGGTGATAATGGAGATCATGCACCCAGTCGAACTCTCCCCAACCGCTGAGAAATTCAACTACAAGGCGGCAGACTGGGTGTTCTTCCAAGACCAGGTAGCCGCTACGCTTCCACCACTCCCCCCTGAAGTCACTCCGGCAGGGATAGATAGGTCAGTTAGCGACCTGACGGAGTGCATAAAGAAGGCAATGGTTGCTGCAATACCGAAACGGTCTTCACAACCGGGACGGATGCAGCTCCCAGCCTATATTAGAGACCTAAAGATCGCCCGCAATAGAGCAAGAACATTGTGGAAGCGTACTAGGTTAGATGAACATAGAATAGAAATGAACCGCTTGCGCAGGCGGATCAGTGAGGCGGTCCACGAAACGGTCGTGGATGCTTGGAAATCCAAGGTTGAGACGATGGACAGCAGAAACATGTCAGATGTCTGGCGTGTATCTCGAGCTCTGTCCAATCCGTCTCAATCTATTCACCCATTAGTAGTCGGTCCAGATGTCACGGCCTTTACTCCTGAGGAGAAGGCTACCGCACTGGCAGACGTTCTAGAGACCACTTTTCAACCCGTGGAACAAAATTTAAACTTGCCCCATATCAGAGCTGTTGAGGAATCGGTTCGAGACCTCCTTAGCAGGGAGCCGGAAAATGGGATACGACCTACGAACACCCACGAGGTCGCCCATTTCATTCGTCGCCTCGGCCCTCATAAGGCCGCAGGAGCCGACGGTATCCAAGGAATTATATTACAGCATCTCCCAAGGTCAGCTATGAAGCGCATAGCAGAGATAATAACATCTTGGCTTCCGGTCACTATCCCATTCCCTGGAAAGAGGCTCACGTAGTTCTTTCCAAAGCCCGGAAAGGATAAGACGAATCCAAGCAACTATAGGCCTATTAGTCTCCTCAGTTGTCTCAGCAAACTGGCGGAGCGGGTCATACATAGACGCCTCACTGACGTAATGTTGCCCCAAATCAGGAACGAGCAGTTCGGTTTCCACCCTGGTCGTTCCACTACACTCCAGGCACTCCGCATGACGGAGGACATTACCTGGGCTATGAGCATGAAGCATGTAGTAGCTGCAGCTTACCTGGACATCGAGCGAGCATTCGACAAGGTTTGGCATGAGGGACTCCTCGTTAAGTTACTGGGCATGGGAGTCCCAGATGGAATGATACGCCTCATTTCTAACTACCTCCGAGGTCGTACATTCAAAACCCGTGTAGGCACTAGTTTCTCCACCCCCCGTGAAATTCACGCAGGAGTCCCACAGGGTTCCATTATCGGGCCCATACTTTTCAATATATTCATTAATGACCTCCCGTTTCGCTGTATCCACGGCAGAAGTAGTCATCTGTATATCTATGCAGACGACACTGCCCTCTTGGCGATGGGCAAAACCTATAGATTAGCGTCCCGTAGATTGCAGTCGATCTTAGATCACCTCCAGCCGTGGTTTCACGACTGGAGAATCAAGGTCAATGTAGAGAAATGTCAGGCCATACTCTTTTCACTAAGAGCGAGGCTCGAAGACATACCACCACCACCACCCACACTTTTCGGACGAGAAATGCCGTGGATGAACCAAATTAAATATTTAGGGATCATTATGGACTCTCATCTCAACTTCGGAGATCACATCCAATCCCTTCTTCGTAAGGCCAACGGGCTGATAGTTAGACACTATCCCATTCTGGCGGCCTTAACTCCTGACAACCTGAGGGTAGGACTTACCATGTATAAGGCCCTCATTCGCTCTGTCATTACCTATGCCGCACCCGCATGGGGGTTTGCGGCAGTGTCCCATCTCCGTAAACTCCAAGTTGTCCAAAACCAGGTGATTCGACTCATTACCCATCTCCCCCGAGTCGCCTCGAGAAGAAAGTTCCACGATGAACTAGAGTTGCCAACCATAGACGAGTTCATTGCTCGACTGGCTAGGAACCTGTATGCGGAAGCTCGTGCTAACCCCAACCCGCTCATATCTGGCCTCGGCCAGTATGATCCTAGGTTACGGCGTAGACACCAGACAGGTCCATTAGCTATACTATTGAGACAGGACAGGGAGGCTGGCGTTACTCCCAGGTTTTGGTAGCCACGACTCAACTCCATGAGACTCCTTGGATAGTGCAACCGCTTTAAAATGACCTTGTCTTAACTGGGCTAAACAAAATCCCTCCCTAACAATATCTACTTTTCTTTATCGATGGAACTATCATAGAGCCAATTGGCTAGTATATATCCATCGATTCATAGAGTCATTCAACCTAAGAGCCAACTGGCTAGTCTCTGATTTTGAGACAACTCATCATGCCCAAGGTTTTTCCGTGGTTTTCCTAAGGCGCTAAGACAAATGTCGGGATGAGCCCTAAAAGAAATGGGCCACGGACCTGCACTCATATCCCCATTAATCTCCCTAATTACTTTAAATTAATTAACTAATTACATCTCTCCCCCTATTCGTAATGGAGCCATCATATAGCCAAATGGCTTGTCTCAAAATTGAGACGATTCAACAAGGCTCATGACAACAATCACCTCCTACATAATAGCCAAATTGGCTAGTCTCTTATACATGAGACAACTCATCTCGCCTAAGGTATTCTGTGGTTTTCCTCAGGCGTAAGACAAATGTCGGGATGAGCCCTATAAGAAATGGGCCACGGACCTATATGCCCTTCCCCATACATATTCCACCCTTATTATAAACGATGTATGCCCTAGTTCAGATAATATAAATAGTCTATTAAATATACGAGGTCACTTAATAAGTCGCAAATTGAAAGGACAGGGACCTCTCAAATTGCAGATTAGATTTCACGGCGCTTCTTCCGACGGCCTTCACATGCTTTGTCATCGAACAAAGGATGACGGCGTCTTGCCATTCTAACGGCAAACACCAGCCAACTCCTCCTCGCCCCGTTCCGTGATCAATTGATCAATGTCAGCCTCCTCGCGTATGTGGTATCTAAGAGGTTACGTCCAATTTCGGCTTCCCCTTCAAAATTTTCTAGAGCTCCTTCAGGGGAGCAGCGTAACCCGGAGTGAGACTAGTGGCCAACAGGCTTGGAGCTCACATATTTAGTTTTGTACAGCCCCCAACCCACTTGCAAGGACGCGTTTTGCGTACCTTTTAAATTTTCCTCCCAATTCTCCTTCGATTTTTCTATTTTTTTTTTCGCAGCGCTCTATGTAACATCACTGGCTCTTGTGAAGGCGAGGCAGTGCTGTATCGATGCACGATCAGCCATATTGCTTCACTACGGTAGTAAATGTAAACACAAACTATTTGCTGGTTTGTTTCTTGGTATTTAAGGTATAAATCCAATTGGAGTCTTGAATATCAATATTTATTTTTTTAAATGGTGAATATCTGCGTGGCATTCGGATGTAATTTTTGTTACTCCAACAGAAAGAACCAAGGAAAAGAAGACTCTTCCACACATTTGTAAGTAGGCCTGGGCCTAGGCCTAAATTGTCTGCATGCTGAAACATATTTTATCCACTGTTTCCACATTACTTAGCACATTAATATTTCGCAAATATGTATGTTACAGAATTCCGAAGAAGCAAGATATACGAAAAGCATGGGTAAAGGCAATGAACAGGGAAAATTGGTAACCGACTGCAGCTTCGGGCGTATGCCCTCTACATTTCCGTCCCGAAGACATGGATTATATGGGATAAACCAGGAGGCTGAGAGAAGGAGCTGTTCCCAGTGTATTTCCTTCTTATCCTTTATATTTGCAGAAGCAACGTACAGCCAAACGTAAGTCACCTAAAGAAAGAAACGTGTCTTCAGGGGCTGATTCCAGTGTCAGTGAAATCACAACAGAAACTGACAACCCCGAAGTTAGTGCAAATTGTGGTGATGAGATTGTTACATGTGATCACAGTGGTGAATCTGAACAATTAACAGCCCGAAAAAGAAAATTAATCACCGAATTAAGCGAGAAAACAGATCAGCTGTACAGTGCAAGGAAGAAAATCAAGATTTTGCAGCAAAAGGTACGTCGGCATGAGAAGAAACTTCAAAGCGAGAGAGAAGTTATTAACTCATTAGTGCAAGAAAAACTAATTCTTGAAAGTAATGCTGAAATGTTGAAAAGTGCACTACCACTAGATGTATGCTGCTTGTTAGACAGAGCAGCTCAAAATACTGGTAGCAATGTAAGTAGTCACGGCGTTGCATATGGACCTTTGCTAAGATCATTTGCATTGACCTTGCATTATTTATCACCAAAAGCATACGACTTTGTAAGGTCAAAGTTAAATAATGCATTGCCATGTACGAGAACAATACGTTCCTGGTATATGAAGCTTAATTATGAGCAGGTCTGTGCAATGAAAGTTTCAATACAATTGCATGTAAAGTAACAGAAAGTGAAGAGAGGGGTAATGTTCCTATTGTTTGCCTCTCTATTGATGACATGTGTCTTAAGGAACACGTAGAATATGCCGGAAACAAAATTGTAGGTTATGTAGATGTTGGCACTGAAATTAATAATGACAATTTACCTACAGCAAAGATGGCCTGTGTAATTATGTGTACAGCTGTAAATGATGGCTGGAAGATTCCTTGTGGCTACTTTTTCATTGATTCACTCTCAGGTCAGGCCTATATGTAAATATCGTAATAATTATCATTTGTCAATTTTTACTATTATATATAGCATTTTAGCAGTGATTAAGGATTAAAGAAAAAATCAAACCAGAATGAGTTGTTCTTACTGCCTACTTTTTCCTGCACTTCATTTAGAATGACATTAATTCAGTTCCTGATTAATTATTAGGTAACTTTCTTCCAGTATCTATTTCTGTCCGAATTAAGTGGTTGTCAAATTTTTACCAACAATATAACCTGATTTTTAACATGTAAGAGAAATCAAATTTAAGCATAATAGTAAGAGAGCAAGTTTCTTTAAAATGCTTTCAGTATAGGCTATTTTATCAGTAGATACGAAATTTATTACAGAAAATTGCGACGTTTGCTCTTTTTCGAAATTATCGTAAGATTTTCTCTGCAGTTCACGAGTGCGTTTTAATGAAGCAAGATGGCGGCTGAGTGCAAGGTTAAACTTCACCTCCAGGAGCAGCATCGCCGGGCTGTGGTTTTAAACAAAATCAACAGAGCGCCGTCTAAATCTGTATTCGAACCAAAGAGTTTGTATAATATATAACTAGAGACACCAACGGCGCTAGTTTCGCGTACAAAATTGAACCGCTGTTCGCCCGCCATTAAAGGGACTTGATGCTTCGCCAGGAGTGCAAGCAGTTCATGCTTATTGAGGAGTACGAATAAATATAAGTACACTTGAAGGGAAATAATAAGAAAATGGTGAAATACTGCGCCGCAAATAATTGTTCGAACATAGCTACTAATGGAGGATGCCCAGGAAAGCATGCATATCTTAATGTTTGGAAGAATGTTCCAAATGCAGTTCCTCCTTTGAATGTGTTTACAGAATGTCGGAATAATTCTTGGATAAAGTCTTTCCAGAAGCACATTAATCCGGTTTATAAGGTTGATTTCAACAATGTATGTAAGGGTTAGGTGCCATCACATTACAGTGGATTATAATAGCAGAGTGCACAAGAAACTCCTCATACTATATGTCTAAAACTGTTTTGTTTCACAATAAATAAATTAATCATGTAATTTTCGTTTTGTACAGTATGTACTTCTAGTTTTTGGTTGTATTAAATGCAAAGAAATTAGTGAAAATATAGCTGATGGCCTATTACTACCACTACTACTAGGTCTACTATGACCACTACTATTAGGCCTACTATTACCACTACTACTAGGTCTATTATTATCACTACTACTAACTAGGTCTCACTACTAGTAGGCCTACTAATACCACCAAAACTAGGCATATTATTACCACTACTACTAGGGTACTATTACCACTACTACTAGGCCTACTATTACCACCACCACTAGGCCTACTAATACTACCAAAACTAGGCCTCCTATTACCATTACTACTAGGCCTATTACCACTACTACTAGATCTATTATTACCACTACTACTAGGCCCACTATTACCACTACTACTAGGCCTACTATTATCACTACTCCTAGGCCTACTATTACCGCTACTAATTGCATTAAAAAGTCTCTACTGACCTCTAACTTGGTGGTCATCAACTACACAATGAATAGATTGTTTTGTGTAAAATTTATTCTCATTATATATTTTTAAATCAGTTTCCAGAATTTTTATGATCTCATATTTCACCACTAAATATTTTCTAAGCCCCATATACCTTCCTCTTCCTTTGCATGAAAGGACTGAAATATAGATCATTTTAAATATTACAGTAAATATTCATTATTATGTCCTTAAAACAATAATAATAATACTGAAAATTAATGTTGACATTGCCATTATTCAATATTTCACATACTTATCCCGAGTGTATACGGGTGATTTAATTTATTTTTTTGAATATCGCCAAAGATGAATCATTATACTACTTTAGTAAATATAGCGCTCCTCTGCCATTCATGTTTATTTCATCACGACTCATCCTTTGTAAAAGATGTTTAAAACAGTGTCTATCACCAGGCTACATCAATGTATTGTGGTAATGTTTTCGAATTTCGCGCCGCAAATACTCCCTTTAATGGCGGATGATAGCCGATTCAATTTGTAATATTTTTCTTGCCTGCCGCTCACGGGTATGTGTCTCTAGTAAGTATTACAAACTCTTTGATTCCAACATAACCTTTAAGAGATTCGTATCCAGATGGCAGTGACAATCGTCTTACCAACTTTAATAGAGTTTTAAACAAAATATTTCATCATAACTATGGTGTCAGGGCAAAGTAGTATAAGTCGCTAAAAGCACATTTTCAGATACATGCATTTAAAAGTTTAGACAAATATGTCAGATCGTGGGGTATCGTGTTTTACTGAACTGAACTCATTCCTAAATATTTTAAGGCTGGTGAATTCCACTAAATCAATAAGAATTCATTATTTTAACATTTACACAGATTTTGAAGGATTTACACTATTTTGATCAGACAGATTTACTAACTTATACTACTTTGTTAAGTTCATTTCATTAATATTTTAAGCAAAATTACGTAATTATATGTAAATTATGAAAGTAAACACACACTTTTCTGATTTTCATCACAATGTAATGTTGCAGTGGGTTATTTTGCGACGCTTATCAACATATTAGTTATTTAGCATCTGAATGAGATGAAGGTAATAATGCCGGTGAAATGAGTCCGGGGTCCAGCACCGACAATTACCCAGCATTTGTTCATATTGCGTTGAGGGAAAACCCACAGAAAAAGCCTCAAGAAGGTAACTTACCCCAACACGAAATCGAACCCGGACCATCTGGTTTCGCGGCCAGACGTGCTAACCGTTACTCCACCGGTGTGGACACAATGAAATGTTGATTTGAATACCAATAGTCACTTAATGGTGTGATTTTAATTTTTAAAGTCGCTTCAGGATTAGTTTACATTAAAAAGAACAGGCTCAGAAATGAAGAAATGTCACGTTATAATGTTGATTTGAATAACAATAGTGATTTCGAATTATATGTTTAATGTTTAAGTGACTTCAGGATTAGTTTAAATTAATAAGAACAGTTGCAAACGTCGATAAATTAATAATGAAGTTACACCACGATTAGTTTACATTAATAAGAACAGACAAAAATAACAATGGAATATTGATTTGAACAAAAAAATCATTTCGCTGTGGCTATTTTTTAAAATTCACTCCAGGATTAATTTGTACAGTATTACTAAAAACTGAGCCGTGCCCACCATCATGGCCGTTCACCTAGTATGTCACTTCGTCCGTCAGAGCGCTCTCAGACGTTACATTATACATAGCGCCATGAATCCTTTCATATTTCTTTCCAAATTATCCTATTGGCCGGTTGATTACGTCTCATGAGGGGAGAGGGAAAGTGAGTTTACCTGGTCACGGGCAGTTAGAGAGAATATCACTCAGGTCTCGTACGTCGTATAGTTAAGATCACTCAAGACTCGCACGCCGGATAGATAACATCACGTGTACTCGACAAGTGGAGCTCGAACTGTTTTCAATTCTCGTAACTTAAGTTTATAGTGATAGATAGTTCGAGAACAGTGCGTCACTATATTTCTTTGCATATTTACGCATTATATGGAAGTTTCTTTCAGATGTATATCTTGTGATTTAGCGTGCTTACTACTTGTGTCAGATTTGTATCAGTGGAGTAGATAAATTTGCGTCGTGATATTTTTATCTTCGATTGTATGTGTTTGAGAGATTGTAGTGGATCGTACTTTGAAATATCGTTTGCTAGTGATACGTCTTGGGGGCAAGTAATTGTGATTGCGTCGAGTAATATATTATGTGATATATATATATATATATATATATATATATATATACATACATATTTTTGAGGTAAATTGTATTGGGGGTCACGTTATGAAGAATAAGTTGATATGTGAGGTTTGATGATTCGGGATTACGTGATGATATAGGATTTGAAATGTGAGGTTTTGATGTTCCAAGACGGTTTGTGTTATAGAGCAGCGATTACGATCTTTGGGTTACGTTTTATTTGACGTTGTAATGAACTAGAATAGTATGGGCCTCATATTATTGTTCTAGTATTTTCCCTACTCCATTTGATTTATTGGTTTCCATTGCCGCTATTTCAGGAATCGAGTACATTGAGTTTCCGTTGCTATATGAACGATCATTGAGATTTGAAATTGTCGTCGGTTACTTATATAACGTGTATCTCTCTCTCTCTCTCTCTTGGGCATCGTTATTGTAAAGTACAGAGATTTTGTGTCAGTGCAATCTGCACAGTTCATGCGAGCTCTATGTGGAATTGGTAATGTATAGTGATCAGTTATGTGATGCCTTATACTGGGTAAAGTTTTTGTGTTATTGAGTTTATATATATATATATATATATATATATATATATATATATATATATGTTCAGTTTGCTTAGTCAGATTGTATGGTATCTGTGATTGAATGGGCCATGTATGGAGTTAGTGTACTGACTGGACGTTGTTTTGAGATTCATATCTAGATGGTTAAAGTATATATTCAGAGAGTGTTTTCATGACTAGATGGTTAATAGGTCAGTCATTGATTATTGAGAGATGGCCATATTAGAGTGTATTATGACCTATAAGTATGTTTGCCCAGTCTAGCAATACTTTCACGATTCAGATATCGTTGTGTATTAGTTCAGATTAACTTATGTCATTTTCATTCACTTATTTCATATTTCTTTGTTATTTCATTTACCATTCATGTATATTGTTATTCATTATTGTTAATTATATTTGTTATACAAATTCACACTATTTATTTCTAAAAGTCTTCCACTGCGCACATCCAATCTTTCCAATGTACCGTCCACCTGGCGACAAC
Organism: Periplaneta americana; assembly: GCF_040183065.1. Classification (NCBI taxonomy): domain Eukaryota; kingdom Metazoa; phylum Arthropoda; class Insecta; order Blattodea; family Blattidae; genus Periplaneta; species Periplaneta americana. The sequence continues at coordinate 107,908,951 of NC_091117.1, forward strand.
AGCCACTATAAGAAATATAGAGTGGATGATCGTACACCTCCTTCTCAAAACAGACACAAAAGTCATCAAATAATCACTAAGGGTCGTATTCATAGACATTTTTAGCGAGGGCTTTCGGTGGATGATCAGCGTTTTTCGTATTCATAAACCAGTGTTAGCGATAAGATATGATTTGAATTCTGTACAAGTAACCGGGGCTAGCCGGGGCTAGCTTAGTACGCTCGTAGCGCGTGCTGCGAAATGTCTATGAATAGCACCCTGAGTGACTATCTTTGAACTTGAAAGTTAATTTTCATCTCCACTGTCAACAAGATCCGGATCTTCATCTGGAATATCATCAGACTGAAGAGCACGATAGATTCATGAAACAAGAGAACAATGAGTGGTAGGAGATAGGAGATCCTTTTTCTCTTTTGAGATAGGGAGAAGTCTATCATAGATGGATTTGAGTCTCTCCCTCTTTTGATTTTAGTTTACATCGAGAAGCCCAGTTCACACACACAATAACATATTAACTGCCATCTCGGAGATAGACGGTTATTCACTCTTATTGACAACATTTTTCCAAAGGCACTTCGAGAAGTTTTAATTTCAATGTTCTGTCCGCTTTTAAATCTGCCAGTTCCTCTTGGACGAGTATATTATTCGGAAGATGTTTTGAATCCACAATGAATAGATTACGAACCCAGTCGAAATCTTGAGCACTCTCTCCAAAATAATTCTTGAAATTCTGCTGCAAGATTACTAAATGTTCTTTAATGCTGCAAGATTACTAAATGTTCTTTAATTAAGTCTATCGACACTTTATTACCGTCAGCAAGGGGCCATACAATTAGGAACATCTCAAACGACTCATTTTCTATAATACGTATCCACAAATTCTTGAATCTTGTCCATATCAGTCAGAATATTTTCGTTCCTACCTAGTCATTTTTCTGTTAAGCTCATTAAACTGTACGAAAATATTGGAAAGGTATGCCAACTTAGATACCCGTTCATCTGCAAATAAATCCGCGTACTCATGTCTTTCAATAGTAGAAAATGCAAGAACCCCTTCTTTAAGTGGAAACATTCGCGCTGTTTACCTCCTGATAACCATCGCACTTCTGTATGTAGCAGGAGTGTAGTGTGCTCTGATTCTATTTCCTGACACAAAACGGAAAAAAAAAGCTGCGTATTTTGAGGCCACGATTTGATGAAGTTCACGACTTTTACTACTTCGTCCATCACAATTTTCAGAGGAGATGGCAAAACAATGGCTTCGTGGTGACTGAGACAATGGTCGCCCGTATGTTAGGATATAGGCCTACTACACGTACTTTAGCCATGAATTCTTTCACTCGGCCTGACAATAGAAGCGGCTTCATCTCTAAAACCCTAACGCAATCCTCCCATGTTAATTCATTACGGACTACATATTCATTAGTTGTACGAAACATTTCTTCACCGGTTGCTTGCTCGGGCAGTTTGCACAAAAAAAATTTGCAGTTACATCCCCATCAATGTAGCCTACCGAATGTAGGAAAGAAGTTGTGCATGACTGTTAATATCAGTGGACTCGTCGATCTGAAGTGAGAACTTCTAACTGCTCTTTATTTTATCCTTCATAATGTCTTGGATGTCATTGGCCATGTCATTAAATGGGCGGTTAATTGTGTCAGCAGAGAGAGGAATTTAATTTTAATTAATTTTATTAATTTCTTACAATAATAGGTAAAAGTTCGCGTCACACCTTTCACCTTGCGGAGGCACACCGGTTGCGGAACACTGCTATAGACAACCAAAACGAATTGTTTTACTAAGCTTTCCTCATCCATAAAGATGAATCTTTACATAGATGAATTACTTCACTTACATGAATTAATGAACTCCTTAGCCAAATGCCTGAAAGGATTAACTCAATTTAAAATAACTGTAGATCAGGCAACGAATGAAAACATTATCACGTGCCTTACGTTCAAATTTATATCTTTATTTATTTATTCTGGCGTAGTTAAGGCCATCAAGACTTCTATTCCACATCACCAGAAATACATATAAAATAATAGAAAAATCAAATTATAAATAAAGTAAAACTAAACGAAAATATATACGGGCTACAGTCACACAAACTTTAAATGAATTAGCATTTTCTTGATGTTCAGCAAAACAAACACATCCCTTGGTCCATAAACGCCCACTTACCATTGTCTCAATGTTCTACAGATCTTACATTTTATCTCTGCCGGTTAGTGACTGTTAAATTTCAAGTGGCTTATCTTAGTTGTGGGAGTCAAGGTATTAAAAAGCATTACAACTTTACTGCAGTCTTCTGTCTTCCCTGCGCAAATATGACGTTGCATAGAGGCAGAGATAAAATAATTAGAAGATCTGTACATTGATCTGAAGCTGTACATTTCACGTAATTTCATATCTGTGTGTGTTTTCACTTGAATTTCAGGGACAGCTGACGATAAACATGAATTCCCGTTGGGGTGTCATCGAGAGCCAACATTTTTCTCTCTACCGGTCGTAACGTACATATATAATTTAATTCATATTGGAAGATTATTTACCGCTTGACCGCTATACGTCTATTTTTTTAATATGACTTGAGAAATTATATCTTACAAATTCAGAACATATTAATTATATTAATTCTCATTTTGTACAGAATATAGATACAATATAACTCGCAATAAATAATTTTTTAACATAAAGACTAATATTCTGGGAGACGTATACTGGTATTTTAGAAATTAAGAGATTATTTCCACAACGCATAACATACTACATTGGCAACGTGATTATACAGTTAGAATTTCACAGTAACATATTTTCGGGCATGAACAACAATATTTTGAGACACGTATAATTTAGAATTTATACAGTGTTATTTTCACTCGGCTTACGTACATTCACATATTACATTAGCAACATGTCCAAAGTATCACTGAATTGCTTTTTGATATGTGTAAAATCCTTTTTTTTTTTTCCATTCCTTTGCATAAAATGTAGTTAAGAATGTGAAAAACACGCAGTTTTTAAATTAATGTCTGCAAATTGAGCGACTGTCCTTGAGCTTCATTTTATTATAGCCATTACAAATGCTAGTCGTACTGAAATTGCAATTGCTTGAAATCGAATATTTCGCAATAGTACTACTGGTGATTCAACATTAAGTATTAAATTATGTGGTTTCCAATAATTCAAGCATTCAGTTGCATAAAACACAGCCTGCTCATTATCTACAATTGCATCGAGAAATTCATAATACGGTCCTCGATTGCGTAAAAATACTTATTGCATGAACTATCTAGATTTTGGCCTTCATGATGTATCAACAATGTTATTTAATTTCGTGTTATAATTTTCATGGCTTCGTGAAAGTCGATGCTGAAATACAACAGACAATAATAAGGAACAATTTACTATAGAATATTGCATTTAATATTATACATGAACGTTTGATCGTATTTATTTATATTTTTTTTATTAATTTAACGTCCATATGCACAACTTTAATGTAGTCTATGTTTTTCTCCTGGTTATGAAGGTTAAATGTGCAAATTTTGGCACATATCGGTCAAAGTGTATAGATCTGTATAGAGAACACATACATACATACAGTACATACAGTACATACGTACATACATACATACATACATACATACATACATACATACATACATACATACATACATACATACATACATACATACATACATACATACATACATACATACATTCACTTTTATATATTAAGATAATTCTACATAAACACATTCATCCTTTCGCAGGTAAGCATGAAAGACTCATTCTCAATCGAAGTTTTAGTCATTTCAAGACTCATTCTCAATCAAAATTTTAATCATTTCAAAAGTGCTCTAGCTTTGGAATAACTAACTATACACTATTTTTTATTGATATTCCCTTTTTACTTTAACAATTCTTTGAGCTGCGTATGTCCGAGGCGTTTAAGGGAGTATGAAACATGCAGATATTAAAATAAGTAAACAATTAAAAATGCATTTATTAACAAACCTACTACTATACTGTAGTAATATACTAATCAATGTAGTCACCACGCTGAAACACTTATCGCAGCTTGGTTCTGACTTGAAGGTAGTCTCTGTACAGAAATCGTTTTTTGTTATATACATGACCCAGTTCATCGGTGTGAAGAATATGTGACCGTCTCTAGAGGCGCCGAAACATAGGGAAATCATTCACGAATCATATGGAAAGCCCAGATAGCAGGGGTGATGACTGGATTGTTCCCTTCCAAATGAGTCAAGCAGCTCCCCTGGGCCACGCATGCGGTCTGAGGTAGTGTGTTGTGATGCAAAAACAATGCCAGGACTCAGTGAGCAACTACGGATTCTGCGCAGAGCGTTTACCTCTGTGTCTGCGCCTAAGAATTAATTTCTTGTCGGCCACAGGTTCAACAGCAGTGATTAGACGAAGGAAATCAATCAGAAGAAGTTCATCATAGGTGGCTGATATCTATGACGGGAGTGTTTTCAAATAGTGCCCTGGTACTTTTCATAACATGAACCTAATGCAGACGTCGATGAGCAGTATTTATCAATAAATTGCTTCCTGCGTCATGTGACTATGAATTCTGGAGAAACGGTGTAATGACGACAAGAAAAGAGGAGTAGGACCTATCGTATCCCTCTCCCTTCGTGTCTTCAGACACGAACTATTACGGTGTTCAAAAGTACAGATATACAGTATAGGCTATATTGTTCAAAAGTTCATATGCGATACTCGTGCCCTCTTGTGGACGGATCCAAGACTACTTCGCTCTTGCAGTTCGATCGCGCTACATTCGCCGGCAGGAGCTCCGGTATTTCTTGGTAGCCTGCCTACCTAGTTCACAATATTACATCTACCAAGACGAGTACGGACTACCACAGCCCGTTGTTTCGCGCCCAACGTAAGGAAAACCCTGGCCAGATTTACACCTTGGCTATAAATATAATTTTGCAAGCTGCAATTTTTGTTGCCAGGTTACACTATGATACATCCCACTACGTATAATGCTTTTGATGGGACTTAGATAATATGTCTCATCTTATTTGTGGCTACAATGTTTTGTCCGAGCGCATATAGGCCTAATATTTAATTTACCGTAACTAATAGCAATTGAGTTTGAACATTATTATAACTAGCCAACGGTGCTTAAGCACAAATGGCTAGTGTTGCTCTGGGCGGCTAAAAAATCGTGATCTCCACTAACTAAGTCGTATGAAAAGACGAGATCTTCCCAAGCCAAGTGCATTATGCATAACATATTAATTAGGCCAGATCATAAGTAATGTCGGTTCTTTAAGTTTGATGTTCTGTAAGATTTTAATGAATTTCACTGATTGGGCACTTCAATTTACAGGACGCCATGGTTATTATTGCGTATTGTGAGCATGTGTCAGTCAACAGTTGTTACTACAAAAATATAAAATGGACGTGATAGAGTTTAAGATTAGAGTCCCTCTAAAGCACTACTGCAAACAAGATTATAAAGCTGTTATCACGGCTAGAACAATATGTGAAATCGAGGGTGAAGGTGTCGTTAATGGGCGAGTAACATAACGATGGTTCCAGCGTTTCAATAATGGAGAAAGAGAGATTGTAGGTTTCCACTGTCCTGGAAAACTTGAGTTATGGAATATTGAGAATATATGAAGAGTTTTGGAACACATTCACAAAGTAGTATTCGTAGATTGTCAGAAGAACTTTGTGCTTCAAAAGATACAATACATCGCCATATTAAGCTCTTAGAAGTTGAAGATCTGTACCTCATGAATTAACACCCAATCAAGCTCGCTAATCCCATGGATGAGAGATTTATCAGGAGAATTGTCACATCTGAAGAAATGTGGGCATATTACCGCAACCCTGACACATCAAAACAGTGACTCGATCCTCGTAAGTGTACCAAAGTCGTTAAAATCGGTTCAGCACCAAAAAAAAAAAAAAAAAAAAAAAAAAAAAAAAAAAAAAAAAAAAAAAAAAAGATACGTGTCTGGTGGAATTTTGAAGGTGTGATGCATTGGGAGTTTGTTCCAAACTGACGCGCAGTGGATACGGATCTTTATTCTCTGTAAGTTCTGAGAGGTACTGGTACCTGAAATTACAACTTACAAATGGCTTTTAAGGAACCCGGAGGTTCAGTGCCGCAAGCCCGCCATCGGTCCCTATCCTGTGCAAGATTAATCGTATCCCACCTCCCTCAAATCCATTTTAGTATTATCCTCCCATCTACGTCTCGGCCTCCCCAAAGGTCTTTTTCCCTCCGGTCTGCCAACAAACACTCTATATGCAGTTCTGGATTTGCCTATACGTGCTACATGAACTGCCCATCTCAAATGTCTCGATTTAATGTTCCTAATTATGTCAGGTGAAGAATACAGTACGTGCAGTTCTGCGTTGTGTAACTTTCTCCATTCTCCTGTAACTTCATCTCTTTTAGCCCCAAATATTTTCATAAGAACCTTAATCTCAAACACCCTTAATCTCTGTTCCTCTCTCAAAGTGAAAGTCTAAGTTTCACAACCATATCAACCATACAGAACAACCGTAATATAACTGTTTTATAAATTATATCTTGCAGATTTTTTGACAGCAGCTTCTCAACCGAATAATAACACGCATTTCCCATATTTATTCTTCATTTAATTTCCTCCCGAGTGTCATTTATATTTGTTACTGTTGCTTCAAAATATTTGAATTTTTCCACCTCTTCGAAGGATAAATCTCCAATTTTGATATTTCCGTTTTGTACAATATTCTGGTCACGAGACATAATTATATACTTCGTATATATTATTTTAATGTACCGAAGTACATATGATATTTCCATGCAGATATTCTGCGTCATCATACGATGAAAGAGTAATGGAACAGAGAAAAATTCTCTCCGGCACCGGGATTTGAACCCGGGTTTTCAGCTCTACGTGCTGATGCTTTATCCACTAAGCCACACCGGATACCCATCCCGGTGTCGGATAGAATCGTCTCAGTTTAAGTTCCAACTCTTGGGTTCCCTCTAGTGGCCGCCCTCTGCACTACGTCATAGATGTCTACAAACGTAGGACTAAAGTCCACAAATGTGCTGAGGTGCACTCGTTATGAGTGACTAGTTGGCCGGGATCCGTCGGAATAAGGGCCGTCTTAAATCACGAGGTGATTTACGCATATCATATATATTATTTTAATGTACCGAAGTACATATGATATTTCCATGCAGATATTCTGCGTCATCATACTATGAAAGAGTAATGGAACAGAGAAAAATTCTCTCCGGCACCGGGATTTGAACCCGGGTTTTCAGCTCTACGTGCTGATGCTTTATCCACTAAGCCACACCGGATACCCATCCCGGTGTCGGACAGAATCGTCTCAGTTTAAGTTCCAACTCTTGGGTTCCCTCTAGTGGCCGCCCTCTGCACTACGTCATAGATGTCTATGAACGTAGGACTAAAGTCCACATATGTGCTGAGGTGCACTCGTTATGAGTGACTAGTTTTCCCTAATCGTTCCTGGATTTTCTCCTAACATATTCACATCATCCGCATAGACAAGAAGCTGATGTAACTGGTTCAATTCCAAATTCTCTGTTATCCTGAATTTTCCTAATGGCATATTCTAGAGCGAAGCGAAGTTAAAACGTAAAGGTGATAGTGCAGGTACCTGACATTAGTTAAACAAAAAATAATTATCTCGCAACGGAACAATGGGAGTCCCCATACCACTCGAACAACGCTCGAAAAATGTCTAGGAATTGGGAGCAATCGAACTGCTACCACACTAGTCTACAGTATTGCAATGCAAATTTTCCACTCTCTCGTTTTCGTTCGAATTTCCTCCATCTGAGAACATTTCCTTCGAGCGAAGAAAGCTCTAGTCTAAACCATGTTGACGAACTATGCTAGCGCGGAAGGAGATTCGCAGGAGTTTTATTCTGAAGCACACACAGCCCACAGCACTCTTTACTGTGATCTAATGAGTTAGATATATTCTGTGGGAAAATTAAGAATAAAATAATACACCTTAATAATATTTATGTTCGTTCTGACTTATTCTATTTCAGCCGTGTTCAGTTTTATAGTTACTCCTTACGATAACCCGCCAAGAATGGTTACGTATTATGACATACGACCGTCTGGCAGACTTTCTATGTAACCAGTGATGGCTGGTCCAAATAAAAAGTATCATTTTAGACACAAATAATGATCAGCAGCCTTAGGCAAAATTCCCTTCGGAAATTCAGTGTGCTTTCGTGAGAGCTTAGTTCTACACTTGAACAAATATATTATGGAGCAGGATGGTTCCAATACTTTGTTGTCAATGTTTAAAATGACTCTTACTGTAAAAACAGGTAACTGTTACCTCGAAACCCAGGGGTCACGTGGCGGCTTAGCAAAAGAGAAGGAGTGAGTTCAAGACTCCGCTCTGTTTTTTAATTATTTTGTTTCTTTGTTTTTTCGTTAACAAATCATTATAAATAATTTGGATATATTCAAGGTGTAAATTAGATGCAAAATAAACATCATTTTTCCCTTGTGTGAACCAGGCGCTGTGTGATGGTGGACTTATGAGAAATTCAGGCTACAGGAGATCGCTCATTTTTTGCGTCGAAGAGTGTACATTGCAACAACGGAAATTAAATAATCCCCGTATTCATTCCAATCTGTATTCGGTGGGCTGCAAAATATTACACACCATATGACATATACATTTTAAATTATAGAGTTTAAAATTTATATTACAACATACGAAACAAATTCAAAATAATGTGCTATTAGGAAATAGGCTACTAGAAAACAAATCCATCAAATTTATCAAATCATTCATCATCCCACAAGTGTTGTTGTCTGAAATCGGGAATAATATCAATCATTGCAATTATGAGGTAATCCTTCAAATTCTCGTCTCTAAGTCTGAATCTCGATTTTGATTTAGTCGGCTTCATTTGCACGAAAAAAAAATAGTTCACATATTATGTAGGTAGAACCAAATATTGATACAATTTTCATACCGAAAATAAGTAGATTTGGATATGTTAATTTGAAAAGTTGTTTATATATGTTCAAGCCAACAAAATTAGTAAATTTACTTTTGGTAAAATGTGTCATTTTGTAGACGGTTAGCTTCAATCTACAAATCTAATCGAACATAACGGACATCAACATGAAATGAATTTGAAAATAATAAGAAATCGTTCTCCAAATAGTTAAAATCATGAAATCTATTTTGGGAAATTGTAGATTAAATTATCTAGCACCTATGGCATTATCAGTGATGTTATGTGATGAGTTCGTTAAAAATTTTAGACATAGAAAATGATTAAATATCCTTTGTTTTAATTATTGTTCAACCCACAACTGCAACTATGCTATGAAACATCTTATTGCATCATAGAGATGAACAATAGTTTTGGTTCTTTCCTTGTAATCGATGATTCAGATCATGATGTTTGTAATATCACACAGAAAAGCGAGATCGGTAACCCATTCATTATCTTCTAATTCCATTATATTTGTGCCCTGAAAAAATAAAGCCTGTTAATTTACATGTGACTATTTCGTTTATATGACGTCATTCCATATTCGACCAATGAAGTGTAATGAAATTTTGAATTCCAACCAATCACAGTCAGACTTTGCGATAATTTCTGCAGCTAGATTTATCGCTATCAATTTATCGCATGGTCGTTCTTTTGTTTAGTCGTTGTCGCCAACTGTTTCCCCGTAAATTGATGATCATGAATACATTAAGATGCAACCACACGGTTAAACTTTTCTTTCAACTTTAAAGCAATGAATGCAAGATTGATATTTAATATTAATTAATATATTTACGCAGTGAAGACCACTTTCAAAACGGCGCACCATGTAGACACAAAATCTTTATGACTCTTAATTGAACGTACCTTTTAAACTTGATTCTTTCAATATTCATCCCAGATTGCACGCATACGCGATTGGAATATTGAACTGTGTAGATGCAGCTTTAGTTCCGTTACACACTACAGCGAGAATGCGTTTGTCGAGCTATAAAAAATGCTTTCGTGTAGCACTCATTGTAAGTAACGGTCGAAACAAGGCACAGCTGACATTGGTCCTGCTTCCACAGGTAGGCCTAACGTAACCTATAAAATTGTAGCCTATAACATTTGTTTTGAAATTAAACAATTAATAGACGTTCAAATTTATGTAACATCATCGCATATCAAACTCAATAGTAATAATGTCTTTGATCAAACTGCCTTTCGTATGGCGTAATAAAATTCGTGTTTTAATTAGGCCTATCTATACAGAGATGACTTCACTGTGTAGCAACATGTCTCGCTGTGAATACATAAGCATTGGTATATAGCTGTCCCCACTGTTACTGTTAAATTAAATTATGATTTCAGCAGATAATGAAAATGTATTTGTTATAATAATAAGAGAAAAGTGCAGTACATGTAATTAACATTGTTAAACCTGCATTTCGCCTTCCGCAATTGGCATTACTGAATAATAACATCGAATTTCTTTATTGCAATAATCGATATTCATCTACGAATATTTCAACTTCACAATGTCTGAATAGGTTAAGTATTCGTTAATATACAATTATTAACATTTTGTGATCGAATTTTAGGGATATATTATTTAAATTTTTATTTTATTCACGAAATAGTCCTAATAAATGTCACTCGAGGTCTGAGATTTCCCAGATAAATCCATGAGCGAAGCGAGTGGATTTATCTGCAGATCTCAGACCTCTCGTGACATTACTACAGATAAATAAAGCCTAAAAATATCGTACGCGATTTCATTAAAAAAGGCTACCTGATTCTTTGAGAATTTCTGTATTATGTTACGCAAGTAAAAAGAAAGAAAAAAAAAAAAAGCATTTTACGGCGACTGAGCCATCTGACTTCAGTGTAGTAAGCCAAATCTTCGTAGTTTAAGTTTTCATCCTGATCTTTCAGTAATGGGCTGAATTCTCTATGTTTATGTTGACCTTAGCGGCTTGTCGCGGGGATGCAGTCGGTAATGTATTTAAATGGAAAACGCCGGTTGCTTTACACACGAGCACTGACCCCGACTGCAGCCGCTGTCTTGCTGTCGGTCCCTTCGACCGGCGGCAGCGTTTTCTGCTTACACAAGGACGACTTTTAGCCGCCAAAGTAGGCGACACGCAGTGGTCCAAACGTAAATCTAGCTGGATATAATTAATATATTTTCTCCTATTTAAGATATTATCATGTAACTTTGTACAGTAGTTACAAGTAGTACCGTTTTTGTATACAAACTCTGATTACGTTTTTACCTGTATAAACAAAACTACCCGCTATACGAGGTGCGTTTAGAGAAAAATTAATAACTTTTCTCCTATTTAACAGATATTCATGAACCTTTGTACAGTACATATAGGTAGTATATTTGTTTCGTACACAAACCTTGATAACGTTTTTATAAGGGAAATTACCCCTTATGGGGTGCACCTAAAGAAAATTAACAACTTTTCTCCTATGTAACAGATTTTCATAAAGCTTTGTGCAATAGTTTCGGATAGTATATTTGTTTTGTATACAAACTCCGATTACTTTGGTACAAGAGGAACTATCCCTTACACAGAGTGTATTTAGAGAAAAATTACAAGTCGCGCTCAAACCTCCTGACGTTTCGCGAAAGCCAGTAACATGCGAGGGCGATGTTGTCACAACTACTCTCTCCGTCTTTGTCTCTCAGCGGCAGTACTTTTAAAACTGTAGAGCGCGACCCTTTACCTGAGGTTGGTTTGATAGGGAGATGGAGAAGACTTAAAATTAATAATAATATTTATTATTATTATTATTATTATTATTATTATTATTATTATTATTATTATTATTATCATCATCATCATCATCATCATCTTCAAACTGCATCGAATGAAATTAAAGGTCACAAAATATAGAAAAATTAGTTGTCAGACGTAACTCGCTGAGTTTATATCGGTTTTGTAAGTTTTGCTTTTATTAGGGTTAATAAAGTTGTCGAATAACACAAAGGCGCAGTTTGATCAAATAAATTGAATGATAGGATTAATTTTAAATAGTAATTTTCTGTACAAATGAATTGATTGAATTGACATGGCCCTGAATAGCATTATGTCCATGCTGTCAGAGCACATTCTTACAAAAATAGCGGTTATTATATGGTTGTGTTTCGTTTAAGGAAAATGATCAATTAATAAAACGTACCTTTTGTGGGAGTCTTATCACTTCATGCCCCATTTCATTGGCCAGCTGATCAAGTTCATATATTTCTTCACTGCTCTTGAAAAGCAACACTTTTTCCAAAAGTTCTGACTTAGTTTCTGATGAAGAAAAACTAACATCTTTATTTTTCAGCCATTCACTGATTTCATCTTTTTTAGAGGAGGTATTTGGTGTTCTATTAATGCTAAAGGAATGGTATGGAGCATTTTCCATTATAATTATACTCTCTTCATCTAGTTGATTTAGAAATTTGCTTAAGAACCAATCGCGAAATGATTGTGCCGTCATTTCTTCGTGATAATCACTGGTTTTCTTTGATCTTAATACCCATTTACTACCTGGAACGAAACCTGTTCCAGATGATCCTACATGGCAAACAATAAGTCTACCTCCCTTTCCTAAAGGCACTTTAAGACCTCCATTTCTATTTGAGTCTTGTCAAACATATTTCAGAGAATGATTTTTGTTGACCCACGTTTCATCAAGGTAAAATGTGGGTCGAGTGTCACCTGATAATCTGATCATGTTTATTTTGCGCAGAAACTTCAGTCTTGCGGCAACAATATCATTCCGTTGCATTAGATATTTTCGCCCATCAATGGTTTTCCTGTAGCGGAATCCCAACCGATTCAATAATCTTTTAGTGAAAGAAACTGAACCTGAGTAATTAATTTTTTTTCTAAGCAGTACGGTTAGTTTGTCAGCTGTCGGAAATTTTCCGTTATCGTAAAAGTAAAAAATTGTACGTCGTACAACGTCTTTTTGGAAGTCGTCTAGATTTGTAACTCTTTTAGGAACATTTATATGCTTTCTAGGAGAATGGAACAATTTATCGGCACCCTGTGTTTGCGCTCTTTTAACTTCTCTGCATACACGGGACACTATAGAGACACTTAAAGAACACGCCTCGGCAGTCAGTGCTTGACATTTTGAGAAGTTAAGATTTTTACGCATTTCTTCAGAAGAATATTTCCTAAAGAAATAATAAACACTAAACACCATTTTCCGAATTTTACTGCCATATCCACTCGATCCACCATTCACTAGGCTCACTAAGAGACATATTAATTGTTTTGAGAATGCCAAATTGCCAACACACGAAAAAGATATTACATTACACTTTCATATACCGTACTTTAAACAGAGCCAACTGCACACAACACCATCAGAAATCGAACTGACATTTCAATTTAGTAGTCTCTCTTCTCTCCTCTCACAAAGAGATAACTCTGTTTATATTCTGAAGAGACTCTTTGTTTGAAGCTGTAAGTTTATGGTTCTCAAAATTCTTGCATATAAACATTCCTTATCGCATCGCAGCTGTATAAACATCGTCCACTGCTTCATTGCTGGAAGTCAGCACAAAATCAATGAGACAGAGGCAACTGTGACGGAAAAAATGGAAATCTTACGAAATTACGATGAAAACAGTACTCTTAATCAGAAACAACTCTCTGATTCATTAGAAATCCATCATCCACATTAAGTACAATAATAAAAAATCGCGACTTAATCTCTGCAGCTGCGACGTCGGAAGGATGTAAGCGCAGGAAAGTGAAGGTGATAAACATGAGGACTTGGAAACACGCACGCGACAAATAACTATAAATTACTTTTTTCGAAAGAATTGAGTGCAGTATATATTGTAAATGTCTTTGACGTAAAGTAATTACATAATGGAGTAATGCTGTATTACCTTTCATGAATCATGTATTTCAATAAAGAAAAATGGTAATACATACTGTATATGTCAAAATTAGTATACCCGTTTAATACGCGGTCCCGATTAATAGGAGGTTTACACGCGGTCCCTTGAACAGCGTCTTATCGGGGTTTTACCTATTAACCCATAAAACTGGAACCACTGGGGGTAGAAATGTGATTTTTGTTTCTATGTGTTGAGAAAACATTAAACATTCACCATACATACATGCAGGGTCCCAACAACATACCAATTTTCCCAGCGCACTTGTTATTTGATTTTGAGGTTTCTATGCGGCGACTATGCGGCGAGTCTGCATAGCCCATATGTTGCAACGCAGCACTGCCGCTATTGGCTATCGCCGATAAGCAGACACACCTGCAAACGTCAGGAGGTTTGAGCGCGACTGCCTATTTAACAGATTTTCATGAAAATTTACAGTAGTTACATGGAATATATTTGTTTTGTATAGAAACTCTTGTTACGTTTGAGGGAAACTATCCCTTATAATGGAGTGCATTTAGAGGAAATTAATAAATTTTCTCCTAACAGATTTTCATTAAACTTTGCACAGTAGTGATATTTGTTTTGTATACTAACTCTCATTACATTTGTGTAAAAGAAATTGTCCCATGTAGGGGTGAATGTAGGTAAAATTAGTAGGTTTTCTCATACGAAACAGATTTTCATAAAAATTGTACAGTAGTTAAGGGTAACATATTTGTTTTGTATACAAGCTCTAATTATATTTGTGTAACCCCAAATTTAATAAGTTTTCTTATATCTAACAGATTATGATCAACTTTCTACAGTAGTTAGAGGTAACATATTTATTTTGTAACAAGAGGCATAGCTTTCTCAGAAGTTAGTGGAATAGGTTTTTATGACAGCTGACATGTACGCTTTTTATTTTGTGGCACGTTTCGGTGTAGTAATTGTAATTGCCTTGACAAAATTAGTAGCATCTTTCTTTCTCTGATCATTCAAGCTTATCTGTGTAAGAAAGAGAAGTTACTCCTTGTTTTGAGACTGCAGTGTGTGTGTTTTTTTTTTAGTTGGTAATTTAACGACCTGTATCAACTAATAGATAATTTAGCGTCGATGAGATTGGTGATAACGAGATATTATTTGGCGAGATAAGACCGAGGATTCGGCATAGGTAACCTGACATTCACTTACGGTTGAAGAAAACCTCGGAAAAAACTAAATCAGGTAATCAGTCCAAGCGGGAATCGAACCCACGCCCAAGTGCAACTCCTGATCGACAGGTGAGCACCTCAACCAACTGACTCCGGTGGCCTGCAGTATGTTCCTAGCTTTCCTTCTCTCAGACCTTTCAGAAGATTCAGAAAAAAGTTTCCTAGGTCTGCACCGTCTGTCACTTTTTCCAGCAGATGATCGAATGATAACCCTGACATTCTGAAGTAGTGAAAAAAAATTATCTTCTTCGGCTCGAAGCTCGTGAAAAAGGCAGTGAAATTGGCCATATGCGCTCATTGAATGAGAATCCGATGTATCCAATATTTTCTATGTTTAACACGTCTTTTTTCTAGGACGGAGAAGAAATAATAAAAGTAGCTCTTCTTCGACGTGCATTATTATAATTCGAGTGAATAATGATACACCTTTTGTAGTTCGACTGCAGAGTCGCTCATGTCCACTGCTTCTGCCGTCGAAGAACCGCTATGTCGGCGGCAGACCGACTGCTTTTTGCAGTCGACTTCGGCGGCTAAAATTCGCTCGTGTGTAAGGGCCCTAGCGCAATGGAGTACGCCACGAACTGACGAATATTTTCGTCGATTCGGTTCCGAAGATGCGCAGGTATGTTGGAGACTCGTGTAACTATTGTCTGGCGAGAAAGCTTATTTTTTTCGAAATGAATTTGTTCTTGTGGACAAATCAGTTAAGCTGTTTTGAAAAGACATCTTTTAACAAATTCTCCCTCGCCATACGGCTTTTTAGCTTTTGCAATCTCCCAAGGATCCCATAGCTTCCCTGTATAATAGGTAGGCCTACCCGTACTGCTAAATTTTCATTATGAGATGACCTTTAAGTTTGCCCAGCACCATTTTCATTTTTAATATCCATCAATAACTTGGCACGATGCAGACCTGAAAGACACAAATTAAGATAATGAAAAGAAAGAAGAAAAAGAACGAACCAAAGAAGGAAAAAAGAAAGCGAAAGAAAGAATAAAGGATGAAAAGAAAGAATAAAGAAAGGGAGGAAAGAAAGAATAAAGGAAAGATAGGAAAAAAATAAATAAATAACGAAGAAAGTATACAAAGAAAAAAAGGGCAGAAAAAAAAGAAAGAAAAAAAAAAGCAGGAAAGATAGAACGGAAAGATCGAAAACAGGAAAGAAAGAAGGCGAAAAAGTTTTCATCGGAGGCAGCAGTAATAACTCATTAGTGTAGAAGAGTGGTTTGCAAACCAAAACAATCAGTTTCCTTTAGGCTTAGCATTGCTTTATGGCATTTGTGCTGAGGTATGTAGCGGAAAACCTTCCTGATGTAATTAATTTTGGTCTTTTTACAGGAATTATATTTGGAGGGATGTTACTTTGGTGGGGAAGACAGGGATTATTTTCCCTGCTTGAATAACTTGGAAAGTGAACATAACACCTTCATTAACTGTGGTATAAGTCACGATGTGACCAGGCTTCTCAGAATCGCACACAAAATGCATCAAACTTCTAATACTGTGACGTATCATTCTTGGCTGTGACGTCATCCAGCCTCTAAGCTTTAACGTCATGTCCTATTTCCCTAAGGCCGTGGATCGTGCTTCTTTCCGAAGCACCTCAGAGTTGTCTCGTTGTTACATGGGAGCTAATAGATAACAAATAATAAACCATTAACAATTAAATGATGATTAGTATACTAAATGAGAAACTAAAAATCAACAATGATAAGACTATGATACATATTCCTATACTAAAATGAGTGAGATGACTAATGAGTCTTGATGGAAATCTAGCAGACACTACAATCAGGAAAGACGTCCATTCTTCTTCTCCATAACTCCGCCACAAGAGTCCAACAGGTACTTACGGTAAACGTGTACTTATCTTGCTGACACAGATGTCTTTCCACATTAACAGGAGTAACCGTACTTTCACCTCTACCATAAAACTGAGTACATACCTCCATATCACTAGCACCGTAACAAAACCTGAAATGTATCACTCCGGCCTGAGTAGAAGTCCACAACCTGGCTGCATGATCCAGCGTACCGAGCGTCCTATGCCCAACACATACCTCGGCGCCGCTGACAATCCATAAATAACTCGTAACACAAGTGTGTGACGTTCCGTGGTTAACTCGACTCCGGCATGCCCGATGCCGCGTAGTCAGTACACCATCAGCGTACACCACCCGTAGAAATTGTGATTCCCAATCACAAAACTCTGCCTTCCTTCCAACGTAGTGGTTCACTCCCAGAGGATACCACTCTAAACGGATACACCAATCCGTTCCGGTACGTAGCGCCGGAAGACTCTCGTATTCACGAATGCCCGTGCTTTCGTGTACTCAGCAATGCACGAACTCCAATCTGAGCGGACACACCGCCCGTTCCCACGCGTAAATATCTCCAGACTCAAAGTTCACTGCAGCGATGCCACTCTCTGAAAACGTCCTGTCGACTGTTCTCCAACACCCCGTGTTGTAGTCGAGCTTCCTCTGACGCTTCTGCATTCAACTCCCCTCCCAGAGGTACTGTCGTCAACTCTCTTCTCCGACGTGCTGTAGTGCACTCCTCTCAAGCGTACTGCCGACCAATCTCTTCTCCAAGAACGAGCTCGCCAAGCAAACAAGAAAATCCGTTAACCTTTGAGCCGACCAATCAGATCGCTCGTCTCAACAGTACCAAGGATGGTTAACCTCAGACCCAGTCGAGGCCAAAACAACATTTACGCCACCTAGTGGGCATACACAGCAAACAAAATGGGAAACGCCATCTAGTGTAAATGCGTACTAACCAATACCAGAGGTACTATCTAGTCGTGAGGAACTAAAACCTCACATAACATCGTAATACTAAAAACAACTTTTTATCCCTAGGAACATCTCTTCATGCAGTTTGCCTGAAATCAATAATTCCTCTTACAGTAAAGTGGCCACCAACTTTTAAAGTCTATAATATCTTCACTTTGCACCTCTCTTACCACGAACTTTTTATATTGTTGGAAGATTCGATCTCACCTTATCACTATGTTATCCAGTTTCTATTATCTCTTTATGAGGTACAAAATAATGAATACACAAAAATACAACTTATGCAATATGTCTATGCTACAACAATGAGTATGTGTGTTCATAATTTATCAAGACATCATAAGCATTCAAGATTGCGAACCTGTAATATTTTATAGAAGCTTTCAAGTCTTGAACTTAAACCCTTTCTCCAGGGAACAAAATTTTGCTATACCTGTTCCTCAACTACAGTACCATTGGACTTCAATTTACAGAATGACGGCTTCACACTCTGAAAACATTTCCTCACTGAAATCTTACTTTTAAAATTTTTTGGACTTGTGCCCTTTCTCTTTGGGACGATTCAATTATCAAGTGAAGGTCTAGCTTATGTGATATAGTCCGAAACTGTGGATTGGGCTTGCAGTGCGTCCTGAAACTGCGTCTCACTTCGCGATCTAACACTCTGCTAAATGCCACCTGGCAGACACTTGAATGACTATAAAAGAACACCACACAGGTGGCAAATTAAATATCCGTTGTGTCGTGTTATCAGGCAGCGTCTATGCAATACATGCTGACTTCAGTGCATTTGCTTCAAATACAAACGTGAGCTATCGAACATTTCATATTCATTCATTGTGGCGATGCTAATATATCTGCAGTTGCGAGCGTAGTTAAATAAACCATATTAAATTAAAGCATTCATTGTGTTCTACTCAAGGGCAAGTCTTTCACTGCAAACCCAGAATTCTCCACTCTTACCTATTTTCTACATTCATCTTTGTCTCCGCAAATGAAGCATAAGCCTATATCTTAATGTCGTATATCATCTGATATCTTCTGCCACGAACTCTTCTCCCGTTCACCATTCCGTTCAGTGCATCCTTCAGTAGGCAGTTTCTTCTCAACCAGTAACCCAGCCAATTCTTTTTCCTCTTTCTGATCAGTTTCAGCATCATTCTTTCTTCATCCACTCTTTCCAACACAACTTCGTTTCTTACTATTCATTTCACACGCTCCATCCTTCTCCATATTCACATTTCAAAAGTTTCTATTCGCTTCTCTTCAATTCGTCGTATTGTCCATGTTTCTGCCCCATACAATGACACATTCCACACAAAGCACTTCAATAGTCTCTTCTTAGGCCATTCTCCAGAGATCCGCACAAGATGTTCCTTTTTCTATTACAAGCTTCCTTTGTCATTGCCATTCTGCTTTTGACTTCTTGGTAGCAGCTCATGTTACTGTTTATAGTACATCCCAAGTATCTGAAGCTGTCCACTTGCTCTACTGCTTCATTTACAATTCGAAAGTTTACCTTCTTTACCTATCTTCCTATGACTATGGTCTTCGTCTTATTGACATTTATCTCCATTCCATACTGCTCACAGCTGTCATTTGGCTCCAGTAGCATAACCTTTAGTATCATCTCCTCTTCTGCTAATATCGGCATATCAGCAAATCTTATGCACTTTATTGTTCTTCCTCCTACTATCACTCCTCCCATGTTCTGAAAACAGTTCTTCACTAAATCCCCCAAGTAGATTGAACAGGATAGATGATAAACAGCATCCTTGTCGTACTCCTCTCCCTATTTCACAACCTTCTGACATTTCTTTTTTTCTATCATGACTTTGATCGTTGTTTCATATGAAGGTTACTGAAGACGCTACTCTCTTTCCAATCATTGCCAATTATCCCCATCAGTATATTCCTATCCACTGTCTTACGCCTTTCCTAGTTTCACAAATACTATATACACTTCTTTATTCTTCTCTAGGTATCTTTCGCCGATTGTTCGTAGCAGTCCAATTGCATTTGTCATACTTTTTCCCTTCCTGAAGCCAAACTGCTCTTCTCCCAACTGTTCTTCCATCTTAGAATGTAAACGTCGATTCAGTATTCGCAGAAGAATCTTCGCCGAGTGCGATATCAGGATGATAATCCTGAACTCAGTACATTTCTTGGCATTATTTTTCCTTGGTACTGGAAGCAACATTGTCTCCGTGAAATCTTCAGGCCAGTAGCCTTGCTCATATATTTCGTAGTGTATTGATAGAATTTCCTTCCTGTCTTTACCCAATCATTTCACCACTTCAATGGGGATTCGAAAAACTCCTGTAGCTTTCACATTCTTCATTTCCTTAAGTGCTAGTTCAACTTCTTCCCTTAAAACAGAAAATCACTTTTCGTCTTCTGATACGGCTGCTTCGTCTTCTATAGCCACGTTATCTGGACGATTCCCTGTCTCATATAATTCTTCTACACATTTCATCTATCTGTTCAGTATTCTTGGTCTGTCAGTTATTTCATTTCCGATTTCGTCCACTTATCAACCACATGGATTTGCTTTTCTTATTTGTGAACTTCAAACATTTCACTTTGCGGTACATTAAGTCATACCTTCCTTTTCTCTCTAGATCCTCTATTCTTTACATTTCTCTTTCATCCAGTCTTCCTTCGTCTTATCAGTTTCTCTTCTTAGTTCGTTGTTAAGTTTCCTGTAGTTTCTTCTATCTTCTTCTGTGTAGATGTTTTTCCATTTTCTCCTTTCCTCCATCATCTCCAACATTTTCCCTGTGACCCAAGGTTTCTTAATTCTCCCACCTTTTGTGTATCCTATTGTTTCTTCTGCTGTTGTCTGTATACAGGTTTTTAGATGAGTCCAGTATTCATTACTATTCTCAGAAGTGGATTCTAATATAGAGGCTTTCTCTTGAAAATTTTCTTCAAATTTTCTTGTTTCTTCTTCATTCTTCAGTTTTCCATGTTCAATTTCTCCATCACTTGTCTTCCTCTGATCTACTTCCGACGAATATCTACTTTGCCTATCAAGAGGCCATGATGAGTTAATATCTGCTTCTGGTAAAGTGTTCGCATTTTAAAGCAATTTCGGAATCTTTCCTGTACCAGTATGTAATCTATCTGGTATCTGCTTTCGTCCCTTCGGCATATCCATGAATATCTTCTTCGTTTATGTTATTGGAATAAAGTATTTCCAACAATCATTGCATTTCTTTTACATACATTTACCAAAGATTCTCTTCTGTCATTTCTTCTTCCCAATCCATATTTTCCAACTGTTCTTCCCTCTTGACCTTCATCTACAACTGCGTTTCAGTCGCGCATTAGGATTACGCATGCTCCTTTCTTCTCCTTCTCAACTATCTCTTCTATCTTGTCATAGCTTTCTTCTACTCAATTTCTACAAAGGAATTCGTAAATATAAGTTAAATATCATCGTTGTTATTCTAAAACCTACCAATTCCTACTTTGTTTATAGTGTTTTTTTCTCTCTCTTTATTTCTTGTGTAGCTTTACTTTGTATATAGTGGTTTTTTTCTGTTTATTTCTATTATTGTATTTGTATTCCTGGTGTTGTGGAAGAGAAGGCCTGATGGCCTTAACTACACCAGAAGAAATAAATAAATACTAAATTCCAGAAAACAAAATTGTTCACTAATTAAAATGGTGTGTAAGAATGTGCTTTCGCAAAACACCGCATTATTTTGTGTTAGCTTGCACGTTAATACAAAACCTTGTAGACTATATAGTTAAAGTCAAGTTACACGAGTTTTTTTGGCGACATTCTGTTACCATTCCTATATAAGGTACAGTAATATACTCGAGTGCATTGGTTTAAACAAATGCTACCTACTACACCTTTTCCCCAATATACAAATGGCGGATATGTTTCTTTTTAAGTCTCTTAGTATTAAATTAAATGTTTACTCTTTTATTTTGGAATCGATGTCGAATTATAATTTATGTCTTATTTTTATTACTCCATATAAAATATTTATTATTTATTAACCGGAAACATTTAGACAGTAATTTCCAACACTGAC
The DNA here is from genome assembly GCF_040183065.1 of Periplaneta americana. Classification (NCBI taxonomy): domain Eukaryota; kingdom Metazoa; phylum Arthropoda; class Insecta; order Blattodea; family Blattidae; genus Periplaneta; species Periplaneta americana. The sequence continues at coordinate 107,930,940 of NC_091117.1, forward strand.
ATCCCCCCCCTCACACTGAACACAAACCTCGCAGTCAAACATTATTGTTCTTGGGGAAGAATGAACATTCGTTGTTTACATCTTCCCACCATCAATACACATATCTACACATTGCAATTGCCACCCCACCCCCCCATACACTGGTGTGGGAGTATGGTGCGCAGTATTTGTTTTTAATGTCCGACCATCAATGCTCTCGAATGTACAGTTCCCCTTAAAAAGAATGAGACGACTCTTGGTCATCGGAAGTTAAAGTTCCACAGCGCGGTTCACTCGATATCGACGTAGCCAGGAAGACATCCGGTCGTGCATGCGTAGGCCTATTTTCATCCTACTCCAAAGTACACACCAGTGCAAAATGTTATCAGTTGTCTGTATATTTCTGGTGTAGGTCTCTTTTACGTCCATGATCGTTTTTTTTAATGAAATATTGAAATATACCGTGTAACACGAAAGTCATTCGCCAAAGTGCAAAAACAATATTATTCTGAAATGACAAATGTAGACATATGGCAAAGACAGCAAGGAACATTGTAAGGACCAAGGCAAAGACAACAAGGACCACGACAAGAACAAAGATCAGGTCCATGGTTACATACAAGAAACACGACATACACCACGACAAGGATTATGCCACGGCATAGACCACCATAAGGATTAAAAGGTCCAGGACCACGAAAACGACTATTAGAAAGACAACAAGGACCGCATAAGGACCGAAATTAGGACCATGATAATATACGACAAGAAACACGACAAACACCACAAGGATTATAATAATAATAATAAAAATAATAATAATAATAATAATAATAATGATAATAATAATGATGATTTATTTTAGCTGGCAGAGTTAAGGCCGTAAGGCCTTCTCTTCTACTCAACCAGCAAAAAGTGTATATACATATGCATGAACTTACAAAGAATTCAACAATTTGATTTAGATGAGAGTTACATGTATACAAGAGTTATTTACGAATTAAACAACAAAATACCATGAACTATTAATTAAACACTGAAATAAACTGTGTAGCAGAATTAAACTAAAATACATAGAATGTTAATATATTTCAAATGATATTAGATAATAGAAAGAGATTATTATGAGACAATTTTGAAAATGCAGCACAATCTGGATGATGTCTAAAGAAAAAAGCAACAGTATAGTCAGTAATATTTTAAATCAGTATGATTGGAGTGAAATGCTAATAAGGTTATCTTTTAAGCTGTTCTTAAAGGTGTTTGTTGTCTTGCAGCCCCTAATACTTTGTGACAAGGAATTCCATTGACGCGAGGTGGATATTGTAAAAGATGAGGAATAACAAGATGTTCTATGAAGGGGTATATTTAGCGTGCCACAGATAAGTGATCTGGTATTTACGTCGTGGTTAGAGTATAGATAAGAGAAACGAGACGAAAGGTAATTTGGTGTTGAGGTGTGCAGAATTCGAAAGAGTAAAGACAAAGAGTGTAAAGTTCTGCGTTCTTTAAGTCGGAGCCACGAGAGACTTGCGAAGGACGGTGATATGTGATCATATCGTCGGATGTTGCACACGTATCTGACGCACATATTCTGAGCTCGCTGTAACTTGACTGTCAGTTCAGAACTTAGGTCACTTAACAAAACGTCACAATAATCGAAGTGCGGCATTACTAGGGTTTGTACTAGGGTAAGTTTTAGTTGCTGGGGGAAGAAGTTTCTCAAGCGACTCAAAGAGTGAAAGGAGGAACAGATTTTTTTTATCGTTTCTTTAACTTGAAAATTCCAACTTAGATTATTATCAAAAAAGAAGCCAAGATTTTTTACGACAGATGAATAAGGGATTAGCGTGTTGTTAAGGGTAACAACTGAAAGATTACTGTTATTAAGGGAGTTAACTAAACGCTTATGTCCAATAATTATGGCTTGAGTCTTACTTGGATTAAGTGCGAGTCCGAAATTGGCCGCCCAAGTGGAGACAGTGGCTAGGTCACAATTTAACTTGTCAATCGATTCATTGATCGTATTGGGTCTGGAATGTATGTAAAGTTGTAGGTCGTCGGCATAGAGGTGATATCGGCAATACTGTAAGTTCTTTGATACGTCATTAATGTAGATAGAGAAAAGTAGTGGTCCTAATACGGAGCCCTGCGGCACTCCCGCACGATAAATAACACGAAATGGACCACGATAAGGACTTCGAAATTTACTAAGATATGGACTATGACAAAGAAAACAAATAGTTATTAAGGACCATGACAAAAGCAGCAAGGAGGACGATAAGGACTATTACAATGCTAACAATGACCAGAATAAAGACAACATAGATCACGATAAGGGACATGTCAAAGACAACAAGGACCACGACAAAATAATAAGAATCATCATACGGACCATGACAAGGAAAACAAGAACCAATATAAGAAACGCGATATGGATAAATAATAATAAATAATAACGATAATAATTACGAATTAGACCACGATAAGGACAAGGTTCATGATAAAAAGTCACGACATGAACCACGATAAGAACCAAGACCACGATAAGGATCATAACAAAGACAACAAATACCACGATAAGGACCACAACAAAGACAAGGCACATGACAAAGACAACAGTGAACACGATAAGGACCATGGCAAAGACAACAAGGATCATTACAAGATCTACGATAACGATCACGGTAATGACCATAACATGGACAACGGAATAATTACCATAAGGACTTAGTCAAAGATAAGGACGATGTTAAGACCCATGATAACAACAAAACAAAGACATGGAACACGATATAAATAACGACATCGGTCACGACAAACACTATGATAAATATCACGATAAAGACCATGACAATCAATGCGATAAAGTTCATAAAGACCAAGACAGCGATAAGGACTATGCGAAGGAGAATACGGACCACTATAAGAATCACGATAAGGATAAGTGCGAGGACTACGATAAGGATCACGACATGGTCCACCACAAGGTTCAGGATGATAAGAACCATAACATGAATCACTTTAAAGACCGCGATACTGAATACGGTAAGGATCACGACAAGGACTACGATAAGGACCATCACGACAAGGCAACAATGATCACGTTAAAAACATGACAAAAAGAATGAGGATCACGATAAGGACTATGTCAGAGACAACAAGGACCAATGTATGAAGCGTCACATGGACGAAGACAAGAACCACGATATTAATCGCGACATGGTCCACGATAATAACCATGACAATAACAGAAAGAACGATAAGGGCCATTACAACTAGGACCACGACATAGACAACGATATTAACGATAAAAAACATGGCATAGGCAACAATTATCACGGTAAGGACCATGCTAGAGACAACTAAGACCAATATAAGGACGCGAAATGGAAAAGGCAGACACGACATGGACCACGATAAGGACCAAGGCCACGATAGGGACCATGACAAAAACAAGATCGAAAAAGGCCATTACAGTAGAAACAAGCACTGTGATATGTACCCCAACTAAGCAGAGATTAACCATAAGAGACAACAATGACCACGATGAAGACCATGGCAAAGACATCAAGGACCACTAAAAGGACCTCGATAAGGACAAGGACCACGATAAATATCATGACATGGACCACGACAATGAACGAAATAAGATACCATGACTTGGACAACAATATTGACCACGACAAGTATTACGACAAAGAAACAACGACCATTATAGGACCACGAAACGAACACAAAGACAAGAATAACGACCGCAGTAAAGATCAGGACATGCATCGCGATACGGATAACAATCAGGACTACGACATGGACATAAGAAGGACCATAACAAGCATTACAAGCGCCAAGGCCACGATTAGAACCATGACAAAAACAACAAGGCCCAGGATTAGGACTACAACAGAGGCAACAAGATGACGATAATAATCACGAGAAAAACGGCAAGAACTACGATAATGATGACGACATGAACAACGGAAAACACCAACAAGGATTACAATAACGACTACGATATGGTTCACGACTAGGAATACGAAATAACCAAGAAAAGGACCAAATCCACGATAAGTACCATGACAAATACAACAAGAATTGTTACAAGGAACACAGCAAGGACAAGGACCAGAAGAAGGATCACGAAGAAGACAGCCACTTAGGGCCAAGATTTCACAACATAGCTCGAGTTACAAAATATCATTGCTTCTCTGTACCGAATGGAAATACCTGCTGTGGGATCTACATTCTGGACTGCTGCTACTGTCACTGTCTTGTCTCGGTAGCTCATACGAGTGCAGTAGCGTGTCGGTTCCACTGTATAACCGAAACGTCTCCTGTTTTTTAACGCCTTATAGTATATAATATGTAAATATTATTGACAACTTAAACATTCAAGATTTTGCAAAAGATACTGCAATTCGTTATTTAACAGATGCATTTAATAATTAGTATTAATATATCTTATAAGTCAATAACTGCAACAGTGCTTTTCAATTCAGTCATAACATGAATAAAATTGAATGCTACATTAAATTAAAAACTATTACAAACACGTAGATAAAATACTTAAAATCAACTGAAGGGGTGAGAATAAAATAGTCCAAACCCACACTTTTAACAAAAATTGTTTTGTGCGAGTGCATTTCTTACAGATATGGGAAAGCTACTAATTAAATATTGTAATAATTACTCAACAAATGGCATAGGCCTAAGGACACTAAAATTTCGGAAACTTTTTTTTTTTTTAATTTCATTCTAATTGTTATTACACTATATATATATATATATATATATATATATATATATATATATATATATGGTGTAAATGGATTCATTAGATTAATGTTTATAATATTATAATTTGTAATTTTGTATTGTTTGCAATCATTAACACTTAATCTCAGGACTTTGTAAAACTCTATTTCAACGTTATTTAGACAAAAAAAATCGTTTATGTAGGCTAAGAATCGAACTCGCACTCTTCTACACAGCACGCAGAAGTCTTAGCGTCTGAGCTATTGAAACCGGAGTACGTAGTGTCGATCTAGTCATGAAGGTCCAATGTTGATTTAACTACACGATTTATGTATATATTTATCTATTATTTACATCATATTACCATATTTTTTGTAGTTTTTGAAGTGAATTTCGGAACGATGCTAGTAACAAACCAAATAGCCTGAATTTAAGTAACTCAATATTCGTTATCTTGTGTATAAGTGCTTTGGTCTCCGATCATGCGCAGTGTCTTACATCTGAGACTTAGGAATATTCAATCGTCTCATTCTTTTCTAGGGAAACTGTACGTGGTTTTGTATTTTATTCTCTGCAGAAAATATATTGTTCTCTCTTCTATAAGCGTTCATAGACTATTGAGGCCCCATATTTTGCAACCGTTAAGCTCAACACCACGATTTCAATGGTCATTGGATTTGCGAGGTTTTGAAATAACAGCGACATATCGCACACCCAGTAAAATAGTCGTCAGTCGAAAATCACATATTACTTTCGTAAATAATTTCAACGTTCCTAGTTGGAGACACGATATTCTAATAATAAAATAGTAAATTATCAAAGGTTTTGGTACCTAGTTATTAACATCTTTTTACAACAGTACTTTACTAAGAAATAGCATATATTTACAAATCACAATTTTCGAATTACGGCACTTTTACTGGGAGTGCGATATATTAGTATGACTATGCACATCTACAAACATTTTGGATGCAAAGCACAAACGCGTAATCATTAACTTTTCGTGAATGATACCATTTTGGAGCAAAGCAACAAATTTTCAAGTAAAAAATTCGAAAAATAACTATTCATATTTCATACAGACCTAGCCACCGGCGTACCTTAGGCATAGCATGTTTGCCTGCTATTTCAGAGATACCGCTCGGGCATGGGTTCCACTCTCGCTTGGCCTATTACGTGGTTGGATTTTTCTGAGGTTTTCCCAATTGTAAGGCGAATATAAAGTATATCATGGCGAATTTTCAGCCTCATGTTGCCAGATATTATCTCGCTATCACCAATTCCAACGACGTTAAAATAATCTGATAGTTGACAGAGCGTTGTTAAATAACCGACAGAAGATATAATAAATTAAAAATACTAGAAAATAATACTAATTTCAAAAAGCGAGTGTCCTTTCAAAATTGAGGAAATTTTCCCGATCTTCATTCATTTCTAAAGAAAATGCCGGTTTGGTGACTTTAACATGCTCGTTTGTCTGCAACAAGAGAACTGCGTACAATTTAACGTTCGACTGACCATTAAGTGATTTCAGTGCTAACAACATGCTGATTTGGAAGAGTAAAAATGTATGTAAATTGCCATAACTTACGCTAGTGAACAGTCTTTTGTCACAAAAAAGGACGCTCGTAATAGGAGTGTACTGAACTACTACCGATAGATGTCTCCCCTGTACCAGCCGGTATGCGCTTTTTGCGATTCATTTGTTTTCGCATTTTGTCTATGTTCGTAAGTAATATTACAGTGCAGTTCTCAACTAATATTTAATTATTATATAATAATATATGAAAAGGGGATACGGAAAACTGCAATGCCTGACTACTGTTGTGTTCCTTTGTGCAAAAATCAAGGTCGGCCGTTTTCGTATCATCAATTTCCTAAGCAGGAAACTTTAAAGAAACAGTGGCTACATGTCATTCGCAGGAAAAACTAAAAAAAAAACAAAATGTGACAAGGAATATTAAGGTCTGCTCTCAGCATTTTAAGATGGAAGATTTCGTTACCACTTTATTAGGTAAGTGGTGTTTATTAATTCTAATTAAGGAACCATAATTACATTCATAAAACAGCGATGTCAGTTTACATTGCGTAACATTATTATTATTATTATTATTATTATTATTATTATTATTATTATTATTATTATTTTAGGGGAAAGACCACGACTCAAATCGAACGCCGTTCCATCTGTATTTAAATGGTCGAGATCCACAGGACAAACCACAAGGGAGAAGAGGTTTCAGAGTAGGAAGAAATCCTTGGACAGATCTCCCATCCAAGAACCAGGAGAAATAGAAATGGCAGAATGTCAGATATCGGCCTACGAAGAAATTGAACTATCATGCGATCATGAGCACGAACTTCCTTCTGCAGTGGTGGAATATCAAAACACTGGAACGCAGACAGACCAGGGTAGCATCCTAGACATTAACAGGGTCATGTGTAACCCAGCTGCTGTGCTTCTTTTCACTTCCTTCACCGACAGAAATCATTTTAATTTAGTGTTTGCTGCTCTTGGGGAAAATCGTTTCCAATTACAAGTGTTTCCCCTTTCACCAGAAAATTGCTTCCTTCTCACAGTTATGAAACTTAGAACTAACAAGTCAGATGTTGAGTTAGGCCTAGCATTTGGTATAAGTAAGAATATTGTGGGTCAAATATTCAATGTCTGGACAAATTTTATGTACAGTCAATTCAAAGAGCTGAACATATGGCTTGATAAGAAAACTGTTTTATCACATGTCCCACCTGCATTTAGGGAAAAATATCCCACAACCAGGGTCATTATAGATGCTACTGAGGTGTCTATAATGAAACCTAAAAATCCAACAGCCCAACAAGCAACATTTTCCAATTACAAAAACTGTAATACAGTTAAGGTGCTGATAGGGATCAATCCCTCAGGTTTCATTTGTTTCATTTCTGATGCATATGGGGGTGCTATTTCAGATAGACAGTTATTTATACGATCTGGCTTATTAGATCTCTTGGAAGAAGGAGATGCAGTAATGGCTGACAGGGGCTTCAACATACAAGATCTACTATGTGTGAAAGGTGTGTCACTGAACATTCCACCTTTCCTGAAGGGCAAAAAACAATTTTCCCCATCAGAAAACATCGAGACGAGGAGAATTGCCTCTAATAGGATCCATGTAGAAAGGGCAATAGGGCTTGGAAAAACTTACAAAATCCTGCAATCAAAGCTGCAGTACAGCAAAATACGTTTATCCAGCAGAATAATATTTGTCTGCTATATGCTCTGCAACTTCAGAAAATCAATCATGAAAGAGCACTGATGTAAAATAAAAATGTTCTGTGTAAAATCATCTGTAGTTTAGTTAAATTTATTTATTATTGAAAAATTCTGGTTTAGGATATTAGGCCTAGTCTTAATGTATTTTTATTTCATCAATCAATAGAATCATTAGATTGGACACAATCAAACACAACTTACTAAAAAATACGTAATATAAATCTACTTTAACCTACGTAGTTTCAGTACCTAGAAAATCAATTAATATTTGTAAAAAAAAAAAAGCTCTATAAATGACAAAAGTTTGAAGTTTTCTTAAACATACTTCTTAGTGATTTTTATTCTTGTGAAAGTTTTATTTCTTTGCATTTTAGACTTTTCTCAAATACAGCTAGTTGTAATTTGCCATGCTATTATTATCTTTTTCGTATTGTAGTTTTAATTTTCAGAATTCAATTCATGTTTATGTCTTTTTCATAATTTCATAGAATTGATGCAAACCGTATTACCCACTACGTTGTAATTTAAAAGAATATATAAATTTTTAGCTGGATAATAAGGACTTCTAATATTAACAGGAAGAAAATAATTTTGCGAGAATGTGTTTAAACTAATCCATGGGTATATTTTTGTCAAGTCAAGGTGTCATACTTTACACAGCATACTGTTTGCATCAGCTCTATAAAATTACATTCTTTTCATATCAAGCATGTTTTTAGTTATAAAAATAAACAATACATTTTACACCATGACAGATGAAAAATAACAATAATAAACCACATATTTTCATATAACTCTCTTCATTTATATACTGGTATCTTCATGCATACCTCTTATATAGGTAATCTCACTGCAACTAAGTAACACTGACACATTATTAACCCATGAGATACAGGAGTCAATTTAAGACAAAAGTGATGGGACAAAATACTCCTTGTAAAATTTATCTAGTTGCAATGACATTTCCTGTATGAAAACATTATCCCTCTCGACTTCTATAATAAGCATGTCAACTGCTGTATACACCACAAAGCAGCAGTACTGTCGTCCTGTCACATATAACTGTCCTTGAACCTGATAGAAGTAGTTGTAATTTCTTTTTAGTACGACATTCCGTCCTATCATTTGAAGGTATGGCACTGCATTTACAGAAATCTTATAATTTTTCTGGCTTGGAAGTCCTTTTAATTCTAGAACCCCTTCATTACCTATAAGTCCATCACAAGAGGCTGCTAGGTAACTCTTTTCTGGATGAATTATTAGTCCACACCTTACAACACGATTATCAGTAATTTCTTCGAATCTCATCCTTGCTAAACCTTCCATTTGCAGACCCCACTTCATATTATTATTTTGAAAATTTGATCGCATTCTTAATTGTCGAGCAAGTTTCTCAGGATCCCTCGTGCGACAGATCTTTCCGAAATTGCTAGCTGTTAAACGGCATTCTCTTTCTTTGAACCACAAATGTTGAGACTGCTCTCGCGTTGTTTTTTCCACTTGCGCTCTCTTCACCTCATCAGCAGAAACTAATGTTTCTGCAAATATCGTCATGGATCGACACTATAGTAATGGTCATGGACTATACCTATCAGTGGAACAGACTCTTTTTTTACAGCATATGAAAAAGTGAGTTTATGTGTTGAACTTTGAATGAGTTTATGTACATAATTTTCATATCCTTCTTGGTTTATTCCACTTAGAGGCCTCACTTCATGACAAGGCATCTGAGCATCTGGAGCTAGTGGTAGATCTTCCGCTTTTTTAGGACTTTGTGTTCTTTTCTTATTGGCTGGTCGATGAAATGTTTGCAGAACTTGGGTGCAAGTCTGAGCACACTTTATTTCCCCACTTTTGGAGAAATGCTCTAAAGCGTAACACAGAGCGGCAATATGTTTACAACTGGCCTTGGGACCTGCTCCTGCAACACATTCACAGTCTGCTCCTGATATAATACTAGACTTATTTAATACTAGTTTCACTTCATATTTTTTGTTTTTTGTGTATTCTGATTTCACTTGACTAATTATAAACACTGCACTGGAATTTACATAGCATTTAATAAAGTTAATGAATCTGTCATTAATTAACCTATAACCTGAATCACACAATGATCTATAATTCGAAACTGAGTAACCATCAATTTCTGACTTTCTGAAAATAAAGTAGTTCATCAATTCAAAGCTTGACAGTTTTATTTCACTCCGATGAGCTGATACAATTTCTTGAAATCCATCAAGCACTTTTGGAAAATCTAATGTAGGCCTACCGGTAGCAGCCAATGACACTGATGTCTTCTGGAAATGAAGCTTCATATAAGCTTCTAACCTAAAAAAAATAGATATGGAATATACAGTATATATTTGCATAAAACATTGTGCAATAAAATTTCACTCAATTTCTAACCCAAAAATAAAGTAAAACAATTTGTTGCCATAACAAACAGTTTAACCTACCTTTCTAATAATTCGCGTTTGTTTCCACTTGTTTTTCCACCTCTTTTCTTCAGTTCTGCTTTTAAATTAGCAACCTTCATTGACCGTATATTATTCCGCATCGCATCTGGATCAGAAAAGGACGAATCCATTTTTTATAATTACTAATTCACGTAAAAATAATATTTTGAATGCCGTAAAGTTTGTACAAACTAGTAAGAAGCGGTAAGCGCATACCGGCTGTTACATCTGCGCGATCTGTCGGAGAAGTTTGGCGTAAGACACTCCTATTATACATGATGAAACTGGCCTTCATGTACAGTATAATGTGCCTCCAGCATGTCATGACTGTCACTCTTACAAAACTGGGTATTTCCATAATATTTTAAGAATTTCAGTTAATGGAATAGGAAAAATAAGAAACCATGCCATTAAGGTGATACGTGCTTTATCATTAATCATTTAAAGCGTTTGGCAGCAATCCACTTTTAAACTGTCTACCGAGGTAACTTAACAATAAAGAGTTTTCGCACATTCGTCACCCTCTAAACGTCTAACGCTATGTTGACGTCAGTAGTGACATATTTGGTGACGTATGTTCATGTTGGTAAACCTTCGTAAAGAATTGGAAGGGATCGGTGCAGTATTTCTTTAACGTAAGGCTCTTACTCACAAAGGGCTTTTAAGGAACCCGAAGGTTCATTGCTGCTCTCACATAAGCCCGCCATTGGTCCTTATTCTAAGCAACATTAATTCAGTCCCAATCATATAACCCACCTCTCTCAAAACCATTTTTATATCATTCTCCCATCTACGTCTCGGCCTCCCCAGAGGTCTTTTTCCCTTCCGGCCTCCCAACTGACACTCTATATGCATTTCTATATTCGCCCATACATGCTACATGCACTGCCCATTTCAAACGTCTGAATTTAATATTCCTAATTATGTCAGGTGAAGAATACAATGAGTGTAGTTCTACTCTGTATAACTTTCTCAATTCTCCTATATTTTCATCCCTCTTAGCCCAAAATATTTTCCTAAGCACCGTATTCTCAAGCATCTGTAGACTCTGTTACTCTCTCAAGATGAGAGTCCAAGTCCATACAGAACAACCGGTAATATAAGTGACTTATAAATTCTAACTTAGAACAGACTGCATGACAAAAGCTTCTCAACCGAATAATGACACGCATTTCTCGTGTTTATTCTGTGTTTAATTTCCTACCGAGTATCCTTTATGTTTGTTACTGTTTCTCCAAGACATATGAACTTTTCCATCTTTTCAAAGGATAAATTTCCAATTTTTATATTTTCACTTCGTACTATGTTCTGGTCACAAGATATAATCATATACGTTTTCTTTTCGGGATTTACTTCCAAACCTGTCGCTTTATTTGCTTCAAGTAAAATTCCCGTGTTTTCCCTAATCGTTTGTGGATTTTTTCCTAACATAGTCATATCACCCGCATAAACAAGCAGCTGATGTAACCCGTTCAATTCCAAACTCTGTCTGTTATCCTAGATATTCCCAATGGCATATTCTAGAGGAAAGCCAAAAAGTAAAGGTGATAGTGCATCTACTTGCTTTAGCCCCCAGTGAATTGGAAAAGCATCAGACAGAAGCTGGCCTATACGGACTCTGCTGTAAGTTTCATTGAGACACATTTTAATTAATCGAAATAGTTTCTGGGGAATATCAAATTCAATAAGAATGTTATATGAAACTTCTCTCTTAACCGAGTAATATGCCTGTTTCAAATTGATGAATAAGTGATGTACTGTACCCTTTATAATCCCATTTTTTCTCCAATATTTGTCGAATACAAAATATGTCATTAATAGTCGATCTATTACGCCTAAAACCGCACTCATGATCCCCAATAATTTCATCTATATATGGAGTTAATCTTCTGAATAGAATATTGGACACAATTTTGTGCACCATTAATAAAAGTGACATTTCTCGCAACTTACTACAGTTAGTCTTGTCCCTCATCTTAAAAATAGGTACAATTATGGACTCCTCCCATTGGTCTGGTACAATTTCCTTCTCCCAAATTGCAAGTACAAGCTTATAAATTTCGTTAGATAATGTGCTTCTACCCTCCCGTATTAATTCTGCTGGAATTTGATCGATACCTGGAGACGTACATTTTCAGATTTTCTATCGCAATTTCGACTTCAGAAAGTATGGATTCGGGTATAAATGGCTCAGCAGTTTGTATTTGAATTTTGTCGCGATCATTTCTATTTGTCTATGTACATGTAGTGTTGCCCAAACTAGTTTTTCCATCTGTCCAGGACTGAATGAGTGTCCGCAAGCAAGTCTCCATTCTCACCATGATCACGTTTACCCTTGCCTGATAACCATTTTTAAATTTCTTTACGGCCTTATATAAATCTCTAATGTTTTTATTCTCACTATTTGTTTCTACCTCATTCAGTTTCTCCTTCAAGTACTCTCTCTTTTTATCCCTAAGTGTACGACATGCTTCCCGTCTTTCATTGAAATAATTATCTCTATTCGCCTCAACTGAATCCTGTAAGAATCTCAATTTTGCCTGTTTCATTCTGTCTACTACCATGGAACAATATTAATCAAACCACGGTTTCTTTTTCTTAGTTTCATAATAATCTATGCTCTGCTCAGCTGCAATTTTAATATAATCTCTGATCTTTTCCCACACGCTATTATCATCTAACTCCTCCTCAACTTCGTCGGAACTTTCCAAAGCGGCAAACCTATTTGAAATTTCGACGTGATAATGTTGCCTAGTTTCCTTGTCTTTTAATTTCGGAATATTGAAACTCCTAATATTAACTTGTTCCTCTACTCGCTTGGCTACTGACAGTCTTTCTCTTAATTCGCTAATTATCAAATAATAGTCAGAATTACAGTCTGTCCCCCTGAATGTTCGAATGCCTACTATACTGGTATTTATTTTTTATTTTAGTAGATTATTTTACGACGCTTTATCAACATCTTAGGTTATTTAGCGTCTGAATGAGATGGTGATAATGCCGGTGAAATGAGTCCGGGATCCAGCACCGAAAGTTACCCAGCATTTGCTCATATTGGATTGAAGGAAAACCCTGGAAAAAATCTCAACCAGGTAACTTACTCCGACCGGGACTCGAACCCGGGCCACCTGGTTTCGTGGCCAGACGCGCTAACCGTTACTCCATAGGTGTGGACTCTATACTAGTATGTCTCCGTTTATCTATCAAGATGTTTTTTAATTGGTTATTTAACGACGCTGTATCAACTACGAGGTTATTTAGCATCGATGAGATTGGTGATAGCGAGATGGTATTTGGCGAGATGAGGCCGAGGATTCGCCTAGATTAGATGGCATTCACCTTAGGGTTGGGGAAAACCTCGGAAAAACCCAACCAGGTAATCAGTCCAAACGGAGATCGAACCCGCGCCCGGGCGCAACTTCAGACCGGCAGGCAAGTGCCTTAACCGACTGAACCACGCCGGTGGCTCTATCAAGATGCGATCTATTTGGTTGTGTGTCAATCAGTCTCGAGAAGTCCTAGTTTATTTATGTATATCCTTATGGGGGAATGTTGTACTTTTGACAATTAAATTTTTGCATGTGGCGAAGTTGACTAACCTACCTCCATTATCATTACTAGTTACATGTAGGTTCTATATTCCAATAGTTGGTTTAAAAATATCCTCCCGTCCTACGTTAGCATTGAAATCCACCAATAAAATTTTCATGTGATATCTAGTTAAATGATCAAAAGTGTGCTCCAATTCCTCACAGAAGCTATCCTTTATATGGTCGTCTTTCTCTTCTGTAGGGGCGTGAGCGTTTGTAACTAAGATATCGCACTATCTACCCTTAAGCACGAAATGCGATAACCTGTCAGTGATAAATTCGACTTTTTTAGTGTTGATTTTATTCTTTTATGGATAAAAAATCCTGTTCCTAATTGGTGATTATTATTTTCTTCCCCATAATACAACTATAATCTCCTATTTGTGATATGCCATTCCCATCTAACGTAACCTCCAGTATTCCCACAAAATCTATTCTATATCTAGCTAGTTCTTTTCCTACTAACATTATCCCTCCTGTTCCATAAGGACTTCTTACATTCCAAGTACCAAATCTCATAACCTTCTCTCTTTGCAGTGGTCGTGCCAGAGAATCAGTCCCATTCCGAGGCTTATGTTGTGGTTTGGAAACAAGCTGTTTTTTTATGATAATGGGTTGTTAACGCTTCGCCCAACCCACAAGATGGAGGACCACCCCTTATCGGCCGTCCGCGACTGCTTTTTCAATATATTCGCAGCTACCCTTCACATCTGGAGACCGTCTCCTCTATCCCCAATCTAAGGACGCGCCAAGTTGTGTTGATAAGGACTCACCATACATGAAACGTAAGACTCTATTATACGATATTTCCCACTCCGTTAAACATTTATCATGTCGTAGCGCCTATGATAATCAATCGCGCTATATTGTTAGCTCAATGTATAATAAGGACGCATAGAAAACAAATCGAAATAAAACTCTTTTTTTTTTTTTTTTTTTTAAGTGAGGAAACAAATACTAACTTTGATGTGATCTGTTCAGAATAGACATTTACACCTTCAAAAAGTGGTAAGCTGCAAACTTTTTTTATTTTTCACTTTACATGGGAAAGTCAAAGCGAAATGTTGAAAAAGAAAGGAAATTCCTTTTAAATGCGGTTCCTACTCAAAATCTTTACTGACTTCCGAGTTACGGCGAGTTAAAGGAGCGAGTACTCACAACCGTCTAGAGACAGAGCGTTCGCTATTGAAAGAACGTGAGGTGAATGCTTGGATTCGAACTTTCATCAATGACGTCAACATAGCGTTAATCGTTTAGCGGACCAGTAGGGTGTGAAAACTCTCTAATTACTCATACGCACGATTAAAAAACCCTTTAACCAAATTTAAGCCACTTTACGATGTCATCAAACTTGTTTCTTAAGTTCTCTCATCTTAATTTCAGTGGACGTGCAGCCAACTTCTCTTCCAGCCTTCTAGATTTTTCCTCACCCTTCACTGTGCTACTTCTCGTCACTGGAACTCTGTGTCACCTGAAATCAAAGGCTGCCGATCCTTGAAACTGCTGAAGTTAGACTAAGTAACTGTTATGACAAGTTAATGTTGTACTATATGCTTCCATGTATCGTCTATCCTAGACATTCTGGTGACCTGGGTGAGTGGTTTTTTGGACTAAGATGCTGTGGTCTATTGTCGTCCCTGGTACGCTGAGATCACTACGACCGAGCCCCTACCACGCCGTAGCGGAGAAGTGAGAAATATGTTCCCAAATTGAAGTAGTGGAAAGCCCCCATTTGTTTGGTAGAAAACGCGCGGGATTTGGAAACAGCTATTTGAAAACGTGTTGCACAGCGTATCCGAAAGCTAAATGTTTTTGTTTACAGGAACAAAGCTTCCTTCACCAGATACCTTTAATAACGTGTTTCTGCTCTCAGCAGAGTTGCTAGGTTTTTTCTGCGAGGGAAATCGGGATATCAGAAGCTAACTTATGACATTAGACTTATCAACACTTTATCATAAGATTTATAGTTGCTTTCTGCAAATTAGTATTCGCGTGCTTTAATGTAATATTCGCCTCCTTGAGAAACACTAAAATACGAATGACACATAGTTGCAGTAAATACTACAGGCTAATCATTTTTCTTTTATTAACCACGAATATGTTTTAACCATTCGCTACTAAATTAATTTTGCAACTTTTCTTTTTCGGAACCGGTACTCCAACAGTATATCTGACGATGAATCCATGTTTAAACATAGTTCACTGCACTATAAAATACAGCAATTGTATATGTCTGTTATTAGTGTAAAATACGATATCAAAACGCTATTTTTTTCGCCACTCAACGCACCTAAAATACACAATATTAATTGCGAGAACAGCAACTAGGTATCGAAACGAATTAATCAACAATGCGGTAGAACTAGGAGAACTATTATCTTGCGAGTAAAGTTGTCTTACGGCAATGAGATGGGTTATCTCATAGACTTGCAAAATTTCCGCGTGTTACCTCTATGTTTACAATGTTACCATTTGAGTCAATATATAAATAAAAATATCGAATAATAGGGAATGCAGACTAATTTCTTTAAATTACGTGCTAGACTATTATCTTTCAAATCTAGATTTTTTATCAATCCTCAATTCGCTTTATCGGGATTCAACCAGGAAATTGGGAGACTCCCGCCTAAATTGGGATACCCAGCAACTCTGGCTGTCAGGCTTGCATTATTTTCATAGGAACTCTGAATGTGAATATTCATAACCACGGTTAATAAAAGAATTAATGTCTACTTTTCAATTTAATCTGTAGATTAAATTGCTGTATAAAATAAAAAAAATAATAATAATAGTAATAATAATAATAATAATAATAATAATAATAATAACAATAATAATAATAATTAGCAGCAGCAGCAGTAGCAGTAGTAGTAGTAGCAGCAGTAGTAGGAGCAGAAGTAGCAGTAGCAGTAGCAGGAGCAGTAGCAGCAAGCAGCAGCAGTAGCAAGTAGCAGCAGCAGTAGTAGTAGCAGTAGCAAGCAGCAGCAGTAGCAAGCAGCAGCAGTAGCAGCAGTAGTAGCAGTAGCAGCAGCAGTAGTAGCAAGCAGCTGCAGCAGCAGTAGCAGTAGCAGTAGTAGCAATAGCAGCAGCAGCAGTAGTAGCAGTAGCAAGCAGCAGCAGTAGCAAGTAGCAGCAACAGTAGCAGCAGTAGTAGCAGTAGCAGCAGCAGCAGTAGCAGTAGTAGCAAGCAGCAGCAGGAGCAAGCAGCTGCAGCAGTAGTAGCAGTAGCAGTAGTAGTAGTAGCAGTAGCAAGCAGCAGCAGTAGCAAGCAGCAGCAGCAGTAGCAGTAGTAGCAGTAGCAGTAGTGGTAGTAGCAGTAGCAAGCAGCAGCAGTAGCAAGCAGCAGCAGCTGTAGCAGTAGCAGCAGTAGTAGCAGTAGCAGCAGCAGTAGCAGTAGTAGCAAGCAGCAGCAGTAGCAAGCAGTAGTAGTAGCAGTAGCAAGCAGCAGCAGTAGCAGTAGCAGCGGCAGCAGCAGCAGCAGCAGCAGGAGCAGTAGCAGCAGAAAGTAGTTGTAGCAGTAGTAGTATAAGAAACTGTCATTAATCCGTAACTAAGACAATACTTATTTTCAATCAGTCGTATTAAGAAATTAACTTTTTATAATTTATAGGCCTACAGTTATTATATTATTAAATTCGGCGAATTCTCAAGGAGGCGAATAATTATTCATGTATGCACTGAAACAACAGCTGTTTGCAGAAAATGAAGGATATGGAGTGGATGAAAAATAATAATTATATGGTATTAACGTAGTTTGAAAAGTAACAACTATCTTGGAAATGAGTTGAACACACTGAATGTTTCATTGTAGGGTAGAAATTCTCTCTGGGGATTGCACTTATCCACTTTCGGTTAAGGGAATCTTTACTCAGAGGAAACTTGAAGCATAAACAGCCGTATAAGTACAATAGTTCGCATTCTGTAACATAACACGGAGCAAACAAATGGCCGCCCGTCGGCTGTCCAATTTGGGAGCATAACACTAGCGCCAGTGAGTGGTCTAGCGGTTATTTAGTAAGTCTATGACTACGACCTAGAGTGCCTTGCCATTGATGATGTCTACCGCAGCTGTAGAGGAAAGTCTGGACGTAACATCACAAGTAGAGCATGACCTCTAAACCCGGAAAATACTCACCCCATTGTAGCCCGGAAAACACTCACGCCATTAACGCCGGCTGTGAAAGCCTACACTAGAAGATTCTGGTGACTTTTTTCATTAACATTTTATTCTATTTTTCTCTCATCATTTTTTCCTATAATGCCTATCATATGAGAACTCTTGCTACTTAACCTATTATCTCACTTCTTTTTTTTATTTTGTGCATCTAAAAATTGTGTTTATTGTATGCTCTGAACGACACTATTTATTATTATTACTATTATTATTCTTATTATTACTTACTTACTGACTTATGGCTTTTAAGAAACCCGGAGGTTGACTGCCGCTCTCACATAAGCTCGCCATCAACATTGAGGTGTCATTAATATGTTGTGTGTGTCGTATAACTTTGTATGAAAATCGGCCTACGTTACTTTAATCCGAAACTGTAAAGAATTGGCAATTAGAGAGAAGCAGGATCCCCGAAATCCCTATTCTAACTTCAATAATGGTACACGAGCTCCCTTGACATTCGTATTTTAACTGGAATTGTACCCGTGCTTCTCCGACATTCGTACTCTGAGACTCCACACGTGCTCTTCCGAAATCCGTATTCTAAATTGAATTGTACATGTGTTGCTCCGAAATCAGTATCTTAACTTGAATTGTACAAGTGCTCCTCCAACATCTTATTCTAACTTGGATTTCACGTGCTCCACTTCTCAATCTCTACACGAAAATGACACGATTGGTCTTTAAATCAGTCCACAATCCAGTTTTATAATGTCAATTTTATAATAACCACACATCGATCACGCAACATAAGATTTCACCCCCTCAAATAGTTTAGTTTCTTAAGATTCTGCAGTTTCCATCGTTTGTTCAGATTTAATATCTCCAACATTTCGTGGAATTAAATAAATTTGTACTACACGCAGAATAATCTCTAAACTGCCATAACATTTAGAGATATCCCATTCAAGGATTCTCAACATAAAGACAATATTCAAATGTCAACTGTTTCAAGTAATTATGAACAAAAGCAACGAATCAGTTAATTACATAGGCGCAACTAGGATGAAATTACGAGACTCAAAACCGCAAGACAACATAGTCAACCGCAGAAACAAGCAGAAACAGTGTTCCCATTAAAAAGTCCCAAAATTACACATTTAGATTTTCACGTTGCATTTTATAACGAAACAATTATTTAAATTATTTACTTAATATTAAGATAATTACAATCATCGGTGGCATACAGTTGGCTACTTATTCGATAACTGTTTATTATTCAGACTCTGCGAAAGTTATGTAACAAGAATGAAGAGCAAATATAAAAAGGGAATGGTGAGAGGAACCATGAATATCTTCATATTAATGTAATGGGTTCAACTAGAACTGGTTTATCGGATTATTTGACAAGATGATGCCACATGAACCAGCTTTAACTTGTAAATGTATCAAATGTATTCCTACTATGTATGTGTGTTGAAGAGATCGCCAACGGCTCCAGCTTACTCATCAACAGGGTAGATAATACCAATACATTATCTAAGGTAGTTACTCAAACCTCACTATAAGTTTGCCTTCCCATTTTAAGGAAATATTGGACAAATCATTGTAAGGATCCACAATCCACCTTTTTTGGAGTATCTCGATACATTTAGTATGTTCTAAACGATTACTTAACGATGCTGTATCAGCTACGAGCTTATTAATTTAATGTTGTGGGACTGGGGATAGGGAGATGATATCTGGAGAGATGTGGTCATTCCTATTGAATTATCTCACCTTCGCAGCCTTTATAATTAGTTGGGAACAAACTCTGAGAAAACCGAGCCAGGTTATCGGCTCAAGTGGAAATCAAACCCACGCTGTCTTGCTAACTAAAAACATAACATCACACTGTTTGCAATATAATAATAATAATAATAATAATAATAATAATAATAATAATAATAATAATATGTTAGATGAAAGTGGTGCCCACACCTGTGGAGTAACGGTTAGCGCGTCTGACTGCGAAACCAGCTGGCCCGGGTGCGATTCCCGGTCGGGGCAAGTTACCTGGTTGAGGTTTTTCCGGGGTTTTCCCTCAACCTAATGAGCAAATGCTGGGTAACTTTCGGTGCTGGACCCCGGACTCATTTCACCAGCATTATCACCTTCATCTCATTCAGACGCTAAATAACCTAAGATGATGATAAAGCGTCGTAATATAACGTACTAAAAATGAAAGTGGTGATGTACTCTTTATGTATAAATATATATATATATATATTTTTTTTTCAGTAAAAATGCAGATAATTCAACAAAGGAACGACGTCGAACGCATGTCTACTGTAGCGAGTGTCGTTTCATCAAAAGTGTGACACCGTTTAGACATGATAGACGCACTAAGCTTTGAAGATTGAGGTCACATCTGTAGGTGATATAAATGGAAATAAAAATAGCCTAGAGCATCCCATAAGGACAAGGCCCTCTTTCCCAAATGGAAAAGTAGTTAGGTTATAACTCTGCCTATCTGGTCGTCTGTCTTCCTACAATTCTTCGGGAGATTCTGGGATTCCAAGAAGCGAGTCGATGCGCCTACCTGTTGCTGTCTCGACATGCCACATGACCTGCCGATTTCCATTTGAGGCTCCTGGAGCCGAACCCGTATCCTGGATATTCCTTCTAATTCTAATGATTCCATTCCGTCGCCGGTCTTTTAATACTAATGCCCAGTATCTTCCTTTGGCAGAATGGTGTTTATTCTCTATCTTTACTTGTCGGTTGCCAAGTCAGTGAGCCGTAGATGAGGGTTGGAAGTATACACACGGACTCTTCTTTGAGACCACTAATGTTCTACCCAAAAGAATGATTTTTAAGCTACAAAATTTTACCCACACAGTGGAAATGCGTCTTGAGATTTCACTCCGGGCTCTATTGTTAATTGAAACAATTTATCCTACATAGGTGAATTCTTCTGTGTATTCTTAGTTTGACTCCATTTATCGATATACCCTTTCTTCAATTGTTGGTGGTTGAATTTTCTGGATTCATTTGCAAGTCAACAACCATGAGTGGTTTACTTTTAGTAATGCTCTTAATTCTCTCGCTGAGGGTCCTATTAGTACTTTAACATCTGCGAAGCGGAAATTGTACAACCTTTTACCATCTGTTTCGATCCCATATGGCCTTCAATCTGTGATACAATATACATTAATTCAGGCATGTCAAAACTCTGCACATTGTGCAGTCTCTGTGCGATGTGCAGTTCCTATTTCCCTACCTGGAAGGAGTGAATCGGCTTGGAGGGGAACGCGACAGGGCTGTACATTACCTGCAACAGCAGAACAGGTTTGGTTTCATTAACACAGATCAGTACGGGTGTGCTCATTGAGCTGTGATTGTGAATGCGTTATGAAAACTAAAGTGAGGAGTCCACAGATATAACGAAGAAGAGAAATCACGAATCATATAACATAACTGTTATGATATTTTCCACAGCCACCAGCAATTATTTTAAAATGAAAGGCTTTCATCATATCATGTGGACCTAATAGTGATGTGAGAATTTAAATCAGATTAGTAAAGTTTTCAAAATATGATATTCGCCAGCTCTTATTTCTTAATTAGTACTCTCACGGCAAGACAAACATGACAATGATGTTGTTTTGGATTCTGTACTAACACACCCATCAATGGTTAGACGACTTACAACTTTTATTTGATAAGCTGATAAGTGATGAGAATATTGAGTGAAGAATACATGTGAGGGTCTTGAGGTTGTAAGGGAAGGAAGAAAGCAACTATTTGTAAGGCGGAAAATTTTTCTGGAAAAATAATACATAATGGCGAATTTTACATCTCACGTTATTATATTATCTTAATATACTTACGTTAATAAATCTTTAAACCTGACATAAAGAAAATGTCCTCGCTTCACAGCTTGGGAACTACTCTTTTAACTCAATTCAGTAACCCTCCCAACTTGCTGATACTTGCTCTAAAAGTTTTCCAAATAAACTTTATAAATTTAAATTCAAGCTTAATTTATCCAATTTATTAATAATAATGTGAATTTATATTAATATACAGCAAGGAAATGATTCCAGTGTAAAAGCCTCACAATGTCCTATTGCATGTAATTGGGAGTAAAATATTTTCTTTAACATTTGTGCACCAATGGTCCCAATAATGGTTGAGGAACAATGAAAGAGTATTACTTTGAAATAATCAGTACCTACTACGTAAAATGAAATACTGTGTTCGTTTTTTGTTTCGAAATTACTGCAATATTTATATTTTCTTCAAATACTGTATACAAATCATGTAAATAAATGATTCTTTACAAACGGCTGCTTTGTGAATTATAACTGAGTAAGAATAATTTCCAGGGAAAAATTGTTCCGGTATCGGGTATCGAACCCGGGACCTTTGGTTAAACGTACCAACGCTCTCCCAATTGAGCTACCCGGGAACTCTACCCGGTACCGATCCAATTTTTCCTCTTTATCCACAGACCTCAAAGTGGGCTGACAACCGTCAAGCAACCAACATTGAGTGCACACTAACTCTATGTGACTTAAATTGTGGTTTTCTGTTACGTACAGTGACGTATATTATGCAAATCAAGTTTTCAGGTATAACTCCCTGTAAAGTTAATTTGAATAATTTCGAGGGGAAAATTTGGGAGAGTATTGGTATGTTTAACCAAAGGTCCCGGGTTCGATACCCGGTCCCGGAACAATTTTTCCCTCGAAATTATTCAAATTAACTTTACAGGGAGTTATACCTGAAAGCTTGATTTGTATAACTGAGTAAGTCTATTGTTTCTTGTGTTACAATTATTGTCAAATATAGACACTGACAATAATTGTGTTTTTTCCTTCTGCTAAGTGTGTTTATAATGTCCAAATGTCAATTTAATTGAACACCAGAAGTGCAGAATAGAATCTTGTACATCCCTTCGGCTAAGAACTGGTAAGAGCAACACGTGAATGACGCAATCTGCACAGACCGGCGTTCCGCGCACATACACTGCACTTTCAGTGTCTGATTTCTGACATGCCTGCATTAATTGGATGTTCTAATATTATCAATTCACGTCCGTACTTACGTAACATACTGTTAACATTAATGTATTTGAATATAAGTAAGTATGTGTAGACTACGGACTGAATATTACTTTCAAAATGTATTATTGGTACTTCAACAACGATTACGTAATTTGGCATAAATAAAAATGGCGTTTCATTTTTATTAGAATACGTTCCAGCATCACTGTTAACGTGTGGTAACAAAGCAACAAGGTTTCGCACCAAGGCTTAAGTCACTTCTAGTGAGTCATGTGGGCATGAGGGCAGTAGTCGACTGGTCGACTTTGGCCCTTTATGGGCTGTCGCACCACAGATCACTTTGTTAAATCTATATTTCAAAGATATTATTTATAACATACCTACTTTTCATCAAAAGACTTATTATTAAATTCGACTGCTTCTGTCTAGGCATTTGTGTATTACTCGACCGAGGCCAGTGGAGTCCTGCAGCCCGCCACCTGTACTATTCCTGCGTTCGAATAGCGTGATCGCTATAGTTCACATTACGCCCGGGAGCCCATTCGCCTCGGTAGAGTAATACAAGACAACTTTTCGCCAATTCAAATATAACTAAATAAGAATAAAGCGACAAAATCGTGTTTAAGAGACCTCGAAACTTACATTTCTCATGAAAGAATGTGAGTGTAGTTTGTTCATATTTCCCCTATGTGAAAGAAAATGTCTACATTTAAATATATATATATATATATATATATATATATATATACACACACATATATATACATACACACGAGGGCTTTTTTTTGCAACCTGCGATAGTGCCGGTAAACAACCAATCAAGTGGTAGGAGACGGAAATGCTCGGAGGGCGAAAATCTCTGCCTCTTCCAACGTCATTACGCCATTTTGAGCTGAGTTGCAGACACGCAAACTTAGCTGCTACGATTGATTCTCCCGCCAAGTGCGAGTTGTGTAGTGTAATTCGGTTTACTTTAAGCAGAATAGAGTAGTGGAAGGAAATTCTTTGAAGAATGAGCCGAGTCTATGGTGAAAACTTCATGAGTGATGGTGTTGTGTGTGAATGGTGTAGAAAATTTAAAGAAGGCTGAACCGATGTTCACGATGAAGGGGAGCAAGGACGCAAGTCTGTCGCAACAGAAGACATTGTTCAACGAGTAGACCAAGTGGTTCAAGAAAAACGGAGTTTAACCACTCATGTGAATTGTGTATGGAATTTCCTGAAGTTTGAGGGTCATCTGTTTAAACGATCGTAACAGAACACCTACGCTACAAAAAACTGTGCGCTCGATGGGTTCCACAGATGTCTGATGACCACAAAGGTTGCCGAATGGCATCAGCGCCGACGTTCCTCACTCGTTATGAAGCTGAAGGTGAAGATTTTTTTTAAATCAATTGTGACTGGAGATTAAATCTGGATTCAATATGTGAACCCTTTAACAAAAGAACAGTCATAACAATGGTTGTCCTCAAACTCGCCAAACAAACCTTCAACAACTGGAAGGTTATGGCTACCGTGTTTTGGGACCAAAAAGTTGTGTTGTTTGTTGAGTTTATGAAACCGGAGACTATAAACAATGGAGCTGTTTATTGTCAGACTTTACGACGACTGCGGAGAGCCATTCAAAACAAAAGAAGAGGCTTGCTGACTTCCGGAGTTATTCTGATTCATGACGCCAGCCCTCACACTGCAGCTGTAACCCAACAGCTTCTTCACCAATTTCGATTGGAAGTGCCTGAACACACGGCGTATAGCCCCGACTTAGCGCCGAGCGACTTCAACCTCTTCTCTGAACTGAAAAAGTGGCTAGGAAGACAGAGGTTTCAGACTAATGAGAAGCTTCAAAACAATGTTAAGGCCAACTAAACTCACTGGCGACAACATTCTAAGAAGGGGGATTGCAAAACTCGTCACAGATGACAAATGCCTCAATTTTCACGGTGATTACGTCGAAAAGTAACCATGTTTGTACATAAATTTTCGTAATTAATTCATTCTATTATTCACACTTGTCTTTTTTATGGACCATCGGAGATTGAAAAGAAACAGTCCTTGTACAACACACACAGTTCAGACTTCACTTTAATAGCTGCGCAACGTTTACTACACAATAGGAAAGAGGTATTGCGCCAAGCCTGTTCGGCAACTTCTCCGACAGCAGTGTTCGACATAAAGTCTACACTGCCTACTGAAGGCGCAACCATAATATTTCGTAACTACTGAAATGGTAACACACTATTGAGCACTTCAGTTTCGGAAAACAATATATTGCAATAGGTAATACGACATACCTTTTGGGGGGGGGGGGGAAGAGTGTCATCACATTATTCCACATGGGACAATAAGTATAAGGCAGCTCTGGCAACGTCGTGTTTAAAATTTCAGTTAATGATACACGACCACTTGCATAAATAAAAACATTTGCGACAAATCTGACCTATGATGAAGAGGCGAGATCTAGCACGTGAGCTGGTGCGATAGGAGAAGGAATGAGTTATCACAGAGTTTGTTTCATGATGCACTAATATTTGTGGAAATTGCAACACCAAGGGAATACATGTCACTGAAATGAAATTGATACCACAGATAGGTACTTGACAATACAAAAATGATTAGAATTACAGAACTGTACCTGATCTGTGACCGTGAGATTTCAGTATGTTGTGAAGCCTCCATGCGTTGCAATCAGAGCCTCTAAGCGTCGTGGCATAGAATCAAACAGGGCCTGGATATGTTCCTGGGGAATCTCCCTCCACGCAGTTTGTATGCGAGTCCACAAAGCGTCAAGAGTGGGTGCTGAAGGACCATGACGGACAAGTTGCCCATAAACCATATTGCAGACATGTTCAATGGCGAACGTGCAGACCAGGGAAGCAGTGATACCCGTCGTTCTTCGAAGACGACTTGCACAATCCTCGCCACATGTGGCCGGGCATTGTCCTGCTCAAATATGGCATGTGGAGTTGCCTGAAGGAGGGGCAATACCTCGGTCTCTAAAACCTCCCTAATGTAGCGGTTGCTGTTCAGATTGTCCTGAATAGGTAGGAGATGAGATCGCATGTTGTATCCAATGGCACCCCAAATCATCACACTAGGCGTTTGTCCGCTATGTCACTCAATAATGCAGGCTCCCAGATTGCGTTCACCACGGTAGCGTCAAACACGTATGCGGCCATCATTGTAGAAGTTGATGCGGGACTCGCCCGAAAACAATACATTTTGCCACTTAGCACGCTACTGACGGCGTTCACATGCCCATTTCAGTCTGAGACGTTGGTGGTTTCTGGACAATCCCACAGTGTTTCCAAGAGGCTCAAAAGCTGGCCAAAAATGATTTTATGGTGTTTACAATATACACCAACTATCTCCAAGGTTGGCGGTCATAAAACAGCCATCCTCGTAACAGATCTAATTCTATGTAGTTGTATTCGAACCTTTGAAGCAAGAGCATAAAGTGTCGTTCTTGCTGCATTGTGGTTGTGTCTTTTTTAACCAGAATTTCAATTATTATTTTTTGTGCTTCTATGGTTGATTTTCAGGTACGTCTTATTATATATTGTTAGAGTTAAGTTTCTGAATTATTAAGAATACGTTATTATTATAGTGATTAAGTATATTATCTTGGCTGAGGACACGTAACCATATTATGTAAAATTTTATTTTGTGATTTCTTAAGTTCGGTCTTTGCAAACCAGCAAAAATTGCCCCACGTTGCCCATGTTATTTCACTGACCAATGTGTAGTCTGACATGTTTACTTAATGATCTTGAAAAGTAAAATTGCCCATATTTGCCCCTTTTGATAAGATTTAGATAAATATATTTATTGACGCATTTCAAATTAATCGTCTAAAATATGAATATTCTCAGTATTAGTTAATTTCTTCTCTAAAGCAAAACTATGTTCAATTTGGCTATCAAATAGTTATAAAAGTTATAAATAATCAATTTTTCGTCATTATTTTGGTTTCAGAATGGAGTACCGTTGCAAAAGGAAGGAATTGTTTGATATTTTACAGAAGGAAAAACGTGGTCGTTAGAAACAGAAAGACATAGTATTGCAGTTTCTTATTACAAAAACCGATATGGCAGACTCTCATGATCAAATAAAATTGTTAGAAAGACATGTTTCCCGTTTTTGCAGTAATTTGTTTCGCAGACTCGATAAATCGAACAGGATCAGTGCTAGGTTTTTGAAAAACAATGAGCAGTGGTTAGATAAAGAGTTTGTATGTGATTTAAATGTTGTAAAACCTACTCTACAGAAAAGAGGAAGACCACAGGCAGAGTTTGGGGGGAGCAGTAGTAGGTCTAAGCGTAGAAAAACGGAAAATGTAAGAAAATCTGCAGTGTACGGAAAGTTTAACATTCGCTGCAAAAATGAAATATCATGAGTCTGGCAGAGAAGACCATGCTAAGATTTTAGAGGAGATGTATAAAACACCGACTAGAGCTTCCAAAATTAGAAATACCTGGAGGTTAGCATCAATTAGCAGCTCTGTTAGAAGACGCTACGATGAGGAAGAAGCGTTGGCGCCTTTCCTGGAGGCAGATTTTACAATGCACCAGTACAATATGATGAGACGAGGTGCCAAAGATCGAAATGCAGATATATATCCATCGTATAAAAGGATTTTAAATGAAAAGAAACGCTGTTATCCTGAATCTGTATCAGTCACAGAATTCCTTGCAGAAGTAAAATTTCAAGATCTATTGAATCACACTGTTAGCCAAATTCTGATGTCATAAGAACCAGTAACTGAGAGCATGGAAGACGAAGAACAAAGTGGGGCTGTGATGGCAGTAGTGAACATTCGCTCTACAAACAAAGGGGGAAGGAGTTTTCTGACTCTGATACTTTCTTCACGTCTATTGTTCCTTTGCAGCTTTATTATTCAAATGAAAATGGAGAAAAAAATCATTGTATGGCACAATCCTCGACCATCTTCAACATTGTACTGTCGGCCCATAAGGGTACAATTTCTAAAGGAGACTGTTAAACTTGCTAAGGAAGAAGTAGCCTACATTGAAGAACAGACACGTGCCCTCAGTTCCACTCACATTAGTTTGTTTGGAAAAGAGCTAGAAATCAACCATGAAATGGTACTGACCATGATATACACCAAAATTTGTAACGCTGTGACGTCAACTTTATTAACCCAAGGGTGTTACATTTGTGGGGCAACACTGAAAGAAATGAACCAGTTAGATGGCGTAGGCATTTCTCCACTCCTGTCTATCTTGCGTCTCGTTTTCAAAATTTATCCACCCATCATAACCTAGACACACGATCACAACACTCCTCAATATTATCCATTCCCTCCCACCGAACATCCTCATATTCACCTTCTTTCACTGTGGCTGTCCCTCGACTTTGGAATTCCCTACCGAGTAATGTCAGGGACTGTCAGACGTCAAATCAATTTAAGGATAGGCTAACGAGATATTTTTCTAACAATTATTGTCAACAATAATAGCCGTTTCAGGTTTCTCAATGTTTAATGGTTACATATCAAAGATCATCATCATCATCATCATCATCTTCCTAACAAGTATTAGGCCAAGTGGCCTGTTACGGTCTCAAACTAGAATTTTCAGTCCATCTCTTCTTTGGACGGCCCAGAGATCTTTTGCCATATGGATGGTAATGAAGCAGTGCTTTTGGAATTCTGCATCGATTCATTCGTTCGAGATGACCCTTCCACTGAAGTTGATATTTGCTGATGAACTGCATAATGGGTTCTATTTGAAGTTCTTGCATTAGGTCCTCATTTTTTTTATGATCCCAGCGAGTATATCCAGCTGTTGCTCTCATAAACCTCATCTCACTTGCTGTTATTCTACTGACATCTTTATTCTTCACAGTCCACGCTTCGCTACCATAGCTTAATACTGGCTGTTCTAAGGTTTTATACAAGCCTATTCTTGTGTTTCTTTGTACTAGTGAGGGTTTCATGATTTTATTAATGATTCCCATTGTTTTATTATATTTACATATTTTTTCAGCAATATCTACTTCATCATAAGGTGATAGTGTATAGCCAAGATAAGTGAAGGTATTTACTCTTTCTATTATTTTATTATTCAAACAGATTTTGCTTGGTACAGGGAATTTCCCACAAAAGGACATGATTTTCGATTTTTCAATATTAATTTCCATGTTATATTTTTCACTGACCTTATTTAAATTGTGTACTGAATATTGTAAATCATCTTCAGTTGATGCCATGAGAACTAAATCATCAGCGAAAAGTAAAGCATCAAGCTGCAAATTTCGATTAATTGGAATAAATCCATGTCGTGTCTGTCGCCAATCTTGAATGATTCTATTTATATATATATATATATATATATATATATATATATATATATATAATAAACAGAAGTGGGGAAAGGCCACAGCCTTGTCGTACTCCACTATAAATGGGTCGCCACTGTGAAAGTTTATTGTTGCTTCGAATTGCTATGATGGTTGTTTTATATATATTGTAAATATTTTGTATAATCTGTTGAGGTACTTGATCATCTGCCAAAATCTGAAGTAATTCATTCCGATTGACTTTATCAAAAGCCTTTTTAAAGTCAATGAATGCCATATGCGTTTCTAAATTAAATTCTCTATGTTTCTCAACCAGTAATTTCAATGCGAAATATCCATCACAACAGGATCTTCCTCGACGAAAACCATTTTGTTCCTCACTGATAATATTGTCGTAATGCTTATTGAGTTTGCTTTTCAAAATATTTGCATAAATTTTATATCCTGCGTTCAATAAACTTATTCCTCTATAATTATCCGTAATTTTCAAATCTCCTCTCTTATGTATAGGAATTACAATAGATTTAGTCCAGCTTTCGGGAAATCCTTGTCCCTCCCATATCAAATTTAAAAATCTCAAAAATCTTTGTAGAAATTTATGGCTAGCATATTTAAATAATTCACTATTTATTAAATCTTCTCCTGGAGATTTATTGTTTTTCAATTTAGCCAAGACTCTTTGTAGTTCATCCATAGAAATTGACTCCATTAAAGGATTAGTTGAAAATGGAAGCGTGAGAGATTGTGTTGATGTAGACCATAGTTGTTGAAAATACTGTAACCAATTGTCCTGAGAAATAACATTTATTCTTAGATTATCTTTTACTTCACAATTTAATTTCTTAAAAATTTTATAAGTCTGTGGTTGAGGCCGAGTAATATCATATTCTAAGTATGCCACAAAGTTTATCCAATTCTGTCTATGTTTTTTTCGAACTTCTCTCTTTGCGATTGCCCGTTTCTTACGATAATCAATTTGATCTTCTTCTTTCTTAGTTGAGATATACTTATTGAATGCTTGTCTTTTATCTGTAATTATCTTGCTTATTTCATCATCCCACTGTCGCAAGCCTTTCTTTCTAAACCACGCCTTTTTTTGTCCCAAACTTTCTTTGGCGGCTTGTGTTAAAATTTGTTTCATATTCAACCATTCATCTTCAACATTATCAAGAAGGGGTAATTGATCTACAAGAATATCCATTCTATTTCGGTAGAGATTAGCAATACTAAAATCTCTAAGTAAACTGACTTTGAAGAGCAAATTATCATTTTTCATATGCGTTTTCTTTCTCAACCATCTTGGTTTTAAACGTACTGAGCTAATTAGTAGATAATGATCTGTTTCTAATTCCTGGCCTCTAAAAACTCGGGCATCCATAACCATGTCTGATAAACGAAAGATAAATATCTAAATTATCTCATTATTATTATTATTATTATTATTATTATTATTATTATTATTATTATTATTACTATTATTATTATTACTATTATTATTACCATTATTATTATCATCATTATTATTATAACTATTTTTTACCAGTGTTTATTATTGTCACACTAACATTAGTTATCCAATTTTCATTATTTACTTTCATGTTGTTTTATGATCTAGATATTAATGTAATAACTATGTAAACAAATGTATTTAATTAGAATTAGAGTCTGGCTGGGCGGAAGAGAAGGCCTACTGGCCTTAGCTCTGCCAGATTAAATAAATAAATTATTATTATTATTATTACTATTATTATTATTATTATTATTATTATTATTATTATTATTAGGCAAGAAGAAAGTTGACACATCTACTTTTAAATTTGGCCTGTCAACTTTGCATTGATGGATTCGGATCTTCGAGTGTTTCCTCCATCTTTCCTACCGTTTAGCATGTCAAGTTTGGCAAGCGAGAGGCAAGAAGTTGAAGAAAGAAATCCAAAGTAAATTTCGTTCTTGGTAGACCAACCCAAGACAGGTGGAAGTGGAAACACAAACGACAGCAACGCTGCCAGACGACTGCGATCTCCAGTTTCAATCCGGTCGACTTCTGGTTGTGGGTTACCTTAAAGAACGAGTTTTGCTGACACATCCAACCACCCTACTGCAACTCAAAGATGCCATCTCGCAAGAAATTGCCAATATTCCAAGAAATTATCTGCAAAATGCTGTGCATGGTATCGCAGACAAAATGCTCTACGTTGAACAAGAGAACGACGGACATCTTCTCAATGTTTTGTAAATCCCGTTGTTTACCCAACACTGTGATGTTTTTTTCCCTATCTCAAATATTATAATATTTATAGCGGTTTAATGTTTGAACTGATTTCTAAATACCCTATACTTCGTTTAAGTAAATACATTTTATTTCCGAAATACAACAGATCACTTTCAGAATAATTATTTGATAGTATGTAATTAATCATCCGTGTATGGTGGGTCCCTATCACCACGGCATGGCGCGTCCTCAGGTTGCGGATAGAGGAGACGGCCTTCAGATATGGAGGGTAGCTGCGAATATATTGAATAAGCAGTCGTGGACAGCCGATAAGGGGTGGTCCTCCAGCTTGGGGCTTGGGAGAAGGGCTAACAACCCATCACCGTAAAAAACAGCTTGTTACGAATCCCTACAATAAGCCTCGGAATAGGACTGATTCTCTGGCACGCCCACAGCAAAGGAATAAGGTTTTGAGATTTGGCACTTGGAACGTAACTAGTCTTTATAGAACAGGAGGGGTAACATTAGTAGCAAAAGAACTACCTACATATAGAATAGACTTCGTGGGAGTACAAGAGGTTAGGTTAGATGGGAATGGCATATCACAAATAGGAGATTACTTGTTGTATTATGGGGAAGGAAACAATAATCACCAATTAGGAACAGGATTCTTTGTTCATAAAAGAATAAAATCAGCAGTAAAAAAGGTCGAATTTATCAGTGTCAGGTTATCATATTTAGTACTTAAGGGTAGATGGTGCGACATCATAGTTATAAATGCTCACGCCCCTACAGAAGAGAAAGACGCCCATATAAAGGATAGCTTCTATGAGGAATTGGAACATACTTTTGATCAGTTACCTAGATATCACATGAAAATTTTATTGGGGGATTTCAATGCTAAAGTAGGACGGGAGGATATTTTTAGACCAACTATTGGAAAAGAGAGCCTACACGCAATTAGCAGTGACAATGGAGTTAGATTAGTCAACTTTGCCACATCGAAAAATTTAATTGTCAAAAGTACAACATTCCCCCATAAGGATATACATAAATATACTTGGACTTCTCCAGATGGATTGGCACATAACCAAATAGATCACATCTTGATAGATAAACGGAGACATACTAGTATAGTAGATATTCGAACTTTCAGGGGTGCAGACTGTAATTTTGACCATTATTTGGTGATTGGAGAATTAAGAGAAAGATTATCAGTAGCCAAGCGAGTAGAGCAACAAGTTAATATTACTAAATTCAATATTTTGAAATTAAAGGACGAGGAAGCTAAGCAAAATTATCAGGTCGAAATTTCGAATAGGTTTGCCACTTTAGAAAGTTCCGACGAAGTTCAGAAAGAATTACATGTTAATAGCGTGTGAGAAAATATCAGAGATAGTATCAAAATTGCAGCTGAGCAGAGCATAGGTTATTATGAAACTAAGAAAAAGAAACCGTGGTTTGATGAAGATTGTTGCATGGTAGTAGAAAGAAGGAAACAGGCAAAATTGAAATTCTTACAGGATCCAGTTGAGGAGAAGAGAGATAATTTTTTCAATGAAAGACGGGAAGCAAGTCGTACACTTAGGAATAAAAAGAGAGGTTACTTGAAGGAAAAACTGAATGAGGTAGAAACAAACAGTAAGAATAAAAACATTCGAGATTTATATAAGGGTATAAAGGAATTTAAGAACGGATATCAGCCAAGGGTAAACGTGATCAAGGATGAGAATGGTGACTTGCTTGCAGATCTCCATCAATCCTAAACAGATGGAAAAACTATTTTGTGCAACTACTAAATGTACATAGGCCAAATAGAAATGATCGGGACGAAATTCAAATACAAACTGCTGAGCCATTTATACCCGAACCCACGCTTTCAGAAATCGAAATTGCGATAGAAAATCTGAAAAAGTACAAGTCTCCAGGTATCGATCAAATTCCAGCAGAATTAATACAAGAGAGTGGAAGTGCATTGTATAGCGAAATTTACAAATTTGTAGTTGCTATTTGGGAAAAGGAAATTGTACCAGAACAATGGAAGGAGTCCATAATTGTACCTATTTTTAAAAAGGGGGACAAAACCAACTGTGGTAACTTTCGAGGAATATCACTTTTGTTGACGTCGTACAAAATTTTGTCCAATATTCTTTTGAGAAGATTAACTCCGTACGTAGATGAAATTATTGGGGATCATCAGTGCGGTTTTCGGCGTAATAGATCGACAAATGATCAGATTTTTTGTATTCGACAGATAATGGAGAAAAAATGGGAGTATAAGGGTACAATACATCAGTTATTCATAGGTTTCAAAAAGGCATATGGCTAGGTTAAGAGGGAAGTATTATATGATATTCTTATTGAATTTGGTATTCCCAAGAAACTAGTTCGATTAATTAAAATGTGTCTCAGTGAAACATACAGCAGAGTCCGTATAGGTCAGTTTCTATCTGATGCTTTTCCAATTCACTGCGGGCTAAAGCAGGGAGATGCACTATCACCTTTACTTTTTAACTTCGCTCTAGAATATGCCATTAGGAAAGTTCAGGATAACAGACAGGGTTTGGAATTGAACGGGTTACATCAGCTTCTTGTCTCTGCAGATGACGTGAATATGTTAGGAGAAAATACACAAACGATTAGGGAAAACATGGAAATTTTACTTGAAGCAAGTAAAGCGATCGGTTTGGCAGTAAATCCCGAAAAGACGAAGTATATGATTATGTCTCGTGACCAGAATATTGTACGAAATGGAAATATAAAAATTGGAGATTTATCCTTCGAAGAGGTGGAAAAATTCAAATATCTTGGAGCAACAGTAACAAATATAAATGACACTCGGGTGGAAATTAAACGCAGAATAAATATGGGAAATGCGTGTTATTATTCGGTTGAGAAGCTCTTATCATCCAGTCTGCTGTCCAAAAATCTGAAAGTTAGAAATTATAAAACAGTTATATTACCGGTTGTACTGTATGGTTGTGAAACTTGGACTCTCACTCTGAGAGAGGAACATAGGTTAAGGGTGTTTGAGAATAAGGTGCTTAGGAAAATATATGGGGCTAAGCGGGATGAATTACAGGAGAATGGAGAAAATTACACAATACAGAACTGCACGCATTGTATTCTTCACCTAACATAATTAGGAACTTAAAATGCAGACGTTTGAGATGATCAGGGCATGTAGCACGTATGGGCGAATCCAGAAATGCATATAGAGTGTTAGTTGGGAGACCGGAGGGAAGAAGACCTTTAGGGAGGCCGAGACGTAGATGGGAGGATAATATTAAAATGGATTTGAGGGAGGTGGGGTATGATGATAGAGACTGGATTAATCTTGCACAGGATAGGGACCGATGGCGGGCT
This sequence comes from Periplaneta americana, assembly GCF_040183065.1. Classification (NCBI taxonomy): domain Eukaryota; kingdom Metazoa; phylum Arthropoda; class Insecta; order Blattodea; family Blattidae; genus Periplaneta; species Periplaneta americana. Next base: position 107,966,031 of record NC_091117.1, read on the forward strand.
TATGTGAGGGCGGCAATGAACCTTCGGGTTCCTTAAAAGCCATTTGTAAGTAAGTAAGTATGTAATTAATCATACAACAATTTAAGGGTAAATCAGTGTCCAGTTGATGTGCTGAGATAATAAATAATTTTGGGACTTTGGAGCTATGTTTATAATACCAGTATTTATTAAACACGAATGCTATGTACAGCTCTCAACCATTTTTTGTTTTGGAGGCCTGGCTCGAGACCTTGCATACTAAGGGTTATTGTGGAATATTGGTGGAATAATGATAACTGCGAGAAACGGGAGAAGCACGAGAAAAATCCTTCGCGTGAGCATTGTTCAAATTCCTTCATGATTCAGATAGGTGTCAAACCCGGTTCGCCACGGTGAAGGCACAGAGGGTAACTACTGAAACTAATTTTATAGTATTAGATATGACACAGAAGTTACATCTCTCTCTCTCTTAATAACCTCCGTTATGTCTAGGGGATATGAATTATATCCTCTAGCAAGCAGAAGGTTTTTGTGTTACGTCACTGTTCTTCAGAGAATACATGTGGCCATATACTAAAAGAATTCCTTCGACCTCCCGCATATTTTTAAACAAAAGCCATAAAATTTCAGTTGCACTTAACGCTGCCCTGCATATAAATAAACAAATTAGTATTCCACATGCTGTACTAAGAACGCTGTTAGTGTGACGAGAAATGAACAGATGTTTATTCACGCATGAACAATCTTCACTTGTCTCTATATGCAATTACACAGACATTTGTTCAGATCATTTCTCGCTCTCTGCTAACTCTGCTGTCATGGCTACATAACTAGTAACAGCAAGAAATTCTTACTACTGGACTAAAAAATGAAGTGATGCTTTAATTTAACGGATAAATCGTAGCAAGTTTTATATTTGCAAAATGAAACCAAGGTGCTCTCGCACGACACACAGTGTGCAAAAACGCAAAACTAGCCGGACAAAATTAATAACTTCTCTGCATTCTAACGGATTGTTATGAAACTTTGTACAGATCTTATAGGCAGCACATTTTTTGTGTACGAACTCTACGTTTGTGTTAGAGGAACTACTACTATATAGGGGTGGTTTTAAACAAAATTAATAACTTCCCTCCTATCTAACAGACTTTTATGACATAATGTACGTAAGTTAAGGTAGCATATATTTAGTGTACAAACCAAATGTACTGTTCCATAAGAGGAACTACCCCTTTACTGGGGATGAATTTACACAAAATTAACTTATATATTATGCAAATCTAGTCTTTCAGGTGAAGCTCCCTGTAAAGCAGATTTGAATAATTTCAACAATTACTGTGTACGTTAACAGAAAACCACAATTCCAAGTCACACAGAGATTGTGTGCACTCGTTGTGGGTCTCTGGCGTTTCGTCAGCCCACGCGAGTTGTGTCGATATAAAGGGAAAAGTTGAGACGGTGTCGGGTGGAGTTCCCGGGTAGCTCAGTGGTAGAGCGCTGGTACGTTCAACCAGAGGTCCCGGGTTCGATACCCGGCCCCGGAACAATTTTTCCCTTGAAATTATTCAAATCTGCTTTACAGGGAGCTTCACCTGAAAGACTAGATTTGCATGTTATGTTATTGTTTGTTATTGCAGCTTGGCTTTACTACAGCTAGGAAAGTGGTAACAAATTCACAGAAGGGGACCCCACTTGTGACACCAGGAAAACACAGACTACTTAAACGTCCAGTGGCTGATGCTGATGATTTTATGAAAGATGCAATTGCGAGATTTATTTATGACAAGTTACATAAAGGTAGGGAAGTTACAGGAATTATTGTGTTGATTTATGCAATGTAATTCTGATATTAGTCATATGTATAAAAATATGGCATAATTTTCATTTATTATTACAGGGGAAGTAGTAACAGCAGCAAAAGTTCTGGAGCATATGAATGATAATTATGAAACATTTATTTAGTTAGAGGATCCTTATCATCGGTGAAAAAAAATTTGAAAGAGATGAAATTTGTATGGAGCAAAGGGGATCCTTATACACATGCACGAGAAAATGATGTTATGCATTTTAAAAGGTAATGCTTTTTGAGAGAGTATATAAGAAATGTGGAGAGTGAGAACCCTAAACCCTTAGTATTTTTGGATGAGACTTGGATTTTTATGAATGGTAAGTTTCAATGTATTGTGAGACATTGAATGATTGAATTTTTTACTAACAAATAGGTTAACACTTATGTGGAATGTGAAATGTGAAATTGCAATTAATATAGGCTACTAGTCATGAATTCAGGTGGGAACAACATGTTTTGCAATTAACTGGAGGTTAGTTATAAAATTCTTGAACGGTTTTCCTGTGTCTGAAATTTTAGTGTCTCTTAGAGTTTCAATGTGAATTGCTTTTCTCTCTCTGTTTTTTTTTTTAAATAGGATCACCCACTTATTCATGGAGTAAACCAGGTGAAGTTTCCAGTGACATGAATGGTATTATTCGTAGACCAACAAATGAGGGTGGAAGATTAAGATGCCGGAACGAAAGGTGGATTTATACTCGGTAAGTCATATTGATTTATATTTTACATAAATTTGGCAAGAGTAATTTTTTAAGCCAGGGTACAAAAATATAAAAATTGGTGACTAAATAAAAACGTGGGAAAGCCTTTCACCAAAGAGCATCTCATGTCATGTTATGTTATGTTATGTTATGTGGTGTAACTGCAATAAAAGAATAAATCTGTTTTATTTTCTTTATTTAAATGCTGTGAATTCATGTGACGTAATTATATGCCCAGGTATCATTTTTATTCCAGGTGCTGATTTAATTTTTTCATGTAATTCAGAGAAAAGTCAGGACTACCATAGTGCTATGAATGGCCCTGTAGTTGAGAAGTGGATGCAAACACAGTTGTTGACCTGAGAACATTAGGGCAATGCGTTATTGTCATGGATAGTGCTGCATATCATAGCAGACTTGTGGAAAATCAGCCAACAACAAAATGGAGGAAAGAACAGCTACTGGTGGTTGCAATTGAATATCATAGATTTGTTGTACTAAATGATAAGCGTTGATAGTGTGACATCACCTTTTGATATTATATTGCAATATTAATTTCCATACTTGACAGTCATTATTATTATTATTATTATTATTATTATTATTATTATTATTATTATTATTGCAACTGTTTCTCTTATTTCTCATGATTAGGCATAGACATATATCTACTCATAGATACTTCTTTTTTCTTTCAGGTGAAATTGAATCCACTTAAGAATCCTAAGACATCAGAGCCGTGCCAATTACTGTCTTATGTGTTGTGTCTATATATAATTAATTCTTTCAGTCTTTTTCCCCCTTAATGTAATGAAGTTGTTGGTTGATTGATACTCAGTGTTCAGCAGTTGATATCATTTGTTATCTTGCACTCCAATATTTAACTGGTTGACTGAAAGTTGTATAAATTGGACAGTCAAGACAATGATCCATATCTTCATTGAGATTTCAGAAATGGCACATGGGAGATTCTGAAATATCAGTTCTTTGTAAATATTTGAGGCAATCATGGCCTGTGATAATATGAGTGCTGCCACTGCAGATTTTCATAGAAGTTCAGTTATTAAATTAGGTGTATTATTTTTGCTATGTATTGTACTATATTTTTGTTTTGCTTAAATTGTATATGCTGTAAATTGAATAGTAGGCTGTAGCTCTATAGCTTAACTGATGAATTGTATGTGCTGTAAATTAAATAGTAGTCTGTATAGCACAACTGATGAATTGTTTATGCTTGTAATTTGAAGTAATTTGCATGATATGTATTATCAATTTCTGTATATTTCCACTGATTGAATTGTTTATACTTTTACATTGAATCAACTTGCTTGCTATGTATTATATTTTATAGCTTAACTAATGAATAATTGTTTAGGTTTGTCAATTTAATAATCTGATTGCCATGTACTTCATATTTTTAGTAGAGCCACCAATGTAGCTTAGTCGGTAGACTTTTTGGGCTGCAGATTCGGAGCTGCGCTCGAGGATAGGTTGGATCCCCCGTTTGGTCTGATTAGTTGGTTTCTTACGAGGATTTCCCCCATCGTGGAGCGGATGCCGGATGGCCTATTGCAATTTTTTCATTTGCTTTAGAATCATTCTGATTTTTGTTACCACGTCGTCATGTTCTGATCTTGTTATTATTTTAACAGTGTGATAAGACGCAGGTATAGATAACCTTACAGTAATTTTGCTACCTTTCAGCTACCTCATTACCTCCCACTCCATAAAGTTCAGGAATCCACTGAAGTACCAGTCGTCGATGTAATTTGACCATTTTTCTTAAAATTTTAAAGCACCGTAAAATATTGAGATTTCTTGCTGTTACGTCCAATACTGTAGCAAGAATATCTGATTTTGAATTTGATAGTATGACAGCCTTCTCAAATTTATGAAGTTGATACTGGAGATTTTGTAAGCTTGAAACTGTATCTAAATTTTCACTATCAAAATTAGTCAGTGTTTGAATATAATTCCCTGTAAAAGCGAATATACTGGTATTGTACTACAACACCACTACACCTATGGCTTGGTAAATAGGACCCATCTATAAAAAATACTGTATGTAGTCAATCACTGACCAGATCATTTATCGTTTCTATTGATTTTTAAAATGTCTGGAGAAGTATCATATTTCTTAACATCATCTGTTAAAGTTAACTTATACAATATTCATTTTCAAATAACTTGGGATTGTGTTTTATTAGTAAAGTTTCCCTTAATTGAGCAAGTTTGAGTTCTCCAAGTAGAGTTAAAAAGTCTCTTGGGATTTTGGCACAGTTTATTAATATTTGTGGACTGTGATTTTTTGTTCTAGACAACCATATTATCTGCAAATGATGTGATTATCGTAAGATCTATTTCTTTAGTTAGATCATCGACATTAATATTGGAAAATGTATTCCTGAAAACAACAATGTGGGAAGCCCAGATGAGTATGTCTCTATTTACATATTAGTCACAATGAATCGAATAATCAAGTCACGCACTCAGTTTAACATTTTATCTTGGACACCCTAAGTTTGCAATTTCTTAAGTGATTTATATCTACAGAGCCATATGATCCTTGAAAATAAGTGAAAATTGCTAAGGTGTCTTGTTTTCTGTTTAAAATATCTTTAATATCTTGACTAAAATTTAAAATCTGTCCATTTGTTGAATGTAATTCTCTAAAGTCAACTCAGTAAGATGAAAGTTAGTTACTAGATTCCAGGAACCAATTCAATCTATGAAATCATCTCTTCCATAATTTTGGCTATCATACTAGTAAGTGGTATCTGTCGATAACTCGAAAAGATAACAGTTCAATAATTGCTTTTCAAAAATGATGTTATGATAGATTTTCTCCAGACAGATATTGTATTTTAGATGAGATTACAAGTTAAAAGTAGTGAGTTTGCTTGTTTGCCAACATGTTAAGAAAATCAGCATGTGTATTGTCTGGATTTGGAGATGTTTAGAGTCTTATGTTATTAAATTAATAGTAATATTCAGTTCTTGATTAAATGTTGTTATATAAAGTAGACTGTAGATGTAATATTTCTTTCAGTTTTTCCTTAATAGTCTGACGTACACAGATAAAACTAACAACCACACCACCAACTAATCTATTAGAAATTAAAATATAATTAAGTGTAGAAAAAGTAATTAAAATTATAAATACACGTAATAAACCCTAACCCCCCTAATTTCAACAATACACTATTTTATACCCTTTTACAGCTTGTAGATAATTATTAATTATAGTTATTACTTATTAGTGTAATATTTATTGAACTTATTGGCTATTTCACTCCGTTTGAAAGATGTTATTGTGTACAAAAAGCATTTTTGGATGATCGTTTCATGCTGTATGTTGTGTATAAATCTATTATTTCTGGCCATCTGTTCTGTGTAATCCATCTTTTGTATAGAATTAATAAAATACTCTTTTGGTAGTAATTATTTTATTAATTGAGTACTTAATTTTCACCAGCTCACATTTCTTGAATCATTTGTTTTTTCTTATTTAAATTTAGGACACAAGAGCCAAAAAGAGACTTCACAGTTATGTATCATACATTTTTTCAATGACAGACGTAGAGTTGCAGAAATAATAATACAAATGGGTTTTACAAGGGTTGGATAAAAAGTTATGGCAACACATAACGATGGTGCGTTCGAGAGCTGCCAGCTGTGTGGACATGAACAAGGACTGTTAGATGAGTTAGTGTAGCCAGCGGCGACAGTACTCTGTCAATCTACTGCAGTCTGTAGAACGTTGACTTTCATAGGGATAGAGCGAGCGCCCTAAGACCATGTTTACAAAACTAGAGCAACGTTCCTGGATCAAAATTGAAATGGCACGAGTTCGTAGTGCACAAGAACGTTATCAGGGACTGCATGAGGCATGTGGCAATGCAGCGTTGCCATATCTCACAGTAGCACGATTGGTTAAAGAGTTCCGGGAAGGCCTTGTTGGACCGGTACCAAAGGGAAGGTAACGACTTTCTTGGACGAATCGTCGCTATGGACGAAACCTGGACTCGCTCTTATGAACCAAACTTGAAACGCCAATCAAATGAATGGAAACATCCCGGTTCTCCTCGTCCAAAGAAAGTCTGCCCTACACAAACTACTGTGAAGGAGATGTTCATTGTGGCGTATGACATTGATGGGGTAATACTGCACCACGCTCTACCTCCAAGGCAGACGGTAAACGCGGACTACTACTGCAGGTTCCTGCAGAACTACCTTCGTCCAGCGCTCAGGAGAAAACGACGATACTTGGTGGTACAGAACCCCATCATTCTTCATGACAGTGCAAGGAGTCACACCGCTGCTGCTGTCAAGGACCTCTTCCGCCGCTGGCAATGGGAGATTCTGAAACATCCACCCTACTCACTCGATACGAGTCCATGCGTTTACGATCTCTTCGTCAAAGTGAAAGAACCACTGCGAGGGACCCGGTACAATACCAGAGATGAACTTATCTGTGCTATAGGGCGGTCAATACGGAACATCAACAAAGATGGACGCGCTGGTGGTGTACGCCGCCTTCCAAACATTTAGAAAAAGATGATAAATAAGGGGGGGGGGCGACTATATTGAAAGTATGTAAATGTTGTACCCCCTGTGAATAAAGCTATGTCTGAAATATCGAACTGCTGACATTACATTTATCCAACCTTTTGTATTATCATAATCAACTGTGCAAGTGTAACATTACTAGCAATTTACAAACAAATGAAATCTTTAAAAAGGTGTCTAGAAGTGAAATTACTTATGGCTTCTAAGGAGCAAAATTATTTTTGTAAATTGATTTATTATTATTTCAGTTTTAGCCTATTTGTATTATCCATTTCCTTACTAATTTCAAAAGATAATCAGAGGTTCATTCGAATTCCAACCAAAAGTCAATTGGTTATTAATTTATCTACCTTTAGGAAGTATATGTACGCTGGAATCTTTGAAATGCAGTGGCAATAATATAATTGATCTTGGAACAGATTTGATTCTTGAATATTATATGTACTATACTTTATTGTATATTTACATCTAGTACCCTATTAATGCTAATAATAATGTAAAAGAATAAAATAATAGAACATAGCAATACACTTTTCATGTGATTCATTTCCTCCATTTCTCATATAGTTCGCCCACGAAAATATATTACAAATTATTATTGAAACTATTTAGAATAACCTTCCAACATAAAGGTAAAATACGGTGAGTAAAGAAGTCATTCAGTACATAGGATCGTGATTTTACTACATGTGGTGATATCTGGTAACAGTTGGCAACACTGACAAGACGGAAATATTTGCTGTTTGGGAACTGAACTTATGTGATCCTCACTATACAGAGCCGATAGCAGCCAGCTTGTTTAATATTTGTATGTATTTTACGTACTATAGTTGAAAGTGCGTTTGTTGGATAACGAAGGCCTTCAAAATTGTGTACAGTATAATATTCCACCTACTCAATAATGCCCCCATTTCGTTCTAAATTAAGAAGCGCTAAAACAGTGCACAGCCAAAGTAGAGAAGTTATTTATAACGTGTATTATTGATGAAAAACGAAACAGATCCCGCTGGAAACATCAGGGATATTCACCACAATCCGACCAGCTTTTACCCCCGGGATCGACTAAGTACTCAATTTAAGAGGAGACTGGGTAGTTATTTGATATCGATATTGTTCATCGACATAATTTTATGCAACTAACACCAATTTAGCACTAAAATGCTAAAATATGACACATATTTAATGTAATTTTTGACCAGAAAAAACAGATCATGAGACTTCATTGTCGTTAATTCTGTATCTTTATACATTTCCATGGTTTCAATAAAATGTATAGTTAGTAATACATTAAATTTTGTGCGAGATCGTGCGTATTTGCTTGTTTTCCGCACAGAACCAATACGCGGTAAGTGTGAAATACCACATTCAGTATTCTCAACGTAACACACATAACAATTTCCCTCTTCTTACCGCTTAAGCGCCATATTCATTTTACTGCTTTAGGCTTTTAACATATTATTTTTAGAGACGTTTAACATAGTAATAATTATAAATTGGAAACTTACCACTGCAATTTCACCTAAATTGCAATGTTAATTATTGTTTTTAAATATTTGCAAAAATTAAGTAAAGTCTACTACTCCACGAAACTTCTTGCATTCCTGATACAAGTAACATTAAGGAAGCCGTGAAAAAATTAACAAGATTCCAGATGCTGATGTTATTACTGCAATATGTTATATAAATAATATTGTTAAAATATTTAAATGAAAAATAAATCATTACATAACCTTACCGTTTGTTTTAAGTTCGCATTTATAGACTGGGGGGAAAAAAAAAGACAGACGTATATTACGGCCTGCTGGAGTATAGTAAACACAGAAAATATTTTATAGCAACAATGTTGAAGAAAGATATTTTGGTTTTCCGAAGTTGCCGTCATTAAACAGAAACCAACATGGAGATTTCATTGCAACTAATTAGAAATTCGTCTTTCAGGTATGTAATAAACGATCTTCGCACAAAATAATGTACGATACACGAGCGGTATGCTTGTTTTCATGTTCTCGGAAATTAAAAAAGCTCAACTACGTTTCGCTTTTTCAATCTTTTCCTCGACCATGAAAACGTCAACATACCGCTCTTGTAACGTATATTACTAATGTCGTATTATTATTTATTAGAGAAGTTTAGTGCTAAATTGGTGTTAGTTGCATAAAATTATGTCGATGAACAATATCTGTATCGAAGAACAAGAATGATTTCATACGACAGAATAAAATAAACCGACCGTATTACCTTGATTATCGGAATATTTAAATAAAATTATACAGTAAAATATAAATTAATGTTTCATTAGAATCTCACATATAAATTTATTATTATACGTGTACACATATTTTTTTAAATTTCTTTGTTAGGTACTTCAATTTGTGTTTTCATACGTAAAAAATATCGTACTTCTTCATTTTCAACGTTATGTTATGTTATTGGTTACTCTCCGACAAGCTTTACGTTACAATAATACGTCAATTATTACATGTAATTTTTTATTATGTATAACTACTTTTGTACATGTTGCAAAATAATTTAAATTTTTACAATAAGTTATACGCGCTATGATTTTAATTTGACTATTACACTTTTACTACGTCACACTACTTTTGACCAATAAAACGGTACGAAAGGACGTCTTTCAACCGATCATGGCTGCTTATCGCACAATTTTATCGCGTCCCTAGCATTTGTTTAATTTTATCGCGTCCCTAGCATTTGTTTATTTTTATCACTACCCTAGCATTTGTTTCTTTGTCTGCCAACATTTCAAACTGCACTGGTCTGGACGTCAAAAAACAGAAAATTACAAACCACTCCAGTCGATACACAGCACTTTCAAATATGACTCGCATTGGCATTCAAGAACAAGAATTAATCAAGATCACTGATCATAGCTATGCATCTTCCCTGAAACCCTATTTACAAATAAATGAAGAGCACCATTCGGAAATCCTGAATAAGTTGAGGGATGCACCATAACATCAACGAGTTCACTTCTTTTACGCACACGTCCAATATAACATCAACTGAACCACCAACCACTAAAACATTCAAATTTGAAAATTGTACTTTAAAATTATTCATGTTTACTTTTTATTTCATCATCGTTAATTAAACCGTTTGTTTATTTCATCATCCCTAATTAAAGCTTTTCTAACACTTGTTTATATTATTTAGGTTATGTTTGTTATAGCTTCTGCTATATGATATTATGGATAGTCACGTATCAGAGATTGTTTAATACTAAAGTCTGTGTTATGAATCTTGTCTCAATGTGAAAAGAGAGAGAAAGGAGATATGTCTTACCTCGTCTGTGCTGTTATTGCAATGGGGGGAGTGAAGCGATGCCAGTGGCGGAAGGGACTAGTTGATACATTCTGTAGCGCAAAATAAAGTAACAAAATATATCTCTCCATACTGTATAGTTCCGTCACTGAGCTTGTCTTTCAAGAAACTGAGTTCCGGCAGCCTGTACAATAACAAGGTTTTGAAAGGAATCCTGAAAATTTACAACCCTCCTATAATCTCCACCCTCATTTGAAGGGACTTGGTTTTATTGCTACTGAGACAAGTTAACCTTACCAGGTATAAGACTTATTGAAAATCATCTGTCAAGTGACGTTGATTGCGGGATCCGGCTGATTGAAGTGGAATACAAATGTTTTAATAAAAATGAAATTGAATCAACAAAGCCTTCTTGGCTAGTAACCGCCCACAGAGTTAAATGAAGATTCCATAGTTGGCACAACTTATAACAAGAAAACAGCTAATCATAACACACTATTGCCATCTAGCGTAATGTTGAGATGGTACAATAATACATTTGAAGACAGTAGTATTTTCGTAAGTCAATTAATATTTTATTGTATTGGAGTAGGTACTTTGTTACTTCTGATCTTTATATACTTTCTTCTAATCGTGTAATAGTCAATTAAATCCCATTCGAGTTTTGATTTTCTCTAGATAAATCAAAACCTCTAGTAGTGAGATTACTGTTGATAAATCTCACTCAAAACGCTTTCATAGTCCTGGGCCCTGCCAGCAGGACGGTTCACTGAGAACTCTCGGCAGCGAGTCGAACGAAGAGATGCCGAGTATACTCGAACGTTGCCGAAAGGGTGCGCAGCTTTCCATGGCAAGCTTTTCTGAATCAGTAAATAGTAAAGAGGGAAAACATGAGGAAGAACACCCAAAATGGAATGTATTAAAATGATATAAACGAAATATAAATAAAAATCACAATAGAAAAAGCTATGATGATAAGTTATTAATCAGGTAATCAAGGGAAAGTAGTGATAGTGAAAAATATACGAGGATATGCTGTAAATTAATGACCCCTATTTTTTTCTCTGTGAATATGGTTAAAAATATTAGTGATATACATCGTATTCAGTGAACTTTCTGCTTTCAGTTACGCAAGTTTCGTATCTCTGTCATTACAGAGCTCTGAGTTATAGCCTGAAACATGAAGGCGTGTACCAGGACTATGTTGGTGCGTCTGAAGCAGCGTGCTGTGATCGAAATTCTAACAGCAGAAAATGTGCCCCCGACAGACGTTCATTGGAGACTGAAGGCTGTTTATCGTGTTCAATGTGTCGACATCAGTTCTGTGCAACGTCGGTCTGCTCGTAGGTACTCGTAATGAACCACAGCCTCACTTGTCTGCACTGCATCGTCAGAATCATGTTCAATGTGTCGACATCAGTTCTGTGCGACGTTGGTCTGCTCGTAGGTACTCGTAATGAACCACAGCCTCACTTGTCTGCACTGCATCGTCAGAATCAAAGAGATGTCCTCTCAGGTGTTCTTTAAGTTTTGGGAACAGATGAAAATCTTATGGCACCAAGTCGGGACTATATGAGGGATGATCAACAACAGCGAAACCAAGACGCTAAATGTGTTCTGTTGTCATTGCACTGGTGTGTAGAGTTTCACAACACCTTACAGAATTAATGGTAGTGCATTTAGGTATGAATTCCATATACACCACACCTTGAATATCCCAAAAAACTGTAAGCATGATGAGTTTGCCTGCTGATAGCACAGCCTTGAACTTTTTGGATGCAGTTAATCTTTTGTGGCGGAACTGCATTGATGACCTCTTGTTTTCGGGATCGAAGTGGTGTACCCAGCTTTCATCACCTGTGACAATGTTCTTTAAGAATTCATCGCCTTCTCGTTAGTAACGCAGAAGCAATTGTTCGCAAGTGTCCAACCTCTTCTGTTTCATGTGACAAAGGAACATTCGAGACACCTATCGAGCGCTAATTTTCCGGAATCCCAGTTCTGCAATTATCGCCTGCACACGGTCCCTGGATATGCCATACTGGATTGACAGGTGTTCCTACGTTATGCGACGATTCGCTGTAATGAGTTCATTGACACGATTTCGATAAGCGTCATCAATTACAATACGTGGTCTTCCACTGCGTTCTTTGTCACAAGTTGAGAATTGCACCAGGTTCATTAAGAGCACGAGCAGATCAACGTCGCACAATACTGATGTCGACACATGATAAACAGCCTTCAATCTCCGATGAATGTCTATCGGGGGCACATTTTCTGCTGTTAGAAATTCGTTCACAGCACGCTGCGTCAGACGCACCGTCATAGACCTGGTATACGCCGCCATGTTTCAGGCTAAAACTCAGAGCTCTCTACTGGCAGATATACAAAACTTGCGTCACTGAAAGCAGAAAGTTAATTAAATACAATGTACTATCACTGATATTTTTCACTATGCTCACAGCGACAAAAATAGGATGCATTACTTTTCAGCACGCCCTCGTATGTTATTTATGAAAGCTGTGATAGAGATAGATGCTTATAATTGAAGGGAATCGAAATTCAGTAAGTGCAGTTTTAATTTATTTCTAAAACTTGATATCCGTCAGTCTCTGTCATGCTGTGATACAGAGATCCAGAGGTGGGCTGTAGAGAGTTCCAGAGATGGGCTGTAGAGACGGTGAAAGATAAACAGGCAAACAAACGCGCCTATCAATTGACATTATAGTTGGAAAACCCTCAGAAAAAAAAAAAACCAACGTGGTAGTCACACCAAGAAGGAATCAAATACAAGACCGAGCACAATTCCAGATCAACAGGCAAAGGCGCCTGTCGACCGACCTACTTCGGTGGCTGAAAGCATCTCTTTTGTTTGTACGTACTTTCGTGGAAATAAAAATGGCTGGCTTAAAAACGTCTTCATGACGTCCACGCATTACTGCTGTGCCGAAATTTTGCATTATACTATCTTTATGATTCCACTTACTGTTTTCCCTTTCATGCTTTTATATCGAAATTAATCCTGTTCTGCCGTTGCGTTTCTAATACAGATAATTAGGGGAGAGTCGGGTAGTATCGGACATCAGGTAATATCGGACAATGAGTTTCTTTCATCTACCACACGATGATGTATCTGATTGACATGATTACGTTTCTGTGATGTCGCATAGAGAAACGTAACCATGTCATTCAGGTACTACCATATGGTGGTAGATGAAAGAAACGCACTGTCCGATACTACCCGACTCCCCCCTACATAACTCGCGAAATTTTAAATAATACACGAATTTAACAACAAATAATTTTCCAGCTGCCGCAATTTCCATCGAGCATAAATGTGGAAAGGACATTGGCAAAGACTTGTTATCGAAGTGTGTGGCAGTTCAATAGTATCATATTTGACTACCTAAGAAACAACAGTTACCATATTCTACGAAACTAAATTACCATGCTCTATTCCTCTCACTGCTTGAATTTTTTAAATTCGTATTTTCACGTGATATTAATTTTTATTCCACTATCACTCTCGTAATCTTTTGCTCATATTGTATGGCGTTTTCTTATGCTACTCTTATACGGTCAGTAAAAACTGAACAGAAATAGTCAATATTACTGACAGTACGCATCAGTATTTTAGCGATCCTACACGACATGACAAAAATATCTATTTGTATCTATATTTGAAGTGATTATCAGCTTTTATGGTTCAATTTAGGGTTGTTTGAAGGTCTTTGTACGTTTTTTCTGTGTGTGAGTGTTAGGACCTTTTTTTTATAAACTAGATATTGAAGAAAACAGTGGTTTATAGTGCACGTTTAGATTTTGTTTATTTTACATAGTAACGGAATACTCCCATTTTAATATAAGTGTAATATATAACAAACTATTATAATTTATGAACTTTCGAGCAATGTCAACATGTAGTAGACATAAAATTGCTTTCAAACCAACCAATTTCTCAAGAAGAAAATTCTGAAAGCAATTTAAACTGTAGTTTTTACAAGAGAAATAAACACAACTTGTGAATAATTTCGAGGGAAAAATTGTTCCGGGGCCGGGTATCGAACCCGGGACCTTTGGTTAAACGTACCAACGCTCTCCCACTGAGCTACCCGGGAACTCTACCCGACACCGATCCAATTTTTCCTTCTGTATCCACAGAACTCAAAGTGGGCTGACAACAGTCAAGCAACCAACATTTGAGTGCACACTAACTCTGTGTGACTTTAAATTGTGGTTTTCTGTTACGTACAGTGAGTTCCCGGGTAGCCCAGTGGGAGAGTGTTGGTACGTTTAACCAAAGGTCCCGGGTTCGATACCCGGCCCCGGAACAATTTTTCCCTCGAAATTATTCAAATTAACTTTACAGGGAGTTATTCCTGAAAGCTTAATTTGCATAATACACGTCACTGTACGTAACAGAAAACCACAATTTAAAGTCACACACAGTTAGTGTGCACTCAAATGTTGGTTGCTTGACTGCCGTCAGCCCACTTTGAGGTCTGTGGATACAGAAGGAAAAATTAGATCGGTGTCGGGTAGAGTTCCCGGGTAGCTCAGTGGGAGAGCGTTGGTACGTTTAACCAAAGGTCCCGGGTTCGATACCCTGCCCCGGAACAATTTTTCCCTCGAAATTCTTCAAATTAACTTTACAGGGAGTTATTCCTGAAAGCTTAATTTGCAAAACACAACTTGTGATTGCCTCGACTAAGACAAAATCCGTCAATCTAATCATGGTGTTAAAATACATATTAGTCGAATGCATCCTAAGGAAAAGCGCGAGAAACTGTGAATCGGCATGTAAAACGAAAGTGTAACAGTCATCTTCTGAAAAATCTGAAGAACTCTCGACATCTCAACTTCAAAGTAATGCTTCGAAACCAATAAACTTACAAAGCAGCAGCTTTCAAATTTTAAGGACAGATTTAATTCCAAGCTCAACAATACAGATTTTAATACATTAGTACAGTGGTTCCGAAACTTCTTGAAGGTTAGACCCACTTTTGGGCAAGACTTCTGCATGCGACCCACTATACCGAACTGGTACGGTAATTAACCCCATTCAAAAATATAAATTCCTGTAAAATATAAAACAACGATTATTTTACTCAAATTAGTAGATACCACCCACAGAACGACCAACACAGAAGAATGTAGTGCAACAATAACAAGAAATATTACATGAACATCATTTCTAGTAGCTTATTTTTCTGATATTTTCGAATACCACACGCTTTGATTAGTAGTTTGCAAGGCCAAGATGTTAACATAACAACAGCCAGTGATAAAATCAAAGGATTTATATAACAGCTTGATTTCTTGTCGAAATCACTTAACAAAAGGAATGTGATACATTCCAGTTCCAATGTATTAAAACACTCGTGAAATATTCAATTACGTATCATACAATAAATACTGAGTTTATTTTTACGAACATGGTTGTTTGTACAATTAAACCTGGCTATATTTCACGTAATAATTAGACTGGCAGAGGTTAAGGACTCTGCGTGAAAAATGTTTAACCTCATGGCTAGAAGTCAGTCCTCAACTATGTACCACAATGGTTCGTGGACCATAGTTGTATTTCATTTTGAGATATTTGTTTTAATAAAATGTGATCAATGTGATTATTCACTTCTACAAATACAGTATCTCAGTATATTCTAAAACACTATTTAACATTATGGTTCAGTAAATAAAAAAGCAGGCTGTTCCAGCATTAATGGTACTAGCACGAATGATGGTCCGGTAAAACGAAAACTTCTTCCCTGTAAATGACCCTGAGAGCGATGAAATTGAATTGGATACAAATTATGATGTTTCCAGTGTGCTCTCCACATTTACAGACAGTGAGTCAGATGTGGAAAAGAAGACGGATTCTGTTAAATTAATGCTAAATGCACGTAATTATGTGGTAGCTACTTATGAGGAGGAATTGTGGCTAGGGAAAGTTTTGGAAATGAAGAACAATGAAGCTGTTGTTTCATATATGGCAAGAAGCGGCAATTACTGGAGATGGCGAGAAGTGAAGGACATTTTATTATATAGGAAGTAAAACATAATAAAACAAATTGAAGACCCCAAATGCGTCTCGAAAAAGAGAGATCTATTTTCAATTTCGGAATTACAACAGAATTGGAAATTCAAAGGATCAGAATAAGCCTACTGAATGTAGTTCTCAGTATGGTAAATAAATATTATTACTCGTATCAGTGAATTTATGTGCATAATTATTTTGATAAGACAGTTTATTTTGATACCGTACTTTTGTTCTTTCATATACACTCACCGGCAAAAAGACCGGATTACCCACATTTTCTTTAAACCTTTTGAAAATTGTAGGTAAATAATTGTAGGTGTGCTGAGGTTCATTTAGTCATTTATTTATTTTGTGATACGCAACAATGTAATACTGAATACGTAATAGCCAACAATGATCTGAAAAGAAGATTCGTTCTTGCAATATTGTGTCTAAACTTCTCTGACTTATTTCAAGCTAAACTGAAGAAGTCTACAGACTGGTAATCTCTTTTGAGGCAGTACTGGAGTACTTCATTGTATACAAATGTCCCTAAGTCCTACAGATTCAGCAAAAGTGGTTGCATTGATAGAAGATGTGAATAGTAAGCGTTATGTGGCTGCAGTTCTTGGGATTCCTCGATCGACTGTACAACGGGTGTACCATCACTTTAGAGAGAAAGGTTATTCCAGGAAACCCTGTTCAGGGAGAAAACGAGTAACTTCGGCTCGTGACGACCATTTTATTGTCCCAAACGCATTAAGAGATCGCCATTCCACAGCTGTTGGGACCAGAAGAGCCCTCCAGGAAATAAGACAAGTTAACGTGAGTGAGAGAACTGTAAGAAGACGTCAGGATGAATGTGGGGTGAAATCCAGAAGACCAGCTAAATGCCCAGAATTGCTCCAGCAACATCGTGTTGAACGATTACGTTTTGCTCACAATCATGTTAATTGGAACCTGGAGGAGTGGACGACGAGTGCTCTTCATAGATGAATCGAGATTTAGTTTACAGATGGACGTGAAAGAGTGTGGAGATGAGAAGAACGTTTTTCTCTATGTACCTTCAGTTCACGTGTCAGTTTCCACGGTGGATCTGTAATGGTGTGGGGTGACATTTCGTATGAAGCGCGCACAGAACTTGTTTTCATTAATGGAGGTGCTTTGACTACCCCAAGATACATCGAAGAAGTTCTAATTGAAGATGTGATACCATATGCCCCACTTATTGGTGAAAAGTTTCTGTTAATGCGTGACAATGTCCGCCCTCGTGCTGCATGAATCGTGGATGATTTCCTTCACGACGTTGGATTGAATAGGACGGCATGGCCAGCAAGAAGTCCTCATAAACCCTATTGCATATGTGTGGCGCATACTAAGGAAACGAGTTAGAAGTCGTCTACCTCCTCACAGCAACTTACAGCAGCTCTGAAATGTGCTAAGTGAAGAATGAAATAGAATCGACCAGACTGTCATCCAGAATCTAATCGAAGGGTTGAATTGGCGAATCGTAGCAGTCAGTAGCAATCTTCTGTGGATACATGAGGAAGTTGAAATATTGAATGTTCAGATAAGAAATGGGCGGGAAACCTTAGATGTAATAGCATGTTACAGACCACCCAGTGAATTAAACAATTTAACTTTGCACAAACTAAATGAATACCTTAATACAGTATCAGAAGACCGAAACGTAGTAATTGCTGGGGATCTAAACCTCCTGAAAATTAACTGGAACGGGATTTCAGGTACCAATTCAGATGCACAGACCCTTGTTAATGAATTGATCTGGCGTAAAGATTTCAAGCAGGTAGTAAATGGTCCGACGCGTGACAATGCCCTCTTAGATGTTTACCTACTAAGACCTGTCTCTCTCTTTGTCAACTCTGAAAGTCTTCATAAAATAAGTGATCACAATAGCGTCTTATTAGAAATCTTCTGGGAAAACACAGTAAATCCGAGGTCAAGTCCACTGTCTGTCAGGAATTTTAACAAAACCGATGTCCATGAATTACAAACGTTTCTACGACAAAAGCATGATGACTTTCTAAGGACTGAAGGAAATATGGAAAATGTGTGACATAAATTTAAGTGTATAATTTTCGAGGCATTAGTAAAATGTGTACCTTCTAAAATAATTAAGAAAAATCCGGACCTAGAATATTACACTAATTATATTCGCTACTTAAAGAAAAAGACAAGGCGCGCATTTAGCAAACGTAAACGGAGCCATGAGCATTGGGAAAAATATATCGAATTAATTAAGAAACTTGAGTGTGAAAAAAGGTTAGCTCAGGAAAATTTTCTAAAAACTATTTTAAAAGAAGATGAAAGCAACAATTGGAGACAGTTTTATAATTATGTACGCAGGAGAAAAGGGAAAAATGAAGGAGTAGTGCTTTTACGAAATCAGAACGGAGAAAGTATAACTGATGACAAAGAAAAGGCCGACTTATTAAATTCCTATTTCATTTCGGTTTTCAATAATAATAATAATAATAATAATAATAATAATAATAAAAATCCCGCTGATAGGAGTGGTTGTGTCACAGACCGTGAATGTGAACCAAATTCGACTTTCAAAATAACTTCCAAAGGGGTTAGAGAGAGAATAACGAAATTAAAAAATCGGAAGTCTCGAGGACCAGATAGTATTGCTACAGAGATTCTTAAATTAGGTTCCGAGGCCATAATTCCATACTTAATGCGTATATTTCATGTTTCCATAAACAATGCAGCTATTCCATGTGACTGGAAATCAGCTATAGTGGTACCCATACATAAAGGTGGAAATAAATTAGATGTCGGAAACTACAGACCGATTAGCCTTACATCTGTCGTATGTAAAGTCATGGAGCATTTGATATCGGATTATATTCGTCATGTTCTAAATGCGAAAGACTGGTTTTACAACCGCCAGCATGGTTTTAGGGAAGGCTTCTCATGTGATAGTCAAATTACGTCGCTGGTTCAGGATCTAGCTGAAGAGGTAGATAGAGGCGGAAGAATCGATGCAGTTGTGATTGACTTTTCGAAAGCATTTGATTTGGTGCCACATGACATATTAATAGATAAGTTAAGTAGGCTAGGAATAGATAAAAGAGTGGTGCTATGGATCCAAGAATTCGTAAAAGGTAGAACCCAGAGAGTTAGAGTAGGTCATGAAATATCGGAAATTGGAAATATAAGTTCAGGGGTGCCACAGGGCAGCGTTCTGAGTCCATTACTCTTTATAATATACGTAAATGACCTATGCCAGAATATTACATCAAATGTGAGGCTATTTGCAGACGACTGCATTATCTATAGACAGATTAGAAATAATTCAGATGTAGAGTCTATTCAAACAGACTTGAATAACATTTACAACTGGGCGTTAAAGCATAGGATGAAAATAAATGGTTCTAAAAGTAAATCTATAACATTTTGTAAAACCCGAGAGGAGACTAGTCTTAATTACGAATTCAGTGGTGTTGTAATTCCGCAAGAACAATGTTGTAAATACCTAGGAGTGTATTTAAACTCCAAACTTTCTTGGGGAGAGCATGTTGATAATGTTACAGGCAAAGCATGGAGGGCACTTCACTTTATTATGAGAATCTTGAGAAAGGCTAGCCCTAAATCGAGGGAAATAGCATATCTAACATTAGTGCGACCGTTAATGGAATACGGAACTACGTGTTGGGATCCCTATAGAGTATATCAGATAAATTCCTTAGAAAGAATACAGTATAGGGCAGCTAAATTTGTTAAAGGTAAAAGAGAAGATGGAAAGGCTACGATAAAAGAACTTAAATGGGAAACTTTGGAAACAGACGTAGGAAAACTAGAATAACATCATTGTATAGAGCACATCTAGGTCAGAAAGCATGGGTAGACATAACGGTTAGGTTAGAAAAGCCAACGTACTATCATGATTTTAAAATCAAATGTAGGAAACAGAAAACGGATGTAGGTAAATTCTCATTTTTAAATAGAACTATAAATGATTGGAATGACGTACCTGCAGCGGTCTTTGAGGGCTGTCCTTCCTTAAGGAGATTCAAGAATAATTTAAAGAGTTGTGTATAAAGTGAAAATTAAAATTAAGGTGACATTCAACATTTAATTTTTTAAGGTGACACGTATTTATCTAGCCTGACGAGTTTACTTCCTTGGTTTGAATTGTAAATTATTTAAAAATAGCGTGTAAGAGGGCCTTAGACTAGAAATGTTTAGTTTAAATGTAGTTCTGTTTATAAGTATGCATAAGAATGCAATTATTTGACTTATTTGAACTGTTGTATCAGTGAAGCGAGGTGAGTCAGTGAAGTTATGGTTTTACAGTGCAGTGAACAGTTCCGATCAGTGATAATTTATAGCGTCAATGAAATGTGTTCTATAGTGTCAGTGAAATGTATTACAGAGTGTCAGTGAAATGTGTGCTAAAGTGTCAGTGAAATGCGTCATAGTGCCACTACAGGGAATGAGATGAGAGTAAAGTGAAAGACTATTGAGACTTATGTAGGACCTATACATAATTATGTAGGTTGTGTTGTAAAATTAGGTGTTTTATTTTATGTTTTATTATTATTGTGTTAAATTGTATTGTGTATTCTTATTGTATTGTGTATAAAATTGTATATGTGCTGTAAATTGTATTATGTATTGTAAATTTTATTGTGTATAGCTTATCATTTTAACTGTGTATTGTTAATATTGTATATACCACTGCCACCGGGTGCTTGCCCACTTGCAGTGTTAATAAATACATACATACTGTCACGGGGAGACAATACCCGCTATTAGCAACATCTGGGTGGCCACAAAACCAGTTGAACATTTGGAAGAAAATTGATATAATTAGTACGTTTTTACACATTTCAATTACATCCATTGTTTGGATATATATGACTAGGTTATTTTACGACGCTTTATCAACAGCTTAGGTTATTTAGCGTCTGAATGAGATGAAGGTGATAATGCCGGTGAAATGATTCCGAGGTCCAGCACCGAAAGTTACCCAGAATTTGCTCATATTGGGTTGAGGGAAAACCCCGGAAAAAACCTCAACCAGGTAACCTACCCCGACCGGGAATCGAACCCGGGCCACCTGGTTTCGCGGCCAGACGCGCTAACCGTTACTCCACAGGTGTGGACTCCATTGTTTGGTGTTGAAAATAATAACAGAAGTCATAATAAAAAAGAGTCTGTTTTCTGGGAAGCAATGTTTTCTTCATTTCATAATGGGCTTTCGGATTCTCACCTCAAAAAAAAAAAACTTTAAGTGGCCCGGTTTTTTTTTCTTTTTTTGCCGGTGTAGTTGTTCATTATTGCAGGAAAATTACTTTCAGATTTCATTTGTTTATATGTGTTTATACTATGTGTGTACTAATAAAAAGAATACATGTACTTTTAATTTATTTTTAATATTTCTGTGCTAAATTATGTTTCTACCCTTAAATTAGAAACTCAATGTATCGATTTACGAATTACAGATCCAGCTATAGTCCATTCAAGCTTTCAAGCATGAATTTATGAGTGGACTATAGTTGGGCAACTCAGAATACAACTATGTACCCATGTTTATTATTTCTTTAACACTTGTAATTAAATACTTTTAAACACATATGTCAATATTTAATACACACTTACAAGAGTCCGAAGCCAAAATTTCACTTAATCTGAATGAATAGTACTGAATATACAAAGAAAAATGTGAAAAAATGTTGACCATAGTTAGGGTAAACTACGGTACCTGTTGCATTGCAAGTCCTACTGGCCTATATAATCTAAATTGGTCTAAATTAACATCAGCGAGAATTCACATCATCACCAGGAACCCATGTGAACACTGCTATTCTTTCTTATGTCCTGAATGATGTTAAAGTAAAAAGGAAGGATGTGGGTGTCATACTTTTAGATATTACCAAAGCCAATAACACTGGACACAGCCACTTACGGAAAACTCTTCAAAGCCACGGAATTCCATCAAAACTTAACAATGTTATCATGTATTCACAAGAAGGAAATCGAACTAAAATTCAAACGGCCGCTTCAACAACCAAAGACATTTTATTTCGGAGAAATGTTATGCAAGGATCATCATGGTCTCCCATCTTATGTAATCTTGCAACAGATCATATTCTCAATGAATTGACCGAGCACACCGTATCACATTCTTACGGTTATACTCTGATACAATATCAACCAAACCTTACGACAATGGACTTTGCGGACGATACCGTTATTATGGGAAACTGCAATAAAAGGAGCTATCGAATTGACAAAAATGGTGCTATAACGATATCACGAGATATGTTTAGGTATTAACTCTAATAAATCAAATGCGAACCACATTAAGGCAAACTCATGGAAAAAGATGGATGATTTTACCATTCCTGCTCTCATGAAAAATGAAGAAGTTCGTACCTTGCTGACATCTTTTCCTCTGAATTAAAATTCAACTCGACTTCTGTAATAGCAAACCTAAGCTCCAAACGTGCAGCAGATTCAAGTTCTGAACACTTTTATTTCACCGTCTCTGATATTATATCCTTTCCACACAACCCGTCCAGAAATGGTTCCAGCAAATTTTCTCAGTGATGTCGAGATCAGAAATGCAACAAGAGAAATTATTCAACTCCCCATCGGTGTATCAAATACTTTACTTTCTTTTCTACTAAGGTCAAGGACCTTGGTCTATTCTGTGGCAGTTGGGAATTACATCTACAACATATAAATACATGTCGATTACTTCTGATGACTAGAAATGAGTACATCAATTCAACAAGATACTCTTGGCAGAAAGCATAACTTGCCTACAACATCCAGAACTTGAAGAGAGAGAGACTTTATTGATAAAAGCACGCAATTATTGGCAACACGGAAAATTAGGCAGGTTAGAAAGAAGGAATATTATAAATAGTGCAATTTACCACGTAAAGGGGAAGGGGTGGCTCTATTTAATGAATATACACCTGTCAACAGTTGGATCCGAAATCATTAAGATTTATCGGTTAGCGAATGGCGTGAGGCCATCAAAATGACGGCTAACGTATGCGCGGTGCGCTTTATTCCGGACAGATCCCAGGGTGAGTTGGATGTTTGCTTCCAACTCAGCTGGCTGAGAATCCGAGAAGAGTTATTCTACACTTCATTCCCTGAAGAAAATGGCAGAGCTAGCCATCGAAAACTTGGAAGCAAACATCCAACTCACCTGGCTGAGAACCCGAGAAGAGTTATTCTACACTTCATTCCCTGAAGAAGATGGCAGAGCTAGACATCGAAAACTTGGAAGCAAACATCCAACTCATCTGGCTGAGAACCCGAGAAGAGTTATTCTACACTTCATTCCTTGAAGAAGATGGCAAAGCTAGCCATCGAAAATTTGGAAGCAAACATCCAACTCACCTGGCTGAGAACCTGAGAAGAGTTACTCTACATCAAACGCCGGGAAAGCCTCAAGTCATACAGAAACTATTTGGTTTGGAAGAAAATGGAATCAATAGAAGAATTAATACTGGCCTATAAAAACAAATTCTGATATTGGCTTAGTGGTTCCCCTAACTGTTCGTTTTGAAAGTTACAGAGGGCAACCTAATGATGCTGACAAACAAAAGAAAAGTATTTACCAGTCCACCATTTCCTATGACTTAGAAAAATATAAACGTAGAGAAACCAAAGTAACAGAATTTATGATAGGACCCAGAGGAACTATTCCTCATTTTGTAAAATTATTTTACCAAAAACATAATCTAAAAATCCATAAATTAAAATGTACTGTGTTAAGAATCAATAGCTCTTATAAGAAATAATTACTGTAACTTATAGCTGTAATGTTTCTACATTTCTGTGTTTGTGTAGGCCTGTTAGTATAAATCTTCGTCATTTTCTTATATGGGTTAATATGTGTAATATTAATTTTCTTTCATACAATCACATAAATTCTTAGTGTATACTTTGTCCTCGTGGCAATCCTCTAATGAAAAAAGTTTATAATAAAAAACAAAAAATGGTAATTTATTAACTTACCCAAAACAAAAACAGACATGATGTATTATAAACAATCTCTCATTTGTCTGACACGGCATCAGTGAGCGACCCGTTTTTATAGTCCATTAGTTGTTATCACACAGCAGTTTCTTTTTACGCTCTATTCGACGACATTTTAACTTTGACAAAAGGACTTGTGCTATTAAAGTCTGTCGCTATAGAACAATAATATAGGCTACGGACTATATTTAAATGACAACAATAAAATAAAGACAACAAATTACTTTGAAGTCACAACTGCAATTTTACTTTAACCTATCGACACTAATAGCTTTCGAATAATCTGTCTGCACCTCCTGGTGTAATGGCAAAGATACGAGTTTACAGATTATTTCTTCGTGCATTTTCTGTGTTGAAATCCCATTAGGATTTAAAAAATTGTGAACGAGTTATATTTTGTCCTTCGTTCACAAAGTTACAATAATTATTTTACATTTCAGTAACTAAATTTACGTACCTTAACCTTTTTATATACATTTTATTATAATTTATTTTATATGACATTCCAACATTAACGTTTTCATAATATTAACGTTATGCAAAAATTCCAGTTGTGAAAAATACGACATAGACTATGAGTTTCATTTAAAAAAATAGACTCTGTAACTTATTATTGAATTCATTACGATTTTAACTCGAACGTTTTAAATATTTTGTCCGTACTCCCATTCTTCATTCATTACGGAGTTGAATACATATTGATAACGCTAGTCATGTATTATAGTTGGCAATATTATAAATCATTGTACTGGTCTACAGAACTGTTTCAGCCTAGCCGTCCACTGGCACCGTGAAAGGCCGAATATTTGTTAGGCCAAATACGGCCGAATACCGAACGACAGGCAGAAGAGCCGATCGATCGTCCACTGGAGCCGACGCTTCGGCTTCAATTACCAGTTGTATGTCCTAGTGCTACATGTTTACACATACATACATACATACATACATACATACATACATACATACATACATACATACACCGGCGTGGCTCAGTCGGTTAGGGCGCTTGGCTGCCGGTCTGAAGTTGCGCTCGGGCGCGGGTTCGATCCTCGCTTGGGCTGATAACCTGGTTGGGCTTTTTCCGAGGTTTTCCCTAACCGTAATATGAATGCCAGGTAATCTATGGCGAATTCTCGGCTTATCTCGCCAAATAGGCTACCATCTCGCTATCACCAAGCTCATCGACGTTAAATAACCTTGTAGTTGATACAGAGTCGTTAAATAACCAACAAAAAATACATACATACATACACACATACATACATACATACATACATACATACATACATACATACATACATACATACATACGTACATACAAATGGCTTTTAAGGAACGCGCAGGTTTATTGTCGCCCTCACATAAGCCCGCCATCGGTCCCTGTCCTGTGCAAGATTAATCCAGTCTCTATCATTATATCCCACCTCCCTGAAATCCATTTTAATATCCCATTACGTCTCGGCCTCCCCAAAGGACTTTTTCCCTCCGGCCTCCCAACTAACACTCTATATGTATTTCTGGATTCGCCCATACTGCTACATGCCCTGTCCATCTCAAACGTCTGGATTTAATGTTCCTATTTATGTCAGGTAAGGAATACAGCGTGCAGTTCTGCGTTGTGTAACTTCTCCATTCTCGTGTAAATTCAACCCTCTTAGCCCCAAATATTTTTCTAAGCACCTTATTCTCAAACACCCTTAACCTCTGTTCCTTTCTCAAAGTGGAGAGTTCAAGTTTCACAACCATACAGAACAACCGGTAATATAACTACCTTATACATTCTAAGTTTCAGATTTTTTGAGAGCAGACTGGATGACAAAAGCTTTTCAACCGAACAATAACAGGCATTTCCCATATTAATTCTGCGTTTAATTACGTCCCGAGTGTCATTTATATTTGTTACTGTTGCTCCTAGATATTTGAATTTTTTCACCTCTTCGAAAGATAAATCTCCAATTTTTATATTTCCATTTCGTACAAAATTCTGGTCACGACACTATATACTTTGTCTTTTCGGGATTTACTTTCAAATCTATCGCTTTACTTGCTTCAAGTAAAATTTCCGTGTTTTCCCTAATCGTTTGTGGATTTTCTCCTAACATATTCAAGTCACCCGCATAGACAATAAGTTGATGTAACCCGTTCAATTCTAAACCCTCTCTGTTATCCTGAACTTTCCTAATGGCTGGCGTATACGGACTCTGCTGTAAGTTTCACTGAGACACATTTTAATTAATCGAACGTAGTTTCTTGGGAATACCGAATTCAATAAAAATATTATATAAAACTTCTCTCTTAACCGAGTTATATGCCTTTTTGAAATCTATGAATAACTGATGTACTGCACCCTTATACTCCCATTTTTTCTCCAGTATCTGTCGAATACAAAGAATCTGATCAATAGTCGATCTATTAGTCTAAAACCGCACTGTTGATCCACAATAATTTCATCTACATATGAAGTTAACTTTGTGAAAAGAATATTGGACAAAATTTTGTACGACGTTAACAAAAGTGGTATTCCTCGAAAGTTACTACAGTTAGACTTGTCTCCTTCTTAAAAATAGGTCAAATTATGAACTCCTTCCATTGTTCTGGTACAATCTCCTTATACTTATTATACTTATTAATATTAATATTTTTATTATTATTATTATTATTATTATTATTATCATTATTATTATTACAATGAATGTGGAGGACATGTTACTATTATTGGACAGTCCCTACCTTATGAGGAGACGGAGGGCGAAACGACGAAAATAAAGGATAGATTATATCCGATGCTTAGAGAAAGGTGTCGCCTGGGTATGTTTCATCATCTACACCTACATAATAAACTTCTAGAGGATAG
The DNA here is from genome assembly GCF_040183065.1 of Periplaneta americana. Classification (NCBI taxonomy): domain Eukaryota; kingdom Metazoa; phylum Arthropoda; class Insecta; order Blattodea; family Blattidae; genus Periplaneta; species Periplaneta americana. The sequence goes on from NC_091117.1 coordinate 107,993,315, forward strand.
TGCTAAGTTTTTCGATTACTCTCGGATGATTGTTGATACATTGCAATATATTTTAAATGTAATTCGTCCATCAATCTCATAATGGTCAAATTTCAGAGAAGTTGTACCATCTAAGAAATGTTTGTCAATGATCTTAAGGTAAGTAGTAAATGAATAATAATTGGTTAAGCTTTAAAAATTTTATTTCACTTGTTTAATGAAAAAAAAAATACAAGAACTAATTAATTTTTGGGTTCATGGCGAAATTTATGGAAACAGTTATTATTTAATTCTATAAATTATTTCTCATATATTCCAATTAAATCATTAACAGAAAAAATGATTAATATAAAAATCATAAATTTCACCACGTGTTGCTCTGTTCGGCCGAATAAGACTGGAAAATCCCATCTGAATTGGATCGAATCGTGATTCGGCCGTCTTCGGCCGCAAACGGCCGAATAGGGCAAGTGTAATGGACGCGCGTCCAATCCATTCTCATGTTGTGGGATCATTCGGCCGTGTGCGACCGTAAACGGCCGAGTTGTTATTCGGCCGAATTCGGTTCCAATGGACGGTTATAATATCCTTCCGCGGGTATTACAAATTAGTGTATCCTTTTCCCACTCAACTACAAGATGTCGGTGACCACAGAGGTCATTGGTATGCGTACTGAAGGATACCCAAAAACAACCCCGTTCAGGACTACATAATTTTTCCAAAATGTACTCAAGAAACATACAATTCTGAGCAACACAGTTACAAATTGCAAAGATATAACAATAATAAAAAATAGTCACGGCCGGGGCTCGAATACGGAACATTTTCTTGGCAGACTAACGCTGTGACATTGAAGAGCTGTGATAGCTATCAAATTAAAAATCGTACTTTCATTCACAAGCATGGTTGATTTAAACACGTACACGTACTTCCTTGGCCTCCCTTTATCGGCGACCTTGTTCGAGCGCCTTGCCGGAAAGACACATCTCGTCAATTGCCAATTCGTTATCACAAATTTCATCCACGCTAAAAAGGGAACTTAACCTAGTAATTGATAAAACGTCGTAAAATAACTAAATTAAAAAATTAACGTCCCAGCAGCGGCTTGCATCATTCCAACAGCGTCTGTCAGTAATTCTGTACTATCATCCTGCTTTTTCGCTTGTTTTGGAGCCCTGTCTCATCTTGCGTATTCATTGGCACGTTCCGTTGTTTTTATTATAATAATATCACCAGGTTTCCACAAGAGAGGGCATATGAGGTCCATTCTACTTCAGACCACGCCATGCTTAGGGTGTGCGCGCTTCACGAGACAAACGGCAACGAACCCGTCCACACTGCGGCAACGAATCCCTTTGTGTTCGCGAGAAAAACCGACAAGAAAAGGGTCGCTGCGCGGCATTTGAGGTGTTCGCGTTCTGGCCGCAGCGCGTGCTTGAAATCGCGTACAAACGAGCGAACGAGGCCTAGAATTCTGTTCGACGCTTGTTGCATTAATGCCGCAGCGCGTCCGTGTATTCCCGGCCTTAGGAACATCAGACTGTGCAGGTACTATTTCGCATTGTCTGTAATGAGGCGATAGTTGCGATCATAGTAGTTAGCAACTATCTACGGATGCATATTGTATTCAGCTTCGTGTTTTGTTCGTAGAAATACAAGCAAGTCTTCATAAATGTCTCTTAGCAGTTATTTATAAGCTTCCCATAGCTGGACATTTATCTGATTTAGAAAGCCCGTTAGCCGATCTTTTACCGCATTATGAACATGTCTTAGTTATGGGGGATTTCAATATTAATCTTCCGGCTGTCAGATCAAGTGGGACTAATCAACTCCGTAATTTGTTCCAAACTTTCAATCTAACAATTCTTCCACTCAATCCTACCCACCACACACCTACTTCCAATACTTTAATTTACCTAATATTACGAATAATTCTGATAGAATTCTAACTTCAGGACAGTTACCAGTTCCGGGAATATCTGGTCATGATCTTCTTTTTGCCGAGTAATCTCTTCAGTGCCCAAAAAACGCAGCTAAGGTAATTACTTACAGAGATCTAAAAGGCATTGACAACGATCAACTAACTTCTGACGCCTTACAAATGCCATGGCATACTATTTTTGATTTAATCACGGGTGACGAAAAAGTTGCCACCTTTAATGGCATGGTAATACAATTATTCGACAAACATGCACCTTTAAAGAAGAGACGTGTCACCCACCGACCCGCCCCATGGCTGAATGGCAGTACGACGTCACGTGACGCTGCTTTCCGGAAGTACAGACACAACAAATCTGCCGAAAACTTTAACAACTACAAAAAACTTAGAAACAAAACCATACAAAGCATTAGCAATACTAAACGCCGTCACGCCCTGAGTCTCGTCGACCCGTCCATTCCCCCGCGGTGTCTTTGGAATAACTTACGTGATATGGGAGTAGGGAAGAAAGTGTCAGAAGCTGAAGTTATAAACATACCACTTGATAAACTCAATGAATACTTTACCTCACCTCCCACTATACGACCTGAAAAACAGTCAAAACTAAATACAATTAATACTCTCCTAGCTAATCCTCCTCCTTCTCGCGATAAATTTTTCTTCTCTCACATTACTGATTCTGAAGTAATAAGGGCTCTTAAAAGCATTAAATCTAAAGCACAAGGCACTGATAACATAAGCATAGTCTTTATCAATAAGTTAGTCGAGGTCGTGCTTCCTTTAATAACCCATATTTTCAATTCTTCAATTATCACGTCTGTTTATCCGCAACTGTGGAAAACAGCTTTGGTACGCCCACTTCCTAAAGTGAATTCACCTACTTCTGCAAAAGACTATAGGCCAATCTCCATTCTTCCTGTTTTATCTAAAGCCCTGGAACGCAACATTCATAAGCAGTTGTCAGACTACCTAACAGAATTTAATCTTTTAGACCCTTTACAATCAGGATTCAGAAATGGCCATAGCACTTCTACTGCTTTGTTGAATGTTACTGAGGACATACGCGCAGCCATGGATAAACGACAGGCTACTGTACTAGTTCTATTGGACTATAGCAAAGCCTTTGATTCTGTTGATTTCGATCTACTATTGACTAAACTACAAACGCTACATCTTTCTGATAGTGCTATCACCTGGATGTACTCCTACCTTACTGGCCGCCACCAGCGTGTCATATGTAATAATCGTTTCTCATCCTGACGTACTGTAGACACAGTAGTTCCTCAGGGATCAGTATTCAGCCTCTTGCTCTTCTCTATTTATATAAATGGAATTTCTAAATCATTTAAGCGCTGCAGATATCAAATATATGCAGACGACGTTCAATTGTATATTTCAGCCCGTCCTGATGCACTAAATGATAGCATTAATAGTCTTAATGAAGATCTTGATTCCATCTCTTCCTGGTCTCAACAATTTGGGCTTAACCTAAACGCATGTAAATCAAAGGCAATTCTGTTCGCGAACCGTAGATTAATTTCTAAAGTCAACGACCTGAATATTCCACCTGTGAAACTGAATAAAACAATGATCCCGTTTAGCTCTACCGTAAAAAATCTCGGAGTGCATTTCGAATCTAATCTCAATTGGGATACGCAAATATTAAATATACATGTAAGAAGGCATTCTCTATTCTCCATTCACTAAAAAGGTTGTATCATTATCCATCTAAATTAAAACAGACGCTGGTACAGACACTCATTCTACCTCACTTCGATTATTGCGACGTTTTGTTCAATGATCTCAGGATTGATTCCGCTCAGAAACTACAGCGTGATCATAACGCGTGCGTCCGCTTCATTTGTAATGTTCGATATTACGATCATATCTCACCTTCTTTCGAGAAGTTATCATGGCTTAGGGTACATGAGAGGAGAAATCTGCACTCACTTTCTCTCTTATATCGAATTATGCACACGTCATCACCCTATTATTTATTCGCTCGTTTTCATACTCTCTCTCGCTATCATAATATTAATACTCGATCACAACACGATAACACGCTAGAAATTCCACTTCACACATCATCTCTGTATTCCTCATCTTTCACTGTTGCTACCTCTCGTCACTGGACCTCTCTGCCGCCTGAAGTCAAGGGCTGCCGAACATTGAAATCTTTCAAATCCAAGTTAGAAAATTATCTTATGACGAGTTGCCAAACTAACTTACTATTATGACAAGTGTTGTATTGCATGTTTCCACGTATTCACATATTTTTTATGTTCTAGTGATATTTAACTTATTTTATATTTTTGTTTCCATATTTTCCGATAATGGTATATCTATAATGTGATAAGTTTTCCTTACTGTGTGTACTTAAAAATATTGTATTCATTGTATGCTTTGTACTGGACTATTTTATTATTACTATTAGTATTATTATAATAATTATTATTATCATTATTACTATTCTTATTATTATCATTATTATTATTATTATTATTATTATCATTATTACTATTCTTATTTTTATCATCATTATTATTATTATTATTATTATTATCAATAATTGTCTTATTTCTTATACTTTATACTTTGTATGTCTCATTTATTTTACCTGCCGTTCACTTTTAATTATGCTTTTTTCTTTCTTTATGTTATACCTGATTTCTACTTACTTGTTGTTTACATTTTATTATTATCTTATTCAGTTTTGTGCGTAAAATTGTAGTGTACTTTGTAAATTTGTAGTGTTTTTTCTAACGCAGTTTTACTCCTGGTTAAGTGTTAGAGAAGGCCGTATGGCCTTAACTCTGCCAGGTTAAATAAATTATTATTATTATTATTATTATTATTATTATTATTATTATTATTATTATTATTATTATTATTACACTCGTACTAGACTGCGGTAACACCAATATTTCCCAAATTAATAGATAAAAGGTTAAGGCAGTTTGATTATAACAGACACAATACAGTACATGGGTTTCAATAATTTATTTATTTATTTATTTAACTAGCTAGCTAGCGAGTACAAATTAAAATTATAAAACAAAAATGTTTCTAGCCACTACCGTAAGAGCGAGGCTCGTGTACGATGTGGTCTTAGCCAACATTTGACAATTAGTGACAACACTGAATTAACAACAAAAAAAAAAACAAATTTTTGGAACAGTCACATTGTTAAAGTGCTCAGAAGTGATCTCCTGCAACATGAAGAACACGCCACACCTCAGGGAGACGATGGATGACATCCAGAGCGTCTTGTACTAATCGTGGAACAGGCCGCTCTACTGCTACTATAATTTCCTGTCTGATTCTAAAGCGAACTCCTATAAGTGGTAATTCCATTTTCGAGAAAAGATCAAAATCACAAAGACTCGTATCTGGAGAGTATGGAGGCTGCTCCAGAACTTCCCAGTTCCATCTGCGAAGTAAATTAACCAAAGGGGCAGCTATGTGAGAGCGAACACCATCATGTAGCACAATAGAATGAGAATTCAGGAAATTTGCACATTTGCGGCACATCGCTGATTGTAAATGGTGTTCCAGAGTGTAACTGTACTATGCATCATACACACGATTTCCGACAGGAACTGAATAATTGAGAAGGATTCCGTCAAAATCATAACCAACAACGGTGTTCTTCCAGCAGCGCTCTTACAGCGTTCACTTGCCAATTACGATCTGCCAGCTCCACGTTTTTGATAAACATTCCCGCTGCGAAATGCATGCGCTCACCTAGCCACAGTACGATATGGTAAAGTCTCTCTACCACAAGCTTCCAGTAATGCTGTATGCCATTGTCGAGCATTCTTGCCTCTTGCAATCTGAATTGCAATTAAGCATCTTTGTTCGTATTTGCTAAACATTTTAGAGCGCTACAGATAACAGTCTGCAAATTAAACTCATTACAAATATTTTATAAATAAGATTAGTGTCCTCAAATTCACAGATAACACACATCAGATTCTCTTCTTTCTCATTGTTATCAGCTTGCATCATTTGCCGCTGATAGCGCCACATACAAACACTGTTGCCACTAATTATTTATTGAATGACCAATGTATATTGAATTCATAAATGAATGGCTTGGTGGTTTGTTTACCACGGATACACCAAATATGCTTATCTGCAGAGTGGTTCACTTGCTTCGTTCTTTCCCATTTTATGATTTTACGCAACCTTGAATTTTATAGCAAGCTTCCGAAATAGCAGGAAGTTTCAATACAAAGCTTTAGGTAGCGAAATTCTCTAACTCTAGAGTCGAGACTGACACATTTGCGCCTTTCTTATTGATAAAGAAAGGGTTTCCATACAAATGCATGTTTCTATAAAAGCTTGCTACACTTCTCTACCTCTGTAAATATCCGTTTCAAAGCTTAGTGAGTCCAAATAAGTATACTTTTTCCGTGCATATTTGAAAGTTTTCACCTTTTTTAAAGGGATAAATTCATGCATAATTCCTTTTTTACGTTAATAAAGCATTATTTAGAGATTTAACTTACATATTATTACGTCCACATATTACTTTATATGATATCGCATTACTGCATTTAGAGTTTTGTATATCTGATCTTACTATATTTAAGTCTATCAGCTAAAATATATGTGAAATGACTAATTGTTTGCAGAGTCCCTACCTGGGAACTCCTAGACTTTACCACATAATGCCCTCATTGTATTGTCACAATGGAATTCAAAATCCCCAACTGCTGTTCCATACAAGCCCCACCCTGAGACTAAAATTATTATTAGAAGAATGCCTCTCATGCATCCCTCCCATTCTCAGCACCGGTAGTTTGGCGATAATAGCGCCAACATGCTTTCCCCTACATGTCTTTAGTTTGGACAGGCAGTAGGTCTGTAATACATGCACAGTTGCTTTGTAAATTGCTGTTATTTGTGATCTGTGGTGAAGTGTTAAGTGTTGCAATGAATCTGATTAAATGTTTGAGAAGAGATCTTGTGGCACAGTGGACAAAATTTGAAAAATAGTCTTTAGGATCTGCCTAGAGCACTTTATTATACATTGTATAATATACAAACAGAACAACCCGCCACTTCTAATCCCACAGCCAAGGTGACATAACAATTTTAACAGGAGATCGTGTACAAGGACAAGATTATGTATCCATGTTTGGGATTGGGAGACAGTAAGCTTTCACTATAGTTACCTGTGAAATAAGGAAATACAATGGTAAAGTAAATCCATGTGTAAGAATTAAAGTTTGAAAGACTATTAAAATATGTATATAAAGTAAAGTAAATCATATGTGCATTAATACGTGCAAAGTAAATGTTATTGCTTTAAAATCTTCCGTCTTCATGATTCAATGATTTATCTAATTGATACATATTTGGCAAAGAATTTTAGCAAAACTTTAAATCCATCATCAGAAACAGACTAACGTTACAAACATTATGGCTGGCAGATGAAACCCTACACTCAAGATTTGAATCTGTAATATATTCTGTCGACAACGAACTTTTAGGAGATTAAACCTTACTGAAGATGTAATACCTAGATACAGAGAACATTCATTCATAGTGTTCTGCCCAAGGGCAGATCTTTCACTGCAAACCCAGCATTCTCCAGTCTCCTACTTTCCGCCTTCCTTTTTTTCTCCGATTATGATCCATATATCATAATGTCGTCTATCATCTGACATCTTCTTCTGCAATGAACTTTTCTCCCGTTCACCATTCCTTCCAGTGCATCCTTCAGTAGGCAGCTTCTTCTCACCAGTGACCCAGCCAATTCATTTTCCTCTTCCTGATCAGTTACAGCATCATTCTTTCTTCATCCACTCTTTCAAACACAGGTTCGTTTCTTAGTCTGTCTGTCCACTTTACACGTTCCATCCACCTCCATATCCACATTTCAAATGCTTCTAATAGCTTCTCTTCATTTCGTCATAATGTCCATGTTTCTGTCCCATACAATGCTACATTCCACACAAAACACTTCACTAGTCTCTTTCTTAGTTCTTTCTCCAGAGGTCCGCAGAACATGTTCCTTTTTCTATTAAAAGCTTCTTTTGCCATTGCTATTCTCCTTTTGACTTCTTGGCAGCAGCTCATGTTACTGCTTATAGTACACTCCAAGTATCTGAAGGTATTCACTTGCTCTACTGCCTCATTTATAATTCGCAAGTTTACCTTCTTTACTTTTCTTCGCATGACCATGGTCGTCTTGTTGGCATTTATCTTCATCCCATACTGCTCACAGTTGTCATTTAGCTCCAGTAGCATATCCCTTAGTAGGCCTATCATCTGCTCTTCTGTTAACAACGCCATAACATCAGTAAATCTTATACACTTTATTCTATTCTTATTCAAAAGTAATTTGCGTAAAAATGACTTGGTTTGTGTACGAATTAATAAAGCGGATGGAATGGTAAATGTCATTAAATCAGAGACTGGAAAAATGTCAATAGGCACAAAGCGTAACCATTCTCTCTAGTCATTACGTAATGGGCAATTGGTTAGAGAAAATATCGCTTAGATCGGACGCTGCACATTATTATATTACTCTGAATAAAACAATTTTACTAATCAAATAATAATTAGAAGCAATAATTTGTTTTCTAATTAAAATCTACTTCAATTGAAACGTAACTTCATTAATCCCAACTGAAATCGTTCTAAATTCGTATTCATTTGAAAATTCTTCCAAAGCACATTTTTATAGCTTTTAACGCTATTAGCAGAGTAGACCTACTGAAGTAACCGGCTTATATCGGAGAAATAATTTAATACCAGCTTCTTTACTTCAATAAAACAAATAGGCCTAAAAATTAAGCGCATTTCTGAACAAAATCTTTGACTTCTTACATATTGGCTATATTCTTAACACCAAAGAGTTCTCAATGGTAAGAATGATAATCAGTGGCGTAGCGTAGCTTCTGAAACAAGGGAAGCAATTAAGATTAATTTAGTGGGAATAATAATAATAATAATAATAATAATAATAATAATAATAATAATAATAATCCTTAAAATTAATTAAAAATAAGAATATCATTTTACGTCTATAATTAAGAATCATTGATGTCTGGATAGACTACTTAAATAAATATAATACTCGGCTAACAGTCTTGCCTTATAGTTTATAATACAGTGTGTATTATTTGTAAATGGTTTTTTAAAAGTAGATACCGACACTTTTATTTTCAATTAATATGTACTAACTAACTTATCCATTACAGTATCCATCGAAACGTATAAATTAAATTCCTTGAAATTTAAAAATTACAAATATAGTTCCTTACTAGAATAGCAATGACAAAGAAAGCTTTTAATAGAAAAGGAGCATCTTCTGTGGACTTCTGTAGAAAGAGCTAAGAATGAGACTAGTGAAGTACTTTGTGTGGAGTGTGGCATTGTATGGGACAGAAACCTGGAGATTACAACAATGTGATGAGAAGCGACCAGAATCATTTGAAATGTGGATATGAAGAAGGCTGGAACGTGTGAAATGGACAGACGAATAAGAAACGAAGGCTGTGTTGGAAAAAGTGGGCGAAGAAAGAAAAATGCTGAAACTGATCAGCAAGAGGAAAATGAATTGGTTGGATCACTGGTTGACAAAAAAATTCCTTCTGAAGGATGCATTGAAAGGGATGGTGAACGGGAGAAGAGTTTAGGGCAGAAGAAACTATCAGATGATAGACGACATTAAGATAAATTGATCGTATGCGGAGGGGGAAGGCAGAAATAGGAAAGACTGGAGAACGCTTAGTTTGCAGTGAAAGACCTGCCCTTGGACAGAACACTATGAATAAATTAACTAGGTTATTTTTATGATACATATTCGTAATATTTCAATATATCTTAATAATTTCATTAAATTTAGGGATATACAGTAATGTTAGTTTTCTGCATAAACATGGAAATTTTAAGTGGACATCTATTTGGGAAAATGTCCGTTATCATTTCTATAATACTCCACGCGCGTCTTGCACCTTACTGGAAACGTGCTGATGCAATCCGCAAAATATCTTTGTTCCTTAGTGACAGCGGGTCGATGCAGCCGCAACATATCACGATTGGAAAAATAAATTAAGTTTGAATTTCATCGTAATTAGAGTCTATATGTATTATATCGAAGATATTACTAGTGACTTGAGCAGCCATATTTCTTGCAATTATAGGGATTCTACAAATCCCTTACTTTTCTTTTTAATTCGAAGATCGTTTTTCTCCTCGTAAATACGTAAAATCAAACATATATATTTAAATTTAGATAAGCTTCATATATTTTAATTGTAATACTGTTGTCCCCTTCTAAGGTACCTAAAATGAAACTTAATTTGCATAATTATGCGCTATTTAGAAGCAACAGTTCAATTTTCCATATCTTTATTCTAACATTGGTGTCCTCTTCTGATGTGCGCTGTTGTTTAGTCACCAATAAGGGCTCACTTATGAGGCAACTAAGCCAGGATATAATGGGATAGGTTGGCCAGTTCCTTTCCTTCTCCTTTCCATACATAGCTGACTAGTAACATACACTATTTCACTAATCAGACTTAAAATGTATGCAATCAATCGTTCTTCATCTGACACAAATGTCAAGTGACATATACTGCCTGATAATAGATGTAGGCCTACATATCAGGCAGAGCCTCAATCATAGGTACTGATGTACGTATAAAAACATATATATATATATATATATATATATATATATATATATTAGAGCAGTATATAATATTTTTAGAACCTATTTTAGTATTTCAGAACATAATTTATGTGCCTACATGTGATTTTTTTTAGAGTTTAAATATCTGAGATCTACTGATAAAAAAGTAGTAAATCATTTAAATGACTATGGCGGTATGGGCGTGGATAGATGGGCGGACAGAATCACGAAAAACACTCATTGATATTTAGTGTTTATGTATTAAGCGTATTAATATTATAATTAGGCTTACTATTAACATTATCACTTATCATTATTACTACAGAGTATCATCATCATCATCATCATCAACATTATTATTATTACTATTATTATTATTATTATTATTATTATTATTATTATTATTCTCATCATCATTATTTACTAGTAATGTTATATTTTATAGATGTAATATTAACATAATAATTATGTATGTGACTACAAATAACGTCATAGTGACTTAAATTTTGGAACGGTACACAATAACGCGCTGCGAACAATAGGACGTGCTGTTGTCAACAATGGGAAGAAACGTCAAAAACAACCTGAAAGCAAATAGCTACATACCCTCAGAAAGAGGAAACATAATGCTTCTGTATCTCTCTGTCTCCCTCTTTTTCCCCAGCAACCCATTGTGATAAGCAAGTACAGTATATTTGGAAGCTATCATCTCACATCGGCTGTGTCCGGATTGATTCCCAAATCCTTATTAATGACGTCCGAGTTGCTTCCCGATTTGATTTCTATCTTACGTCCGAGATGATTCCCTTTGCTTGTATTATAAGTCAACCTTCTACTTAATTGGGCCTACTTGTTCGCTGGGCTCTATTCATTACTTGTTTGTAAAGTCATTGCACAACTCGGTAAAAATCTTGAAGTACAGCCCTCCTCCACCTTCCTGCTGGCCCGCTCTGGTAGAGTGCTCTCTAAGCATATTAAAAAAGACTTGCACATCATCATGACGCCTATCCACTAAATAAATCGTCTTTAATGCCATCCGAAGGAACAAATTAAGCTTTAATAAAAGTCGACGGGTTTAAGTATTGAAATACATCATTAGTCATTACTACAAAATGACTGCCTTACGCTGAGATTTACTACAAGTCGCTAGTCTGACAGAAATAGAAAAAAATTGCAAATTGTAAATTATGTCTTATTTAACGACGCTCGCAACTGCCGAGCTTATATCAGCGTCGCCGGTGTGTCGGAATTTTGTCCCGCAAGAGTTCTTTTACATCCCTGTAAATCTACTGACATCGACCTGGGCCGGGATCGAACCCGCAGTCGACCTGGTTGGCGAGTTGGTATAGCACTGGCCTTCTATGTCCAAGGTTGCGGGTTCGATCCCGGGCCAGGTCGATGGCATTTAAGTGTGCTTAAATGCGACAGGCTCATGTCAGTAGATTTACTGGCATGTAAAAGAACTCCTGTGGGACAAAATTCCGGCACATCCGGCGACGCTGATATAACCTCTGTAGTTGCGAGCGTCGTTAAATAAACCATAACATTATTATTATCGAACCCGCAACCTCGGACACAGAAGGCCAGCACTATACCGACTGCGTCAGCCAGGCCGACGACAGAAACGGAAGAAGCATCCTTTCGTTACACTGTTCTGAAAAGTAACCTCAGCTGCCTGTTCATTCTACCAAATTAAAAGTCCATTTTCATGACTTGTGCTGTTATTATTAAATTTCTGAGAATTTCTTTATACGTAACGACGATATGCGCACATACCAATGGAAATATGCGTTCAAATAATATATCATCATGCACAGTATACAGCTGTCAAAAGAGATCGGGAATACTTCTAATGGTGCCATTATAGAAAGAATATACAGGAGCTGTTAAAGCGAAGCTGCACGGAAAAGGTGCGGGAGTCTGGCGATCCACTGCTAGAGCGGTGACGGACGAGTTCTCATCCGTGTCTCCGGTACTTGTGCATACCAAGCAGTCTGGCGTGTGCGCATTGTCCGCTGCGGCGCTTACGTTATCTACGCAGTTGTTTTTTAATCTCAGTTTACACGTATACATCGTCATTCTTAAAGGTGTGTTAACGTTAATGTATATAGTTGAATTATTATTTTGCGTTGAGGTATAATGTCAAACAACAAAAATTCATTACATGAGCGTGTGTTTATGTAGAATGCGTATATAAGAAGCAAAAAATCCTGTGCGAAGACACAACGCAAATTTAAAAGAAAGTTTCCAGTGCCTACTATGAATACACTTCGAAACCTCGCTAAGCATTCAAAGAAACAGGCTCAGTACAAAATTCAAAACCAAACGCAAAACGTTTTGTTCTTAGAGAGGAAATGTTAGATGAAATTGGTGAAAGGTTAGAACATACCCCGCAGAAATTCCTAAAACATTTAGCACAGTAAACTGGAGTATTTGTGTCCTCTGCCAGAAATGCAACAAAATTATTGAAACTGAAGCCATACAGAATTCTACGAGTGCACTAAAGGAAGAAATCGAGGCTATCAGTGCTGTGGAACTTCAGAACGTTATTCATTCCTTCATCAGACGATGCCAGTTATGTGTGACGAAGAACGGGGGGCATTTTCAGCATCGACTCTGAGAATGGTAAGTCCAAATTATTGCACATTTATTGTTATACTGCTTCGTTTGCACAAGTGCCGCAGACACGGATGCGAACTCGTCCGTCACCGCTCTAGCAGTGGACCGCCAGACGCCCGCACTTTTTCCGTGCAGCTTCGCTTTAACAGCTCTGTACATACAGTTTCAAATTAATTATTTTTATAAGCTACTTTTCCTTGAAGAACGAAAAAATATAAATAGTCATTGTATTTCACCAATAATAGGTGAATGGATCTACTATATGTAACTTTAACGAAAAATGAACATATTAACGGACAAAATCTCTAAGCACATTGCTGGCGGATCAATTTATGGAAATGTTTACTTCAAGCATCCAGTTTTGCACTGGTCTTAAATGTTTAACAGTTCCATGGACATTTTTCTGAAATATATTACAAGAGTATTATATTGAAATACTGACACCGAAAAGAGGTATGTCAGTGGGAAGAAGTAAGGGACAGAAAAGTTATAACTTAAGAGGTTGGTGCATGAGTGACAAAACATAGGAAAGTGATAAAGTGAAAATAGTATGCACAAGTTACAGAACTTAGGAAAGTGGGATCAATTAATAAGAGATTGAGAGAAGTGTGATTGCTTAGTTAAATGAGATTAGTACGAATAAGATAGATAACTAGGAAAGGGAAGAGTAAATAGAAAAAGAAGAGAGGGAAACAGAGGTGAGTGACGTGATAGAAAAGTGTTCAGGGTCATTTATATGTAATAGCCGGATGTTTTAAAAGCGTAAGCAGAATATTATGTATGCAAGGGAGTGACGGCACTGTATGTAGAAATGTGAAGGGCCATCATGACCGATGTCAACTAGTGGAATAAATATATCATATCACGTCATATCATCATATCATATTGAAATACATTAACCTCATTTTTGTCAAGACATGGCTTAGGGTAGAATTCAGTAATTAGAGTCTTTAAGCACCACAATACATAAACAAATAAAGAAACAAATAGAAAACACTATTTCATCATTAGGCTAGCTGAAATTGTCTCTTACACAAAGTGAAGGCAGACTATGGTTCAACACACTGCAGTGACACGTCAGTGCAAGATTAAACGTGTTAAGACATACCCAAATTAAATATGAGCAGGGGCTGGACTCGGGCTGAGTAAATTCTTGACCCTGCTTTCCGCAGGTAGGATAAGCTGTGTCATATCTTCCAGGCTTAGATTTAGGCCTATACTCTGATACGTTAATTGTTACAGACAAAAATGATGCCTAAAGCATAAAGGATGATGTTCAAATGAGAACCTTATATATTAAATTATTACACCTAATTAACTGCACATTAACGTGACTCATTGTATATCTCTGTACCGATATAAAGTTCTCAAACACTGAAAATTTTCAATCAACACTCAGGAAAAGCCATAACACGATTACCTTGTAGGCCTGATTATTTCCCCTCCTTTTCTATGCTAAGCTCAAGTTGCTGATAGTCGCAAAAACGTTACAATGTGCCAAAGAAAACTCGTATACCATGGTTCTGATCAGTAAAGTCGAGCGAAGTAACGATGGAAAATTATTTCAATTAGCCTACAGGGGATGATGGTAAATTACTGAAATTACAGGGAAAAGAGATATAGGCCTACTATTAAAAAATCTAACTTCTTTGTTCAGCTACTTCATTGCATCTTTAGGCAACTCCTCTTCAATTTTCTCTATATCAAAGTGAGATATGAGTGTCGCATTTTGGTGATTTCCTTAAATTTTCGATAGATCGCGGGTTGTCAGGATAATGCAGCAGAACATTAATTCATCATCGAGAGAATGAGTTCAACCAGTCGATGTACAGTTGTCAAAAAAAATGGTCGCACTCGTGAACAGCGAATATTTTCTAAGCCCACTTCGGGTTACGGCGATGTTACACGATGCATGTGCTTTTAGAAGTAGTTCCGGAACTATAAAATCATTCCATATCTGCGTCTCATAGATCAGCGGTAGAGTGCTCGCTTAATGATTCGAAGGTTGTGAGTTCGGGCCTTGTTCAAGTTTTCATTTTATTTTTAATCGTTCTTTAGCGATATAAATACTATATTATTCAAATTATCATTTATATTCTGTTATCGTTATTATCGATATGAATAATATTCCAGTTATTTATATTTTATCGTTCCTTTAGCGATATAAATAATATTCAAGTCACAATTTGTTATATTCTGTTATCGTTCTTTAGCGACATGAATAATATTCAAATTATCATTTGTATTCTGTTATCGTTCGTTAGCGATATAAATAATATTCAAATTATCATTTGTATTCTGTTCTCGTTCGTTAGAGAAATAAATAATATTCAAATTATCATTTGTAGTCCACACCTGTGGAGTAACGGTCAGCGCGTCTGGCTGCGAAACCAGGTGGCCCGGGTTCGAATCCCGGTTGGGGCAAGTTACCTGGTTGAGGTTTTTTCCGGGGTTTTCCCTCAACCCAATACGAGCAAATGCTGGGTAACTTTCGGTGTTAGACCCCGGACTCATTTCACCGGCATTATCACCTTCATATCATTCAGACGCTAAATAACCTAGATGTTGATACAGCGTCGTAAAGTAACCCAATAAAAAAATCATTTGTATTCTGTTATCGTTCGTTAGTGATATAAATAATATTCAAATTATCATTTATATTCTGTTATCGTTCGTTAGCGATATAAGTAATATTCAAATTATCATTTGTATTCTGCTATCGTTCGTTAGCGATATAAGTAATATAAATTTAATGTTAGGTTTAGAATCATACAGAGGTGTAATACGAGTGTTAGTTTTTTCTTCTTATATTGTTATATTATTACATTATACTATCCTGTAACATAATAAATTGGAAAGGAGTCACGGGAATTTGAGCCTGATACGTTGACACTTGAATTCCGACTTTCCCGACGTCAGACGTTCCTACGTTCTTCCAATTGAGCTATGTCATTTACCTGGTATTAATTCAGCGCATTGTCAGAAACACTACAACTGAACATTCATTTCAATTATATTCTGAATATTTAATAATGATATAAAAAGAATACGCTTATAACAATAATATTTGTAGTTGTAATACCAGCTGCAATAGCAGCAGTGGTAACAGCAACAATGATTAAGGACGTATTGTGTGAATACAGTTCAATACAGATCTTTCGAAAACAAATTGCGACACTGAGGTCGAGATTATAAAATAATTATATTCTTCTTAACTCTGTGGACTTTATGTTTGAAAATGATATAGTTATTAATAAGACTCTAATAAGTATTTATATTATTATATCCTAATTGAAGAATATATATTTTTAGTACTAGCCGTACCCGTGCGCTCCGCTGCACCTGTTAGAAATAAATGTAAAGTAATTACATAATTAAAATAGGACGATTGATCCAGAGAACATTCGTCTTTGTTAGAAGGATAAATCGTTTAATATGTTACTTAATTGAAATTGTATTTAAATAATTAAAATGCGATCATTTTGGTCCAGAGACCACTCATTTGGTGCAATGACAATTCCTTTAACATGTTTCTTACTTGTTATTACATGCAACCATAGCGTAATGAAGATTGACATATCATTTAGTTTTAATGTGTATACTTTATATTACTTGCTATATGTTTCCATTGAATTATGGCAATAACTTAATTTTAACCATTGTTTTCTACGTCTCCAGTAAATGGCGCTTGGCCCACTATGGTTCTGAACTCTTCAAATAACTTAAATAGTGATACAGCATAAACAGTGATATGTAATATATTTCTTTCTTTCGAAAATGTAAGAATTCACAATCTCCTATGTACCATTGCCATGGAATGAATAAATGTGTTTTTTCTTCCCACTCAAAAATTTTATATTTCGCACACAGATATTACTGCAGGAACAACAACGCTACAATCTGAGGCGGCGGTGAAAATGTATTGTATTGTTATTTTAAAAGTCTATCAGTCCTACAAAAATTTTGCACAGAATAAAACTGATCGGAAATCATTTTTAAAGAAACTTTTGTTATGTAACATTTTTCACACAAAAAGCAATAATAAGCGAGATATTTCGATTTAATTCAGGTCCTGTTAAATGAAGTATTTTGAATGCCATATAGCCTAAAATCTAAATTACAACGAACTTAATTTATATTTCAATTTTCATCGAAATCCGTTCAGCCATTATCGCGTGAAAAGGTAAAAATTTCAAAAAAGCGATTTTCGGTCTCAGGATGAATAATTATACATGTTAACACCAATTATTTTTGGAAAAGCGAAAATTACCAGAAAATTTTCGGTTACATATTTATTATTAGTATATATTATATTATATTATATATTATTATATTATATCATATATTATATTATATTATATTATATTATATTATATTATATTATATATTATATTATATAAAAAGTGCGTTGATAACAGATGTACTCCGATAAGTAAGTTTTTAATTTGTTGTGGTGGCTCTTGAATCTCAGGAGGAACAACTTTTACAACAGCGCAAGACAATCTGCTTCGCTCATTACTCAATTTTTTTTGCATTGCATTTATTGCATATATAGCCTATTTTATGTATTTTAACACGATTCAATTGAGCATAGTTAAAATTTGAATTATAAAATAATGGATTGCTAAGCTAACGTATTATTACTGCATACTAAATCAATACACTCTCGTTGTTCGTTAATTCTCTGAGATTAAAATGAGTGTGTACATAAATATTATTTTAAGAAATACAGAAAATGAATGTACAAAATAGCCTATGAAATTTTCTGTGCATAAGAAGCTATTTTAATCTTACCTATCCTCGATTTACTCAGAAGTTACTGTAATAATATTATAGCATTATGTCCATCTAGAGAAACTACACTTTCCAATGGTGAAATAATAATTAATTGTACAAATCGGTTAATTTAGCTTCCGATAGTACTTTATACAAACACAGAAACATTCTCTGTAGGCTATGTTTAATAGCTTTCTATTGTTGCTGTCCAAGGCCCCTTTTTCGATTGTTGTTGTCCAAGGCCCCTTATAGACGAAGTCATTTGTTATTTCATTGCACCGTCTTTGATGGCGTTATTTTAATTTTAAAACTCATCTATCTCATTAAATATCAGTCCTATCAAAATTTTGTAAAGAATAAAACTTATCAGAAATCATTTTTAAAGAAACGTTTGTTATGTAACATTTTTTACAAAAATCTAATAAGTGAGATATTTCGATTTATTTAATTCATGCCCCCTTATAACCCCCCTTTTAAATAAAGTATTTTGAATTTCATATAGCCTAAAATCTAAGTTACAACGAACTTAATTTATATTCCAATTTTCATATAAATCGGTTCAGCCATTATCGCGTGAAAAGGTAACAAACATCTAGACAGACAAACTAACAAAAATTTCAAAAATGCGATTTTCGGTTTCAGGGTGGTTAATTATATATGTTAGAACCAATTATTTTTGGAAAATCGAAAATTACCAGAAAACTTTCGGCTACAGATTTATTATTAGTATAGATAATGAATGTTTTGCTGTTATTTTAAGACCTAGGTAGAGGCTAATTCTCTGAGGAAACCACGACGCCATTTGACTGACATGGCTCGACAAAGAGGTGCAGGAACGAAAGAAAGTATAATACGGGCTGTGATTCATCTAGGTTTTTCAGCATCCGAGGCAGGTAGGCATTTCAACGTTTCAGAAAGGACAGCTCGGAGATGGGTGCAAAATTATTAACGCTCGGCAATTTTTGGCCGAAAAGCTGGGAGTGGCAGAAGGAAAATTTCAACACCACAACAGGACGCCAGATTAGTGGCAGAGGTTGAAAGGAATCCCTTTCATACCGCTGCTACTTTGAAGGCAGTTGTTAATTTCCCTGGCCACGACCAGACCGTGAGAAATCGTTTAAGGGCCGCCAATTTGAGATCTCAACGTGCCATTCCTAGGGAAGTTCATAAGGAAGAGCATATAGAGGAGCGTTTAGTCTTTGCAGTGGGAAATGGTGATCGGGATTGGAAAGGAGTAATCTTTTCTGATGAAGTCACCTTTTCTACTACAAAGGAAGGACTCACTCTTGTATATCGTCCTCCTGGTACCCGATTCGACCACAGATATGGTGCCATGCGTGCCCGCAGTGGTAGAGTATGTGTGTCGTGTTGGAGGTGGATTTCACGTCGTGGAGTGGGCACAATTCATCGAATTCGCGGGAAATTTAACCAGCACAAATATATATATTTTTATTTTAGTAGGTTATTTTACGACGCTTTAGCAACAGCTTAGGTTATTTAGCGTCTGAATGAGATGAAGGTGATAATGCCGGTCAAATGAGTCCGGGGTCCAACACCGAAAGTTACCCAGCATTTGTTCATATTGGGTTGAGGGAAAACCCCGGAAAAAACCTCAACCAGGTAACTTGCCCCGACCGGGAATCGAACCCGGGCCACCTGGTTTCGCGGCTAGACGCGCTAACCGTTACTCCACAGGTGTGGACAGCACAAATATCAACGGTTGCTGGAACGCTATATGGTTCTTTATGCTAGGTTGTTATATCCTGCTGGAATTCTTCAATTTCAGCAGGATAATCAGCCAGTCCACACATCTCAATTGATTCGAGACTGGTTTGCGAGGACAGGATATAGAATTGATAGACTGGCCTCGTCGCTCTCCGGACTTGAACCCTTTGGAGAATATGTGGCCACAAGTAAAGAAGCATATGCGGAAAAATTGGCCCATTCCCCCTACAATACGCCCTGATGATTTGTGGAAGCTCGTTCAGGATGCCTTGGATGCCGTGGCTGAGAACAGTCGGTATTTCAAAACAATAGTCGATTCCATGCCCACTCGACTGCAAGATGTGATCGAGATGGGAGGAAGATGGACTAAATATTGAATCGTGGCTTTTCATTTTGTTTTTTGTTTGTTTGTTTTTTTTTTTTTAACTTTTAATTGTTTTAATTTTGAAGGCAGACGCCTGTAAGTTTGTTTTGTTTATGCCACGAAAGATATTTTTGTTGAGAATATAATCTTTCTTTCCATTTGCAGCCATAATGTCATAATAAATAATGACAAAGTCATGGCATAATACATTCATGAACCTGATGTTAATTACTAAAACAGTCATAAAAGAAACAGGAGCAATTATATTTTCTCTCTCTCCTAAAACAAAACATAAAAAGCCTTAAACTGTGTTCGAACGCACGACCTTACGAGCACTTGCCCAAAACTCTATCATTACGCTACAGATTAACACGGGAAAACTTTCATTCTGAATGTAGATATCAGGCCACGTGGTCCAACAACATGTAACATCGCCTGTCTCCGAAATGTAGCGGAGTTACCCGAAGGGAACTTTGTGTCTAGAGAGCAGCCACTTTTTCTTTTGACAACTGTGCACGCATGTCATACTGCTAGACATTTAAGAGGAAGGATCTACAGGAAATCTCTTTTCTCATATTATTTTTAAGTAGAGTCTCTATTTCCCTAACATAGTTTCATATCAATGTAAGAAGTCTTTTAAATACAACATATTCACTTTTGCCCTTTATGATACAATCACAGTCATAAAAAATGCAAAAAATGCAGTATTATAATGAAAATCATATAGCCTATCTGCTCTCAACAGTATCACAGAATCACAAATCTTGTCTTAAATGAAAACTAAAAACTGCTAATCAATTTTGTTTGGCGATTTTTTAGAAATTTTTATTTTTATTTTTAATTTTTATGAATATAAAGAAAAATTTCACATCTATTTTTAACTTATTCTTTAGTTTGCAATTTGACAATTTCCTCTTACAGAATTATTCATGTATAGTGTGAGAATATGCCCTGAGCATTTTATTCAATTATCTCCATTACTGTCTGAGTTATTACGTATTAAATATTGAAAAATATAAAATAAACAAGCTCCAGATATTCAACGGAGAAATTTGAGCACAGAGTAAAGGGACTGAAGAGCAGCGGCTATTTAAAAAGCAATTATTTTCTTCCTAATGACTTTGAAATTTCGCTCAAATGAAGTCAATACTATTTTGGGCTAAAAATAAAAAAAAAATGTTAATTTTTACACATATTTGGTCATTCTTGTATGTCCTTCCCCATAATCAATATAACGTTTTTATAATAGTTTTTATTCGTCACAATTGTGTACAACTTTAAGGCATTTCTGGAGACCTGGACTGGGACCTCGCAGAGTGAAGATGATTGTGGAGTATAGTGGAATGATTATGGTAATGGTGAAGGAAAACGGGAGAACCTCGAAAAAAGCTGTCGCGCCCGCTTCGTCCGTTACAAATTCCTTCGTGATTCAGACGAGGATCGAACTCGGTCATGACGGTTGAAGGCAGAGAGGCTAACCCAGCAGTCGGCATTTTATACCTCCAGCCGTTCTACAGTGATCACAGCAAACCTACCTAGCTCAATCACCTCGTGTGTTAACAAGAGGGTGGAGGTTCAGAACTCGCGTTCGACTTGTACTAGGACATCATTTTGTTTTTACTAACATTTCTGATATTAACCTGGCTATACCTTTAGATTAACGGTTGAGAACCGGAAACACTGTTTGTTACTCCCTTCCGGACCGGAGTTTGACGACACTATTCTAAAACACAAACAAATCACTTTATTAGGTACAGAGGGAAGAAAAGTAGTGCTTCCATTTACGTAAACTGGGAACTATTACGATTTTGAGTTTGATTATTTTCGTTAGGTTTTTATTTAATCAAAATAAGTACAGTATTAACAATAAATGTTTTTACTAACTGACTACCTAGGAGGACGTATTCATTATGCAGAATATAGTATACTGTCTACAGCACATTAGCATACAATATGGAGAGGGCCTTTAAATGTAAAAATAACCAAAATATGGATATTTTTAAAAAATTGTTGAAAATGGTGGCCGTTCATTTCGATACAGGCTTCAGTTCTTTTGTGCATATTATCTAAAACGTTTTTAAGCACATCTTCTGTAATTAAATGTAGGCTAAATTGTTTCTTGAATGTAATTCTTAAATTCTTCTATTGTTGTAGGCTGTTTAGCAAACAACTGTTTTACAGTAACCCCGAAGGAAATTATGCAAACCAATCAAATCAGGCGACATGGGGAGCCATAATTCTGCGGCCACTGAAATAATTCTATACCTGCTCTATAACACAGTACCTTACGTAGGCCTACTGTAAAATTCAGTCTTCACTTATGTCCGATCTGCATATATAAATTTACTCAGACAAGCTATCTATTGTCCGTCCAAGTTGTTATGTCGCAGAGTAGTAGATAGTGGGGAAATCACATGACAGTTACTTACTTAATGAGGCCCTTTTATTTAAATTCTTTTAAACAATTGTATAATATTACGTAGACGTCCAATTCCTAACAGCAAATGTTTTCAGAAAAGAGCTAAGACAGTCCAACTAGTACTAGCCTTTACAGCAGAAACGGGAAGGGGGAAACCGGAATGCGACGTAACCAAACGGACGCACAGCACAGTACCTGTGCGAAAATATAATTCAATAACGAATGCTCTTTCTTCACTGGAAAATACGACCATATTTCGGAACGTACTATGCTCACTCACTCAGTACTGTTTACTATGACCGTAAGACGACTTTGACTGCATTTGCGGCCTTCGTTCTATGTGATGGACAGGTGAGGTTTCTAGTAGAAGGAGTGGGAGTGAAGTACATTCAGAAAATCAGGTACAATAAAAATTGAATTAAAAATAAAATGATGTCCCTATACTAACGGTAGACTATTACATTTGCCGACCTCTGGGCTAACCACTCCGCGACGAGTGAGGTTATTATAACGTTTTCATAGCCAGACATTCCACACCCAACATATCAATATATAAAGTATGGAGGAAAACTTTTTATGTATGTAGGTTATGCTGCACTTTAATTAACTTAATCCTCAAATTTATTTTATGATGATGATGATAATAATAATAATAATAATAATAATAATAATAATAATCCGTGGCACTACAGCCTTTTAAGGACCCAGACCGATCAGTCGGCTACCCAGAATGGAAGTATCGTGTGGTTACAATGATGATCATCCCAGCCGTTATAGCTGGCTTTCGCAACCGGATTTCGCTCTGTAAGTGCATCACGATGCTGGATGAACACTGCTCCCATACACTAGCATAAATTTCTTGAGAAAATTTCTTCTCTTGTGAGGATTCCGTAACGCGAGTCCTACGCAGGATGCCTTAGTGTTTTCCTATGGTATTTCAATTAAGCCTAACTCTAGCACATTCTCTGATACTTATAAGCTTTCTGGAACATTTTTTGTTTATCTCAGACTTTTGGAACACAGAATTTAACAGGAATGAGTTCGCCTGAGGGACTTCTCTTGGCTTGCAGATCTTGCATACCTATCCGATATTTTTAAGTTTTTAAATTCTAATCTTCAGGATTCAACTGTAAATGTGTTCACCGTTCAGGATAAGACTGAAGTAATGAAATACTTTCACTGACATTAGAATTAAAGGCAAATTCGTTCTCCAAAAAATGTAAAAAAATCACTTCTTCGAGACAGGTAACAGTTTGCCCGTCAAAAATGGAGAGGAACTGATGGAATTTTTATAATTATTTTCTGATTCGAGTCGTGTGTCTTACAACGTCTCTGTTGCACTCTTGATGCATACACCAGTCGTATATCCCAATGTTTCCCGAATTGCAATTCAACACTTAATATCATTTGCATCAGCATACTTGTGTGAGGTAACATTTCCTGCTCAGTCTTTTGAAAAACAAATATAGAAGTAAGCTTACGTTGAAGTAGACATGCGAGACTTTGCAAACCAACATCAACCATCCCACTGATAACCTCATGGTAAGTTTCATTTTCGCAGGAAATACATGATATAACGTAAAATGGCTTTCTATTTAAATATTTTCAGATTATAGGCTATTCAAGAGCTAAAACTGAAATTAATATCACTGTCAATTTATTAAGATGTTTAACTCATTATATTACGAAAATGTATAGTGAGTGTAACATTGTTACCAGTCTAAATTTTTCGAAAGATTTTGGGGGTCCCCAAAATGAAAAATCATCTTCAAAGGGTCCGTGACATTCAAAACACAAACTATGTAAGGGTGAGAACAGGAAAAACTGAAGTATTCGGGAAAAAGTTATGATTTCGTATTTTTACAGACAATATTAATTAAATAATACGATAAGAGTGAGAACGGACAAACACGTATCAAAGAGAACCTAAAATATCTAAGCTCGCCAATATTATAAATCGAAAGGTTTGAAAATCTAGCCGTATTTATAGGATTTGAGCCTGCAGCAGTCCTAACAATCTAGAGCAGCCATTTTGAACCTGTGAGCCGTGGTGTGCCGCGAGTAGGCTAAATGAAAATAGTAAAGGTTGTGGTAGTAGATTAGAAAAATAAAAGTCAAAAGAATAGTAAAAAAAAAAGAGTGCACAAGAGTCAACATTCAGTAAACACATTCCTTCCAAAACCCTCAAAATTTCACTGGTTGGTACTAGTTTAAATTATACGAGTGCACCGCGGGGTTCTTTAATAATACCTTTAGTGTTCCACATGTTGAAAAAGGCTGAAAAACACTATCTAGAGTGTGATGGCGGGTAAGGTATTATGAAATTGCAAATGATCGGTGTTAATAGAGTACTGCATGAAGTGAAGAGTCAATGAGAAGAATTTATTTAAGCATGCATCTCTATCGGAATTCATCCTCGTCGATACAGTGCAACTGCATTACGACTAGGACGGGCGGTCGCCGTTGCGCCCTTCTAAAGTTATGACGCTTATCGATTAGTGCGTCTCTCTAGTCCATAAGGACAAAGAGGCATGCTGTTCAGGGGTTAGAATTCAGCGTACAACATGCACACACCTTCTCTATAAGTCAAAACTAGAAATGTCAATTAGCTATTATTGATAAGTATCATCACTTCAACTTTAATGTAAATGCATAAAGAAGCAATGCTGGTTTATTCTGTAGAAGACTCCTTCCGCAGCTGATAGAGTAGGCTATATAGAGTGAGTCGTAAGTATGATGATAAAAACTTTTGTGTCGAAGTTCATCGATAAATATACACAAAACTTTCTTCGTTCCTGACTCACAACACTTAACACTTGTATATGAAATGAGATAAAACGTTAAAACTAGTTAAACTAATAACTTTTAATTATGTATTGTGTAAATTATGAGAACTTAAATGATTCTTAAAATTTGGGGGAGAAGAAGCATTTTAAAAATATGCAAATTATTTTTATATAAATAAACTACTCAACCTATAAATATGAAACTTAACCACTTCATTATTGATATCAATAGGAGTATGTGTACAAAAATTAAGTCTCTACCTTAAATATACTCAGTCTATATACATACCTACAAAATAGAAATATCACCCATCGACCCCTTGGGTTCCTTAAATGTTAAGATGACAAATACGAGTATAATTTATGCACGATGAAGCTCCACCACACCTCTTCCGTCGCTTAAACGTCGTCACCACACTACTCTTATCCACTATAGGCCTACTCTTAACTGTGGGGTCACTTCAAGACCACTGTATGAGTTATCTATGGGAATGTGTTCAGAAAGGATACAAGAGTGTGTTCAACAAATTCGCCAATCTCACGTGAGTTGGGTTGAAGTATGTGCGGAGAATGAAAAAACCGAGGCTGCTGTTTCACTGAAAACCAATGTAGAACTATTCCATAATAATCTGGCTACTAGACTGTACAAATATTACTATTAAAATCCATTTCGGAAGACTGATAACACCCCCAAGTTGTGCAATCTTCATTGCCAGTCTTTTTATGTCCTATCAGTTGAATTAATGTGCTCAGCTTCAGTAGTTATGGTTTGTCTTGCAGAAATATTGTACTGTGAATTTCTTACAATGGAAACTAATTCTAAGAATATGTAATTTCACAATCTGCTGTATTTGTTCGTAAATTTCTACTTCTAACGTCAAGATTAAAAAAACACGTTACATAATTTATCGTTATTGGGGCATTCCATGTCAAATCAACACAAAAAAGTGGACTTTTCAACCCGACCAACTCAGATTTTCATTAAATTTGGTAGGATGGTAAAGAACCTTAAGTTAAGTAATTATGTAAAATTTTAGCCCTCAATAATGCACGATATCCCTATAGCAATTCTGTCAATACGAGAAAATATGTAAAAATGTCGCATACTATGTCAACAAAATTAATTCATAACTTCTCTTCTAATTGAGGTAGAATCTTAAACTTGGGCTTATTTTAAAGCTAAGGGATCATACGTTTCAATATAAATAGGTTTGCATCAAAGTAACGAATTCTTTATTGAATAGTCACGTGAAACACATTTTAACATTGAATATCTATAAATGCGGGACATAAATTATTTCGCGAAAAATGTATGTTATAGAGGTAAGAGTATTCTCCCCTTGGTGTAAGTTTCATTTTGGAAACGTTTCAGGAATATCAGTAAAAAAATATATCAATGTATTGGTTTGTAGCACTTAACCCCGTCTTACACCAACACTGCATGCGCACGAGTTCCTACTTGCCTGATAAGCTGCGTCATCGATCTGTCAGGCCGTCATGAGTGGCAGTTTATACAGTCTTCAATTTATACAAAACGTGCAATCTGTTTCAAGTGCAGTGTCGTTAGTTTTCGTAGTATGTGGTAGTTTTGTGCGATGTAATGGAGTCGCGTTTTAAGTTATAGGCCTATGTTTGCTGCAATCCCTTCGAGAAATCAGGGCACTGTAATTAGAGGAAAAATTTAAGAAGTGTTATATCGTGGATGCTTAATGTATTTCCTGATTTAAAACAGGAATAAAAGGTGTGTGCTATGTGTCGCAAAGAAATAAAAATATAATATGATGCTATTACGCAGAATCCTCATAATGGCTCTAGTAATGAAGAATACGTCGAATCTAGAGCAAATGTAAGTTAATTAAATACAAGTCTTTTTGACCAAGGTGTGTTCCTTATTAAACAAGAAAGGCTGCAACAGGAGAAATATAAGAGACAGAAATCTGAAAATATTGTAAAAGACAAAGTCTTCGATATAAAGATGCCGAGGAACCAGGACCTTTCTGATTCTGAAATTTTGTCTCAGTTGCAGGAAAATTTTCAAAATTCAGGTAAAAGTGAGAAAATCACAATTTTAACACTACTACCTAAAAGCTGCAGCGTAAATAATATAAAAAAGAGTTTCTTTCTTTCGAATACATAATTCGGAAAGCCAAAGTCCTGGCAAAGGGAAAGGGAATTTTGTGTTCACCAAATCCGAAACCTGGAAAACCCTTGCTCGCGGCTGTTGCCGGTAAAGTTAAAGAATTCTGTTGTTCTGACGAGATAAGCAGAATGATGCCTGGTAAGAAATATTTGTTGTGATTAAAGAATCAGGGAGTAAATCACATGAGCAGAAATTAATTATATGCAGTGTTTAAAAATTCTAACCCTGACCAAGAAATTGTATTCTAGCTGGAGTTAGTGGACTATACTGTCTGTGTCTGTGTCCTATCAGAATGTAAAACTTATGCCGGAAGCAATTTATTAAAGTTTCAGGTCTACGTGGATTTCAAGAAAATTTTTCTTTATACTTTCCAACTTAACATTTCTTGGCTACTATGGTGTGCAATCCTCCTCATATAAATTGCTTGTTCAGGAAATGTACAGAATGTCCTGAACCATTCAAAATAAGAGAGGGTTTAGAGAAATGTTTCGTATAAAACTGCAGTGAATCAGTGACCTACAAGCAGTGGATGACGACTGACCGATCAACGCTTGAGACTATAATGAAACCCACAGACAAATTTTTCGACTGTCTCTTGGAGAAACTTGGTGATTTACTGACTCACTCATTTATATCATCTGAACAAAGTAAGTTTCTACGTGATATGAAATCATTTCTACAGCCATACCTGCTTGTTGTGTTATGCGACTTCGCTGAAAACTATTATTTCGTAATCCAAGATGAAATTCAGTCATACCACAGGACTAATGTGCAGACAACCATTCATACTTTCGTAATATATCATAACGAATCGTCATCCGATACAGTCTCTATTAAAAATCTGGTAATAATTTTACACTGCCCGAAATATGACACTACAGCTGTAAATCTGTTTCAAAAATATCTAATGGAGTCATTAAAACAAACATCTGTAATTCACCACAAAAATTATGTATTTCTCCGATGGATTCTCTGCTCAGTATAAAAATAGAAAAACATTTCCTGAACCTCACATTACATGAAGAAGATTTTGGAATTCCAACAGAATTGCATTGTTTTTGCATATCGCATGGCAAAAGAGCATGCGACGTTGTAGGTGGGACACTTAAAAGGTTTGCGGCTTGTGCTAGTTTGCAAAGACCATCCGATAAACAAATAACTACACCTAGGGAATTTTACGACTGGACAAGGCATCATCTCCCAAACATTAATACCGTTTATGTGACTAAAAAAGGCTATACTGAAGAGGAAAAAATGCTTGCTCTTCGATTTGCAAAATCCACCGCAGTGCCTGGAACACAAGTTTCATACAGTCCTGCTGTTTAGGATGGGTATTATACTTGCTAAGCAGTTTTAAAATGCAGTTGAAACAACGCAGCATCCTGTCTGGAAAGATGATCAGGCTATTTCTTCTCAGCAATGAAAGGTAAGCATTTCTTACAGAACTTCAGGTTTAACAATATCCATGTGACAATAATTTATTTCAGGTAATAATTTAAAAAATTCGAATTATGTACTACATGTTAAATTACATAGGGACATTCAAGAATATGATCAAATATAATTAAATACAACGAATATGTGGGACATAATTATCGCGACTTATACGGTTAGCTTACGCTTGCTGTGACATAATAATGTTTATCTTTATAACCTATGAAGATTCCAAGTTGAAACTTATCAGTTCATTATATCACTAATTGAGGCGTACTATATATTTTTTTTCATTAAAATAGAACCCCAGCATTTTTAAATATGAATATATGAAAATTGTTTCACCATGTTTTTTTAGTGTAATTGAATACATGCAGAAAACAATATAAGTAATAAAAACTATCACATATTAAGAATGTATCACCCAATTTTTGTAAATTTATCTGGAGACGTTGTTGAGATATATAATTTTAATTGAAGCGACGTGCTTACAAAAATGTGATTTTTCTTCATGTTTGAAACGCCACTGACAGAAAACGAAAAGCACAGGACATATGAAACTCGGCAGTTTTAGTTAGCACGGCAGGTCAAACAAACCCTCAAGTTTTGAAAGAAAACTGAGTCGGTCGGGTTGAGTGCCTTGTTGATTTGATATGGAATGACCCTATTGAGAATTTTCGTTCCATTTCTCTTGAGTTATAAAATTTGTACGTTTTTTGTAAACATTTAATACAGAGGGAGGTCTTGGGTTGTGTTTATACAATTTTAATATGCCTCTACGTGCCTAAGCTCATTTAAATAAACAGATAGAATAAATAAATAGAAAAAGACTCGACTTCGTTTCCTAATTTCTAACCTTTCCTCGATTTTGCTCTAACGCATAATGGAAACATTTTAATGTTAAAATATGTCAGCAAATAATATTTTACGAATGACCTATACTGCAAGAAACTCCTTTCGGCGAAGCAAGTAGTGGTAGATGCATAAGAATAATGTGAAATGTCGATGATTTTGCTATTTTTTTGTTCTATCAGTAACTTTTATTGTTTCTCTAATCTCGCACACCACACATGAACGAGAAACCACTATTTTCTCTAGAATACACTTCAGCTGCTTTTTCATGTGTTCAATAACTGCTGCAGGTTTTGCATAGTGTACAGTACGATTATTTAGTCCTGACAGTCCTCGGCGATGTGCACCTGAGTCAGGCGAGTCCATTTAGTTATGCCTTGGGGTGTTTGGGTTAGTCTCTCGCTTGCCGTAGGAGCAATCGGATGTCATGCGTGCGATAGAGCGGTATGTTTCTAGTACAATTAAGCTGTACTGCATTCCTTTACCGACCGCTCGCCCTTATCTCTACTCCGGAGCTCTCCCCACTCCTTCTATTACTTCCCCTCTTTCGCGTCGCTGAGCTGTCAGGACTAAATAATCGGTCTGTAAGTACAGAATCTTTCCCGTGGCAAAAGGAGGTCAGATGATGGCGTCGACTACATCACCTCATTCCAGTACTGAGGTCAAGAAAGCATAGAGCTCTACATCTATGCCTCTGAAGCGCCTTCATAGTGTATGTAGGGAACTCCTACCTTCTACTATGTTTCCACCGCTTAGAGTAGTGGTCGTCAGCATTCGCTGAAATGGGTAACGGGTAAAGACTACTTCACAATAAACCGGGAACGAAAACGAGAACGAGAACGAGAGCGGAAATATTGTTAAAATAAATGTATTTAAATGTGAGAATTCACAATAGTTTCCGTTCAAAGTTTAATGTGAACCAGTCTTAAGAAGTGTATCGCAATATGCACCGTCATGCAGAAGGGAGAGGGAAGAAGCATACCCGCCAGCAGCCACGGATGCAGGCCAGTGCAATGTCTTATCCGCGGGTAAGAGACGCTAGCCCGAGGATGCACTATGCTGATGACCGCTGGGCTAGAGCCTTTGGCATTTCTACCTCAGACGATTCCAAATATGTTATTTCTATTGGCAAATGACAGGATTTTTCATATGAAATCTAAACTAAACTTTGACTCTACATTTGTTATAGTCACTATTATTTGTATCACCAACAAACTACTTTTGTTTTTAAGTTACATTGTTATGTTCCTTTATCCACTGTCTCTACTCATAACGTCCGTCACGAAATGTTTTAATCCCTGCTTACTAATTTGAGTCCACTGCATCGCTGTACTTAATCCGCGCTATAATCATTTTAGTAAATTTGAAGACGAAGTTTGGCGAAAACATTAACAGGATTTTTTCCACTGTTGAAGTACAGTCGTGATCCATCTTCTTCAGCTGAAAAGAGGAAGATAAGTGGAAACTAATCATACTCGTTGAGACAGTTACTAGATTGAACCTTCAAAACTTAAGTGCTTACACATGATGAATCCTAAGTACGTTTAAAAACTTTGTATGCGTATTTTTAAATCGATTATTTTTCGATGTTGTATTAACTGTCATGCTAGTTAGCAGTGGTGGAGTTGCTGAAGGCGAGATGAGACCGAGAATTGGTGCGTAGGTGCCAACGAGCGTAAGTGCTCATTAGCTCCATCATGTTTCCTGATTTTTATCAGCTTGCTGGAATATTTTTTATCTCAGACAGGAATGAGTTTGCCTGAGGGACTTCTCTTGGCTTGCAAGTCTTGCGTACCTATCTGATATGTTTAGTTTTTTTTTTTTTAATCTTCAGGATCCAAGTTTAACTGTAGGCCTATTCACTGTTCAGGATAAGGTTGAAGCAACAATAAAGAAATTAAAATTGTGGTCTCGCTGAGTTGTCAATTGAGAATTCGATTCATTTCTCACTCTCAGCGACTTCCTAGAAACACATGATGATGAGCTCTCGTCCGATATCTTCGGAGAATAAAGAATAAGCTATCTTCTTCATTGACTGATATTAAAATTAGGGAAGTATTATTTTTTCTGCAATGGAAAGAACAATTGTATGAAAAATCCCTTCTTGGTGACAAATAATGGTTTGGCCGTCAAAAAAGAAGAAAGGCTGTTAAAATGATTAGAATTATATTCTGATCCTGTCTTAAAAATCGTGTTTCTTACTACATCCCTGCTGCAATCTTGGTTGCATGCACCACACATATGTCCCGATGTGTCTCCAATTGCAATACAACACTTAATGTAATTGCATTAGCATACTTGTGTGAATGTACATTTTTTGCTCTGGTCTTCTTTAAGAATAAATATAGAAGTGAACTCAATATTGAAGTATACTTGTATTTAGAGTATGTACAGGTGAGTCAGGCTTCGCAAAGCAACACTAATCGTCCCACAGATAACCTTATGGTAAGTTTAAACAATCAGGTTTAAGTTTTACAGCAAAGACATCAACCACTCCACTGATAACTTTGTGGTAAGTCAAAACTGGTGTAATTTTTTACAGCAAAGAGATCAAGCATCCCACTCATAATAACCTTATGTTAAGTCTAAAAATTTGTTTAATTTTTTTACACTAAAAACATGATAAGTTATAACGTAAAATAGCTTTGGATTTATGTATTTTCAGATTATATTCAAAAGCTAAAATTGAAATTTAATATCGCTGTCAATTTAGTAAGGATGTTTTATTCACTACATTACGCCAAATGTTTAATGAATAGAACATGATTACCAGCCTAAATTATACAAAAAAATTTGGGAGTCCACTAAAATGAAATATGTGCTTCAGTGCCATCATGCAACTGCATGAATTGGTGTGATGTCAAAAGGTCACGTAATGCACCACAACAAACGTTTAACCAGTAAAGTATGCGAGGACCGAAGAGTAGAACTGTTGCTTTCATAATTTGATGCGCAAAGAGAAATAACTGTGGTAAATAGCTTAGACACGAGGTGGACATGTTTCATGCAAAGAGCGTTAAGTTCCAGAGACATCAGTGGAAATTCAGACTTATAAGCCTAAAGTTTGTTTGTCATATTATGACTGCTCTTAATTTCATTTGCTGGTTCGCGGTTCTAAAACATTTTCCGTCTCGCAAATATTAAACGTATTCCAAATGTGATACGAATACAATGTTTTTTCTTGTTAGCCTACTTCAGTTCTTGGTAGTATGTAGAACATAATCCAAGCAGAATATACAAATCCATTATTATTTTCGTTCGCTGTAAAACATACCTGCTGTAAACAGGGCTGGATTTAGGTATAGTGGCGCTCCTAGGGAGTACTAAAATTTGCCACCCCCAACTCCCACAAACAGTTTATGAGCAACTATTGTTTAGGTCGTCTTTAGTTAAAGTGATTTTAAATGAAATGTTACAATTCAGAAAACAATAAATTACTGAAATCAAAATACATGCATCTTACTTGTGAATTATAAAGATTTACTTCGCACTTTCTTCAGAGACAAAGCATTGATGTCATCAAAGTCGATCTGACGAAGCAAATCAGATTCGATGCAAAGAAATATTTTCAAACTTATTCATTGTTGAAACAAAATTGATTTGTGAAAGGCAAGCTGTGGTTTATTTTTAAGCATTGGTTTTGTTGGTGGTATAATTATTACGAGTATTTCTTATTTCGATAGGAATTATAAAGTAAATTGAAAAATGAAGTCCAACTCTTGGGGGAATAAACCTTTCATAAGCTTATCGAATTATATAGTGCACATGTTGGAAAGTGATTAAATAGTATTGTTGACGATATACAAGTACTGTATATTGGAAATGTAACCGAGAGTTGTGGTTATTATTCATAGCGATAGATAATAAATACATCCAATTCGATTTTCAACATTGCATTCTTGTTTATACAAGCAACTTCATAGTACAGAGTGGGACCGCTGGAATGTACCTAATTTCAATTGTATGTGACCGGTGAACGGTTGAAGATAGACCTTACGGTAACATTTATATTGTAACTTTTATTCACAACAATAATGTGGCTTTTATTTCTATCTTTAATCACACACCCGTCAACAATGAGTATTCCACTCAACACCGCAATATAGCAGTTACTATTGCACTCCACCGAACAACAATGACAATTCACGTGTATTATTGAGAAGAACGACAATGTACTCCTAATTTCAACTAATGTTCACAAAGCATTTTGTACAAAACAGAATTGTCAGTTCTCAGTTCACAGTTCGTTCGCCTTGACTAGTTTTTCTAGCTCACGCCCTCAAGTTCACTTACATCGAACCCCAAGCCTTCCAGATATAGTTCAATGCACTTCGAACCCAAGAGTTCCGGATACGCCGCACTCGCCTGGACGCTGCCGCAGTTGCGGACCTACTCAAGTTCACTGCACGTCGAACTCAGGTTCACCTCGCTCCAAGGCTTGAAAACTAGCTAGCTCTCTCACAGCTGACAAAACTGACTCACTCAAGGCTGCTCGCGCTTTTATTTATTAAATCACACGTTCTCGATTGTTCTGCCTCGCGAACTTTCTGCGCCTCCAAAACGCTCGGCCTCCAGATGTTTCGTTACGTCATGCGTCAGTCTCCACCACTTCGCGCCGGGCCCGCAGCTCTCTCCCTTGTCGCGCCGCGCTGTCCCGCAGACTTATTCCTGCCCTCTCCGCGTCGCGTTCCAGCGCAAACCGAAGCTCGAGCCTCGCCTCCCGCGCCTTCCTTCCCGCTGGACGCGCGCATACATTCCAGACGCGGCCAGAATGTTCCGGCCTGCCACCACAATATGAAAGGAAAACTCAACAAGTTTCGAATCCTATCGGTAGATGATGCGCAGACACGGTTTCTTTTCGTAGATTGTATCGATTGTCAAAATGGCGATACCGCAGATGAAAGCGCAAACTGTGTTGTGGTATGCGGAGTTTAAAACAATTATTGTTAGGGCTCAAAGGGAGTATTGGCGAGTGTTTAACCATGATGCTCCAACTGCTAAAAGCATTAAGAAGTGTCACGATACACTTTTAGCTACAAGATCGGTGTTGAAGAAGCATGTGTTGGTCATAGAACATCCGACGAAATAGTTGCAAACGTTCAAGTCGCGTATGAGCGAAGACCGCGGACGTCATTAAGAAGAGCTTCGCGGGAACTTCAAGTACCAAAATCAACATTGCAATGAATTGTCCACAAACGTCTCAAACAGTACGCATACAAAGTGCAGTTAATGCAACATCTGGAGCAGAATGACAAACCCAAAGGAGTGGAATTCGCCAATACGATACTAGACTGTGTCGGCGCTGATCCTTATTTTTATGTTCAAGATTTTCTTATCGGAAGAAGCCATATTCCATGTATCAGGTAAAGTAAACCGGCATAATGTGCGGATCTGGGGATCGCAGAATCCTCACGCTATGAGCATTCCAGAAGACATGCTCCAAAGTGCTTGGCAAGAAATCGTTCATCCCCTCGATATCGTCACAGTGACAGCTGGAGCTCACGTAGTGATGTGGTGATGTGCATATCGAAACTTGTTGAGTTTTCCTTTCATATACGTGGTGTGTCTAAAAAGTTCGGTGAATGGTGTCATATCTGAACGGCAACTTGGCGCATGTGCTTGCGCATGCGCATGGTTCTTCAGAGACTTGGGGAGAATAGATACACAGCATACAATGCATGTGACTGGCAGTGTAAACAGACTGCGACCAGTTGAACGTAGTCAGTGTGAGAGGAAGTGTCACAGCGCAATGGAGCAACGTGTAAACATCAAGTTCTGCTACAAATTGGGGAAGACTGCAACGGAGACACATGGAATGTTGGTGCAGGTGTACGGGAAGGAAGCCGTGAGCAGAAAATGTGTTTACGAATGGTTTAAACGCTTCTGTGAAGGGAAGGAAAGAATTGAGGGTGAGCCACGTTCAGGTCGGCCATCGACAAGCAGAACCCCAAAAATGATCGAGAAAGTGCGACAAATCCTGGCACAAGATCGACGACTGTCTCTAGGATTGATTGCGGAGGAATTGGATATTAGCAAGGACACGGTGCACACCATCGTCCGCGATGATTTGGGTAAGCGGAAGATCTGCTCCCGATTTGTGCCGCACAAGCTCACAGACGAGCAAAAAGCAAAACGGATGGAAACTTCTGGTGATTTCATTTCCATGTGTGACCAGGATCCATTGCTTCTGAAAACCATCGTCACGGGAGATGAGACCTGGTGCTACCAGTTCGATCCGAAATCAAAATGGCAATCGATGTCATGGTGTTCACCGACTTCCCAGCGACCAAAAAAAAAAGCCGTCTGCATAATCCTAGGTGATAACATTATTGATCGCCTTCTTCGACAACAACGGCATCATCCACAAGGAATTTGTTCCTGCAGGTCAAACCATTAATGCTGCATTTTACCAGTCCGTTTTGAACCGCTTGCTACAGCGTATCCGGCGGGTTCGGCCAGAGTTGCACAGGACTGGAAAATGGATGCTGCTCCATGACAATGCCCTTGCACACTGTGCGATCCGTATGCGCCAATTCCTGACTCAGAAGATGGTAACTGTTCTTGAACACCCTCCGTACTCCCTTGATCTGGCTTCTGCGGCCTTCTTCCTGTTTCCCCGCTTGAAAGGGGCCATGAAATGTGAACGTTTTGCGGACGTGAATGCCATCAAAGATCGTGTGACAGCCGTTCTGCGATCGATTTCACAGGAGGTATTTGCTGATAGTTTCCAGAACCTGTACGAATGTCGTCAAAAGTGTGTTGTAGCGAGTGGCGACTATTTTTCTTGAAGGGCAATAAAGAAATTTTCTTTGTATCTTCGTTTTGTTTGTTTTCTGATAGCATTCACCGAACTTTTCCAATTCCTGGCTCAGGAGATGGTAACTGTTCTTGAACACCCTCCGTACTCCTCTGATCTGGCTCCTGCGGACTTCTTCCTGTTTCCCCGCTTGAAGGCGGCCATGAAAGGTGAAGTTTTGCGGACGTGAATGCCATAAAAAATCGTGTGACAGCCGTTCTGCGATCGATTCCACAGGAGGCCTTTGCTGATAGTTTCCAGAAGCTGTACGAACGTTGTCAAAAGTGTGTTGTAGCGGGTAGCGACTATTTTTTTTGAAGGGCAATAAAGAACATTTGTTTGTATCTTTGTTTTGTTTTTTCTGATAGATTCACTGAAATATTCCAATTCCTGGCTCAGAAGATGGTAACTGTACTTGCACACCCTCCGTACTCCTCTGATCTGGCTCCTGCGGACTTCTTCCTGTTTCCCCGCTTGAAGGCGGCCATGAAAGGTGAACGTTTTGCGGACGTGAATGCCATAAAAAATCGTGTGACAGCCGTTCTGCGATCGATTCCTCAGGAGGCCTTTGCTGATAGTTTCCAGAAGCTGAACGAACGTTGTCAAAAGTGTGTTTTAGCGGGTGGCGAGTATTTTGAAGGGCAAAAAAGAAAATTTGTTTGTATCTCTGTTTTGTTTGTTTTCTGATAGCATTCACCGAACTTTTTAGTCAGGAATTGGCGCCCACGGATCGCACAGTGTGCAGGGGCATTGTCATGGAGCAGCATCCATTTTCCAGTCCTGTGCAACTCTGGCCGAACCCGCCGGATACGCTGCAGCAAGCGGTTCAAAACGGACTGGTAAAATGCAGCATTAATGGTTTGACCTGCAGGAACAAATTCCTTGTGGATGATGCCGTTGGTGTCGAAGAAGGCGATCAATAGTGTTTTCACCTTGGATTTTGCAGACGGCTTTTTTTTTTTTTTTTTGGTCGCGGGAAGTCCGTGAACACCATGACATCGATTGCCGTTTTGATTCCGGATCGAACTGGTAGCACCAGGTCTCATCTCCCGTGACGATGGTTTCCAGAAGCAATGGATCCTGGTCACACATGGACATGAAATCACCAGAAGTTTCCATCCGTTTTGCTTTTTGCTCGTCTGTGAACTTGTGCGGCACAAATCGGGAGCAGATCTTCCGCTTACCCAAATCATCGCGGACGATGTTGTGCACCGTGTCCTTGCTAAGGTCCAATTCCTCCGCAATCAATCCTAGAGACAGTCGTCGATCTTGTGCCAGCATTTGTCGCACTTTCTCGATCACTTTTGGGGTTCTGCTTGTCGATGGCCGACCTGAACGTGGCTCATCCTCAATTCTTTCCTTCCCTTCACAGAAGCGTTTAACCATTCGTAAACACATTTTCTGCTCACGGCTTCGCTCACGTACACCTGCACCAACATTCCATGTGTCTCCGTTGCAGTCTTCCCCAATTTGTAGCAGAACTTGATGTTTACACGTTGCTCCATTGCGCTGTGACACTTCCTCTCACACTGACTACGTTCAACTGGTCGCAATCTGTTTACACTGCCAGTCACATGCATTGCATGCTGTGTATCTATTCTCCCCAAGTCTCTGAAGAACCATGCGCATGCGCAAGCACATGCGCCAAGTTGCCGTTCAGATATGACACCATTCACCGAACTTTTTAGACACACCACGTAAACGTTACTGTAGGTTTCTATCTTCAGCCGTTTACCAGTCACATACAACTGAAATTAGGTACATTCGAGCGGTCCACCCTGTATAATAACTTGATACCGACAATACAATATAACACTATGCAGTCCACACCTGTGGATTATCGGTTAGCGCGTCTGGCCGCGAAACCAGATGGCCCGGGTTCGATTCCCGGTCCGTGCAAGTTACCTGGTTGAGGTTTTTCCGGGGTTTTCCCTCAACCCAATATGAGGAAATGCTGGGTAGGCCTAACTTTCGGTGCTGAACTCCGGACTCATTTCACCGGTATTATCACCTTCATCTCATTTAGATGCTAAATAACATAAGATGTTGATAAAGCGTCGTAAAATAACCTATTAAAACACTATCCGGCTGCACACTTTCCTTTTACTCTCACCACGACCGCGACAGTGCGATAACAAAACAATATCCGACTTCCACAAGGTGTTCAGGAACAAACTTCAGAAAAGATTTACCAACAAGTGTTTTAAAAGCAAATTTCACTGTAAAAAAGGGGGAAAGAGAGATAGAGAGAGAGAGAGAGAGAGAAAGTGCTGCCCCCTTGGAAATTAACTTCCTAAGCAACTGCCTAGGTTGCGTAGGCCTAAACCCGGCACTGGCTGTAAATGAAATTGATAAGCAATTAAGATTGCCCGGGAAGTTATGTGGAAAGACTTTGAAGGGGTACACTATATCGATGGCCAAAATTAAACAAAACTCCGATTCAATCGAATGAAACCCGCAAAGCCGTAGTATGGAGGGAAGGAGATAATGCTACTAGCAGGAGTGTTCTCTGTAAGTAGCCGATTTTTTAATTTTCCGTAAATACAATACTATTTAGGGTCATTGGTCACCTATGATAACGACTGTAGCAAAGATATAAAAGAGAGAACTGCAGCAGGTAATAGATGTTTGTTTGCTTTGGCAAAAGTAATAAAAACACGGTACCTGTCGAAACAAACCAAATTACAGATCTACAACACAGTAATAAAACCTATAGTTATATATGGATGTGAACCCTGGGTTATGACAGAAGATATAAAACTCCAGTTGGAAAGGTGGGAAAGGAAAATACTGAAGAAAATTTATGGACCAATAAAAGATAAAGATGGATGGAGAATAAGGACAACTAATGAGATAAAACAACTGTATAAGAGTCCTAATATAGTAACACAGATAAAAGCTAAAAGAATAGAATGGGCTGGACATATGATCAGAATGGATGGAGGTTGAACGTTTAAAAAGATTTTTGATGGAAATCCAGGAGGGAGAAGATACAGAGGAAGGTCAGGGTTAAGGTGGTTGGACTGTTTGGAGGAGGACCTGCGAAGGATGGGAGTTAGAAGATGGAGGAAGAAGGCAGAAAATAGAGAGGAATGGGCTGTCATCGTTAAGGAGGAATTAGCTAAACTTTAAGAGATGCATGCCAGTAGTAGTAGAAGAAGAAGAAGAAGAAGAAGAAGAAGAAGAAGAAGAATTAAATAGAATACACAAATTCTTGTATGTGCAATAAGTTACATATTATTCAGTATCTAAAACTGTTCATAGCTAATCTCTAAATGAGCTCAAATAATGACATTAATAAATTTGTTTTTTTTTACAAAAAAAGTTATGGTTTATTTAACGACGCTTGCAACTGCAGAGGTTATATCAGCGTCGGCGGTGTGCCGGAATTTTGTCCCGCAGGAGTTCTTTCACATGCTAGTAAATCTACTGACATGAGTCTGTCGCATTTAAACACACTTAAATGCCATCGACCTTGGCCGGAATCGAACCTCCAGCCTCAAGCACAGAAGACCAGCGCTATACCAACTACGCTACCGAGGCCGACTGTTTTTTATATTTTAATAATATTTCTCAGATTACGATAATATTAATATA
Source organism: Periplaneta americana (assembly GCF_040183065.1). Classification (NCBI taxonomy): domain Eukaryota; kingdom Metazoa; phylum Arthropoda; class Insecta; order Blattodea; family Blattidae; genus Periplaneta; species Periplaneta americana. Next base: position 108,033,391 of record NC_091117.1, read on the forward strand.
CTTTCATCTTATATACTGTGCATTATACATGACAAAACATTATTGCATTTTAATCTATTTTAGTCTTTCAGAGTTAGTGACTGAAAATCGAGAGTTATATCAGTTACTGCAGGGAGTTACATCAGTTACTGCCAGCCGCAGTTGATCAAAAAAGATGATTGTCTGTCAGTCGGGATCTACATCTGGATTTTACATGCTTTCATTACTCTAAATAATTGCTCACAAATATACGTTGTTGCGGACATAGCTTCAATGGAATTGGCAAAAAAAAACGAAGTTTTTTTATATTTGTTTCTACACAAATTATTTAAAACTTTAGCATCTGTTAAGTTCTTAGATCTAATTTTAGTGATAACATCATATTGTAAATCAGTACTTTTATTTTACATCTACCGAAAAATTATCAACATACAAACAAATGTCGTGCTCCAAAAGTTTTAAGTCACGAAATCCGTCCTCTGAAAATTGATGTTTTAGAATTACAAGGACATTAAGGTTATTCAGATTATTAAAAGCTATGTTAGAAAGAGAATTTAAGCATGGAAAAGAGTGCAGTTGCGCATTTTAAGTGCTCTAACAAGAGAATAAGTTTTTTTTTTTTTAAATTTCTGACTTTTATTTATTTGTTTGTTATTGAACATAACAGACAAAGTCCAATTACAATGTTCAAGACTAAAAAAGAAATTTCGTCTAATTTGCAAACTAATAAAATGGAAATGTTGAAGCATTGTAGCACAATTCTCATAACTCTGTGGAGTTCAGAATAGAGTCCTGCAAAACCGGTTGAAAACCGAACAAACTTACATAGCGCTACTGAACGCCTGGCTTTATAGGCAGTATGCGAAATACTTCTGCTTGCGTACTGCCTCAGTATTCGGTTTAACGTGTATTCGAGTCGATTCGATCTCTCTGTGGGTGGACGGCTCTGGCGTATAAAATGAAGATCATAGTGAACCATCCAGATATTATAGCTGCGGATCATCAAGAGGCACGAACAGCATGCAGCGTGAAACTACAGACCTTGTAAAGCTTAAGTTGCAGAAAAAAAAACTTTCGGTATCCACAAATTACCAAGGTTGTAATTTTTGCTTACACTAGAAAACTGAATTATAATATTACAATAATGACACACTTAAAAAACAGTAAACTCGATCAATAGTAAAACTAAAACAAAAATAACTTTATATCTTCTGAAACCTACTACAACCAATGCTTTTAGTATATTTACTATGACTAGAGAATTAAACGCAATATAGGTTTTCCATTCATTTAAGTGAACCTTATCGCCCCGTACAATCTGCAGGGTTATTTCACTTCTACCCTGTATATGAATAGCTACTGTTTTGGAGGAATGCATTTAGAGTTAATAATTATTTAATTTTATGTTTTGTGATTAATTGTAATTCTATTTTGGATTTATTTACTTATTATATCTAACATTATACATTATGCTCATTTCATTTTCTACATACTAAATTGATGGAAAGATCACCAAACAACTCTAGCCTCTCTAGCAACACTTGTGAAACGAATATTGGCCATTCCATGAATAAGTGTTTCCACCGAGCGTAACTTTAGACTAGTAAAAGAGATTTGTTAATACATAAACACAAGAAGTCAACTCTGATCATGTAGTCTATGATAATAGGCCCTACTAATAATTGTGAACATCAAATAGTTGATATTAGCACGTGTGTAATAAAATAGTTCTTTGAATGACACTTGTTTTCTCTGAAGTAGATCTTTTCTATACAGAATGATTTGTTTCTAAACCTTGCTATTCTTTTGTTATTCGTAGTTTAGAAATGTATAAATTATACTTATTTTGTACAGAACAACAACCACTGGGAGCCAAAGTAATCGTATTTTTGAAAATAACATTACTGTTTATCTTTTTAAAATGATTTCTTAATAAATAATATTGCAACTGGTTAGAATAATTAAAAAGCATGCAACTATTGTTTTAGAGGTAGGCCTATACATTTTTTTAGTCTAAAGTACAAACGTCATACTGGACTTATGTACTTACTTCCTATTTAGTTTTATAATGAATTGTAATTATATTTTTGAATATGTTTACATTATGATATTTCACATTATGCATTATGTCTATTTCCTTCGATGGCACTGTGTCCATTGTTCATTTATTTGTTACTAGTCAAATTACTGCAAGTTCGAAATACAAAAATAAATATATTAAAGTGTCAAATTATTTGTATTCCTATTTGAAGCAAACATATTTTTGTAATTAAACAAAATAAATATCCTTCAATAGTATTAGTCTGTTTGTATAGCCTACTGAGAAAATGTTAAAGAGTTATTGTATGATGAAATGTACCTGGTGTTATTTGGAGATCGTATTTTCTTCCTCCTTACCATTTCTTTCCGTCTGAGATTTGTGTTCTAAATAATTCGCGATCTTACATGAACTTATGTAATATCGATCATTGGGTTATACAAATCGAAGAAGATTCAGTCAATATGTGACGAGAAAGAGTTACGACGTAATCAAATGATGAAGTTATGACGTATACTGTTTAACACTGGTATAGAAAAACGCCAGCTATATAGCGTTTATTTGTAAGAAAAATATACATGGCTTGTGCACGTCTTGTTCTGTGAAAAATTATAACATTGTTTAACATATCTATAAGCAACTTTCATTAGTAAAACTCTAAAAGTTTAAAATATAAACGATACTTATAAAGTTACTGCAAGTTCAGAAAAATAAAGAAAATATATGTGTCATAGTGGCGAATGAACTGTAAGAATACTTGCAAACACTTTTTGTTTCAATAAGACAACGTAAATTTCCTTGTTACTCCGGTTGTGCACTCGAAAAACGTTAGTTTCATGTAAATGCGCCTGATGTTCTATCTACTCTGCAATACATCAGGCGTAATCGCTCGACAACCGAGTTATTCGGCCCGATGTTCATCGTAGCCGGTTGAGCTCCGACCGGTCGAATCTAAACCGGTTGTGTGCGCAGTTTTGCAGGTCTCTAGTTCAGAACTCCGTCGCACGGCATGGGAAAGAGACTGCCAAAGTATACTGCGTAAAACGTTTAATGAGAACTAGGCATGGGCTCTGAAGTAATAGAAGATGTGTCTTTCCAAAAATATAGAAATATTACTATTTAGTAATAGTAATCATAACTTAAAAATAATATATATATATATATATATTTATATATATATATATATATATATATATATATATATATATATAACAATAGTAATAAATTAACACTCTCGATGGTTTCAGTTTCAACGTAATTGTCAGTGATAACACCGTGAAACAGGGAATCATATCCATGATTGGAACTTGTGATATTTATTGCAGCGCGCAGGAACAAGGAGAAACCGTGTGGGGGAAGTATGTCACCAAGAAACGAGTTTACTACTATATCCTACTTCAAACTACTTCACTTTTTCAATTAAAATATAACTCATCTTACGTTTGTATCCTACGTATATATCAATGTGCAGTAAGTGCAGCTGCATTTTTATTCCAATTCCCCCCCCCCCCCAGTTCTTTAAAACCGCCACAAGTCTTTATACAGCATACTCTAAAGAAGAGTCGTGCTTTCGAAATACTATATAACAATGTCCAAATCTCCCACGCCATTTTTGTCGCATGCGCCCGTTTGTACGCCGATTAGTAAGCACGGCAACAATAAAGCTTTTGGAAATGACTGCCACACAGCCATTTAAATTCCTAATACCAACGAGGTTTAAATTTTCTAGTGAAAGGTTTAGAAATGTTACTTTTATTACCATAAATTTTCTCCAAAAAAGCACCGGCGTTGGTCTTCCAACGTTGTCTTTGCCTAGAGAAAAAAGCTGTCTGAAGTAAGGAACACGCTATCACATTCTAGTATATACAGTCACGAAGCTCAATACTTACTAAATATGCATACAAAGACAGTTGAAATATGCATCCATAAATAGTTGCTAACCACCAGGATCGCTACTATCGCTTCATCACAGACCCTTTCCCAAGCAGACGATAAAATGTATTGTACTTTCGATATCGTATTCTTTTGAATAAATTAACACCTTCCTTCCACTATTGAAATATGAAATACAAAAGGTTTATACATTATTTTCATAAAGTATATATTATATTTTATAAACTCACCTTCCTGGATCTTTCGGAAGAAGGATAACTCTGACCTCTTTTTCTTACAATATTTATAGTACCACAAACGTCTCCTTATCCCATATTATTATTCAAATTATAGTATTTTAGCCATTTACAGTTATTACAACCGATAACGAACATTTCACAGTTTACACAGCTTTTCACAACAAAGCGAAATACGGCACAGTCAATTCCTTTTCGATCTAGACCAGATCGTAATGTATGTTCGGGTTTTCTATTTCAGTGTATGTAGCTCAGTGAAATTTTATTATATTATAACTTTATCGCGTATCATTGCTAAGTTTTATTTAGTTTACTTCTTGTTGCATAATATGTTGCAGAAATAATTACAAAACTGTGTTATTTTAATGTGAAGAGAATTTTACGTGTTAACATAATTTGTTCGCAACAATAGGCCTATTTTAAGTTTAGAATGGAAGCTATTTTGAGATTCAATAAAAACGAATTTATATTGTGATTTTAATTTAGCACATCTACCTTCCTTAATTGTAGACAGAAAATTTACCATACCACTCCTACGAAATTAGTGAACGTACGATTGTGTTACTTCTCTTAGGTAGTAGATAAATACAATAATTCAGTACTCAATTGTAGTATTAAAATACTGAATGTGACGGGTGTCATACATGACATTATGTTTAATTAAAGTGTATAATTGCGAATATAGGAATATAAGTTAAATATAGTAAACATAACCTATAATTTCCATTTGACATAACATACATAAGTAGTGGCAGGGCAATGGAGACCACTAAAATTAGACAGAAAGGGGCAATTGGTACAGTAAACATAACCTATAATTTCAACATATCTAAATATCCGTGCGGTGCAACTGAAAATTATTGAATCGTGCATAAATGAATGAATAAGAATTTTGCAATATTTAATCGAAATAAAGGCAGGCATTACACATTATATGAACAACGTAATTTTCACACCAAAAATAATATTACACATTAACTCGCAAGGAATTATGTCTGAAGTGTCTCCTAATCATTGTTTTAAATTTTATTAATGCAATTAGGCTACACTACATTTTAGAGAAATATATGTTACTCTTTATGCATTCCAATTAATTTATATGGCTGAAACACCGCCCTTCGTGATCGGGTCAAGCGAGTCACATGGTCTGCCTTACGTCCTGTATTAGATCACGATGGCAGTGACACAGTCTATTGTTCCTAGTACTCACAGCGCTCCTAGCGGCTAGCAACTATCGCGAGAAATGCAAAAAATCATCCCAAGCTTCGTGACTGTATATAGTAGATAGTGACGCTATAGTGAACGCAAAACAACTCTGAACATGGGATAAGCAATCGAATGCTGGTTGAGGCGCAATGTAGCCAGAAACACAGCGAGAGCGACAGAGACGAAGATGGCTGCTCTGTCTTATACTGCACCTCTGAATGACATAAAATAGTAACCTGCGAACTGGACTATTTCACTGGCGTAATGTTGCGAGTTATCCTACGAATAGATCAATTCAGCAGCACAAAAATATTTGTCAGATACGCCTATAATAAATATAAAATAACCGAGCGACGTGGGTCAGTGGCAAAGCACTAAATTCGCATTCGGGAGGACCTGGGTCCAAACCGCGTGACCAAACAATCTGATGGTTTACTCTCACAAGCAGACGTTCTGATGGGAACAGATAAAAAAAGTTATATTTTTTCTTCCACCATGTTAATAATGTCAAAAGAAGTGCTTATACCAATTTTGGCCACTCGACCGCAATTACGAGGGCCGTAAAAAGTTCGCTAGGGGCTGCTAATAGAAAAAAAAACACATTTTCATTGGACAAATTTATTGGAACGGACACAGCAATTGTTGAGCTATTTTTCAACATATTTTCCATCTGAATTGAGACATTTCTCATATCATGGGAGGTGCAGACGCAGTCAAACGCTGGTTCCGATCTGAGGCGGCTGACTTCTACGACACAAAAATTGATCCCATGGTATGACAAATGTCTCAATTCCAGTGAGGGATATGTTGACAAATAGCGCAACAATTGCTGTATCTGTTTCAATAAAATCTATGCAATTGTGCTTTTTTCTATAAACGATCCCAGGGAAAATCACTTTCTGGACGGCCTCGCAATTGCGGTCGAGTGGCCAAAATTTGTATAAGCACTTCTTTTGGCATTATTAACATGGTGGAAGAAAAAAAATAACTTTTTTATCTGCCCCCATCAGAACGTTTGCTTGTCAGTCACAAAGACAAATGCCAGATTTGAAATTTACATACCTCGATTCATTACCGTCGTAATCACCACTATCGTTATACAGGGTGGTCCACTTAACTCTTTAACCTCCGATGGCGTGTGAAATATTTTGTATATACATAAACCGGCAATTACAAGTTAAATCACATCGAAGGGGACATCTGATATACGTAATGTGTTTTTTGTACTTGAAATAATTTTCAAGATATTAGAGTCAACTTTCTTCTTTTAAATGGGAACCAACTACGTTTGTATTGCAAATGTTGCGTTAGCTCTGTCTAATAACAACAGACTACTTTACAGATTGTTTGAATGTCACCGATAAGACAATGTCTGACGCACACTTATGTCGACTTAATTTAAGACCGAACACACCTATAGTACTGTATACTACCCAATACAACCTTATTTCTTCAGTTATGTACTGGACAACTGAACGACAAAATATTGGCGAGAAATCTGATTGCACACCAGAAATTATGTTTTTTGTTTATTCAGAATAATTATTTATCTTTTATTGTACTATTTTTGTCTCACTTCATCATGTGCAACATTTCCATAGTATTAAAATGTACAGTAGCCTACATTGTGATTGTGATTTAATTGACGCATAAATCTAACCAGAATTGTCCCCCTCTGTTCGCTCCTTGGTCAGACATTGCTTATGTTCACTTTTATCGGTGACATTCAGACAGTCAGTAAAGTAGTCAGTTGTTATTAGACAGAGCTAACGCAACATTTGCAATACAAAACATAGCTGGTTCCTATTTAAAAAAAGAAAGTCGACTCTAATATCTTGAAAATTATTTCATGTACAAAAAATGCATTACGTGTATCAGATGTCCACTTCGATGTAATTTAACTTGTAATTTTTCGGTTTGTGCATATCTGAAATATTTAATACGCTATCAGAGGTTAAAGAGTTGTGTATAAAGATGGTGGTGAATAGGACGGTGATGAATCATGGTATGTAAATTTCAAATCTGGTATTTATGTTTGTGACTGAGGATAAACCATCGGACTGGTTGGTCACGAGGTTTGGTATGAAATATTTCAGACTAGCCGTACCCGTGCGCTCCGCTGCACCCGTTAGAAATAAATATAAAGTAATTACATAATTAAAATAGGACATTTGATCCAGGGAACATTCGTGTTTGATAGAAGGATAAATCGTTTAATATATTACTTAATTTAAATTGCATCCAAATAATTAAAATGCGATCATTTTGGTCCAGAGACCACTCATTGGTGCAATGACAATTCCTTTAACATGTTTCTAATTTTTATTACATGCAACCATAGTTTAACGAACATTGACATCATTTAGATTTAATGTGTATACTTTATTTTACTTGTTATAGGTTTCCATTGAATTATGGTAATAACTTAATTTTAACCCTTGTTTTCTACGTATTCAGTAAATGGCATTTGGCCCACTATGGTTCTGAACCCTTCAAATAACTTAAATTATATTATATAATATTACATTATATTATATTATATTATATTATATTATATTATATTATATTATATTATATTATATTATATTATATTATATTATATTATATTATATCACATTACATTATATTATATCAGAAGTTACTGTGATAACATTATAGCATTATGTCCATCTAGAGAAAACACTTTCCAATGGTGAAATAATAATTAATTATACAAATCGGTTAATTTAGCTTCCGATATTACTTCATACAAACACAGAAATATTCTCTGTAGGCTATCTTTCATAGCTTTCGATTGTTGCTGTCCAAGGCCCCTTATAGACGAAGTCATTTGTTTTTTATTTCATTATACGGCCTTAGATGGCAGTCATTTTAATTTTAAAACTCATTTATCTCATTAAATATCAGTCCTATCAAATTTTTTCAAGGAATAAAACTTATCGCAAATTATTTTTAAGGAAACGTCTGTTATGTAAAATTTTTCACAAAAATCAATAATAAGCGAGATATTTCGATTTATTTAATTCAGGCCCTCTTATAACCCCCATTTTAAATAATGTATTTTGAATGCCATATAGCCTAAAATCTAAGTTACAACGAACTTAATTTATATTCCAATTTTCATCGAAATCCGTTCATGCATTATCGCGTGAAAAGGTAACAAACATACATACACAGAGACAGACAGACAGACATACAAACAAAAATGTCAAAAAAGCGATTTTCGGTTTCAGGGTGGTTAATTACTCGTATATATGTTAGGAGCAATAATTTTTGGAAAATCGAAAATTCCAGAAAAATTTCGGCTACAGATTTATTATTAGTATAGATATGCACAAACCGACAATTGCAAGCTAAATTACATCGAAGTGGACATCTGATACACGTAATGCATATATCCTAAGTTATGTATATAATACATAAAGAACGAATGTTTGTATGTGTCTATAAGGCAATCTCAGAAACTACTTAAGCGATCTGGACAATTTTTTCACTATTTGGAGAGTGTAGTATCTCTAAATGGACATAGGCTATATGCCATTACTATGGAGAGAAACTTGTTGCCCGATGAAACAGATTTGCTGTTATTTTACTATAGGTACGGGTTTGATTAGGCCTACTTGTGCGTGAGTAGACTCATAGTCATCGGTGGAGAGGGATAGGGAAAGATCACAGATTTTCGTATAATTACATTTTTTTTATTTTAGTAGGTTATTTTACGAAGCTTTATCAACATGTTAGGTTATTTAGCGTCTGAATGAGATGAATGCGATAATGCCGGTGAAATGAGTCCGGAGTCCAACATCGAAAGCTACCCAGCATTTGCTCATATTGGATTGAGGCAAAACCCCAGAAAAAACCTCAACCAGGTAACTTTCTCCGATCGAGAATCGAACTCGGGCCACCTGGTTTCGCGGCCAGACGCGCTAATCGTTACTCGACAGGTGTGGACGTACAGGGTTGTTTCCGATCTCTGATAACGAATTTGAATCACGTTGTTGCGTCAGGTATCACACAGACAACTGAATTGCGGCGAGAGGTGACAGACCAGTAGTGAGTGATTTCATAATCAGAGTGCACGGTGCATCACAGTAGCAATGCCCAAGAAAATCGAGCCTTTTGGGAGGGGTCCATAACAATCCTTTCCGATGCCAAGTACAGTTACGTGAAAATCATAAGAGCCTGCAAAAAAACTTGGTTCCGTTATTTCCAAGAAAGGCATTTTGTGTGTATCTAATAAGACTGGCAAAGCTCGGATGGGATTTATTCCAGAGTGGAAAAAGCAAACAAATCCACCCCCCCCCCGTCACAAGTCGCCGCGCCTCACGAGACGATAGAAATGAATTCCATTCGAGCTTTACCAATCTTATTAAGTACACAGAAGATGCCTTTATGGAAATAACGAAACCTCGTTTATTGCAGGCTTCTTTTATTTTCACTAAACTGCACTTGGCATCGGACAGGGTTGTTAAGTACCCCTACCAAAAAGGCTGATTTTCTTGGGAATTTCTACTGTGAGTCGCCGTGCATTCTGACTATGACATCACTCACTATTGGTCTGTCACCTTGCGCCACAGTTCAGCTGTCGTGTGACTCCTGACGCACATGATGTCATTCAAATTAGTTATCAGAGATCTGAATCAACCCTGTATAATGACATAAAGCGCAGAATGAATATTATAATTTCTGGTAGGCATAATGTAGGGGAGTCGGTAGACAAATTAATTAACTATTTAAGTCTAGACTTGAAGACTGAAATATAAGAATAATTTAAGCATGTCAGTAAACTGGTGATTCAGAAAATGAAAAATACGAGTTACATGATTCATTTCATTGTTTGTAAATTTAAACGAATTATTCAACCCAGCAAATACTGTACACATAAATGGTGATAATGTTAATGCACTCACAGAAAGGGCTGACACAATTAGTTACTTCAAGGATATAAAAAGTAATGCAGTGTAGCATTTCGTTACTTTGAAAGAAATAGTCTTCAAACAATCATCACACACTTCCAATGTTACAGCTGATGTGATTGAGACATTACGAACGCGCATATTGAATTACTCTCAATTTACATCTGCTGTGTTGAAATGTGCCTAGGTTTCTGTTGGCGCAGAAAGGTTTTTCTCAGTGTATAATTTAAATGTTAGTGACCGCAGGCGTAGAATGAAAGAAAATAATATAGTCACCTCTGCTATGGTTTCATTCCATAAATAGAAACAGCAGATGTTACATAATTCAAATGTTTCTTTCTCAATCCTATAAAGTTGTGTTTAATTTTAATACATAGAATTAAATAGTTGTATGAAACCTTATTTTTATCATTATTTTGACGCCTAATACGTAATATAGGGTTATTTTTTTCTGATTTATAAGAAATTATTGCTCTTATGTTAAAACTAATTAGCGATAAAACACGAAACATAATATTTTTAAAGATTCTTTTTTTCGAAATTAATACGAAATTCTATGGTCTCTAGCCCATCACATAAGTTGATAAAGCGTCGTAAAATAACGAATTAAAAAAGTTACTCGTCGACTGTAACACAAAGCAAGTAAACAGCGAACAACTAAGGTACAGTATGCAATCTAGTCTTTCAGGTGAAGCTCCCTGTAAAGCAGATTTGAATAATTACAAGGGAAAAATTGTTCCGGTGCCGGGTATCGATCCCGAGACCTCTGGTTTAACCCATTAGCGCCCACAGATACCATTTGGTATCAACTTGCACTATAAGTGTAACATTGACAGTACTGGCCCCTGGTATTTTAGGGGTTGAGTCTAAGGGTCATATTTTCTTCAGCTTGAAGTAACAGATGCACTCGAGTAGACATTCCACACATGTGAGTTGTTAGTGAGCTGGGCCAGTCTCAAGAGTGTGGATGTGGTTGTGAGAAGTGAAAATCATGGACGTTCAATACGTGTAAGTACAATATCATCCTTTTAACCTTCATTATCTTTCTAACCAATATGTAACATGTATTAACAATGAGTCAAAGAAGTGGCATGCACATTTTAAATGTAAATAATATAAATAACGTTTATGCAACAATGTCTTAAAGACCACGATACCATATGGTATCACTGGGCGTTTATAACATCGAGACATGTATACGTGTATCACATTTTCTAAATATTATGTTGTGCCTAATTAGACAGCATAACCGTAAATTATATACAATCTACAATCATAGACATAAAAATATGATATATTTATATATAATTAAATTATTTATATATATTTATTTATTTACTCCTATTTATTTATTCCAGTGATGGATTGACACTATCTGAATTATTAGATATAATAGAAGCAAATGATGACGTAGCAAATAAAACTGAGGATATATTTATTGTGCCACCAGACGTCCATGTTGACACTGATGAAGATTCAGGAAACGAAGATGAGGGAGGAATGATATAATAATCTAATAGGACGTCAGTTACGTACTGCAGCTGAAATACACTTAGCAAACAATGAATGAATTGGAGGAGATTATGAACCATCTGAAATGTCTTGTGTCGCCTCACTATCTGTACAACCTACACAGCAGCAGCTTCAACAACAACAACGACGCCGACGACGACCTCAACAACATACATGTAATTTGATTCAACAAAGTTTAGCCGCTTCTAGTGTCTTCTTATCATCTTTGCAGTATACAGAACAACAGCAGCAGCAACAACAACAAAAACAACAACGACCTGAACAACAAGCGTCTGATTTGATTCACCAAATGTGACTGCTTCTAGTGTCTTCCCACCATCCATACAGCCTACACAGCAACAACAGCAGCAACAACAACAACGTAAGCAACAAGCACTTGATTGGATTCAACAAAGAAAAACTAACCCAACTACATATGACTGGATCGAAAGTGATATGGAACGTAGTAATTTTTCATTTCCTGCTGCTGACTATACACGCTTTTCAAATATGTCATGTGTTGACTTATTTGAAGAGTTCTTTGATAATGAGACACTAGAATAACTTGTAAAAGAGACTCAGCACTATGCACATTTTCTAACTGAAGCGGATCCTCAAATTACCGTGTCAGAATTGCGGTGTTTCTTCGGTATTTTGATTCTAAGTGGGTATAATACTTTGCCTTCTAAAAGGATGTATTGGGAAACTCATGAAGATGTAAAAAATACTATGGTTCGCAATTCAATGAGAAGAAATCGGTTTCTCCAGATACAGAGATTTTTACACTTTGCTGATAACACAGCACCGAATAGTGAAGATAAAGTGAGGAAAGTTCGCCCACTTATGGACAGACTAAAGAAAAAATTCCTGGCTAATTTTGTACCTACTGAATCATTGTCTTACGATGAATCAATGATTAGGTACTGTGGATGCCACGGTTGCAAACAATTTATACATACCCATAAGGTTTGGATATAAAGTGTGGTGTCTAAATACTAGTGATGGATATTTGGTTGAATTTTGACTTGTATCAGGGCAAGAGCGACCGTGGTGACAGTGATTATGACAGTTTATTTGGCAAAGCTGCGTCTCCATTAGTGCTCATGCTGGATGAACTACCAACCAAACGTGTACCCTTATCCCTTTTACATGGGCAACTTGTTTACAGGAGTGAATTTATTCACTTATCTGAAACATTTAGGATATGGTGGAGTTGGTACCGTAAGAGAGAGAACAGAGTATCAAAGTCATGTCTATTACCTGATAAGAAAGCTTTCTCCAAGGAAATCAGGGGTACGTTTCAGCATATTATTGAACACAACAATGGTATTATTGTCGTGAGATGGATGGATAATTCTATTGTTAGAATTGCATCAAACAGCACTGGACTTGCCCCAATTGCAAATGCGAAGAGGTACACACTGAAAGACAAGAAGAATATTATGGTACCTCGTCTAGACTGTATTGCAAAATATAATTCCAATATGGAACGAACAGATATCATGGACCAAGGGATTGCGCAATACTGTATCGGTATTCGATCCAAAAAGTGGTATTGGCTCATTGTCACTTGGCTGTTAGATATGGCCGTAATGAACTCATGGTTTCTCTAGAAGAAAATCCACAAGGGAACATCACAGCTTGACTTCCGAAGAGAAATTGTCCAAGTGTATCTAACGCGCTATGGTGTTCCACAGAAATCCCCTGGAAGAGCAAATCCTTCCCGATAAAATTTATCAGATTTGAGATTTTATGGACTCCATCATTTTGTTGCTCACTGCAATAGAAGAAGATGGGCTGGTGAAGGATGCAAGTCCTTTGGCCGGAAAATGTGTCAGAAATGTAATGTAGGCTTGTGTGTGACATGTTTCGCTAAATACCATACACCATGAACTGAAGGAAGAGCTTCAGGCCTCATTATTGTAGCATAGGCTAACTTCGTATTTTTGTGTAATGACAGTACTGTAAGCGCCCAGTGATACCATATGATATCAGCTAATATCTAATAGATTATATTATTATTTTTCAGAAATGTGGCAATTCCTTAATTCTTATACCCTTAATACAATAATTTAATAAAAATAATACAAAAATTTAATAACTTTTTTTCTGGGCGCTAATGGGTCAACGTACTAGCGCTCTTACCAATTGAGCTACCCGGGAACTCCACCCGACACCGTCTCAACTTTTCCCTTTATATCTACACAACTCGCGTGGGCTGACGAAACGCCAGAGACCCACATCGAGTGCACACAAACTCTGTGTGACTTGGAATTGTGGTTTTCTGTTAACGTACACAGTGACGTATATATTATGCAAATCTAGTCTTTCGGTGAAGCTCCCTGTAAAGCAGATTTGAATAATTTCAAGGGAAAAATTGTTCCGGGGCCGGGTATCGATCCCGGGACCTCTGGTTGAACGTACCAGCGCTCTTACCAACTGAGCTACCCGGGAACTCCACCCGACACCGTCTCAACTTTTCCCTTTATATCTACACAACTCGCGTGGGCTGACGAAACGCCAGCGACCCACATCGAGTGCACATAATCTCTGTGTGACTTGGAATTGTGGTTTTCTGTTAACGTACACAGTGACGTATATATTATGCAAATCTAGTCTTTCAGGTGAAGCTCCCTGTAAAGCAGATTTGAATAATTTCAAGGGAAAAATTGTTCCGGGGCCGGGTATCGATCCCGGGACCTCTGGTTGAACGTACCAGCGCTCTTACCAACTGAGCTACCCGGGAACTCCACCCGACACCGTCTCAACATTTCCCTTTATATCTACACAACTCGCGTGGGCTGACGAAACGCCAGAGACCCACATCGAGTGCACATAATCTCTGTGTGACTTGGAATTGTGGTTTTCTGTTAACGTACACAGTGACGTATATATTATGCAAATCTAGTCTTTCAGGTGAAGCTCCCTGTAAAGCAGATTTGAATAATTTCAAGGGAAAAATTGTTCCGGGGCCGGGTATCGATCCCGGGACCTCTGGTTGAACGTACCAGCGCTCTTACCAACTGAGCTACCCGGGAACTCCACCCGACACCGTCTCAACTTTTCCCTTTATATCTACACAACTCGCGTGGGCTGACGAAACGCCAGAGACCCACATCGAGTGCACATAATCTCTGTGTGACTTGGAATTGTGGTTTTCTGTTAACGTACACAGTGACGTATATATTATGCAAATCTAGTCTTTCAGGTGAAGCTCCCTGTAAAGCAGATTTGAATAATTTCAAGGGAAAAATTGTTCCGGGGCCGGGTATCGATCCCGGGACCTCTGGTTGAACGTACCAGCGCTCTTACCAACTGAGCTACCCGGGAACTCCACCCGAGACCGTCTCAACTTTTCCCTTTATATCTACACAACTCGCGTGGGCTGACGAAACGCCAGAGACCCACATCGAGTGCACACAAACTCTGTGTGACTTGGAATTGTGGTTTTCTGTTAACGTACACAGTGACGTATATATTATGCAAATCTAGTCTTTCGGTGAAGCTCCCTGTAAAGCAGATTTGAATAATTTCAAGGGAAAAATTGTTCCGGGGCCGGGTATCGATCCCGGGACCTCTGGTTGAACGTACCAGCGCTCTTACCAACTGAGCTACCCGGGAACTCCACCCGACACCGTCTCAACTTTTCGCTTTATATCTACACAACTCGCGTGGGCTGACGAAACGCCAGCGACCCACATCGAGTGCACATAATCTCTGTGTGACTTGGAATTGTGGTTTTCTGTTAACGTACACAGTGACGTATATATTATGCAAATCTAGTCTTTCAGGTGAAGCTCCCTGTAAAGCAGATTTGAATAATTTCAAGGGAAAAATTGTTCCGGGGCCGGGTATCGATCCCGGGACCTCTGGTTGAACGTACCAGCGCTCTTACCAACTGAGCTACCCGGGAACTCCACCCGACACCGTCTCAACATTTCCCTTTATATCTACACAACTCGCGTGGGCTGACGAAACGCCAGAGACCCACATCGAGTGCACATAATCTCTGTGTGACTTGGAATTGTGGTTTTCTGTTAACGTACACAGTGACGTATATATTATGCAAATCTAGTCTTTCAGGTGAAGCTCCCTGTAAAGCAGATTTGAATAATTTCAAGGGAAAAATTGTTCCGGGGCCGGGTATCGATCCCGGGACCTCTGGTTGAACGTACCAGCGCTCTTACCAACTGAGCTACCCGGGAACTCCACCCGACACCGTCTCAACTTTTCCCTTTATATCTACACAACTCGCGTGGGCTGACGAAACGCCAGAGACCCACATCGAGTGCACATAATCTCTGTGTGACTTGGAATTGTGGTTTTCTGTTAACGTACACAGTGACGTATATATTATGCAAATCTAGTCTTTCAGGTGAAGCTCCCTGTAAAGCAGATTTGAATAATTTCAAGGGAAAAATTGTTCCGGGGCCGGGTATCGATCCCGGGACCTCTGGTTGAACGTACCAGCGCTCTTACCAACTGAGCTACCCGGGAACTCCACCCGACACCGTCTCAACTTTTCCCTTTATATCTACACAACTCGCGTGGGCTGACGAAACGCCAGAGACCCACATCGAGTGCACATAATCTGTGTGACTTGGAATTGTGGTTTTCTGTTAACGTACACAGTGACATATATATTATGCAAATCTAGTCTTTCAGGTGAAGCTCCCTGTAAAGCAGATTTGAATAATTTCAAGGGAAAAATTGTTCCGGGGCCGGGTATCGATCCCGGGACCTCTGGTTGAACGTACCAGCGCTCTTACCAACTGAGCTACCCGGGAACTCCACCCGACACCGTCTCAACTTTTCGCTTTATATCAACACAACTCGCGTGGGCTGACGAAACGCCAGAGACCCACATCGAGTGCACATAATCTCTGTGTGACTTGGAATTGTGGTTTTCTGTTAACGTACACAGTGACGTATATATTATGCAAATCTAGTCTTTCAGGTGAAGCTCCCTGTAAAGCAGATTTGAATAATTTCAAGGGAAAAATTGTTCCGGGGCCGGGTATCGATCCCGGGACCTCTGGTTGAACGTACCAGCGCTCTTACCAACTGAGCTACCCGGGAACAAAACTTTAAAATGTAGTCCTTTTTCAGTATTTTCCTACTTCCCAGTATTCCTCGGATTGCTGTAGGCCCCTATTATTGCCTAATAATAATATCATTTTATTAATTTTGTCACATTTTGATAGTATTTTTTTTTACTTGGTTATTTAACGACGCTGTATCAACTATGAGCTTATTTAGTGTCGATACGATTGGTGATAGCGAGATATCTGGCGAGATGACGCCGAGGATTCACCATAGATTACCTACGTTTGCCTTAAGATTGGGGAAAACCTCGGAAAAAACCCAACCAGGTAATCAGCCCAAGCGGGAATCGAACCCGCGCCAGAGCGAAATTCCGGATCGGCAGGCATGCGCCTTAACCGACCGAGCTACGCCGGTGGCTAATAATAATAATAATAATAATAATAATAATAATAATAATAATAATAATAATAAACACGTAATCGTTTGGGTAACAGCTTGCCAATTGGTTCCGTTTCCTTTGCAGTAAGTTTTACATGTAGGGCATCCTATACGAGACAGGGCGACCTGGTTAACTGAAGTACGTAACAGATAAAGTTTCAATAATACTGGGTTGGTGCATAAGTTCGTAGTGTTTTTCGTTGCCATGGTAGCTGTGCCACTATAGTAGGCTTACTATTAAATGAATGAAAGCACATAAAAACGCCACAAACTTATGCACTATTCCATTATTTGTCTAGCTGATTATTTGAATGAATGAATGAATGAGTGAATGAATGAATGAATGAATGAATGAATGAATGAATGAATGAATGAATGAATGAATGAATGAATGAATGAATGAAGTGCATTTATAATTGATGCACAATTACACAATATCCTTCGCACGAGCCTGTACAGTAAGGCCGTTCGTGCTGTAACTATGCACAGTTTGAATCTTCAAAGAAAACCAAAAGAATATTACTTACTTACAAATGGTTTTTAAGGAACCCGCAGGTTCATAAGCCCGCCATAGGTCCCTATCCTGTGCAAGATTAATCCAGTCTCTATCAACATATCCCACCTCCCTCAAATTCATTTTAATATTATTCTCCCACCTGCGTCTCGACCTCCCCAAAAGTCTTTTCCCCTCCGGTCTCCCAACTAATACTCCATATGCATTTCTGGATTCGCCCATACGTGCTACATGCCCTGCCCATCTCAAACGTCTGGATTCAATGCTCCTAATTATGTCAGGTGAAGAATACAATGCGTGCAGTTCTGCGTTGTGTAACTTTTTCCATTTTCCTGTAACTTCATCCCTCTTAGCCCCAAATATTTTCCTAAGAACCTTATTCTCAAACAACATTAACCTCTGTTCCTCTCTCAAAGTGAGAGTCCAAGTCTCACAATCATACAGAACAACTGGTAATATAACTGTTTTATAAATTCTAACTTTAAGATTTTTTGACAGCAGACTAGATGACAAAAGCTTCTGAACCGAATAATAACAGGCATTTCCCATATTTATTCTACGTTTAATTTCCTCCCGAGTGCCATTTATATTTGTTATTGTTGCTCCAAGATATTTGAATTTTAAAGAGAATACTACTAATAATAAAATAGTAAAACAACAATAATTTAAATTGTTATTACAGTATTACTACAGATGATTATTTACTAAGTAGGTTAATAACAAAGCTATATTTTTAAATATATAAGTTACACTTAAATAATATTTATTTGTAATGAGAACAGCGAAGTGCACGGGTATGCCTAGTCATTAATAAAATTGAAATCAGGTTAATAAAGGCATACATAAATAGAAACAGAATCACAATAGTTCACGGCCTACTGATATATCCAAATATCATACACACGCGATATGAGATTGGTGTTAAAGTGTGTACAAATAAACTTAACCTTTCCACAACTCTGAACACTTCTTCACCGATATTTTCTGTCACAGTGATGTTAATTATGATTCAGAACTGGGAAATGCAGTCAGAGTTGTTATATTTCGGTTTGACAAAACAGCAGTAGCTGTGTTTATATTAGCTTTAAGACTAGCGCTTTTCTCACCAACCAAGAATGGTACAAAGACAGACATCTTCAATAAAAATAGCTTTTTCTCGTGACATCATCATAAAAGTACTATAGCCATTTCACCAAGCTTCTCTAAATCAGCACAAACGACTTGTCAACAAATGGATCGTTTAATTTTAACGAGATCATTGAAAGTTGACTGTTTCACCAAGCCTCGTATCTTTAAAATTAACATGCGTTTACTAACGTGGAGATTTAGTACTTGTATCCTGCAGGTTTTATTTCTCATACGACCATGGCTTCGAAATAGCGAATTTAATTGGTTACATTTGATCATGGCTGACTTTCTTCGGCATAAGGAAAAAATCATAGGCAAACGGTTAAGAGGCAGTAATTTTAAGAACATCTAAAAGTTCTTAGTTTTTGAAATTCTTCCTAAATACTGTATGTTGTCATACCCTAATTAAAAACAAAAAGACAGATGCTTTCAAATGTAAATAAGTAGGAGAAATGTATAGCAGTTAAATTGTAACTTCTAAAGGAAATCTAAGAGAATATAGCTGACTCTAAGGTCGACAGACAGCTTCAGAATTGATGTCACAATTAATTATATACAAAGCATTCTAAGCAGTTGTTCTTAGGCCTAAATTTAGGACGCGAAATCGCCTCTTCCATAAATTGCATACTTCTCCCTAAAAGAAAACCTCTTTGCACCCTTTTCATTTAAAAAGGCATCCTCCTTTGGAATGTTGTGCTATCGTGTACTGACTGACCGTAACATTATCTTAAACCGAGAAGACTCTGTTGGAGAAGCGTTAAGTGCGTGATTCCTATCTGTCGTATTCTAACCTATTACAATTTCAAAAAACTAGCGCTGAGGTAGTTCTGCTGGTTTCAGTAGTGAAAATCGTTGAATTTATAAGGGATTTTTTGTGGAAATGCAATTGATCGTATATGCAAGGCATAACAAAAACCCAAACTAACCAAACCTAACCTGTCACAGATTCGTATGTGCAAGGTGTATAAACAAATACGAAGGAAACTACCGCAGCGCTAGTTTAGCCACAATTTTTCTATGCGAACTTCACATAGATCTATGAAATTGTTTGAATATTGAATGAAAAATAAGATCTATTACAGAATCTTTTGTCCATATTACTTCCAGGAGATACGATTGGATCGCATATCTAGACAAGACATTTTTTGATACCCCGTTCATATCACCAATTACTGTGATTTCTACCTGTCGTATTCTATATTCATTTTCTTCTAAAATCATTCTTACTACTTATTTCCTTAACGTGTAGCTTTCATGAATTCTTTATCTGTAGTAATGTCACGAGAAGTCTGAGTCCTCGAGCAATCTCAGACCTTGAGTGACATTTATTAGGACTATTTCGTGAATAAAATAAAAATATAAATAATATATCCCTAAAATTCGCTCACAAATTGTTAATAGTTGTATATTTACGAATACTTAACCTATTCAGACATTGTGAAGTTGGGATAGATTGAATATCGATTACTGCAATAAAGAAATTGGACGTTATTCAGTAATGCCAATTGCGAAAAGCAAAATACAGGTTTAACAATGTTAATTACATGTAGGCCTACTGCACTTTTCTCTTATTATTATAACAGAAATACCTTTTCATTATCTGCTGAAATCATAATATAATTTAAACATTTTATAATATAATTACAAATAACCTGATTAATACATTAATTAAATGAATTGTTGAAAACGCAGTTATCAAATCTGAATGGAGTGTAATTTTTTCAGATAATCTACAAAGGACATGGAATTAGAAGATGAAGATGTGGAAGTGGAATTACACACTTTATTTAGTACTTCGTCGTTACATTACACACTACGACGAGAACTAAAAAACTATGTAATATTGTGTGGAAACAGCTATATAGCAATGCATATGTATTCACACTACAGCGAGACATGTTGCTAAACAGTGAACCCATCTCTGTATAGATAATTAAAACACGTTTTTATTAAGCCATACGGAAGGCAGTTTGATCAAAGACCTTGTATATACTATACAAGGTCTTTGGGTTTGATATGCGCTGATGTTACATAAATTTGAACATCTGACTTTCTATTAATTGTTTAATTTCATTCACGTAGTACAGATTTTATAGGTTACAATTAGGTTAGTTACCTGTGGGCGCGGGACCATGTGTCAGCGTGCCTTATTTCGACCGTTACTCGTGCCACAACAGGAAATCATTTTCCATAGATCGACAAACGCATTCTCGCTGTAGTGTGTAACGGGACTGAAGCTGCATTTACACAGTTCAACTTTCCATGCATGTATGAATGCAGTCTTGAAAGATATTGAAATGATCAAGTTTAAAACGTACGTTCAATTAAGATGTATAAAGTTTTTGTGTCTACATGGTACGCCATTTTGAACATCGCCTTCACTGCGTAAATATATTAATATTAACACTCAATCTTGCATTCATTGCTTGAATGCGTAAAGTTGAAAGAACAGTTTAACCGTGTAGATGCATCTTAATGGATTCATGCTCATCAATTTACGGGGAAAGAGTTGGCAACACCGACTAAACAAAAGAATGGCCATGCGATAAATTGATAGCGATAAATCTAGCTGCAAAAATTATCGCGATGTTTGACTGTAATTGGTTGGAATTAAAAATTTCATTACACTTCATTGATCGAAAATGGAATGATGTCATATAAACGAAATAGTCACTTAAATCTTCAAAATGATTATTCCGAGTGCTAATGCAACATATAAGTTCGCCATTATGTTGAAGTTCTAAATAAATAAAGAATTTCAGCATCGAATACGTCCGCCATGTTGTTGATTTCTTAACGCATCGTTATTGTTTTAACGCGACGAATAGGTCATAATAAATCAACGATGCATTTAAAGATGCGTTAGCAATAATGATACTTCGTGAAACACAAAAACTGACTAACGTGTCATTAAATTATTTAACGAGACGTTATAATGATAACGAAGATTGGTGAAACCATAGACTTACTAAATAACCGCTAGACCGCTCACTGGCGCTAGTGTTATGTTCCCAAATTGAACAGTCGACGAGCGGCCATTTGTTTGGTGGAGCTGAATAAGTATGGTTCTTTCGTGTGCTGCTTTCTATTGCAACAATGCACACGGATGTAACGATAAAGAAGGAAGGAATGTTATATTTCACTGGTTAGTTAATCCTTAATTTCTACGACGATTTTTTCTCCATATTATGTTACAGAAGAGTAACTATTGTACTTGCCATGTGACTCTTTATGCTTCAAGTTTCCTCTGAGTAAAGATTCCCTTAACGGAAAGTGGATAGGTGCAATCCGCAGAGAGAATTTCTACCCAACATTGAATCATTCAGTGTGTTCGAAGATAGTAATTACTAATTACCCTTCAAACTACGTTACTATACACTGTTATTGTCCTTCACTCACTCTATATCATTCATTTTCTTCAAACAGCTGTTGTTTCAGTGCATACATGAATAATTAATCAAATTATTCACCGAACTTAAACATACAGAAACTGCATAAATTATAAAAATATATATTTTTAATAAGTAATTCTTGTCTTAGTTACTGATTAATTAAACATTTTCTTATGCTATTGCTGGTGCCACTACTATTATTACTAATACTATTCCTGCTACTGCTGCAATTTTTTTTTTTACTTCATACAGCAGTTTAACCTACAGATTGGATTAAAAAGCAGACATATTAATTCTTTTATTAACCGTGGTTATGAATGTTCACATTCAGAGTTCCTATGAATATGACACAAGTCTGAACACAGTACCTATGTCTAACAGCAAGGGTTGTCAGGTATCCCAATTTAGGCGGGATTCTCCCAATTTACTGGCTCAGTCCCGATTAAATGGAGTCGGGATTGACAAAAATCCCGATTTTACAGATATTAGCCTTGAACATATTTAAACAAATTAGTCTGTATTTCCTATTATTCGATATTTTTATTTATGTATTGACTCAAATGGTAACATTGTAAACACAGAGATAACCTGCTGATATTAGTAAGTCTATGAGGTAGCCCTGCTGATTGCCGTAAGGCAACTAAACTTGCAAAATAATACTTCTTCTAGTTCTACCGCACTGTTGATTACTATTCCTTTCCGGTCTCTAGTCGCTGTTCTCGCAATTAGTAAACATTGTGTATTTCAAGTGCGTTGACTGGCAAGAAAGATAGCGTTTTGATATCGTACTTTACACTAATAACAGAGACATACAATTGCTACGTTTTATAGTTTAGTGAATTATATTTAAACATGGATTCATCGTCAGTTAGTGAAATTGTTGCAGTACCGGTTCCAAAATTAATTTATTAGCAAATTGTTAAAACATAGGCTATTCGCAGTTAGTAAAAGAAAAAATTATCATAGTGTTCACTGTACTGTGTGTCCTTCGTATTTTAGTGTTTCTCACGGAAGCGAATAGGCCTATTACATTAAAAAGCAAGTGAACATTGTGCAGAAAACTGCTATAGCCTAAATCTTATGATAGGCTAAATTGTTGGCAAGTCTAATGCCTTGAGTTAGCTTCTGATATCCCGACTTCCCTCGCAGAAAACATGCAACTCTGCTGACAGTAGAGACACGGTATTAAAGGTATCGCAAAGGAAGTATTGTTCCTTTAAACAAAAACATTTAGCTTTCGGATACGCAATACAACACCTATTCAAATAGCGGTTTCGAAATCCCGAGCGTTTTCTATCTAACAAATGGCGGCTTTCTGCTGCTTCAATTTGGGAACATATTTCTCACTTCTCCGCTACGGCGTGCTGGGGCTCGGGTGAAACCGGCCACTAATGTAATACATTTTGTGCGCGTAAAGTAAGAAATGTCCCGCGCTGTGGCGTCGTGGTCTAAGCCGTCTGGCATCCTGCCTAGGACTCGCGTTACGGAATGCGCGCTGGTTCGAGTCCTCGTGGGGGAAGAACTTTTCTCATGAAATTTCGGCCACCCAGCATCGTGATGCCCTTGGGGAGCTACGATAGCTAGCAAAATCCGGTTACGAAAGCCAACTATAACGGCTGGGGGGGGGATTATCGTGCTAACCACACGATACATCAATTCTGGTTCTATGATCGTCCACCTCTGTTTCGGCATGTAAACGTGAGGTCAGCAGCCGGCTGATCAGTCTGGGCCCTTCGATGGCTGTGGCGCCAAGGATAATTAATAGAAATTATAATTGAAAAATATGTAACATGAATTAATTAAATATGTGATTCATGTGGAGAAAGTCATTTTTAAGCATTTATTAGAACAAATTATTACATCTAATACCTGAATAAACTTGTATCCTTGATTAGTCAAGCGGTTCTGCTAGTAAATATAAGCCTAACGAAATATGCCCTTGAAATTATTTTCCTTTCGCCTGAAACGTGTATTATAGATTTGTGGTTACATCCTTATTCCGGGGAGGTTTCCAGTTATAAACGGGGAAAGGAACTGGCCATACTACTCTATTATCTTCTGGCTTAGTTGCCTCATTAGTGATGTCTTATGGTTGTCACTTGTGATGTTCCAACCAGTTTTCGGACTGCTTACTAAGCATGCATACATTAAGTTATAAAGATATAATGAAGGCATTAACTTTGAAAAAAGATATTATTAAAAGAAAAAGGTAACTCGGCTATTCAAACAAAATGGAAAACTGCCACTGATGAGAACATATCTGACATTAGCATGGCACTGTTTTGAGGCCTTGAAACGTTCGGAATACTTAGCGAACTACAGCTTGTGCATACGACCGACACATCGGCGACACGCAGCGGCGCTACTCTGTACCTATTACTTGCCAATGTAACCCCTACGTTATGCTAATGCAAACCAACATTTACAGCATGTGATCAAACTACTCATTTGTCGCGCTGTATAATAGGACAAGGCTTTCAACTGTACAAAACGACTATTTCTTAATATAGGTCTATACCTGTCTTCGGACAGTTGACACAACAACAACAACATCCCACATTGTATAATCAGGAAGCGATGCTTCAAGAATTTTAATCTGATAATATGTATGTGCTCAGATTTTATATGTACAAAGATCGTAGCGTCGAGTTCTATTTGATCACAAACTTGTTAAGCGTGGAAATATTATTTGCCTAGCACTCACAAACACACTAATTATGGTCATGTAACACGTATGGGAGAATCCAGAAATGCATATAGAGTGTTACTTTGTAGGCTGGAGGGAAAAAGACCTTTGGGAAGGCCGAGACGTAGATGGGAGGATAATATTAAAATGAATTTGGAAGAGCTGGGATGTGATGGTAGAGACTGAATTAAATCTTTCTCAGGATAGAGACCGATGGTGAGCAAATGTGAGGGCGGCAATGAACCTCCGGGTTCTCTAAAAGCCCCAAGCAAGTATGAGTAAGTGATCATTCGGATTTACATTCTGTTCGTGACTTGAATCCCTACTTTTACCTTCCCAGTTATCCTTGTTTTGTAATAATTACATTGGGTTTACTGAATTTTCTTATGTTCCATTTAGTACAAAACGGATTTATAGGAACTGCCACCGAACACGAGCTTGCTCTGACGTGTGTGTGTGTGTGTGTGTGTGTGTGTGTGTGTGCGTGCGTGCTTCCTCCATTATAGTATGTATTTATTTTATATTGTATGTAGCAATAAATGCTAATACTGTGCCAGGACATTCTGGTACATATACAGGAAAGTGACGGTGATTTCATCCTTCGAATCGATAATCCGTCCGTTACCACAGAATGTTCGGTTAAGATAATATTCGTAAGTGTACACACAGAATTAAAGATTGCTGAATTTTTTTACTAACGCCGCGGGTGTTGACGTGTAGCCATTTGCGCCTCTGCCTACTTTTGATTATACAGAATCCTGTTCTGAGCTTAGGGCAACCATTAGGTCGGATTCTGATAGCTCCTGTATTTTTGTTGTTGTTGTTTACTTGGTTATTTAACGACAATGTGTCAACTACTGTACTATTTAGCGTCGATGGGGTTGGTGATAGCGAGATGGTATTTGGCGAGATGAGGCCGAGGATTCGCCATATATTATCTTACATTCGCCTTAGGTTGCAGAAAACCTCGGAAAAACCCAGCCAGGTAATCAGCCCAAGCAGGAATCTAACGAACGCCCGAGCCCAAGCGCCTCAGCTGACTGAGCTACGCTGGTGACTAGAGTCCTCGTATTATGATGGCATAGGAATTAGACAGGATGAATGAAGATGAAGATGATGATGGTGGCGAAATGAACCCAGGGTCCCGCGCCGAAAATTACTCGACATTTGTTGTAGAGTTAAGGGAAAACGCCGAAAAAACGTCAACCTGGCAGCTTATCCAAACTAGGATTCGATCCTGGGCTCGCTAGTTTCATAGTCAAATACCCTGATCACTAATCCAAAGCGATGGACAGATTCTTGAACATCTCAAGCGACATCCACCAGTTGTAACTGGAAATGTTTCGTTTATGTAAATGTTCTTCACCAGTCTAATTCATTTTTATTTATTTATGGACACCCCTCAGCACAGTTGGCGCGCGTAGTTACTGGCATATAATCATGCATTGTAACGTTCTAAAACTGTTACCATAAATCGAAATTGAAGTTGAGAGCGAGTTGTGTAACAACATTACACAAGCCCACAGAAGTGCGGCGCCTCGTTGGCACAAACACATTCTTTTAAATGCAATTATTATTAGTAATAAGGGACATTTGCCAGAATGGCATCTTTGTCCAACGAGATTTTAATTTGTTTTAATGCACTATTCTTGCTTGTCTGTAAAGCTCGATTATTTTATAGATTATATATAAAGCATGTCCACGTATCTGTCTTATTTCAATAGTTCACCCTTTACACCTTCAAAATGTTAATTCCCTTTCCTGTATTCGTCTATTAAATGAAGCGAAAGTTATTTGACTACTTGTTCCTTATGACGGGGAATGAGTTTCGTTTGCAAAGGAGCAATATTATTATCCTACGTAGTGCAAGTGGACAACTTCAGATACTTGGTTGGGATGTAGCCCTACAATACGCAGTAACATGAGCTGCTGCCAGGAAGTCAAAAGGAGAATAGCAAAGGCAAAGGATGCTTTTAATAGAAAAAGGAGCATCTTCTGCAGACATCTGGAGAAAGAACTAAGGAAGAGACAAGTGAAATGCTTTGTGTGGAGTGTAGCATTGTATGGGGCAGAAACATGGACATTACGACGAAGTGAAGAGAAGCGAATAGAAGCATTTGAAAAGTGGATATGGAGAAGAATGGAGCATGTGAAGTGGACATACAGAACAAGAAACGAAGCAGTGTTGGAAAGAGTGAGTGAAGAAAGGATGATCCTGAAACTGATCAGAATGAGGAAAAGGAATTGGCTGAGTAACTAGTTGAGAAGAAACTGCCTACTGAAGGATGCACTGGAGGGAATGGTGAATGGGAGAAGAGTTCGGGGCAGATGAAGATATCAGATGATAGACAATATTAAGATATATGGATCGTATAAAAAGACAAATAGGAAGGCATAAAATAGGAAAAACTGGAGAATGCAGGGTTTGCAATGAAAGACCTGCCCTTGGGCAGAACACAATGAATGAATGCAAACACGTAATCCGTAGCACGCTACTATACGGTAGCGTGCGAAAAGTATTTTTAATAATGACTTTCAACTGCGTGTATCTGTTGTTAATTGTTTATCCCACAAGATGTCACTGACCAACAAAGCGGTTTAAATAATAGCTGGCGTACTTTTAAAAATGTTATGTTTTATTTAACAACGCTCGCAACTACCGAGGTTATATCAGCGTCGCCGCAGAAGTTCTTTTATATGCCAGTAAATTTACTGACATGAGTCTGTCGCATTTAAGCACACTTAGGAGAGAGTAGCCATCGATGAACCGTTGCTTTCAATGGCTCGTTGGCATATTCTTGGTCATATTGACTGCGTATACGTGAAACGTCATTTCAAGGTTCCCCCTCATGTATGTCACTCCTGAGTTGTCTTTGGTAGCGGCAACAAACACGTGGGCTGAACAAGAAGCTCAGTTACGTTTTTGTTATTTTTATTGTAATTAGTAACTTTAAGTACAGAGCACATTGGCTAAATGACATTAAGTTATAAAATTATATACAGGGTGATTCAGACCACTCGTAACAGTCATTTATTTCGGAAACTAATGCATTAAAATTTCCGAGAAGAAAATATTTATTACTAAACCGCATGTGAACTTTCACTTGAGCTTAATTTCATCAATCAGCTCTAACAGGAAGTAAGGTCAGTGGCGTATCACTTTAAAATTTCAAATGGGAGTAGGGGTCAAATAGGGTACCATTTGATACAGCTCTTCAAAACAAACAACTTTCATAGGAAACGTTTTTATTAATTCCTATTCTTTCAATGAGAAAACGTACGAAAGGGTAATAGGTGAATCGGACCACACGTAAGTAATTTATTTCGGAATCTAGTGCATTAAAATTTTCGAGACTAAACCTCATGTGAACTTTCACTTGAGCTTGATTTCATTAATCAGCTCTAACAGGAAGTAGGGTCAGTGGCGTATCACTTTAAAATTTCAAATGGGAGTCCGGGTCAATTCAGGTACCATTTGATAGAGCTCTTCAAAACAAACAACCTTCATAGGAAACGTTTTTACAAATTCCTACTCTTTCAATGAGAAAACGTACAAAAAGGTAATGCCATCAATATTGAGAAATGTTGAAAGACGAAAATGTAAACAAGACAATTAATTTGACATTTTACTGAAAGACTGGATAATTCCATTAATTTTTATAAATGTTCAAACTCTCTGCCGTTCTGAGCAGCACACACCCGTACTCTTCTTCTAACACTGTCAGTGACTCGTAACACTTCGGCGTGGTCAAATGACTGGCAGGTCTCCCGAATTCGCTGTTTTATGTCATCTCTTATTGTGGGACAGTCTTGATAAACGATATTTTAACCGTTACCAAGAAAAGAAATCCAAAGTATTCAAGTCAGGAGATAGTGCTGGCCATGCCACAGAACCGCATCTCCCAATCCATCGCCCAGCGAAGAGCTGATTGGCTGTATCACGTGCCACCAAAGAGAAATGAGTTGGGCAACCATCCTGTTGAAGCCACATTACTACTCGTGTTGTCAGTGGTACGTCCTCCAAAAGTTGGTTGAGGATGTTCTTCAGGAAGTCAGCACACATGACACCATTCAGAGCACCTTCAAAGAAATAAGGTCCAATCATTCGGTGTCCGAAGATGTCACACTAGACATTGACACACTACCTTCGCTTGTTGTCCACTTCTCTCAGCCAGAGAGGACTGACTTGAGACCAGTAGTGACCATTATGGATATTGACATCGCCATTTCTCTTGAATGTCGCTTAGTCTGTGCAAAGAATACAACGATGAAACCGACAGATTTTACCTGACAATTAACTCTATTTTTGGGGACGGTTAGAAAACATCGTTTATCAAGACTGTCCCACAATAAGAGATGACATAAAACAGCGAATCCGGGAGACCTGCCAGTCATTTGACCACGCCGAAGTGTTACGAGTCACTGACAGTGTTAGAAGAAGAGTACGGGTGTGTGCTGCTCAGAACGGCAGAGAGTTTGAACATTTATAAAAATTAATGGAATTGTCCAGTCTTTCAGTAAAATGTCAACATTAAATGTCTTGTTTACATTTTCGTCTTTTAACATTTCTCAATACTGATGGCATTATCTTTTTGTGCGTTTTCTCATTGAAAGAGTAGGAATTGGTAAAAACGTTTCCTATGAAAGTTGTTTGTTTTGAAGACCTCTATCAATTTCCATTTGAAATTTTAAAGTGATACGCCACTGACCCTACTTCCTGTTAGGGCTGATTAATGAAATCAAGCTCAAGTGAAAGTTCACATGTGGTTTAGTCTCGAAAATTTTAATTCACTAGATTCCGAAATAAATTACTTACGTGTGGTCCGAATCACCTATTGCCCTTTCGTATGTTTTCTCATTGAAAGAATAGAAATTAATAAAAACGTTTCCTATGAAAGTTGTTTGTTTTGAAGAGCTGTATCAAATGGTACCCTATTTGACCCCTACTCCCATTTGAAATTTTAAAGTGATACGCCACTGACCCTACTTCCTGTTAAGAGCTGATTGATGAAATTAAGCTCAAGTGAAAGTTCACATGTGGTTTAGTAATAAATATTTTTTATCGGAAATTTTAATGCATTAGTCTCCGAAATAAATTACTGTTGCGGGTGGTCTGAATCACCCTGTATATAATATAGCTGGAAGCAGTGTTCTATCTGCTTCCTTTTTAACTGTACACTCATAAATTGTGTATAAACCTATTAATCTTGAAGTGTGATTAGAAAATGACGTAGTCGTTATGGATGGACCAGCTAGAGTTCCCATGAATGGACTGCATTTTCAAATGAATCATTCATGGAAACCAATTCCCTTCAGGAAGCAATCAAAATCAAGACTTCTGGTTTTGTTTTATGTGTGAAGAAACCATCGACGAAAATATGATTCAGTGTATGTCTTACAGGAAATGGGTACATGAAACTTGTTCAAATGTTAGGCGGAGTCAAACTTTGTGTGGCATGTGTGTCTTGAAAAGGAAGACTATTTTTATCTACAGTACAACAATAATCTCAGATTCCAGAAAATAATGTTATATGTACAGTTGTCAAAAGAAAAAGTGGCCGCTCTTCTGAAACAAAGTTCCCTTCGGGTATCTTCGCTACATTTCGGAGACAGGCGATGTTACATGTTGTTGGACCACGTTGCCTGATATCTACAGTTATAATTGAAGTATTTTGTGTGTTATTCGATAGCGTAATGGTAGCGTTCAGGCCTCTTATTCGAGAGATCCTGCGTTCGACTACAATCTCGTGCTTTTTATGTCCTTTTTTGTTCTATTTTTGAGAGAGACAAACTATACATAATGGCTCCTTTCTCTTTTACAATTATTTTAGTAATTAACATCAGGTTCATTAATATATTATGCCATGACTTTATCATTATGATAGTGTGGCTGCAAATGGAAAGAAAAAAGATTCTATTCTCAATAAAAATACCTTTCGTGGCATAAACAAAACAAATATATTGGCGTCGGCCTTAAAACATTCAAACAATTAAGCGTTCAAAAAACAAAACAAAAAGCCACAATTCAATATTTAGTCTATCTCCTCTTATCTCGATCATCTTGCAGTCGAGTGGGCATGGAATTGACTAGTCTTTGCAAATAGCGACTGTTCTTAGACACGATATTCCAGGCATTCTGAACATACATACATAAGTGTTCTGTCTATGGGCAGGTCTTTCATTTCAAACCCAGCAATCTCCAATCTTTTCTATTTTCTGCCTTCCTCTTAGTCTCCGCATATGATCCACATATCCTAATGTCGTCTATTATTCTTTTCAACCAGAGACCCAACCAATCCCTTTTTCTCTTCCTAATCAGTTTCAGCATCATTCTTTCTTCACTCACTTGTTCAAACACAATTTTATTTCTTATTCTGTCTGTCCACTTCACACGCACCGTTCTTCTCCACATCCACATTTCAAATGCTTCAATTCGTTTCTCTTCATTTCGTCGTAATGCCCATGTTCCTTCCCCATACAATGCCACACTCCACACAAAGCACTTCACTAGTCTCTTCCTTAGTTCTTTTTCCAGAGATCCGCAGAAGATCCTTCTTCTATTAAAAGCTTCCTTTGTTCATGTTTGCAGTTTTTCTTGGGAAGGATAGGCCTAAATACGGTAACATCCCGTTGCTTTCCGCACACCACTATCTCTTTCGCATCTTATTAAATTCCAGGGGGCCCAAGCGTGGAGATGAGGAGAGTGGATTTGACTAATTGGGCCCTCCGGACTTCACCGAAAGTTAAGTATTAAAATATTAAGGGTTAAATATTAATTCTATCAGGATGTTTGACCCGATCAGAGACCGGGAAATCTCAATTAGCCTTTGCCCCCCGCATCCTGGACTAGCTTCTACGAATCATCAGAAAATCTTAGAGTGTGATTGGGCGAATTTTTCCGAAAATGTTTCCACACTTTTGCCCTCGTAGCTCAGCGGACGAACGTCGAAATTTAGATGTCAACGTCTCAGGTTCAATTCCTCGTTACTCCTTTTCATTTTATTGTGGTTCAAGATAGTATAATGCAATAATACAACAAGAAAACTAATACCAGTATTATGCAACTGGATTTTTCCAAACCTTATATTAAATTTATGTTATTTATATCGCTAAAGAACGATTACAATATAAATAACTTGAATATTATTTAACTTATACAGTATCACTAAAGAACGATAACAGAATATAAATGATAAATATCGGTTTGTTTAATTAATATAAGATATTATATAATACGTATTTAATTATCTAAATAAAATAACCTATTTTACGAAGAAAGATAGTTATTTGTGTTATAATAATTACTTACATAAAATATAGATTATTTATATTGCGAAAGAACAATAACAATATAAATAACTTGAATATTGTTTTATAATGCTAATGAAGGAAAACAGAATATAAATGATAACTTGAATATTATTTATATCGCTAAAGAATGATAACAATATAAAAAAACGTGAATATTATTCATATCGGAATTTCACAGATTTATTACAGATGTATTTAAGAAATTGTAGAAGAATAGTAATTAGTAACAGTGTCCTATTTATTCTTCTTGGAGCCAAATTTGTAACTTTTAAAAGTGTGGTTACTAATGTTGAAGTGTATGTGTTGTAACGGATGCTTGATTTGTTATGTATGTGAGTCAGTTATGGGATGCTTGATGTCGTCGCAATGTCGTAATTATAGTTTGATTGTGTTTGTGTGACTATTGTGTATTAATTTATGATGTATGGTACGGTAAGCTGCATATTTGTGTTATAGAAGTGTTACGTATGTGTGTTATTAATGTTTTTGTATGTTTCAAATTGATACCTGATATTTGTTTTGCAATCGCAATGCCTAATTTACGGATTGTTTATGTTTTGTTTACATCGCGTAAGCTAATTTAATTTTCTTTTCCATTTCTCTTTATGCTTATCTTTTTTGTGTATGAAACTATAGCCCTAACATACATATGTAAAATAGGGCTAACCCCCATTGGAGATACAATAATAATAATTATTATTCATATCGTTATAAAACGGTAGGCCTAACAGAATACAAATGATGACTTGAATTTTATTCATATCTCTAAAGAACGATAACAAAATATAAATAACGTGATATCCATAAAGAACGATTAAAAAATAAAACGAAAACTTGAAGAGGGCCAGAACCCACAACCTTCGAATCATTAAACAAGCACTCTACCGCTGGTCTACGAGGCGCAGATATGGAACGCTTTCATAGTTACGGAACTGCTTATACAAGCACATGCATCATGTAACATCGCCGCGACCCGAAGTGGACTTTGAAAATATTCGCTGTTCACGAGTGCGGCCAATTTTTTTTTTTTTTGACAGCTGTACAATCACATCATTGCGTTGCTATCTTATAATTTAAAGTTATATGCTAACATTTTTAACTACTGTATTGGCTAATTTGAAGCAGCCTAAAACTTTAAAATATTGAAATGACAAGGACTGTGTTTTTCATGATTTTCAGTATCAAAATACGATTACAACTGGATTAAAAGTAACCTTCAACATCTATTAATCGAATTTATGATTCTTCATTGCTATAATTTCTCATTTGTTTACATTATTTTGAGATATTTTTTAAATTTTGTTTTGGTCCATTAATGGGAACATGATGGTCCATTCCTAGAACCTTGTCGCCTTCATTGAACCAACAGGCGAATTTTAAATGAGCTAATCTTTAAACAGATATAAATAGGATGTAGCTCTGAAACTTCATTTTATCATTCCTTATTAATAATGTAATTGTTCAAGCCTATGAACGGAATTTTAAGGCACTGCCTTTGTTAGATAAAATAAGAAATCGTTTGGAGGTCCACGGATGGCTACTTTACCCTAAATGCCATCGACCTAGTCCGGGATCGAACCCGCAACCTCGGGCATTGAAAGTCAGCGCTATACCAACTGCGCGAACCAGGCCGACTGATGTACTTTTAAATGTGACTTTTTTTTATTAAGAAATGTATAGATATTGAATAAACTGCTTCAACAATTATACTGGTAACTACCAAGAAACAATTAAGAATTACATGGAAATATAAAAAATAGAGAGTACCCGGGTTTGAACCGGGAATCTCTCAAACTGCAGTCAAATGTTCCACCACTGAGTCATACTACAGCCTAAAGACTCTTTATTACAATGATGGAGAATTCGGCTGTGAGGAAGTTGGGGGAACTGACTCTCTACAAGCACGGATGAAAGGCAATATCTAAAAAAAAGTATATGACACATGTTAAAAAATTTTATTTTGTTCGTAGAGTTGCTCCAATTTGCCTATGGTCTCGTTTCACTAACATTCCTACTCATGAAATGAAATTCAATTTTTAAAACTCATTATAAATAAACAGCTATTATCTGAAATATTTACCTCACTCTAAATGCATAAATTCTGACTTCTCTCAAAAAATTTTGAGCGGATTTAATGAAAATTTCCTTAGAGATTATACGAAATTCAATACGCCTGAATATGACAAACGTTTACACATCTAAAGCTCTTTCAAAAGCCATTGAACACTAAAAACCGAGATGATTAATGCAAGCTATAAGCAACATTTTTATCGGTCATTCAATGTCAAGCAATTTATATTTTCTTAATATTAACTACACTTCAAACACACGACAAATTTTATAGGAACACGTTCAGTAGCTAATCAGCCACTGGGTCCAAGGTAGGTTCAAACCCCACAAGGACGATAAAATACGTAGCGCGGCTTCTTCGTGAGGAACGTGGATGACTCGTGTCGTAGATTTATGACGCGTAAAGGGCTCTGTCCCCGAGGCTCTACTGGGGAGTGGATTCGAATTACTCTCAGGATGATTGCTTGGTTAGGTAATATAGAGGTTTTCCCCAACTGTAAGGGAAATGTCAGATAATGTCTTGGCAAGTACGCGAGTCATTTCTCCAAATATTATTTCGCTATCACCAATTCCATTGATGCTAAATAGTCTAGCGTAGTTGATACAACGGTGCGCTAAATAAACGATAAAAACAAGATCCATCGAATGCTGTGATGTTCAGCAGAAATGTTAACGCCTCTCACTTGAAGGAGGTGTGTTTGATCACCGGCATATCCAGTGACATTTATGGTGAACACAGCGGCAATTACATCAATTTTGCGGGAGGGATGCTCCATTTTTCGTGTGTAAATTTAATTCCACAAATTGTTACATTATTGCCAGTTCATCATCTATATGCAAACAGAAAAGGATCTCAGTGTTGTAGACACTCTTTACTTATTAATCAGAGATAGTGTGTTAAAATAAAAATAAAGTATCCGTGACAGAACATAGGGAAATATAAAAGATAGTTAATATTTTTAAATGACTACATATGAACATACGAGCAATAAACTCTTACTAACGAGGGGAAAAAAAACGAAAATAAGGATCACGATGTTTTTCACAAATGAATGAGATCGCTTGATGCGCGATGTAAGTAACCCACTTCAGTAAGATGGCTTAGGTTAGCTTGGTCTTGTCCATTGTGCGCCCTATATATGCGATGATTGTTTTAACTCCGACAGGTGGCCTGGATGACATTTGTAATATCATCCTGACAGAATAGCTTCTCTCACACCTTACAGAGCCAGGTCTCAATAGCCTTTGCACGCGTCAGGGTCCGGAGTCCCAAATCCTTCCTAGGTATATCAGCATCGGAAACCAGTACCATCTCAAAGACTCCACCACAGCCTATTTAACTATTCGATATGATACATGAAATGAGGGGAAAGTGGAAACTGTTGGTAGAATGATAGAAGGAAGCGGAAACACCACGAGAAAACTCTTTGCAACGTCCGCTTTGCCCACCAAAAATTCCATTACGACCGGGCTTGGAATCTAACCTGGTCATCCTAGATGAAAGACCAACGAGCTAGAGCCAAAGGCGTAACTACAGTAAGATCTGTAAGCTAAAGCAATAATAAACGTGCCTGTGGTTCATTATCTGCAAACTCTAAACACTTAAATGAGCAATTTACTACTTTCATGAAGGTCTTGTATCCGCGAATAAAGCTCCAATGTTTACACACCGTGCTGTCTGGCGGTTTCGCGTTCGGAAAGCTCGGTTTTCGATACGCGACGTCCTTAGTCCC
Organism: Periplaneta americana; assembly: GCF_040183065.1. Lineage (NCBI taxonomy): Eukaryota > Metazoa > Arthropoda > Insecta > Blattodea > Blattidae > Periplaneta > Periplaneta americana. The sequence continues at coordinate 108,069,489 of NC_091117.1, forward strand.
TCGAATGAAATTTAGATCAGCGGTCATCAGCACAGTGCACCCTCGGGCTAGCGTCTTTTACCCGCGGATAAGATATTGCACTATGGTGCATTCGTGGCTGCTGGCGAGTATGCTTTCTCCCTTTTCCTGCTGCTCGACGGGGCATATTACGACGCACTGCGTAACTTTTTCACCCATTCCAGCGAGTGCTGACGATCACTAATCTAGATCAATAGTTTAAAATAAACCACGATGCGAATCTCCGGCTACGGATGCACACGTATTCTTAAATAAGTAAATAATTACACAATGCATAACCATAGAAATCTGAAATCGCAGGCCTACACGTTTTCTCTTAAGGGTAGAACTGTTAACAATATTTTCGCGTATAAATATGTTGTTGTTTAGTCAACTGTCCGAAGACAGAACTGAACTCACAATTGATACCAACAAGGCAAGTAGGCCAGGAGATAATGGGATAGGGTGGCCAATTTCTTTCCCCCTCCATTTCATATATCACCGATCAGTCATATATTACACTAAACAGAATTCAGATGCATACAAACAATTGTTCTTCCTCTAACACATACTGTCAAGTGAAATTTACTGTCTGATAATAGATGTAGGCCTACATATCAGTCAGAACCTCAATCAGAGGCACATAAATATAAATATATAAAATATATTTTTCCTCTGTTTCTGCCAAACGCAGACTACTGCCATTTGCATCGTGTAATAAACGAATATTTGGTGAGGTGTGAGCTGGCCACAGAAACAAACTATCTTTCATTATTTTAATACAGGAATTGCAGAAATAAAGAGTACTAAGAAGAACTATTGTTCTAAATTCAAGAACCATTTACTCAGAAACTACTTAAGATAGAGGCTTGAAATTTTGAATGTTAATGTAAACTATATAGTTCTTCAAAATGAATGGACTACTACTATTTTAAGTTATTGTGACAGCCAAGTCGAGGCTCGATCACGCGTCCCGCAGAGGGCGAGGCGCACGAGAAAACGCGGCGAAGAAGGCTGCAGCCGCTAGGGTCTGGAGGGGCGCGACGTAAGAGGAGCGACGGCACTCTAGTCCGCGGCAGAGAGGGGGCAGTAAAGCAGCTGGTGACTGAGGAGAGAAATCCAGAGAATTCGAGAGTGCCATCTTCTGGAAATTTCGAGCAATCGTACTTATTCGTAACTATGGTGTGGTTATAAATTACGACACGCGAGTGAACTTGAGCAGTGTTGTATAGTCGGTGAACAGCAAGCCAGGCAGTCTTGTGTAGCAGTGAACCCAGCTTCGAGACCGGAGTTCGACTAGAGTGTGTCCACAGCTGTGTGAGCGTCCGAAGTCCTGAGTTCGAGTGCAGTGGACCGCAGTTGGGGGACCTGAGTTCGAGGTTCAGTGGACTGTCTCTGAAGGTCTGGTGTTCGAGATACTCTGAACTCGAGTGACTGAGCTAGAAGAACTAGCCAAGGCAAACGAACTGTGAACTGACAGTTCTGATTTATAAATAGTGCTTTGTGAACATTAGTTAAAATTGTTGTTCTCAATAATCCAAGTAAATTGTCATTGTCGTCTGTGGAGTGCAATAACGAATACTGTGTTGCTGTGTGGAGTGCAAATCCCATTGTTGACGGGAGTAGAATTAAATTATAGAAAGTGATTATTATTGTTGAAATAATAAAATTACATTCTTGTTTTCAATAAAAGCTACAACTCCCAATTCGGCTGCTGTCTCGTTTATACTTGTAAAATTCTTGTTTAGGTTGTCAAAATCGGCTTTAAGTTCGTCTTTCACGATGGCGACAATTCCATCTACGTGGGCCGAAACGCTTCCAATTTTGCGTAGTGACGTCATCTTTGACTCCGCTTATGTCGTCTTTCACTCCGCTTATATCGTTCTTCACTTCACTGATGTGCTTGTTCATGTTATCTTTCACTTCACTGATATCGTTCTTCATTTCTGCTTTCACGTCACTTATGTCGTTCTTCACCTCATTGATTTATTTGTTGATTTCTTTGATGGCTTCCAGGATCTGCTGTAGGTTCTCCATTGTGTCAACAATATCCCACTCCTGACACTATGCCTACCTGGGAGGACGCCGCTGCGTCGATATGAGCTACGTACTGCCTCAGGCGAGAGCCTGCCTATCCAAAAAGAGGTTTTCCTGGATCTGACATTGGGAAAGAGGAGATTGGAGATTTGGGTGATCGTCGCCAACATCACTCAAGACGTCATCCTGGGACTCGACGCCATGCGGATCTTCGATGCAACGGTGGACGTCCGGCGCCGTATCCTCCGTTTTGGTCAGGATAAAGTGTTCCTGAGGGACGACGAAGACCAACCCATGGCCAGCAGACTCACCTTGGAGGATCATGTGACAATCCCAGCAGACTGCGAGATGGTGGTGACAGCAAGACTGGACGGACAACCTAAGAGAAACCTGCTCCTCGATTCGCAGACAACTCCGATAGATGGGGTTTATGTGGCCCGAACCAGAAGGTGGTACCGGTCAGGGTCCTGAATGTCACCAATCGGGACAAGGAGGTGCCTAGTGGAACTGTATAAGGTAGCGTCGAGCCGGTGGTGTCTGTGACGTCTCTGGCAGATAACGAGGAGTATCACCGACCACGTCCAGAACTCGACCAATCACTGAAAGAGCTGGCTTGAGAATTGGCAGAGAATGTAAGCAAATGAGGAAGAAGAAAAGTCCACGATCTACTGACGGAATTTAAGGGACGTGTTCAGTCTGTCTGAAAACGACTACGGGAGAACGGAGAAAGTTCAGCACCGCATCGACACCGGAAATGCTCGCCCAATCAGACAACGTCCTCGACGCGTCCCTCTAGCTAAACAGAGGGAGATTGACAGCCAACTGGAGGGCATGAAAGCAAGAGGGGTCATCGAGGAATCCGACAGCCCTTGGTCATCACCTGTTCTGCTGGTGAAGAAGAATGGGGACCTGCGTTTCTGCATGGACTACAGAAGACTGAATGACGTCACCAAGAAGGACTGCTTACCCGTTCCACGAATTGACGACACCTTGGACACCCTGGCCGGAGCAGAGTGGTTCTCGACGTTGGATCTCAATCAGGTGGCGCTAAATCCGGAGGACAAGGAGAAAACTGTATTCTCTACAGGCCAGGGACTATGGCAGTTCTCCGTTATGCCGTTCGGCCTGTGCAACGCCCCGGCTACATTCCAGAGACTAATGGAGTCCGTAATGAGAGGCCTGACATACGACACCTGCTTTGCTGTACCTTGATGACGTCATCGTGGCCGGCAAGACTTTCAGCGAACAGCTGTTGAACCTGAGGAAAGTGTTCGAGAGACTGCGACAAGCCAGGCTGAAGTTGAACCCGAAGAAATGTCATCTGTTCCAGAAGAAGGTCAGCTACCTGGGGCACGTAGTAGGGACCAATGGAGTGGCCACGGACCCGGAGAAGCTACAAGCCGTCAGTGAATGGCCGCGACCGAGGGACAAGCAGGAGCTGCGCCGCTTTCTCGGCCTCTGCACTTATTACAGAAGGTTCGTAGCTGGGTACGCCAACATCGCTAAGCCTCTAAGCTGACCGAGGAGAAACGACAATTCCAATGGACGGACAAGGCGGAGTCATCCTTCCAGTCACTGAAAGAGGCGCTCTGCACTGCTCCGTACTGGGATACCCCATCCCTGGAAGGAAGTTCACGCTAGACACGGACGCCAGCATCGGCGGAGTACTCTCAGGAACAGGACGGGCAAGAGAGGGTGATTGCCTACTACACCCGAACACTATCCAAGGCTGAGAGAAACTACTGTGTAACACGTACAGAACTTCTTGCCATTGTGGAAGCCCTGAAGCATTTCCAGAAGTATTTGTATGGCCAGGAATTCCATCTGAGGACAGACCATTCTGCACTCATCTGGCTATTGGGCTTCAAGAACCTGGAGGGCCAGACCGCCCGTTGGGTTCAACGTCTGCAGGAATACAACTTTACCTCCGAACACCGCCTAGGAAAGAAACATTCCAACGCTGATGCCTTATCACGAAGCCCGTGTCCGAATGACTGCAAATACTGCCTGAAAGTAAAAGACCGAGATGGCGCCCACGCAGTCCGAGCAATTGCCGCTCAGCCGAGCCCAGGATGGGATAACGCCGCCATAACGAGGGAGCAGCTGGAGGACCCAAACATTGGACAGTTACTGCGTGATGTGGAGTCCGGCCACAGACTAGTGTGGGCCGATATCGCCAACCGTAACACCACTTACAAAAGCTACTGGGCCCAGTGGGAATCCTTCACTGTCAAGGACGGTATCCTGAAGAGGATTTGGGAGTCGGGCGATGGAAATACCCCCATTAGAACTCGTCCTGCCCAGGAGCAAGGTGAAGGAAGTGCTGGAGGAGACTCATGCTAGAGTGACTGGAAGCCACCTGGGAGCCAACAAGACGCTGGACAAGTTAAGGCAGAGGTTCTACTGGCTGCATCAGAGAACCGACAGAGAACAGTGGTGCCGAAGGTGCGACACATGTGCAGCCAGTCGCGCACCAAGGACACGCAGCAGGGGAGCCATGCAGCAGTACAACGTGGGAGCTCCTTTTGAGAGGATCGCCATCGACGTTGCTGGTCCGTTCCCGGTCACGGATCGTGGGAATCGCTACCTGCTAGTCGCAATGGATTACTTCACAAAATGGCCAGAGGTGTACGCGATTCCCAACCAAGAGGCTTCGACGGTGGCAGACGCGTTGCTTCACATCTTCATCTGCCGATTCGGGGTGCCCCGGGAATTGCATAGCGATCAGGGGCGCAACTTCGAATCCAACCTGATGAGAGAATTGCTCGAGCGTCTGGGGGTGCATAAAACCAGGATCACTCCCCTCCACCCACAGTCCGACGGCATGGCGGAACGATACATCAAAACCGTGGAGGAGCACTGCGGAAGGTGGTGTCCAACCATCAGCGAGACTGGGATGCCAGAGTTCCACTGTTCCTCTTGGCCTACAGAGCTTCGGTCCACGATACAACAGGGATGACACCGGCAAACATGGTCTTCGGGAGAGAGCTGCGCCTGCCCAGTGATCTGCTGTTTGGCACGCCACCCAGCGCCGACCAGCCAGCGACTGACTACGTGGCGGAACTGACCGAGAAGTTGAATGGAGTCCACCAACTGGCTAGAGAGCACCTCAAGATGGCCAGTGACAGGATTAAAGTGCGCTACGACAGATTAGCCAACTCTGCAGGATTCCAGGAGGGCGACCTGGTGTGGCTGTATCGACCTACCAGGACCAAAGGAAAATCACCAAAGCTGCAGCGTGCCTGGGATGGACCACACCGCGTGGTGACCCGGATCAACGACGTGGTGTACCGCATCCAGCGACAACCCCGAGGGAATATGATGGTAGTGCATCTGGACCGACTAGCGGCCTACCAGGGGACTGCCCGGGACGGCCAGCCCTAAGGGGGGGCAATGTGACAGCCAAGTCGAGGCTCGATCACGCGTCCCGCAGAGGGCGAGGCGCACGAGAAAACGCGGCGAAGAAGGCTGCAGCCGCTAGGGTCTGGAGGGGCGCGACGTAAGAGGAGCGACGGCACTCTAGTCCGCGGCAGAGAGGGGGCAGTAAAGCAGCTGGTGACTGAGGAGAGAAATCCAGAGAATTCGAGAGTGCCATCTTCTGGAAATTTCGAGCAATCGTACTTATTCGTAACTATGGTGTGGTTATAAATTACGACACGCGAGTGAACTTGAGCAGTGTTGTATAGTCGGTGAACAGCAAGCCAGGCAGTCTTGTGTAGCAGTGAACCCAGCTTCGAGACCGGAGTTCGACTAGAGTGTGTCCACAGCTGTGTGAGCGTCCGAAGTCCTGAGTTCGAGTGCAGTGGACCGCAGTTGGGGGACCTGAGTTCGAGGTTCAGTGGACTGTCTCTGAAGGTCTGGTGTTCGAGATACTCTGAACTCGAGTGACTGAGCTAGAAGAACTAGCCAAGGCAAACGAACTGTGAACTGACAGTTCTGATTTATAAATAGTGCTTTGTGAACATTAGTTAAAATTGTTGTTCTCAATAATCCAAGTAAATTGTCATTGTCGTCTGTGGAGTGCAATAACGAATACTGTGTTGCTGTGTGGAGTGCAAATCCCATTGTTGACGGGAGTAGAATTAAATTGTAGAAAGTGATTATTATTGTTGAAATAATAAAGTTACATTCTTGTTTTCAATAAAATCTACAATATTTAAATCAAGTAGTGAACATTTGGAAATACATGTCATATTTTATAACACAAAATACAAGTACGGAGATTTGTCACATTGTGTATGAGTAAGTGAAAAAGTACTATTTTTATTCCACTCATTTTTTTTTTTTTTCAAATAATATGTTTTTGACATGAGGGGAAAGATTGAAAAGTGTGAGATTAAAATGTTTTGTCATAGGTGTTCCTAACTGTCGACAATCGCATTTTTTTTCTTTCCGCCTTACCTATATTAAAACGATGAAAGATAATTTGTTTCTGTTGCGAGCTCACAACTCATCAATATTTATCACACGGTGCAAAGGACATTAGTCGGTGTTTGATAGAAACAGAGGAAAAAATACTTTGTGCGAGATCGTGCGTATTTGCTTGGTTTCCGCACAAAACCAATCCGCGGAAAGTCTAAAATTCCACATTCAGTATTCCCAACCTAATACACATAACAATTTCCCTCTTCTTACCGCTTAATTGATATATTGATTTTGCTGCTTCAGGCTTTTAACATATTATTTTTAGAGACGTTCAATGTAGCAATAAATATAAATTGGAAACTTACCACTGCAATTTCACCTATATTGCACTGTTAATTATTGTGATTTTAATGCAAGAATAGGCAACTCACCTATTCCAGATATTGTTGGCATTTTTGGAGATGATGTTATCAATAGTAAGGGTCAAGAACTTAAACAATTTGCTACTAATAACCATTTCAAAATTACAAATACTTTCTTCAGAAAGCGTGACATAAATAAATATACATGGAGTGAAAGGGGATTAAGATCTATTATTGATTACGTTTTAATTAATGATAAATTGAGACAATTACAGGAAGTACATGTATATAGAGGTTCTGATATTAACTCTGACCATCACTTTGTAATGGCAAGATTTGCATTGTGGACAAAATGGAAGAATAGCAAAGTTAAAGAAAGACCATTGCAAGAAGGCGTATATAAAATATACCTGTTAAACCAGGAACGTAGACGAAATTTATATCAACAAAGGTTGAATCAATATATTCTCAATACACCAACTGATAGCATATTAGAAGCCGAATGGCAGAATATAAAAAATTGTATAAAAAAAGCAGCAAGTGAAGTTTTGGGAAAAGAGAAAAAGTTAAGGAGTAGAAAAGGATTGAGGATATGGAATAGAAATATAGAGGAAGCAATAAAAGAAAAACAGGAGGCTTATTTGCAATGGCTTAAAAAAAAAAAAACAGACTTAGCAAAAGAGAAATATAAGCAAAAAAGAAATAAAGCGAAAACAATTGTTAGAGAAGCACATCAACAATCATGGAATAAATTTATAAGTGAAATTGAAAATGATATACATGGTAATCAAACATTTTCATACAAAGTTTTAAAACATTTAAACAAATCAGAAAAAGATGTGGCAAGAATAAATTTGATACAACAAGATGTGTGGATACAACATTATAAAGAATTGTGGTTTCAAGAAAATGAAGATAATGTAGTAATAGAAAATGAAAATGTGGAAGTTATAGATGTCGATCCCATTACAAAAGAAGAACTAGATGAAGTATTTAAAGAAACAAAAATAGAAAATCTACAGGCCATGACGGAATTAATATGGAATTATTGAAATACGGTGGAATTTTCTTGCATTTGCGACTGCTACATTTAATAAATCAGTGCTGGAGAAATTGTAAAATACCTGAAGCATGGACAACAGCAGAAATAATTCCCCCTATTAAGAAAGGTGACCGAAATAACTGTGAGGACTACAGAGAGATCAGCCTGTTGAACTCAATATATAAGATTTATGCTAAAATTATAAATAAAAGACTTAAAGTTATATCAGAAAATGTTCTAAATGAAGAGCAATGTGGCTTTAGAATTGGACGTTCCACAAGTGACAATGTATTTATATTACAACAGTTGTTTGAAAAACGAAGAGTTCAACCTTCAAACCCATGTGGCCTTTGTCGATTTTGTTAAAGCATTCGACCGAGTAAATAGGAGACTTTTATGGACTATTATGAAAGATGGCGGTTATCCACAACATCTTATAAATACAATAAAGAGTCTATACTGCAACTCAAAAATCATAATAAACACCGGTAGAAATAAAACTCAAGAAATGTTTATAAATAGAGGTGTCAGCAAGGGTGTACATTGTCACCTACTTTGTTTAATATTTATATTAATGATGTAATACAGAAGTGGAAAATTTTAGTAAATCCAGGAATAAAAGTAAATTTTAATACAAATGTGAATATTTTATTATATGCTGACGACGTGGTCATTATTCAAAATAATGAAGATGATCTACAGAGATCTTTGTATTATTTAAATATTATCTCTCAAGAATATGATTTTTATAATTTCTACAGAGAAAACTAAAATTTTAGCATTTTGGGGAAAATCACAAATACGTTCTAAGATTATTTTAGAAGGAAGATCGTTAGAACAAGTTGAAAATTTTAGCTATCCGGGTTGTGACATAAATACAAGAAATAGATCTGAAGATGATGTTAACAAAAAAGTATCAAAATTTCAAATGATGTGCGGCACTATCCATCGGACATTAAAGAATAAAACAAGGAAAGATACCAGAATTAAATTTGATAAAACAATTGCTACTCCTCTTCTTCTGTATGGATCTGAAACTTGGGTAAACACAAAAAGAATTCAAAATAAAATACAAAGTGCTGAAATGACATTTTTAAGGAGAACAAAAGGATGTACAAGATCTGATCGCTTTCGAAATGAAGATATCAGAGAGGAACTACACGTCTTTAGTATGAATGGAAGAATAAAGGAACATAGAGATAGATGGTTCCAACACATAAATAGAATGGAGTACACCAGACTACCAAAAATCTTATTAAATTACAAAGCGACTGGAAGAAGAGACGTAGGACGACCTAAGGGACGATGGAGGGATAAACTGTGAAGCCGGAACAGGCAATATTGCCTACTCCGTGTAGTGAAGATGATGATGATGATGATGATGATGATGATGAATTATTGTTTTTAAATATTTGCAAAAATTAAGTAAACTCTACAACTCCACTAAAGTTACTGCATTCGTGATGCAAGTAACATTAAGGAAGGCGTGAAAAAATCAACAAGATTCCAGACTTATCCTAGACTGGGAGAAAAAAAAGACAGACGTATATCATGGCCTGCTGGAGTATAGTAAACACAGAAAACATTTTAAAGCAACAATGTTGAAGATAGATATTTTTGTTTTGCAAATTTGCCGTCATTGAACAGAAACCAAGATGGAGATTTCATTGCAACTAATTAGAAATTCCTCTTTCAGGTATGTAATAACGATCTTCGCACAAAATAATGTACGATACACGAGCGGTATGTTTTCTTTCAATTCTCGGAAATTAAAAAAGCTCAACTACGTTTCGCTTTTCCAAACTTTTCCTCGAACATGAAAACTTCAACATACCGCTCTTGTAACGCATATTAGGTACTATTATATATTGATATTCATACGCCAAAATACTGTTAACAGCTCTACCCAGTACCCTTAACAAACCCACATTTTACGCAGCAATGAAAGGTGAGTTGCTTGTTTAGCCATGCTCAAGTCATCAAAATGTAACTATATTTACTTTGTCATGACTGAGATTGTAATACATCGACATGATTTTTTTTTATTATATCCTCTTTCTACTCTTTAAATAAGTTCCGACATTGCTGTATTTCTTGAAAAATATTAATAACTTAAGTTTTCATTGATAGCTACAGTACATGCATATATAGTATATATATATATATATATATATATATATATATATATATATATATACATATATTGTTACAATTTTCTCTTTTCCTACATTTCAGATTTCAAAGAAATTTTAACCACATAGACTTAGAAGTAGTAAAAGGCACTTTTGCCAGAAATAATACAGTTCATTTAAATATTATGGTCTTGGGACATATCTGAATTTTTAAATAATTTTAAAACTTATCATTCTCTCATATAATGAAATGTAGGTCAGAATAATTTGAACATATTTCAATACATCAGGTAGGGTATTATTATCATACATCTCGTGAGATAGCCTGAAAATATCATACGTCTACCTGAAATAGTTTTTATACAAAGTGTACTAGTAACTTCGAAAACGTAGATTTTTAAAACAGCGTTTATAGTTAAATGTTTATTATTGGTTATAACAGCGCCAAGATTTGAATAAGCAAATTTTTAAACACAAATTTCCTTCGAATATATAATATATAAATTGTATACAGAATTGTTCAGAAATGAACGCTCTTCCAAACAAGCAAATGAAAAATTGCAATGTTTCACACTGT